>NC_138108.1:16000000-17200000 GCF_964146895.1 Miniopterus schreibersii | reverse complement strand
GGAATTCCTGGAACCAACCTCCCAAGAACACTAAGAGAGGTATTTCCTTGGTATTCTGTAGTTAAGTTTTGGAGAGTCAAAAATTATAGGATAATTTCCCACTGTACAGAGGGTGGGTGGGTGGGGGTGGGAAGCTGGGGTGTGGGGTGGTTTGGGAGGATTGGGGTGGGTGGGGTTGGCACCTCTAACCCCCAGGTTGTTCAAGGGTGTACTGTATATCCTTTCGAAAACATGTCATGGATTGTGTAGGTATGTATTTTTAATAAGTGGACTAGCTATAAATACCCGACAACTGTGTTTTAGATCTGTATTGCTCTGTGTATAGTTTGTTATTTTAGATAATCATATAATATTTTCATAGTATATATCCACCTTATTTTACTTATCCTTTCCTCCAAGAATGGGAACTATTTCTAACTTCCACATTACAAATAATGCATGTAGGACTCTCCAGGCACATGTTCTCAAAAGGATCTGGATATTTCTCAAATATATACCCAGAAGTTGATTGCTGGATTATAGGGCATTCTCATACTTAATTTCCCCAGTATTGACTGTTAGATTGCTTTCTAGAACCAGTGGACTAGTTCATATTCCTTGCAACAGAATCTGATAGTTTCTGTCATTCCTATTCTTTGCAACACTTAATATTATCCAGTGTTCTATCTAGTTTTTTGCAATTCTAATAGACAATGTAGAATTTACTGATGTTTAAACTCAGTATTTTTGTTGCTAATGGTGTTGAGCTTTTCATCATATGCTTATTAGACATCTGGCCCTTTCCTGAGATTTACCTTTTCATATACTTTGCCCATTTTCCTATTTAGTATTCTATTATTTTCTTGTTGATTTGCATAACATTTTTGTTTTGTTTTTGCTTTTATTTGTTTTGAGGGGAGGATAGTCTAGATATTTCCTTTGCCTTTAGATATTACAGATATCTTCTCTAGTCTGTTCACTGTTTTAGGGTGTCCATTGTGAACCCTGAGAAATAAGGTACCTACTAATAAGTTACTAACTAAACTCGAATTAAAGACAAAACAAAATAGAGCCTAGCAACCACTTCTACACAGGGATTCTATGCAAACTGCACTTCAGGATAAGGCCTGCACTGACCTGTCTGCCTGCACTGTGTTCCTGCCATGGGAGCCAGCCTTTATAAAAGAGTTCCTGGAATCCTATCTCAGCGAATAGGACTGAGGCTTTCCCCATCCAATCAGAGCTCTGACCAATCAGAGAGGATCTATTTTTACCAATCAGAACAGTGCTTTTTGGACCAATCACACCTCGAGTCCTCATTTGCATGAAGATGGGCCATCAGGGACACACTGGGAGTTCTGTCTGTATAAGCCAACTCCCCTCTGGCTCAGGGGAGTACACCACTGTAGGCTGCATTGTTTCCCTAACTAGAGCTGAAACACTGAAGACAGCAGAGCAGAGCCCAGCGGACACCATCATTGAACAATAAATGCTCCTTTTGGTGAAGGTGAACCCGTACAATTTTGACATTGTGATCTGAAGGTTTAGCTTCATGTTCAAAAGTCTTTATCCACGAATAGACTGCAAAAATGACTTCCTTCTACATTTTATTTTATTAGCTTTTAACTTTTTACAGTTAGGTCTTTATTGGAGTTCACTTCTGAATATAGCATAAGGCATGGACCCAAACTTATTTTGGGTAAGGTTTAGAATTGTTTTGAAAGTTCAAATATAATCAAAGCATGAACAAGTTCTTGCTTTGTTAGTTGGAAAAACCCAAAGATTGAATAACTGGAAATCACATAGAACTGATTTCTTTTGTTTGTTTATTTTGTTAGAGGACCATCCAAAGAATTCCTTCTTGGTTCTGGCTCCAAAGAAAAATGCTTGACATTTAGTACCTGTATTAGTCTTCTAAGACTGCCACAACAAAGTTACACAGTCTGTGTGGCTTAAACAACAGAAATTTATTGCTTCACAGTTCTGAAGGCAAGAAGTAGATCAATATTGTCTGCAAGGTTGAATTCTTCTGAAGCTTCTCTCCTTATTGCACTCATGGCTGTATTCTCCCTGCGTCTTCACATGGTATTCTCTCTGTGTGTCTATGCTCTGACATCCTCGTCTTGTGAGGATACCAGTCATACTGGATTAGGGCCCACCCTAATTGTTACAGGTACCTCTCACAGACGCGTGAGAGAGATTGTCGGACAGCCCCCTGAGTCAGAAGGAGAGGGCTGTCCCCATCCCAGTTTTTGTCTTCTCATATAAATGAATTTAAATGAGAGACTCTGATTGCTTTGTGATAAAGCCAATTTATTAAAGCAATTATAACAAGCAAATTTATTAAAGAAGCAAAGCAAGCAAATCTATCATCTGGCTTATAAAGTGCAGACAGCTCTCAGCTAATCTGAAGAGTAGTTGGGTGGGGGTTTGAGGCATTATAGACCCTTCTATCTATAGGTTTCAGAATTCTTCTGCTGAATATTTTGATATAGATTAATTCTCAAGGTCCCTTTTTACTTTGTTGTGGCCTTCCCAGAATTCATGAGAAGCACCTTTGGCAATTTTATCTTGCCAAACCTTGAGACTGCTGGCTTTTCTGCTTAGGGAGTAATACTGCCCTTTTTTCCTTTCCCATTTCCCCCTTCTTTCCTGCATTCTCTTATTAGGGAGGCTCTTAACCATTTGTTCTCAAGTGTCCTTGGTTTGGGGAAGATAATGGCTTGTTATTTATAATCCTGCTGCAAATTGCCCATACTGTTTGGCCTTGTTTTAACTTTTCTGTCTCAGTGTCCCTGTTCCTCTTGCCCTGGAATTTTCATAGCTTTTCACTGCCTTGTAATATGATGACCTCATTTCACCCTAATTACCACCTTAAAGACCCTATGTCTTCAAATATAACCACATGCTAAGGTACTGGGGCTTAGGACTTCAGCATATGAATGGGGGGGCACCTACCTATGTTTTCACCTATGGTTATGGTGGCTGAATACGTTTGTTGTTAATACAAGTTCAAGGGACATTTCACTTTTGATAAATTTAGAATAACTTGGAAAAAAATATAATGTTCCTCCTTTTAATTGTGAATCTGTCTTGTGTAAACTCTCAAGAAACAATCATTATGTTATTGCCTTTAAACAGAATACCTCTAGAAATAAGGGAAGATTTATATGAAGCAGAGAAAACAGGTATCATTTGAGGGTTCTTTAGTTCCATGCTAAGACTTCAGTTTCAAATGTTGTATAATGTGTTGTAGTTAGAATGAAAGCTAAGCTACAGTTAGAAAGAGGCTCAAAAACATAATTGCTGAAGTGAATAGAAATGTATTTTTCTCTTACTTCAGGTTGGCTTTGCTCCATCTGGGCATTCAGGGTTACAGGTTCCTTCCGTGTTGGTGTTACCCTCGTCGGCAAGATCCGTGCTGGCCGTAGGCATGTCTGTATTTCAGCTTGGGGAAGGTCAGGTGAACAGAGGAGTGCATATCGGGTACCTCAGCCCCAGACCAAGAAGTGGAATTCATCACATCCCACGTTGTTCCGCTGGTGAGAACCTAGTCCCATGGCCACATCCAGGGAGCTGTGAATGAGGCCTTCTGCTGAACTGTCGTGTGCCGGGCTACAATGAAAGAAGGGGAGGACTGACTTTAGTGGACTGTTAGTGGTCTCTAGTGCACAATGGAAGTTTTAGTAGCTGATACAATATGTCTCCTATCAAAGTGGCAACATGCTTAAGTTTCTGTGGTGTTCCCTTGCTTCTGACCTCCTAGCAACCTTGCCTTCTCTGTTTCATTCTACATACTCTCTTGAATTTTCTTGGCAACTGGGTCATTGACCTGTGGTAGAAGATCAACAGACTGCATATTCTTTTTTTTTTAGAAAATTCTCCCCATCTTAAAAACAAAAGCAAAACAAAACACACAGACACTCAAAATCAGGCAAATGCCTTTTACTATTTTTACTTTTCTCCTAAGTGTCACATCTTTTGAGTAGAGTACTCTGTTTCCTTTTCAGTTCATAGAAGTATAAAGCAAGAGTCACCTGAGCTTGAGTTTATGGACACCATTCTGTTGGTTTAACATCCAGCTGGCACTGGGTAATACTGTAGCAACTTTCTGTTTCACTAATAGAAGGGAATTCATGGATTGACAGAAGCTATTGCCAGTGGAGGAAACAAGAACATAAACAGATGCACACCATGCACACTACGGTACACTTTTAATTTCCCAGAGATAGTATTTCCTATGGTGCTGGCAGCATTTCCTCCCTTCCTTGACAGGATGTTATTAGTGTGCTGACAGATTCCTTTCTCAGAATGTTCCTGCTGGGTGAGAGCTGCTATTATGTGAGGCACAGGTGTGCTGGGGTTTCCTTGGGAGATTACAGACTGTGAGTACAGAAAGTTGATAAAAATGTACAAACATGTTTTTTGAGAAGACATTTAAGAAGGGATCTGGATCAACAGTGTTAATCCATGTCTTTGCAAGCAAAATGGAAAAGAGGCTTTCCTCTTTATTGTTGGAAATATGTATCAATATTGCATTGTTAAAATTATGCAGGCCCCATTTCTCTGTATGCTTAAAATGAGTACTGAAGGCAGAGATGGAAGGCACCCCCTACTGGAGCAGTCTTCTGGCAGCATCGAATCCTCGTTCAGGAGGATTTCACTTGTGCCCACCCCCACTCACCCATACAGAACTCCCCTGTTGAGTGAGATGATGTTTTATGAAGTCCTTGTACAGTGTTGTCCCATTCTGAGGTTTTCTTTTGGCATATCTGGCGGCCCTACTCCCCGACAGGGGTAAGTAATCAGCAGACATTCTGGCCCATATAGTTCTTTTAAGCTTCAGAATTGCCTCACAGCAGGTACTTTTCAATCATTTCAAAATTTCTCAACTTGCCTGGTAGCCACGTTATTCATATTTTATTTTCCTTTCTATTTCCCCAAAGAGGCAAGAGTTCAAGTGTATAGGTGAGTAACTGTGGGAGTAGATTATAGTTTATAAAAGAGGTGGGAGAAGCTGCTACTCCAGGACTTTAGGGATGTAACTTACAGATCTAGAAGAAAACTGCAAGAATTCAGCTGGTTCACCCAGCTACTGCCATGTAGGATCATCTGGAACTGACCATGTTACTGGTCAGCCAGTGTCTGTGGTGCAGAGAAAAGGGGCTGCAGGATTTGTAGTAGTAGCCCATTGTGGTTTTAATTTTCATGTCCCTAGTTACTAACACTATTGAACTTCTTTCATTTCCTTATTTGCAAATCATATATTGTTTTGGTAATGTGTCTGTTTGAATCCTTTGCTGTTCTTTTTATTAGGGTGTTTTTTTCTTAATAATTTTGAGATTTTGCCTGGCCGGTGTGGCTAGTGGTTGGGCATCATCCTATGGTCCAGGAGATCAAGGTTCGATTCCCAGTCAGGGCACCTGCCTGGGTTTCAGGCCCAGTCCCCAGCAGGGAGCATGCAGGAGGCAGCCGATCAATGACTCTCTCATTGATGTTTCTCTCTCTCTCTTCCTCTCTCTCAAACCAATAAAAATATATTTAAAAAATAATAATAATTTTGAGATTTCTTTATATAGCCTGAACACAAGTCCCTTATGGGGTGCATTTGTAAATGTTTTCTCCCAGACTCTGGCTTGTCCTTTTATTTTATAAAAAGTGTCTTTGAAGAGTATCATAATGACCGGTCATTTTTGGGAGTCCCAGAATCCTTGCTTCCACCTGGGGCCACTCTGAAAGGACATCTGAGGTCCAGAGCTCCCTGTGGGATGGGCAGGGGCCTCTGTTGCAACTGCATTGTGGGTCAGCTTCTCCATCTGCTCAACCAACCACCTCACTTCTCCACATCTCTCATTCCAGTACCCTCTGGTACTCTACAATAACCCCCTACATGCAAGTCTCCACCTCAGAGTCCATTTCCGGGAACTAAGTCGAAAACGAGCCGTGACTGTCTTCCTTACTCTGTAAATGAATCCTGC
The DNA here is from genome assembly GCF_964146895.1 of Miniopterus schreibersii. NCBI lineage: Eukaryota > Metazoa > Chordata > Mammalia > Chiroptera > Miniopteridae > Miniopterus > Miniopterus schreibersii. Next base: position 17,194,043 of record NC_138108.1, on the reverse strand, counting down.
CCTATGCGCACATCTGTCTCTAGTTACAATTCTGGAAATGAAGTCTAACTCAGGGATATTCTTAACTATCTTGTTTCCTTAAAGGATCTATATGTTACTTCCTCAGAAGGAGCCGCTGAACAGCATGCCACCTGCTTGCCTTTCACGTGGCTCCGGATGTCGTGCTCCCTTGTGTCCCCAGCCTCTCCCCTGCTAGCCTATCTCACCTCTCTCCTGCCCTCTGACCTTAGCCATTTACATATTCAGTAGAGGGATTTGCACTCTGGTGTCTTACAACTGACTGGTACAGATGATAGATGGACCCTGATACATAACGGATACGCCTCGAGTTGTCTGGATTTTGTGGCAGCTCCACGATTTATATATGGGAGTGGCTCAGGCAGCTCTGTTACGGGGGGTGGAGCACAGAATGGAGTTGTCTGAACCTGCATTTGCAAAACACTTCATGTAAGACTGGAAAAGCGTCTTTTGTACATAGTAAAAGATAAGGGTTGAGGTTGATGGAAATTACACCATGTCTCTCCAAGCCACCCCTTGGCACTGACGTTTTTTGAATGACTTGTTATCTTTATGTTTAGGATGAATTTGGTGTTTAGTACATGGATGCTCCCTCCTCCTTTCAAAAGCTGGGTCTGATCTCTCTTTTTAGTTTTTCTCCCCGACAGTTTGCCTTTCCTCATTCAAGTGTTTGGATAGTAAATTTACCTTTACACATGTTTGCGCTCCCAGCTATACATATCAATTTGTAAAAAGCCAAACGGAGAACAGCTTAGCGTCGCTGAAATGTCAGGAAAATGCCCAGAAGGCTCCAATTCAATACTGGAGTTTCAAATTTTGAGACTAGAATTAGGTCACTAAATCAGTTTCCTGCCTGTGTCACAGACCATAGGGATATGTCCTACTTCTTTTTTTAAAAAAAGGGCATTTGAACCTCACTCAGTATAACTCACAGATCTGCACTGAGGACCTGTGGGAAACCTTTGGACGTGAAACTAATTGAAATCTGCATTGAAATGGCCTTTTCCTTTCTTTATTAAATATCTGATTTGCTGGACAAACTTTTTTTTTGGCTTGCTTGCATTACTTTTTTTTTTTTTTTTTTTTTTAGCTGCACAAATTGGCTATTCTCCAAGATTGAAAGGGAAGAACGAAAAAGAAAAGAAAAAAATCAGGACTGAATCCTGCTACTTGCTACATCATGGGTACAACTTTTCCTTTTGTGTTCAGCCAAGGACACATGTTCTTTGGTTTAGAGGGGAGAGGAGCTGGTTGTCAACACAAAGTATTACCATCATGTTTCCAATGCCACAGTTGAAGCAAAAATGTCCTTTTTATTTGAAAAGTGAGGAAAGGTGAAAACATGTATCTGGGGCCATCGTTATCGTTCAGCCCCGCACCATAAACACTGTGCCTCTGATTGCAGGCTGACTTTGCTCAGGATCGCATTTCCCTCCCAGGGCCGCACAGACCGGCTTTGCGCCCGGCTCCGAACCAGCGCGCTCCCTGTTCTCTCTCGTACTCCTGCTGCACCTCCCGGGGCAGTGATGGTTCTGTGCACGTAGGTGCCACGTGTTCAGAGGTTAGGGGTACCTGGTGAGCAGGAATAAACCAATGGCTTTATCAGGGACTGTACAAATCTACCCATCTTCTAGACAATAACTGAAAGACCTCCCTTGGGAAAGCAATGTTTTCCTTTGGAAATTGCGGGTTAAAAATGTATTTACAAACTGTGCCTGTACCCTCTTTCCCACTCTCTCATTTCTTTTACTTTTTAAATTTAAATTTGTAATTGCATTTTATAGCCAGAAAAATTGTAGAACGGTTGATTTTTAATATTCTATAGAAAAAAATGGAAAAACAAATTTTGTCCAGGAGATTTACTGAGATTTCTCTAGCAAATCTAAGAGAAGTCTTAGACGACTGAAGACTCATGCCTTTCATAAAAACCCCTCTAATTCTTACTTTCATACAAACCTGGGAAGTTAAAGATACAACAGGTTAAGGATTATTGCAGTTTGTTCAGTAGGGAGCTTAGTAAGAAAATTTACTTATTTTAACATTTAAAACTTGTTGGTCTACCCCGTGCATTTCTAGATGATGGGAAAGCTTTTCTCTAAGGATTGATCAGTTCTGGCAACTCTGCAGAAGAAACTCTGGTTTGATTTATCTTTTAGGACTGAAATGTATGTATCCCAGGGTTTAGAGGGAAAGGGGTTCTCCCTTCTCTCTCCCAGCTGTTGCTCTTTGCACCTAAGGTTAGTTTAATGTGAGGAGTGAGCTACTCCACTGCTGCTGACTTTGATTTGGATTTCCAACTATAGGACTTTTCAGAGGACACACCAAATCTCTGGTGGGGTGCAGCGCAGGTGTGTGTGTGCGGACACTGGTTTGCTCCCTGACGCGTCTCAGGAATGGGTGCTTTCTCCCTACATGTTGACTCTAACGCCAGTGGAGCAACCCAGAAACAGGCTGCTCCACCTTTATGTGTGAGCAGGAGAGAAACGTTCCTTCTCTGGTACATTTATCTCTAGCACTTTGACATTTCCAATTTGGAGATTATAGGAGCAAGTAAGTAAATATTAGGTAAGGAGCAATCAAAGGTATGGAAATCTAGTTGAAGCCAAACATCATAAAATGGGGAGACAGAGCCATAAACCAGGCATAGGTCCTTAGTCATACTTGCTTTCCTTGTACTATCGTAGTGCTGAAAGAAAGGAACGAAAGAGAGAAGGAAGGGAGGGAGGGAGGGAGGGAAGGAGGAAGGGAGGAAGGAAAAAAGTCTCGTGTCTCAGAGAAGTCCCTTAATACTCTGTGGTCTCTGGATTCTGCATCTGTAAGATGAAGAATGTGGCAGGGGCGAAGCTGGAAAATCCCTCTGAGGGCTGTGATGCTCTGAACTGGGACACTTTATAATGTTTCCAGGGAGCTAATTTCTGGAGGCGATTTGTTGGTTTATAGACACATTCTTTTGACGTGAAGGTTTGAATTCTGTTTTGGCAGGAATTGTTTAAATAATTGGCACGAATGAGTTTAATTGGTTATAAGAGATGCTTTGTTTCTTTGGATGATGTAATTACTGCTTGTGTTGAGTTCCTGCAGGAATGATTTAAACACTGGGTGTATTTGAACTGCGTTGGTTATATGAGTGTGCATTTGGTATCTGTGAATTTGTTCAGTTTTCCCTGGTATTCTGAGTGTCCTGTGACAATGGGCAGTTATTCTCTCACCACCAAAATTAAGGAATCAAGTTTCCTCCAATTCCTCCTTAGAAAGAGACGCAAGATCACCTCCAGCAGATCTGTCAGCACTGGGGAGTTGCACGTGCGTCTCCCCTAAGGAATCTTCTGCTGGGGGCCCTGTGCAGTTTGGAAGACCAGCCTTCCCTCAAGCTTACTGACCCGAGGAGGAGTCATATCATTCCACTCTCTCCATTTTTCCTCCTTTACTTGGCAAGGGCTTCAGTGGAGATTTAAGGGTGGTGGTAACAAATCAGGTGAGAGTGCAACTCAGCCATGGGAACAACCAACACTATGGTATGGGGAGTTGCTGGGAATCAAGAACCTGGCAGCAGGGCCAAAGCCAACAAAGTTGACTCCTACAAATTTAGGTTGAGGGCAACCCAGTATACCAGTCCACGAGAGTGAGGCTTCATTGTCCTTACAGAATTCTTTTTCTCTGCTATACCATTTCATGATCATATAAAAGCAGCATTTGATGACTAGAGAACCTTCAGACATAGTTACATGATTTATTGACTCACAGCTTTATGCTTTTTACATAGAGAAAAGTAGAAGTTCTGAAAGGGTTAATTGCTACAGTCCTCTAAGAAGTCACTCTAGAAGTCAGAAACAGGAGAGCTAGCGTGAGTGGGTAGCAAGTGGAAGCATTTCATATTCTTGAAGTTTGACCATCTGCGGAAAACAACTTTCAGTGTGTTATTTGGAATGAAGCATCGAGGAAATCTGCCTTCATCACCCCACCACGAAGCCCGGGGGCCACTGGCAGCAAAGAACCCAGCAGAGGGTATTTTGTTTCTTGCCTGCCTCGCTGATCTGAATTTTAAGATTATGTACTTGGGCTTTGTGGTAAAAGCACACAAAAATCTAATCACCAATAACTGCAATGAGAGGAGAAGTTTCTCTGTCTCAGGGCTTCTTAAACTTTTTTGTATTGTGATGGCTTTGGCCATCTGTCGAGGCTTGTTATCCAGCCTCAGAATAATGTTTTTAAATGTACAGCATAAAATACAAAGAATCTGAAGAAAACACATTGCATTGACTGCAAGTTATCAAAATAATTTAAAAATCATGATATAGGAATGTGTGTGCTTCTTATTTACACATGAAATAACAAAATATAATGGCTGGCCTGATAATCACTGTAAATCCGAAGTAATGATATACACAGTATTTTAATATGTCTACAGAAACTGCAGTGAGAAATCAAAATATCAGCAAACTCTATCCGTGGAAAAGTTACAGGTACTGCTGATGCAACTGTGGTTTGGGGCCTGCATTTATATTTGAACGAAAGGCTGAATTTCAGTTAGATGGTAGTGAAAATAAATGATGTAATTGTTTTTTCAATTTAACTTTATAGATCCTTTGAATTCTATTTCCAGATCCCTCTCTGTGGGTTCAAGATGAACCCCTTCTCTGTTGGGTTTCCAAGTCATCTTTCATCACTTGCCTTACTGAGATGGTGCCCAAATAGGTTTTCAAATAGGGGCAAACTGGTGGCTTCATTGGAAAATTGAGTGGAGTCAGCAGAAGATTGCAGTACAAACACAGGCTGGGCAAATTCTAGATCAAATTATAAAGTAATACATTTTTTTTCTGTCCCATGCATAATTTTTCTCCAAGTCAGGGGCTCAGTGCTTCTGAGTGATACGAACAATTCAATTTGATGTACTTGTCAGTGATAATGATTTAGCCTTTACATGGATACATTATGTATGTATATTTACATAGAGTCTACATGGAGATGGCACTATTTAATCCAAAGGAATCCAGTACCAGTGATGGGTTTCTGGGTTCTTTGACACTTGGGTAGATGGGTAAAGGGTGTTTTTGGTTGTTACTGATACCTTTCAGTCACCTTTTAGTTGACTGTTTCTCTTGCCAGTCATAAGCCAGTTATAGGTTTATGTAGCAAACAGGAGAAGTCCTTCTTTTTCAGTTTGCTCTTGGTTCTACTTATCCTGGCAGGAACATTTCCCTGGGGGCAGGAAAATACTCCTTCAAGTTGAACATCTCATTTGCAGCGCTGTCATTTGAGGGGATAGTCATTTGTAGTTTGTAGAGGAATGATTTCATTCATATGAGTGAACAGATGGGTTAATAAAGCTGTCTGAAATTGTAACCTGGTTCACAGGCTGTTTCAGGGGCATCCATCATGGTGTCGGAATGCTGAATGCTGAGCTACCGACAGTCTATTAGATTATAAGCACCTTGAAAAGCAGGGTTAAACCTCACCTAAACCAGGTCCTTACTAACACAGAGTAGAGAAAGTTTTACTTACAAGGTAGAGGTGGTGCAGTGTACGCTTCTGTCATGGAGCATAGAGAAAGCATTGAAGCTATGACAATAAAGTAATTCCATAAAAAAGAACTGCAATCATTTTTGTGCTATTTTATTCTAAATGTGTTTTCTTATTTTTTAACTTCTCTAACTATAAAATGGCATTGGCGTTTGGGAAGAAATGATCACATAAATCCAAAAGTACTTTTTAAAGGACTGACACTCTCTGAGCTTTAGGTGAAGGAATGCTTTCAAATTTGCTGTTTTAATTATGTTCCTGAGCTTTCTCACTTTTCGTGGCAAGCTTGCTTTTGTTTCATGCTTCACTGCAATAAGCACTGAGATTTGTTCTGAAGCCACATGAGAAGGGAAGATAGGAAGACAAGCAGGGGAGGCTGTCCTTTTGCTGGACCTCATCTAGGCTCAGCTGTCAGAGTGTACACAACGTGTAGCACCGATGCTTGATGGTATAAGGCAACGGCTTTCAACCCTGGCTTCACAGCAGAATCACTTGAGGAGCTTTTAAAACCATTTATATTATAAGCATAATTTATATCAGAATTTCCACAGTTGGGGGTTTGTCTTTGGTATGTATTAAAAGTACCCTAGGTGATTCTAATATGCAGCCAGTGTTGAGAATTATTGGGAAAGTAACTGTGAATGGTCCATGACCTCAAATGGGCAAGATTTAGAACTCAAGTTATTTCTTATTCCCAAACTCAATTTTGCTATTAACTTCATTTTTTCTTATGGTTTACTTAATCCCATACTTCAAAGTTCTTACGTGGTGTAAAATTTGGGTGAATCAGAGGAACCTCTTTATTTGTACGTCATCTATCCATTGAGGTCACCATTGGGTGCCCATCGTCCCATTAGCATGCATGTGCCACACGCTTGGAGCACTGGCATCTCTCTGATGTGGCATCAAGACTAGGACTAAGGGGAGGCCATAAGACTCAGTATCACATAAATCATATCCTAATGCAAAATTCAAAAAAATCTAAATTAATACAAAATTTTATGATGAGCAGTCTTATCAAAATTTTAAAGAAAGACAGGATTGTACACCTCTGTCACCTGTCCCTCTCCTCGTGGGAAATACAACATCTCTAGCAGCACTGTACTTTCTTCCTGCCTGCCCCTTCTAGTTGAGGAAAATCTCATTTAACTCAAAAAATCCTTTGCACATTTGGATTGCATATTTAATTTCTTCAGGAGTGCTTTCTCTTATCCCTGTCCCCAAAATGGGCTCAGACTTTCTGAAGCAAAATATATGAAGAAAAGTATTTATCAGGCAATCTCCCCCCACCCCCCCAAAATTGCCACACCTCTTTTCTTTGTCACTGAACATAGAATTCACTACTTGAGGTATATGAGTGTGTGTGCATGTAGTGTGTGTGTGTGCATGTGTGTGCGTTTGTGTGTGTGTATGAGGGAATATGTCCTCCCTCCCTCCCTCCCTCCCTCCCTCCCTCCCTCCCTCCCTCCCTCCCTCCCTCCCTCCCAATAAAGGTAAATTGGTAGAGAACACAAAACACTGTTTTTATTTATTTCTTAAAAATGCAAATCCTTGTTTTCACTGAAATTCTCTGTCTTCCATACCAAGTATTTCTTGGAGTGTGTCTTATATAGGTTATTTGCCAAAAAGTTGAACCCAGCAGGCCACTGCCAACGCATCAGAAATGTCAATAGCATTTGCTGACCCCTTAGGCTCTGTGATTTGCACAAAAAATGCTCAAATTTCTCACTCCACATTTTGCTAGTTGAGGAACTAAAAAAAACATGCAACTGTATATGTCTCTCTCTCTAGAGCCCTTTGTGGAAACAAGCCCTCCATCCGTCTCTCAGAAGAACTTTGTGGCCTAAGAAGAGCCACCATCTTGTTACCAACATTTTCTGCTTTGCTACCTGAGTGTTCTTGAATAAAACCTCCCTCTTCCTTTGGCCACAAATAAGAGCCACGTAGGAATTAACTCAGGGAAACTGAGCTCTCAAGATGCCCCACGTGCAGCAATGTCTGAACATTAGCAGTTCATCTGTTTTGGCTTTAAGCTTGAGCCCCCTCATTCTCTCACACTCAGTATCCAATTTCTCAGCAAACTCTGTCAACGCAAACTCAGGATATATCCAGAATTTTTTCATCACCCTGGCCCCAATCAGCATCTTCTTCCCCCAGGATAGCTGCAGTCGCTCCCTAACTGGTTGTGGGCAGGAATTGCTGGTGCTCATCTATAGGCACACTCTTCCCTTCTTTGGCATGTCACTTGCCTACATTTCCAAGGCCTGTGGCGTCTCCATGGAGCTGTGTGACTGGTTCGCATTGGAATGAAGGGGGATGATGCTTGGCTCCTCAGGTGCAGTGTGTGCCTCTTCTCACTCTTCCTCTTTTCACATTATCCAGGTGAACAGAGAGAGGAACCCAGGAGACTTGGGGAAGAGCGAAGTCACAAGATGGAAAAGGCCTGGTGCCCTGAATTACTACATGGATCAGAGTCATCACATCGACCTGTACTGGACTTCATGTGAGTAGGAAATAATCTCCTTGTACAGATAGCTGCATGGCTCGGTGCCTCACCCTCTCAGCAACATCTTTCCTGGTTATACCATTTCATAATTAACTCTTATCCTTCATCTCTGCTCCATTTTCTTCAGAGCATTAATTATCATCTAATACGCATTGACTTAATTTATTTTCTGTCAGAAAAAAACCCTACTCTTATTCTGAACAATATTTATCTATCTATTTATTTATAAAGTAGGGAATGGGACTATTGTAATGGATCATATCTCCTTTATTTTTTATTAGCTTTAATAAGCTCAGGAGTATTTGTGTAAGGTCTAATTAAGGAACTCTTCCTGATTCTGTCTGATATGAAACATGAAGACCTGATTTGGTTTTTATTACCTTCTACTCTGATTTGTTTGAAAATAAAATTTAAATTATTATTTTATATCTTTTTTTGTTCCAAATATTTTTTGAAGTAAGGCAAGTTATAAAGAAGAATTTATCTTCATACTTCCTAACGTGAGCAAACTTTGTACACATAGGTGTCATTAAAAAGAAGTTTAATAAGTATGCTTTTTAAAACCCAACTTTCTATTTATGTTGGGAAATTTACATTTTTTATTGTAAAAAACATCTTTTCAAATGAGTACATGCCCATTTATGTTGGCATTTGTCAGTTTAGTTTGAATATATTTTGAACATATGTCAGGACAGGGGATTGAAAAAATTAAAGAGCAGAGCAAATCCACTCTAAAAGGAAGTCATAGTTCCAGTCTGGATGGTGCATCTTGCCTCTTTTTTGCCCTGACCCGTCGCACTCTTGTGACTCTCACCTTGGTCCAACAAGACCTCACAATTTGAGTGAGAACTTCAGTTTCCATTTCTGCTTCTCCAGCAACTGAATGACGAAGGGAACTCATTCCTCCTCTTCACACTTTAAAACAAGAAGGGCTGGGTTAGCTCAGTGGGTCTCAAGGCTGGATTCAGCTTAAGTGACCTGAAGAGCTCTTAAAAAATACCAATTCCCCGGGCCCTAGTCCTAGAAATTCTTGTTCATTATATTCAAACAAAATGTTTGATTATTAAAAACTATTTTTTATGGCAATAAGTATTTGGGCATGAGACCCAATCCTCTCCTTTTTACAAGTACTGACTGATACATTTTAAAAAATATCACATTTTCCCCATATGATTCTCTTGTGCAGCCAGAGTTGAGACCATTGTCTCACTGAGGTCTCTCCCAGCATTGACATTCCATGACTGGGAGGATAATTTAGGTCTTTCTGACTCTACAGAATGTAACATCAGAAGCTCTTGGAATTCTGTTGATAACCTCTTGGAGGCTATGTTACATGCTGCCGCTAGATGGCGGAGGCTATTCTTGGGATGAAGGAGAGTCTGGTTATTTGGGACTTTTGCTTTCCCTGAGCAATATCCTTGAGACATCTAGCTTAGGAAGCTTTGTGGGGACATGATGCTTAAGTTCTTTTCCCTGAGCTAGAGGCGCAGAAGGTGCAGCTGTTTTGCTTGACAAGCTGATAGAGAGAGACTCATTAAATAAACGTGCTATCGTCTGCAGGGAGAGAGAGAAAGTGAACCCTTGCATAAATATTAGCTCGCCTTTTTCTTATTATTTCCAGCAGGTGTGTGTTCCTTCCTTCTTCTCTGTATTTTCCTCTCTCTCTTCCTCTGTTGGTGGCCTCTCTTTTCCTTTCTTCCCTTTTCTTGGTTTCTGCCTCTAATCACAATTTATTATATGGTCATAATAACGAATAATAGATTAAATTTTACTTTGCTACCTTAGTGGTTGATAAAAATTTTAGAAATCTAAAAATTACTCAGATGCAGCATTCTCAGAAGGGTGAACATATTGAGGTTACAATGGTGAATTCTTATTCAAGGGACTTCTTCTGCAACAGCTGTGGCAGCACCAGCCAAATCCAGTAAGAAAAAAAGAATTTTATGCCCAATCTGTCAAAATCCTCTCCTATTTACAGGACAATTCCGGCGATGGCCAAAGCTCTGGGTGTACATATAAGTCAGGGCTTTGCACAATGGTCGGGTGTGCTTCTCTGCTGCTTTTCATAGGAAGATCTCGAGATACTGTGGCTGCTTTATTCTACATAGCTGCCTTCCCCCCCCCCCCCCCCCCGCCACTGTCAAAATGGAAGATGTGTTGTGATTTTTTTTTCCCCCCAAGGAAATTGCATTTCTTCCCTGGCTTTGTTCTATCCCAGCTGCTTGTCATTCAGGAAGATGCCATGCTCTTGATGCCAGGATATACTACTGTGCTTTCTTCTTCCCTGAGTGACACATATTGATGGGTCACTGCATGGAACAGTGGAGCAAAGCCTGGTGTGTGTCCATCCATGAAGATCCCTTGTTGTTTACTCTACTCTGATTTCCATCTGGCAGCATTAGAACCAATCTTCATTAAACACACACACACACACACACACACACACACACAAAACAACAAAAAAACAAACAATGCAAGAAGAAGCAAGTCTTTCTTTAAATTAATAGCTAATGTTAAGAATTGCTTACTGTATGGCAGCTACGCTTTAAACACTTGACCTATACCGTATCATTTCCTCCTCACAGCAACATCACGACCTAGGTTCTATTGTTATCCCCATTTTACAGATGAGGAAGTTGAGTAAAGGCAGGGTTAAGTAAATTTCTTAATGCCACACAGCAGATAAATAGCTGAGCAAAGCTCTGGGCCCAGGCAATCTGACACCCGAGACCATGCTCTCTCAACCCTACATCCAGGTTCTAAAGGATGGACTCTCCGATTTCACACTCTTTAGGAAAGGGTGTCTTCCTCGGTAATGTAGCTGTCTTTCCTTTGACAAATGATTGGACAGATGCTCCACACTCACTTTTCCCTCATTGTGGAGGACTGAGTGCATTCTGATATACCTGTTTCCTATTGGTGAGGCAATCAAGAGTAGGGAAACTTCCTTCTTCATTGTGATTGGCACAATAAGTTTAGGAAATGAGCAATTGGGAGGATGATCCTGGTTTGTTTCTTGCTGACTCACTTCTGAATTACCTGAGTGGGGGCAGAAGATAGGGACTCATCTACATAAAGCTTGATCAGCCGGCCTTTGGGAGCTCCTCCCCACTAGCCTTACACTTACCTTCTTTAGGTCAGCAGAGGAGGGACATTCGCTCAGCCTGGAGGAGTGCGTTAGTGTAACTCATGTCATGTGGGGCATGAAGAGAGCAGATGGTAGTATTCAGAATGAGCTGTTTCCAGGGGCATATAATAGTTTTGAAATCTTTTCAGTTCACATAGGAAGAAACTATAGCCACTAAAAAGAGCAAAAGACCACAAACCTTGCTATTGAAGAATGAGAATAACCTCAATAGAAGAACCCGAGAGTCGGCATCCCTTTGCAGACGTCCATGAGGGCCGACAGTAGAGGCTCAGTGTTCAAAGACTGCACGACTCCGTAAGCAAAGCTCAAGGCTTAGAAATAAGCTCACATCACAGTGCGAGTCAAGCTTAATAGGATAAGGGTAATGCGGTGCCCGTGGAGAACATCACACGAAAGGCTTTTAGAGGTTATTACCCTAAGCCACACGTGTTGAGGGCAACACATTCCATAGTGAGGAAGGACTGTAGAACACTCAAAACTGACTAATGCTTATTTCTGCCCTGTAGTTTGAACATTCTCAACACATTTATTTCCATCAGTATAATTCTCGAGTTAAAGAATTTCTCTAGGTTTTATTTTCTGTGAGTCATTGCACCATGGATTATGCTATTTCAGATTTACAATCAATTGCCTCCTGACATCTCCTGATGATCTTATTAAGCAGCTCAAATTGAAAGTTATCAACACTGAACTTACCATCTTTTCCCTAGATCTCTAATTCTTCCTTGAGCCATGTTTCAGGACAAAACCAGCTGCCTAGTTACAACCAAACCTGAAATTCGGATGGTATCATTTTACACGACTCTCTTTCCACCTCCCAGACAATCAGTCTATAAGGCCCTTTGTTCCTGTCTCTTAATACCTCTTGGACCTATCTTTTTTCTTCTCAGTATCTTTACATTCAAGATCTTATCACTTCTCATCTCTATAATTGTCTTTCTGTCTGCATTTTGACCATATTCCTGTGTGTTCTCTTCAGTGATTTTTCTGAAATGCATATCTGATCATGTTACTTTTTTTTTTGCTTAAAACCCTTTGGGAGTTCCATAGAGCTTTCAGGATAAAGTAAAGTCTGCCTTAGTATACATGAAGCCCTCGAGGATTTGAATCCAGTCTCCCTCTCTACCTTTATACCTCCACGTCACCCATCGTGTGCATTTCCTCAGATGGGTTGCTATGTCACATCTTTCTATTTTCACACATGCTTTTCTCTCTAATGATTTCTACCTGTCCCTCAAAACTCAGCTCATGCCACCTCCTCCAGAGAGCCTTTCAATGAAATGCTTCGGCTGTACAGTTAAGATTTCAATTTTTCCTGATTTCTCTAATATTTTTCCAATTCCCTTGTTTACTATATATTTTTTTTTGGTGGTAGGCTTTCCTTCCTCTTTATCAGCGATTTATTAAAATATTAGTTTTCTTTCTTCTGTTCTTTTAATCTCTCTCTTCTTTGCCTTTATGCATAGGCTAATATATGTCCATTGATACCAGATTTTGACTTACCCTTTCTATGTCTCTACTTTATTTCTCTCTATATAATGTTTTGTAGAAGAGGAAATATTTCATAAAGGAATCTTTAGTCCTGCTTTGTTAATGACGCTAACCTAAGGAAAAACCAGGAACACATGCATTTCCTACCTAATTCCTTTAACTTAGTCTTCTTACTGTAATAATACTGTTCTCAGCAGTTAAAGGTTCGGCGGTATCAAAGATAAATACACTTTATTGGTGCATAATCTTCAAAGAGAGCCTTAAGGTCTCTGAACTAGAGAGCCAGCACAGAAATGGGTCAGAAGTCCAGGGTGTGCTCATGTGTATGACTTATGATAAGGTAAAGGTTTCTATTTGTCAGTGATAAGACAGGTAGAGCAGCCCCATTCATAAATTTGGTCTGGGGCAGATTCAATTCATAGATATTCAACCAATAGAAGTGTGAACTGCAATTGTTAGTGGCCTTGAACTTCCCCGCCATGGATCCTGGGAAATCAATGTGGCTTTGTTCAGTAGTGTCTGCCTGAAAGGACCATAAATCAGGAGCTTCCATACAAACCTTTTATTGTCAAGGTAATGGCAAAGAAAAATGATAGCAGTTATTCCATTTACACAGTTTAGTCTTTTTCTTTCTCATTGATGATTCTTCCAATTTTATTTCCTTTTTTTTTTTTTGGTACCTGTCTAATAGGAGCATATACCTTTTGAGTTTTTTTCTAGAGAAATATGTTATACAAAACAGCATATAGTTCTTAGTTAGAAAAAAATGTCTTAATCATTTTATTTGTTGAAACTCATTTTGGCTATCCCATATTTTGAACTGGTCAACCAAGAGGTTATTCAAACTGAGAGTTTTGTATTTTGATGACTGGAAACCATCTTTTATAATTTCATATTATGATTATATCTCAGACCTGTGACATTACATATGCTATCCATGTTACTGGAACTTGTTCGTTTGCCCAAATAAAAAGTGATTAGTGATTGGTAACCTCAGATGGTTATGCTATGATAGGTTAATTGCCATCTATGTGGCTCTCTGTGCTCACGACGTCCTGACACTTTGATATGTTGTGATCTGTTGTGGCTTTTCAAGTAACTGGTTACTCATAATTGTTAATTAAAGACTGTGAATGATTTTCTGTTTTACAAATTAGACTGGGTTAACAGTGATTCCTGTGATGGTGCTGTTAGTGCTACTTACTTTCTTTAGTGGGAGAAATAGTACTACTACAGACATTTGTCCTAGATTTTTATGCTAAATGCTGATTATTACCCATTATCTGTTTTCTTCCTTTTCCTTAGTAAAAGAAACCATGATTTTTAGCTGGGTACATGTGTAGTTAGAATAAAGACACTATTTCTTAGCCGCTCTTGTAGATAGGTGTGGTGGTTGACTAAGTTCTGGCCATTGGGATGAAGGAGGAAGTGGTATGTGTAGTTTGTAGGAAGTATCTCTAAAGGGACAGGCCATGCTTTTTTTCCTGCTTTCTCTCTTCTGCTGATTGGAATAGGGATATGAAGGTTTAAGCTCCAGCAACCCTCTTGCACCATGAGATGACTTCGGGTAAGGAAGCCACATAAAAGGAATTGGGTCACTGATTCTGTGGAGCCTCCTACCAAGCCAGCTTCTGGACTTAATGGATAGGAAAGAGAACCATGTTTGTGTCTTGTTTAAACTTCAACTATTTTTTTCTGAACTTAATTAATCTTATTATAAGATCCAAATAAGAAAAATGTTGAGAACTGAAAGAAGTTATTCCATGGTTTCGAAATTCCAGACCAAAATTTCTGATTGCTGAACTTTTCCAGGTGGATGACCCATGGATCCTTCAACTCTAACTTTTGCCAAATTTAACTCATTAGCTTTCCCTCCAAATTTGCTCCTATTGTGTTCCAAACTAAAACCTTGGAAAGGTCTTCAGTTCTTCAGTTTCTTTTCTTTCTCACTATTATGAGAGAATCTACCACAGTCAAGATTTTCTCCCTGAAGTGGTCTTCAAAATCAGAATACTTTTTTTTTTTTTTTTTTAAATTTTCACCTAAGGAGTGAGGATATTTTTTCCATTGATTTTTAGAGAAAGTGGATGGGAGGGGGGAGGAGGGAAGAGAGAGAAGAGAGAGAGTGAGAGAGAGAGAGAAACATCAATGTTACAGAGACACATTGATTGGTTGCCTCCCACATGTGCGTGACCGAGGGCTGGGATCAGACCTTGCAACCCAGATATGCGTGTCCTTGACCAGGAATCAAATCCAAGACCCTCTGGAACACAGGCCCACACTCTAACCACTGAGCAACACTGGCAGGGCCAGAATACATTCTTGATTGAGTTTCTTGATCAGTTCCTGTAGAAAATTAAATGTATTTATCAAGTTGTGCCAAGTTGTTTCTTGTGCTTTATATATCTATCCCAATTTTCTGTGTCATTAATTGTGAATTCTGCCTCATCACACAGAGTTGTTATTCAATACTTTAATTCAATTTCTGGAGATCTGACTGCATTTTGCCCAAGGTGTGATCACTGCTTTTGAAATTACAGTTAAGTTATGGGAAAAGCCCTCAAAAATATAAATGATACATGCAGCTAAGTTATTCCTAATATATTTCATATTCTGTCACATCTAAATTTAAATTATTGAAATTTACAAAATTTCCATTTGTATAAAGTGATGTTTAAGTAAATGTTAGTCATTTGGCTTGGATCTAATTATGAATAATGATTGTAGTAGACATTCATCATGATTTGTAATTGCCCAAAGGTCATCTTCTAAATGACCTTTCTGTCTATGGAGAAACTAATACATCATAAACATTCCTGCCCTGCATGGATATTGAACTCAAATTTCCAGCCTTGCTTGCAGCTAGATAGAATATATGTCTAGATACAATATCTTTATCAATATTATTTGCAAATATTTTCTTCCAGTTTGTGTTTTATGTTTTCACTTTTGTAAAATCCTCACCCGAGGATATGCTTAATAATTTTAGAGGGAGGGGAAGGAAGTGAGAGAGAAACATTGATGTGAGAGACAACATTGATTGTCCGCCTCCTGCATGTGCTCCAACTGATAGGGGCTGAGCCTGCAACTGAGGTACGTGCCCTTGGCCGGAATCGAACCCTGGGACCATTCAGTCCATGGGCTGATGCTCTAACCACTGAGCAAAACTGGCCAGGGCAAGTCTGTTATCATTTTAAGAAATTCTTTTTTCTACTTAAACTAGACAGTGGATTTGTTGTTTATAACTAGGAAATTTGATTGATATGATAATTAAGGAAGGAGATCAAAAGAATCATATTTTCATTTCAGACATTTTGAATCCAAAATGGGGGCAAGCTACTCTGGAATCACAAAACGGTATTTTGGACAGTTGTAATTTTTGTTGTTTGCCTTTGCTGCTGTCAACCAGAGGGTGCTATTGGCTCAGTTGCCAAGGGACTTCCTTATCTGGATGGTTGAAGATGACTTGATCTAAAACACTCCAGAGATCAAAGTGGACATTTTATGTTGGAAACCCATGATTTTGGTCTCTACGGTTCTTAGGAGAAGCTAGTTCTCTGTTTCGTTGGACATCAGTTGGACTGAGAAAAACATTTCTGAGGAATAGAAGTGAGTAATTAAATCAGGTGAAAAATTAAGGTAGTTAATCCACTATTTCTTACTGTAAACAACTTAAAGCTACTGTGGAATCTCAACATCTGAACAAATTCTGATGATAAAAGAAGATCACTGAATTAGGAGATGAGAGGCCCAGGTTCAAGTCCTCCCCTTATGACTAATTAGCTCTGAGATACTAAGCAAGTCACTTTTCTTATCTGAGTCTTTGTCATCTGTAAATTAAGCATGGAATAAATATTGTAGAGTTCCTTAGGCCTTCTTTAGATCTGTCAGTAAAGATAACCACCTGGAAATACCTCTCTTTCTATCTTGAATCTTTGGTCTTTATTTTAGGACAGAGTGGGCTGGATTCTCTCCACCTTAGAAGTGAGAGGAGAAGGCAGTTTCTAAAATCCTGAGCTGACTATTGTGTCTGCACATGTTTAAGGAAAGAATGCTCATGTAGGCACGTATGAAGTGCTTGGCATTATTTCCTGCAATGGATGTGCTTGAGAGTAGAGCAGAGCTGAGCAAAGATTGTTGTTCCTTTGACCAGTGATGTTGACCCTTTGCTCTTTATCAGAGCCAAGGGCCCCATTGTGCAAAACAAATGTGTGCTCAGTAGAGGGTACCTCAGGCCAAGAGCAAGCCTTACACACAACTATGAAGTAAATGAAATTGAATTCTGCAGTAGTCATTACTTTTTGTGTATTCTCTGAAGTTTTGGTACACCATGTTTAGTGAGACAGGATGTGCAAAATTGCCTATCACAACAGCTATCAGAAAGTAGGCACTCAATGAATATTACTTCCCCCATCTTCCCTATGCCTTGACCCCTAACATATACTATAATATTTACCTTTCATAAGCCTTTGGGACCTTCATATGGTTGGTTCTCTGTTCATCCAGGGTTCTCATTAGAGTCTGCCTAAGGCTTTGATTCTTTTTTATATTTTTACTTTGACTCAAAATTTACCTACTCTGTGTATTTTTTCTTCTTGGACTGTCTAGATAACTTGCTAGTAGGACCAAAGGGCAACTTATTTAGAGACAAGGAATTAAATTAATTTAACTAATTTTTATTGAATGCTGCTTTCTAAATGCTAGGTAGTAGTCTAGTGATGAGGATACCTTAGGGAAAAACAAAACAGTTTCTGTCTCCAAGGAGCTTATATTCGAAACAGTGAAAGGGAGGGATATGAATCAATAGTGGATATGTAGTTTTTGCTGTCCCCAAATCCAGTTATCTGTTTCCTTAATTCCTGGTAACTGAACCCCAATATTTCTATGGGAAACTTGTTATCTTCCTTTGATTGGCATCTTGGCGAAACTGTTCCTCAAGTACCTCTGGTTTTCCTTAGCCAGTTTGTGGGCACGTGACCATGCTGGGCCAGTCAGATGCTTTGTCAGGTTGAGTAACAAAAGGACTGAAAACTACTGGAGTGTATTCAGTACAAAGATGGCACTCGGGCACTCTGACAAAGGCCACTGACTCCTGTAAACCTCCAGCTTCAACAAGGGGTGAACCTTAGAGCTTCGCTAGTGCTGGTTGGTTCCAATGGCCTTATTCTCTGACTGTTCCTTCTGGGCAAGATCTCCTTCAAAGTTTCTTAAGTTATTGAGTTTTATGTTACTTGGAACCCAGTAATCCTAAGTCTACTAAATTGGTTAAGTAAGAAGCATCACATTTATAAAAATATCTATTTGTTAACTTAAATTCAACTCTAAATCTCATCTACTGGGTTGGCAGAAAATTAAACATAATTTTATTGGATTTCTCCCTCTCTGTAGGGATAAAACTAAGAAATCTCCTGTTGTCATCAATCACTTGTGTATATGAGTCGTTGTTGAAATAGCTACTCTCCCAGCGTCTATACCACACCAGGGACAAGGGAATCTGATGTGGCAGGATGCCCCTGAATTAGGCTTTAGTTTCTATAGGGGCACCTGTAAAACTTTGTATATTTAAGTATGTATCATTTCTCTGGAACTTTGTACTCTCCGGCTAATTATTCTGATGCAAAAGCTCCCTCAGACAGTTAATTTATCTGAGAACTTTTGCTATCTTCTAAGAACACAGGGCAAACTATTATGTCCATTCTGTCTTGTTCATTCACCTGTCTTTTCTAAATGACCCTGATCTGTACTCTAGGGAACAATTCATTCATTTATGCATTTAAAATGTGTTTATTAAGTTTTTGCCCTGTCCCATGTCCTGTATGAGGCTATGGAATGATAAAGAACTTATTACAGTTTCTGCCCGACAGTGACTCATACTCAGGGTGAGGAGGGTTGGTCTGTGAGGTGGTGGCTATATAATCAAGTAATTATGGCAGTGATAAGTGCCACAGTAGAGGTGTTAATGTAGACATAATGAGGGCACAGAGGAAGCTCTTGTGTGTTTGGAGATGTCCTGTCACGGATGGTTTGCAGAAGGAGAGGATCACTGAGTTGAGTCTTAGGGAGCCAATAGGAGTTTGCCTAATGTATAGGTGCAGAAGGAATCGTACATACTAAGCAAAGCGAAATGGAGGGGGGAAGGAGAGACAGACAGACAGGGAGAGAGGAGAAAGGAGACCATGAAGAAGAGGGAGGTCGTGGGGAAGAGCGAGGAGGGGGAAGGAAAGAATGGGCGAGAGAAAGGGTGACTCATGCTACACCATTAGAGGAGTCGGATGTGGCTGACAGGCTGGAGTGAGGACCTCACTGGGCCTCAGGGAACTGCGCGGGGGGGGGGCAGCAGAGGGGGAACAGTGAGGAGGGGACGGGCTTATAATTGGGCCCTTCTGTGCGGAAACCCAAGTTCCGCCCCTTGGGTGCCGTCAGCTGAGGCAGTTACTTAACCCATTGCTTTTATCTGTGGAGGGAGAGGTAGCAGGACCTTCGCTTTAACGCCATTGCAAGGGCTTAATGGGCTCATGCGTGTAAAGTACCGCAGGTCCTCAGCTACTGTCATCTTTCACCGTCGGTGTTGGCGGCTCTGCCCATGTCTGCGGGGTGGTCTCTGGGTGCTCCAGTTTCCTCCCACCCTGCAGAGGTGTGCCGGGAGGTGATGGCCTGTTTCGGTTGCCCCTGATGAGTGAGTGTGGCTGGATGTGCGTGTCCCCTGCCATAAGAAGGGCGTCCTGTCCAGGGTGGGTTCTCCCCTTGGGCCCCAAGCTGCTGGGAGAGGCTCTGGCCACTTGTGACCCTGAACTGGAGTAAGCAGGTTGGAAAATAATAATCTGACTTGTTTTTATTAATCTTTCTAAATGTATGTATAGCTCATGTTTATTTCAATGTTTAATATTAGAAAATATTAAAAGTGTTTTGAGTCTTTATTTAGAAGTTTGGTGATGTTTTTATAGCCAGAAATATGCCATAGGGACTTAACTTTTTTTTTTTTTTTTTTTTTTTTTTTTTAACAAGCAGCCTCTGGTAAAATTGGTTTTATTGTACACAATTTCACTTAAAGCTGCAACTTTCAGGACCCTATTGGTGACGTTGAGTTAGGACGTTAAGTTACTGAGCACCGGCGTCTGCCAGACGGCAGGATTCAAGAAATTTCTCTCTCTCCCCCTTCCCCACACACCCTAAAATTTATCACAAAAGCCATAAAGCTGAAGGTTACTGATAAAAAGTGCTTGGCGACTGCGAGTGGGAAGGAGTGGGAAATTGAGGGAGAGGATTAAAGAGAGCCTTTGAAGCTGGGAGAAGCTTTGTGAGGCAAAATCAGAAGCTTAAACGTTACTTAATTACAGGCATAGTATTACAATGAAAACAGAAACCAAGGATACAAATTGTTATAATCTTGTCACCTAATCAATCAATATTGCGATTTATCTCGGACACTTCTATTTAGTAAAGAGCAAAATCTCTACCATTTTTGATTTTTACAGATTTGCAGAAAGAGTATAGATGGGGAATTTATATTTGAATTTTTACTTAAAATCAAAAGCCATAATATGTTTCAGTTATTTGACAGCCATTTTTAGTTGTTTATTTCTTCCTACTTTCTTTCCTCCTCTTAGGAAACTATTGTTAATAAATTAATATGTTTCCCTCCACACATTTCTTTCTTTTTTTTTTTTTTTTTTAACCTTTAGCCAAGGATATTTTTCCCATTGCTTTCCAGATAGAGTGGAAGGGGGAGAGAGAGAAACATCAATGTGAAAGAGATGCATTGATTGGTTGCCTCCTGCACGTGCCCCAGGATCGAGCCTGCAACCAAGATATGTGCCTTTGGCCAGAATCAAACCCGGACCCTTCAGCCTGCGGGCCGACGCTCCAACCACTGAGTCAAACCAGCTAGGGCTCCACATATTTCTTTATGCTCATAAAACTATATACAAACAAAAACACCTACACTAAATTGTTATTGTCCATTTCCCTAAAAATAGAATAACTTACTTTCTTACATCAAAATATATCAGGGACATCCAGCTAATGGCAGGGCTCCATAAATATGGAAAGCTACTATGCATGTACTGAAAAATAATCACAGCATTGTTAGATCTATGAGGGACTTTTAAGATCACCTAGTCTAGTGGTTCCTAAAGGTAGGTCTCCCTATGTAATTATCTTCTTAGTAGGCAGATAATCTGAACATAGGAGAAGTGTTGATTAGTCTAGTAGTGGCAGGAAAAAGGTTTGGAGAGAGGTCTCCAGGCCATCTTCCAGGTCTCAATTTTAATGTTATTTCTTCAGGGAAATGTTCCCTGATAACCCTGGCTAGGATAAGTTACCCTCTTATATGTTCTAATAGAATCTTCTATTTGTTCTTTCTTATATTTGCTGTCATAATGTTTATAAATTATTAGTTATTAATAAACTATTATTATTCGTAGCGTGTGCCCATTATATCTTCATTACTTAATATCATGCTTGACAGATAAGACTAAAAAAATGAATAAATGAGCAGGGATTATGGGGGGTGGGGGGCAATTATACAGGTGTTGAAATTTGATGCAGTGGAGTGGGAGTAGAGGATGACAGTCAGTGCAAGAAGGTAGTAAGGGCTCAGAGACTGTGCTTTTCCTTATGAATTCATGGCAGTTAAGGTTGTATTCCTTAACATTTTAGGGACATGAGCTGGCCTTCATTGGTCCTCTAGGAAATAATTCGACTCTTGGTAACAGACTCATGGTAACCAAATGTGTAGAGATATTGTTCATGTAAAATAGGGGCTGTCCCTTTAGTGTTTACACCCTCAACACAGGTCACCCTGGTGCCTGTGTTGAGGTATGTGGGGACTTGCAATCATACACAGTGATTGTTTAGTGGGTATATAAATGGAACAAAAATGAAGTGATGATCTTGAGGCATATTTTTTCTAGGTTGCCATGTGATCTGTAAAATATTTTTAGCTCATAGCAGAGAAACAGAAACCTTTTTAGTTGCCTGACCGCCATCTCTCTAATGAACACAGTACTACTTTAGCCCCATTAAAAATGTTTCAACACTGGCTTCCATGTAACATTCCTGATTACTTTATGTCAAAAGTGCCACTTAAGCTTTAGCAAAATGTTATAGATCTGGGAGACATTCTGTCTCCTCTTATTATTTGTTTATTTGACTCTCAGTCTTATTTCCCTTTGTATTGGTTAAGGGTCTTTTGGTTGCAAGAAACAATCAATAAGTTTAAAAAAAGTAATTTATTGGAAATATACCAAGGTAGCTCAGAGAAGAAAAGGGTGAGCCGATCAATAGTGCCTCGGGAACGGTGTTGACTCTGGGAGCTCTGTGGGGAACGTCCGGGGCCCTTTCAGCTGTGTCTGCTGCACTCTCCTTCCTTCAGTTCCAAGTTCACGGGTGTGAGTGAGGCAGAGCTCTGTCATCTTATTTACTGCTGACTATGACAGGCCAAGGGGATCTAAAATAAGGTGCAGTTCATAGTAGGACTGAGGGGGAAATGTTGTTATGGGGCAAAATCCTCAGAAAAATTGGGCAGGATATAGTGGCTAACTAAATATGGGACAGGAGAGAAAGAGATTAATCAAAGAAAATGTTAACAGCCTGGGGGGATTGAGAAATAGTGATGCTATTGGTAATTTGGAAATGTCCAATGCTTTTGGGGGAGGGGAGTGAGAGGGAAGGAATTGTTATTTATTTAGCTTTATGCATATTTGGTGAGGAGTCCAAGTTAAGAGTTTTAAAGGGCTAGTGAATACAGTAGTAGAAATAAAACGTCAGGGGTTGGCAGAGCCATGAGAACAGAATAACTCGCCCTGGTTAATTTTGTGTGTGTCTGACTCTTTTCATTTCCTTTGAACATAGCAACCGTGCCTTAATTGTGTTTCAATCTCCTAGTCTTTCTTAGCACTCAGTAGGTACAAAGGAAGTCCCTGTGATGGTCAAGTGAAATCTAGAGAGAAAAGAGCAAAGTGCTAAGAAATTTCCACTTTCTCCTGTAAAAGTTCAAAATGTTACCTTCACTTTTGAAGGCTCTGCTAGAATAAACCTGTTTTAGAGGCTACCTCTTTTGACAACCAGAGAGTCCACCTGCCTAGTTTATTTCCTTCAGTCAAGTTTCCATGACTAGGGGGGATTTTTTCATTCATCGTCTCTTGGTTGTTGGGTTTATTGCGTCACAGACGCTTATGCCCTAAACATTAGCTTCTTGAGAGAAAATGATGAGATGTTTTAGTTGGGGTTTACCTTTGATTCTGACAACAAAGAAAAAATCTGGAAAAAATAGCAATGCCTAATATTTTTGCTTTCTCTCCATTACTCAGTCAATACTTCCGCCAGCAGCAAGAGAGACAGACTGTCTTTCTTCACTTGGAAGTAGAAACTAGGTTAGACACTCAGATAGTAAGTGATGGACAGCATTGTAGAGATAGATGGGGATGGGTAAATATAGATTTTATTTGATTTCATCTTAACTGCATTTATTCTATCCCCATTTTATTGCCCATTCATTGCTCCATGTCAGTTCAATTCCATTCTATTTCAACTTGAGATATACATACAATATAATGCTAGACATTTTCACTCAAAGGCAATTTTAGATCTCATCATCAGTTAAATCTTCTCTTTCTATGGATTTCAAGTTTCCTATAATGAATTTTAGTGATTTAAGCTTCTAATTTTTAAATATATGTTTTGCTCGGCCAGGCGTGGCTCAGCAGTTGAGCACTGACCTAGGATCCAGGTGATCGGGGTTCGATTCCCAGTCAGGGCACAGGCGCGGGTTGTGGGCTCCATCCCCAGTCTGTGGCATGCTGGAGGCAGCCGATCAATGACTCTCATCATTGATGTTTCTCTCTCTCTCTTCCTCTCCCTTCCCCTCTATGAAATCAATAAAGATATATTTAAATATATATATATAAATGTGTATATATATATATATATATATATATATATATATATGTTTTCAATCTCTTCTGATTTGGAATCATGTCTCTGGCAAATACCAACAACTTGCTTTTCTAAATGTCTTTGATACTTAATAAAATAATTCACTTTTTTTTCTGTCCTCAACTGTAAAGTAAAATTATCCACTCTTTTCCATCAGATCCTCTTTCATATGTTGCTATAATAGCAAAACAACTGAGCATTGACTAAAATTCTGCTAACCATTTCACCTCATACTGATTTTACAGAGGAGGAAAGCAAGGCATACAAATGTTAATTAATTTGCTCAAATAAGTGGTAGAATTAACATTTAAATTCAGATGGTTTAACTTCCGAATCTGCATTTTTGACCACTACTGCCACCCATTTCATACACAGTCGTCTTTGGTACACACATGAGAGACATAAGGATACGTATGACAGTTCCCAAAGCAAAGATTTTTTACCCTGGCCTGCTGTGAGGGGGGTTCAACCACAGGGCAGTGGTTTATGGTAGCTATCTTCTATTGAGTGCTTTTGGTGTTGTAAACCCATCTTTATAATAATAGCACTGCGAGGTAGGTAGTATGTTAGTATTTTCATTCTTCAGATGAGGAAACTGAGGCTGAGGAAGATGATATAGCTTAACCTAAGGTAGTAGTTGTGAATGGTAATGGTAAAGTCAGCAGTTAAGCCAAGCTCCAGAATCTTCCTGTGCTGTCACAAATACTGCCCTATTTGTTTTTATCCCAGCCTCCATTCATAATCTAGTTCTGGTGTATATGCAGCTGGCAATCAGTTACTTCAGAATCAACTGAGTTGCTTGTTAAAAATGCAGCTCCCCAGTTCCAAGTGTAACAATTCAGATTCAGTAGATCATGGCCCAAGAATCTGCATTTTAACAGTCATCTCTTGCACAATAAACTTGGAGTACAGTTGTTTTAGTTACTAACAGGAAACTATTTATGAGCGAGAGAATGATTTTTAAATCTTTAGTCTTATCTAAGTCTTACATGTGTATTTTGAAAAATAACTGTTAACATTGTCCTAAAAACTCTTCCCATGTCACCAGTTGAATAAAACTACCAGGCTTGAAAACTCTCCAGGACATGACTTAAAATTTCTGGTTTCTAATATAGGAAAAATGATACCGGAAGGAGCAATTTGCATGCCTATTGGAAGACCATGACCTTGGGCTGAAAGCCCTAGGGACTTAATTTTAGCCACAGTGAGCAAAGGCAGGGGAAAAAAGTTGGAATGCTGAAGAACTGATAATTCTATGTTCGCTTTGCAATTTTGGACAGAATTCTTGTGCCAGCCATCAGCTCCAGTGGTTTCTATTTAGCATTGTGTACCGGTCTCTCAATTGCCCAGTGATTTACCAGTTATTTTAGGCTTTCTGTTACTTTGGTACTTATCGTTTCATGACTACTGAAAAAGTGAACGATAAAAGTAATCAACTGGGAACATTTTAATGAGGCAATCCAATCCAAAGCTTTGCATTTAAGTATTTGTTCAAATTTGGGGAGGTTATGCCTCCACGCTCTGTTTTACTTGGCCTAATGAATGAGAAAAGACCAAAAAGATTAGAGAATTTCTGGTAACTTTGAGCTACAGAAAAAAAGGTTGTTTATGGGGAAGAGTTTATAGTAGAATGCTCTTTGAACAGATGGCTTGCTCAAATTGTTTACACTCCGCTACCAAAAAGATTTTGAGAACAAGATTCTAATTTGGCCTTGATATGAGGTGAAACTTCTAACCATGTTGTATTATGTCCTGAATGTTAAAATTTAGGCACAAATGGATTGTTATAACCCAATTTTTCTGTTCCTTTGTGTAGCACATGGCTTTGTAGACTGCATTGTTCTTGTGAGATGGAGACCCTGAATATAATTCCCCCTATTTAATTGCTGGAAAAATGTACACTCATATTAGTTACCAGCTCAAAGTCTCTAAATCAGTGAGGAGAGCAAGGATTTCTGATTGGGTCATGTGATGCTCGCTTCCAAGGGTGCAGGGTTGTGTTAACTCTGAAAATCCACATTTTTTCTGGTAATCTTATTTTGTTAGGTCTCTGATTAACACTATATTTCTGCATCACAGTTTTCATTTAGGGCCCCTTGGGTGAAAGTTTAAGCATTTCATTGTACTTGACTAGATCACAAAGAACTGGGAGGCATTTTGGAGAATGTGTAATTAATTTTGGAGGATTATAAGACTGCTCCAAACTTTAAAATAAGGCATCAAGGTCTGTATCATTGCCAGATTTAAAGAGAAAAGGTTAATTAGTATTTAACCTTCGAGTCATTTGAAAGGGGAATATGTTACTTGGAAAGTGTTAGATGAAAAATTATTCTGAAGAATGCACAGAGAACCTGATAAAAAACCAAATGAACGGCTTTCTACTTAGCAGCCCAAAATTCTGAATTACTCTTGTTTTGAAATAGCCCACTGTTTCCTGATAGGAATAGGGTGGTTACTAGAAAGGGTGACTTATGCAGGAGCAATAGCTAATAGTTATGTCTGGCTTTTTAAACTGAAGTTTGCTAGCTCAAAAAAAGATAACCAGATGCTTTAGGGTTTTATGTAGTGCACTAGTATATATTCTGATGCTCAGAATTCTGAACTGTTCTATTAAATTAAATTAAGTTTAGCTTGAAGTTATTTATTTAAGACTTTGGTTTAGGAGATAGCTATTCTAAATAAAAATATGTGTTTATCAGTGAGTTTAGTACTAATAAAACAGTTCCTATACATGGTGCTTTATACCTGGTAAGCAGTTCTACCAACTTGACCACAGGCCTGACTCACAACCCAAATGGGAAGATTTTTTTTTTTTTTATAGAATACAGCACTCAGCCTTAAAGATCACACTCTTTGACTGTGGTTGACTGAATTTTCCAGGTTAATCCTGTCTTCAAGAAAATGACCCTGCAAAAACTCATTTTATTATCAAGCTAGAGTGAAAGCAAGTGACCAATGAAATTAAGAAATGTCGGAAGAGCAGTGCTGCGGAGGGAAGGACGTAACTTTCAGGTACAGGATTTTCCTGGAGAGTGGCATGACCACAGGGGACAGGCAGCCAGCATCTGGCAGGGCCTGCCATTATTGGCCCTGCACTATCTCAAATGATTGGAGTCTTATGGACTTAGAGAAGACCCTACGGATTAAAAGGGTTTCTGGTTTCTGAAGCCTTCAATTTAGGTCAGAGGATTAGAAAACTGAAAAATTCTCATGATCAGAGTGTCTTGAGACTGCAAAAATAGCAATAACAACAGTGATAATTAGTGGTTAACACTTCTGTGGCACTTTATTATGTGCTAGATACTGTTGTAAATACTCTGTCTTAAAATCACTCATTTAATTCTCACTGCAACCCTATGAGATAGGCAATGGCATTATTCAGTTTATACAGAGGGGAAACTAAGGCACAGGGAAGGTAAGTAGGCAATTTTCCTAAGTGCACATATTTAGTAAGTAGTGGAACCAGGTTCTGAACCAGGCAGTTGGGCTCCTGAGTCTGTGTTCTCAGCTCCAACCTGAACAAATAATGAGATTCTTAAGTCATACACCCACCGACTGAAGCTGCGCATGCCTGGATTCATGAAAACAGTGGTTACAGGCTATATGTCTGGCTTTCCAAAACAACACAAATTCATTTATTTTCTGGAAAGAATCACTTTTGAGTATTTCCTAGGTTTGTGGGTTAGGGGCATCTTGGATGCTCTCTCCATTTACTTCTGGAAGGCACCTGACAGTGGCCTAGCAAGGGAGATCAATCAAATGATCGTGAATAGCTCCATGGGAACAAGTTCATTTCGGAGTAATCAAAAATGATCTTCTTTTCCTCTTCCTCTTCAAAGGAAAGCCGTTGGGGGACAGGGAAACCAGCTGCTACAACCCCCTCTGCCTGGTTTAATCTGACAGTGACCTGTTGAATCAAGCCAGTGTCCTCAGCTGTCCTTTATTGGCTGCCCTTTGATTAGCCCAAGTGCAGTGTGACTGATAAAGCCATGTTGGATGTTCAGGCCACATGTTCTGATGAGTTGGCACTTGGCTGCTGCTATCACACAGCTTCTTTAAAGAAGCATCAGAATACCCTGCGGGGAAATGAGGAATGTTTCAATGACAAATGTTGCTTGTGGAGGAGCTGCCTACAGAGGCGCACGTTTCTTAGGTGAGCACCAGCCCTGCAGTGACTGATAGATACCCTTTTCCCTTCAGGTGTTTCCCTTCACTTGTGCTGTGGAAGGGATGAAGGGCACCTTTGAAGGAGGAGGGACCTTGCATAATCACTTCATCTTTCTTCTGCTTAATGCAAACTCATTCCGGAAAGATAAATGATGCTCACGCTTGTAACTACCAAAACCCATTAATATTTATTGCTGAGGGTTGGATCTGTACATTTCTAGGATTGTTCCACTTGGCCGTTACTGACCTCTATACATAGCATTGAGTGCATGCTTTTGTTAACTTGAAAGTGTCTTAGAAGAAATAGGCAGTAAGTTTCCAAGAAGTCTCAGTGGATCTGCTTTACATGGAAATATGTAATTGATAAGATAATATACTTAAGATAATATACTGGATTTAAAACTTTATAGGTATAACTCAGGTGTACAGAAAGGATTGCTTATTTTTCTGTTACTGAACCTAACTTAGTTTAAGCCCCTACTTGCTCGGTTGGCTGAGAATTATTGTTATTCTTGCCACTCCAGCTTAGTTTGGTTACTTGCAATTTATTCAGTGAAATTCTGAGATTCTCTTTCTGGCCCCTTTGATTCTCTCCAGAGGTGATGTAAGTTCCTGTGCGACTTAGAGTTTATCTTGGCATTGGGAGAGGAATGTCTTGTTTCTTGGGTCTTGTCTGGTTCTTGCTGGCTTCCAATGAGGTAGAGCAGTGAGGTCAAGCCCCAGGGCCTCACTCTCAGTGTCTGGGGTTGATATGGTTGAACCTGGCTAAGCCTCTGGTCTAGAAGTCCACACTCTACAGCCCATGCCTTAACTCTGGTGCTCTTCAGGCCACAGGCCCTATGATCCACTCTCTGGTTTTCCTTAGAGGATGCTCAAGAATTCCTGGCTACTTTCTGTGTAGAAAGTGGTCTGTGGCACTCTAGGAAGCTTCCCGTGGCTCATCTGTCTAGAGCCTTCCCCAGCTGTTGTGTTGGCTTATGTGACATGTTGCTTTGGTGCCATGCCCAATAAGGGATCTTCCTAAGAGTTTGGGGTGCTCCCTGGCTATACTTTGAGAAACAAAGTATTTTCGTTATGCTCTGGGCTTGTTAATTGCTTTTCTATTCTGAGGTTTTAATCATAGTGCGGTGGGTGGGTAGATAGAGAGGAAGTTAGGCATCCATCCCTGTCAGAATGCTATAACATGTTCAACCTCTGTAAGACTCTCACCTGGCTCATCTCTTTTTCCCTTCCCTCTCACCCACTCCCACCTCCCATTAAGGACTTTATCAACCTTTCAGTGTTGGGAAAACCACATGTTTTATATCTGCTCTGAGTTTTATACTATAAATGTAGTGCTGAGTCATTTAAACTTTGGCTCATTGAAACCTACGAATCCATTTCCTCACAATAATACCTGAAAGCTTTGCTTCCCAGAATGTTGTCTCAGCTACTGGTTTAAAACAGTCAGATTTGGATATCAGAGCTGAGGGATGACATTTTTGTTCTCTGCTGTATTTCTCCTCTCCTGGAAGGAAGGAGTGCAGTTGTTTGATCCATTGGTAGAGTAGGAAACAAGGACACCTGGGGAAGAACATGCAACAGTTAATAATTCAAAAACATTATCCCAGCCACAACACCTTTCTCTTTTAACTGTATGTACTTAAAAAAATTTTCAGGTTCTACTCTCTTTTCCTTCTTCCCCCCCCCCCCAATTATCCATAGCATTGAAACTTTCTCATTATTGGGTAAGGTTCCATGCAGCTGAGCTTAAACTTTGTTCCCCTAAATCAGATTGTTGCCCATCTATAGTAGGTGCTGACTGTGAGGAGGAGCTACTATGATCTTCAGTTTTCAGATGAGGAAACTGAATTGATGAGATTATAACTAGGTTTACTCACGTAGAAAGTGACAATGCTAGGATTCAAACCCAGTTCTGTAACGTCTTATCTAAAATTTCTAAAGTTGACATTATACTGCCATTTCCAATGTGAGTTTATTTTAGACTTGTCACACACACATTAAGCTAAATCATCCCGAAAACATTACATGAAAATTAAGTTCCTACAAAAGGATCTTATGTGTATACAATGAAAAGTAATTATATGTAATTTTTAAATTTTAAAGAAAATCAGTTCTCTAGTTTCTAATAATCTCAAAGTATTTTCTGAATAGTTTTTTGTTTTTTCTTTTAACTAAATACATTCTGATTAAATAGTGCTTAGATATAGTAGTATTTTTTAAAATATAAGCCCAGTGGGTTGGTAATGCAAAATGAGCCAACAGATCTTCAGAGAACGCTGGAACTGTAAATACCAACTTCAATATCTACTGTCATAATGCCTTTGTAAGGAATAGTTTAATTTGTCTGATAGATCTTATATCTACTCAGCCATAAGAAAAGATGCAATACTGCTATTTGCAACAACATGGATGGATCTTGAGACTATCATGCTAAGCAAAATAAATCAGACAGAAAAAGTCAAGAACCATATGATTTCACTCATATTTGGGATATAAAACTGAAAGCAACAAATGAAAAAACAAGACAAAGACTTATAGACACAGACAACAGTATTGTTACAAGAGGGAAGAGGGGTGGGAGGTGTAGTAGAAGATAAAGGGGGTCAAATATATGATGACAGAAGAAGATTTGACTTTGGGTGGTGGGCACATAATGCAATATACAGATAGATCATGTATCATGGAATTGTACACTTGAAGCCTATATAATTAACCAATGTCCACCCCTATAAGTATAATTTAAAAAGTAAGAGGGAAATGAGATTAAGGAAGAAAGAACAGAAGAATGAATAGTTTAATAGAAACCTTGAATAATTTTTAGATTACTTCTTAAACTAAAGTTAAATATTACAAGAAAAATAAACATGAAGAGCAAAAAGCTCATGTATTATTAACGGTTGATTTCAGTGTGTGTTTCAAGTAGTAGAAATGTCAGCAGTTGAAAGCCTGTGATAAATTTATATCATATTCATGAACACATGAGAAACCCTGAAAGATATGAAGTTCACCATTCCCTTCCTTAATGACACTAGATGCATTTTAATAGGAATTTCTCAAACTTTTGTACTTTGAAATGCTGATAAGCTGCAGAGGTGTATCTTATATTATCTGAGGATGAATTATCGGTTTTGGATTTCTGTTTCCTTAAAGCACCACCAGGTTTAGCTACAATACATTGCTAAGGGGTTAATTTTCAAGCCAATGAGTGGCGAGAATGGCCAGTGATAAGGGAAGGGGAAAAAGCAATTATAGTTGATACAATTCTTTCCATGTGAATAAATTTTTTCTTTTTTCTCTTGCATTTGCTGTGTATTGTGAAAGGAATGACAATTGCCTAATTCAGTCTGGTTGGAGTAATAGGCATGGGGTTAGTAAAGATTTTATGCACAGGATGGTGAGTTCACTCTAGCATGGAACTGTCACCCTCCTCCAGCGGGGGGCCTGCCACACATAAATAACAAACAACACCTGCCAACACAGCCCTCTGAAGACTGAGCACTGACATACCCGAGCGTTGCGTAGGTGTTCCCACAGCTACATTCCACTGCTGTTCAATTGTAGTCTTAATCAAATATGATACCCTGATTCCAAGGTGCTTATTTTATGCCATCAATTTGTAGTAAGCTACCACGTTTCCCTGAAGAGTGTGTCATTTTATATGGAAATTATAAGACAGCAGTGATTCTTTTAGGATCAGTGGTAATATGATTTATCGGGTACTCCTGACAGCTGCTGTGCTTGTGCTTAGTCTGGCCTTGCACAGAAGCTAAAGCAGCCTGCTACCTACAGAACATAGGGCCTTTCCTCCTCCACACCACTCCCCAGTGCGACTAATCTTTTCAGGATGAAAGGACAGTACTGTATTAGAGCTACAGACAATGATTTAGACACGCGCGCTCACACACACACACACACTCACACACACACACACACAGATTCTCTGCTGTACAGACAAATACAAGGTTAAAACTTAAGTGTTTAACTCTTAGTTAACTGTATTTTTCTGGTAATGAGAAATGGATTCTCTGCCATTATAAAGCAATGGGATATAGCGCTTCAACACTCCTGGCCTCGGGGAGGAGAGCCAGGTAATCATTAATTATCTTCTCTGCAGTAGCAATTTTTGCTTGTTTGTGGCAAGATTTGAAATAAGAATAGAGATTCTATAATTATATAATGAAATTATCTTTCAAACTAATAAGATACCATCTTTAGATTTCCTATCTTGTCCCAATATGCTATTCAAGTTTTAAAGGCCTTTATAAACTTTATTGAGGCCTACATTTTCTATTATAGTAAAGCCTGCACCCTTATTTCTTTCCATATTTACTTATATACATACGTAATGATGCCACATTTCAAACGTTCTACTTCTGTATGTTACAGATCGTACAACATAGCTGACAGTCAGGGTTCACTTTATCTTTGAAAAAAATCAGGAAAAAATTTCCTAGTGGCTAAACTTATTCAATATATTAAAATGAGATACCCTTATACATTTAAGTAAAACTAGGCATTTTAACTATTTTTGTTTATGTTGGTGTTCTTGAGAGAATGCCATCGATCCTCATTTAATTACTATTGCATGAATAAAAATCAGTCCATTGATATCCAGTGGGGATGGTAGGATGAACAATGTGAATTTGTTAACTTTCAACATTATCCTAGATATAAGCTTGCATTTTCTTATAATTTCTTGTAATATAAGCATACTGCAGATAAAGTAGACAATAGGAAAGCATTACTTATCACCATACTCTGAGACCACCATTTTTATATATTATACATATTATCAACTTTTAGCAACATTGCTGTATTGTCAATGTGAAAAATTAAAACATTATGGATAAAGTTAAAATGTTCTTTGACAACACTCCTCCCTATGCAAAAACTTCTTGCTATCAGAGGAGAATATGATTACCAATTTGATAATATCCTTTCAGATTTTTTCCAGTCATTTACGGATAACAGCTGTATGATGTCTGTTTGTGCGTGTGTCTTTTATTAATGCTATACTGTATGTAAATTGCCTTTCTCATTCACCAGCATGCCTTAGAGCTCTTACTTAGCTAAGCTTCATCACTAATTAGCAGGGGAACCTTGAGAAGACAACTTTTGTGCCTCAGTTTCCTCATACGTAAAATGAGAATACACACGGAACCTGCCTCACAGGATTGTTGAAAGATGAAACGAGAACACGTGTGGAAACAGAGCCGATACAAGAGTGAACTGTCAGTTGTTTGCTTACTCTTTGTATATAGATACCTATTTCAATCTGCTGCAAAGTGTTCCACAGAATTGGCGGACCATGTTTTATTTAGTCACAGCCATTGATTATTTTGAAGCAAGGTTTGGAATTACCCTCAGCTCAAATGTGCAAAGAAAATGTAGCTTATTATTATTATTTTTTTATATAACTGATCTGATCTATTTCACCTGCTAAAAATTAAACTTTGGTTCAATCTGGTAAACTTTGCCTTGAGTCCAATGCTGCAACTCAAATACTCTCTTTAATAACTCTGTCCCAGCTTGGTTGACTGTCAGAGATGCTCAGTTTTTCCACGTTCCATCTATTCACCCCATTCCTCATCAAGATGGCCTGTGGTTGTTTGGCTTGCTGGTGTGGTGGTGGAGAGGGGAAGGGTGACGGTTTGATGTAATGTCCTCCGGGTTCTCGCTGATGCTTGCAGAGGGCCTGAGCTGGTTTGCTCTCTGCGCTGCTAGTGTTCTGTTCCATCTGTTCTTTGGGGTGATACTGGGTAAGCTGTTTGTTCTTTGTCTGGAATGATCTGCTTGCAGTTGTCTGTTAATCTCAACCCCAGGTCTCATAACTCCTCTGGCACTCTCAGAGCCTCTGTGTTGTCACCGTGAGGACTTTCTCGATTCTGGTCTCCAGCTTCTAGGCCTGGAGTGCCTAGGCCTGGAGTATCTCAGGGTCATGTACCTGCTGCTGTCATTTCCACTCCAGGATTTCTTTACTCCCTTGAGTTGTCCTGGATGAGCAGCCAGAGGTGGGAGTGGGAAAAAGGGATCCTGATATGACCTTATTGCCCCCCTGTGTTCCTTTCTTATTTCCAGCACCCCTCAGCTAGAGGTGGTGGGCTTTGGACAGTCCACTTCCTCTAGGCCATTCCCTCCTTCTACCTTCTACCTCAGTGCCCAGTGATTATAGGCCCTTTGTAATATGAACAAATGCTATCAAATCTGAATCTTCCAGGCTATGACTGATAAGTTAGTAAGAGTTTAGAGATTTTAAAATATCTTTCCTCCTTGGACAGATCTTATTTTTTAGGACTATTTATTTACTGCAAAATACCATTAGAATGCCATAAAATAAATATTAATGTTTTCTTTTTCTTTGCATTCCTGCTTTAATAATCTTAAACTACCCCAAAGCAAATGGGATGAGTATGTGGCGAAGGTCAGTAAAAAAGAAATTTCAAAAGAGAAAAGAACATTAATACTTTTAAATATTGCTCCCACTGGTTCATTTCTGCTGCAATGAATGTCTATGTATCTATTCCATTTTGTGCCTGTTTTAGTATTTCTCTAAGTTACATACTGAGACATGTAATTGCCATAGGGCATGCACATTTTACATTCTGTATTTTACTATATCATGACAAATTGTGCTACAAAGTGACGAGATTGATTTGCACTCACAGTATGAGTGACTGAGAGTATCCTTTATTCACCAGTGTGACATTTTACCTAACTTATTCCACTAAATTCTCTCAAGAATGCTCTACAACAGGGGTTCTTATTCTCATTTTATATATGAAGAGACTGAGGTTCAAATAATTAAAGCAACTGGCTCAAGGCCACACAGTAAGTGGCAATATGGGAAACTTTCAAACAAAGCATAAGACACCTACTACTTTATCCCTTCATTCAGAAATCTGTCTCTATTTTGGGGTTAATATTTATGATATTGACTGCTGTTGTTTTCCTCATGTCCTGGTTAATAATCTAGGATAAAATAGAAAATGATATTACAAATAATGGACAAATGATGCTATTTCATTTGTTCACTCACTTTAAATGCCTACTAATTGGTCAAGAGCAAGTAGTTGACCTTACAGCCTTCTGACTCATAGTCACTGGTTACACAGGCAGAGAACAGAACTCAGTTAGGTGAAGGGCTAGATGGCCAGGTAGCTTTAGCAGTGGGAATTGTGAGGCCCGAGGCATAGCCCCAAGACTCTAATCACCAGGAGAGCGCTGTGTCCAGAGGAACACACACCTTCAGAGTTTGAATCACCTACTATTACTCTTTATTGGGATGGACAGAAGTGAATTCCTCAGGTCTGAAAACAGAACTCTTTCAGCTGAGTCGTGATATTTAAAACTCTCTCTTTTCGAGTCTCTTGCCTGGCCAATCAAACTGTCTTCGCAGAACAAATTGTTGGATAATGAAATGCATATACTTAGCTGGAGAGTGCTGTCCTATTTACAGCACCGGCTCCAGCCCGAGGCACATCTCTGGCTGTTCCACTTCTATCTATAAGTTAAAGCAATGGCCTCAGCAAGCAGTACACTCTGTACAGCAGCTGCAACTCGTTATCGGCTTTGTCCAGAATTACAAATAGAACAAACACATTTTGCAAGGGCTTTTTCCCTCTTTTATGTAGAAAAGGAGGAATTAAGCAATCAGTGAAATGCTGATTGATCAGTTATGCTGACTTAGAGAAGTCCAAGGCCACATTAGCGCTATTAACCCCTGAAAAACAACAACAAAAAGTTCTTAGAACTCTTTTCTAAACCAATATTTCTGAGAGGTGAGGTTGTAGATTCTCCCACTTAGTCCAATTTGCTCATCTAGATTGCTTTGTAATGTAATGGTGGTTAATTAATTTTGTAAAGAGAATTCATATCATTTGGCAGATGCCTGTTGGCCCCAGAGTACCACAGTTGCGTAAACCAAATGATATGAAGCGAATCAATTTTAGTAAATCATCCCACTCCTATGCCTTGATTTTGACTTCACCTACCAACTCCTGTGGTGACATTTAGGCCTCTCTTTACCAGAAATCGCCCCACCTCCAAAATTCAAACCTCTTTCTTCCCAAGTACTCCTTTCCTTGTTCTTTGACCTTATATATTTAAGTATTCCCACTGTTAATAGTTTTTGAGAATCCTCTCCTATTAGCTTAGAGTCTACTGTCTACAATTATAACCATCCCTTTGTAGATACCTTTGCCATCCATACCCCTATTTCTCTCTAACTGGCTTGACAAAACTTAAGTCTTTGGTAAATAACCCTCCATCTCTATGCCTGCAACCATATAGTTGAACATGGCAGGAGAAAACCACATACAGGGACATACTGGTGTTACTCTTCATGGCCAGTTTCAAATGGGAATCTGATACTACTGGATCACCTGCTATGGATTTCTAATGAGAGCATGTCTTACTCTTCACAGAAATTATTGTAAACCTTCCTATCCTCAGTTGAAAACTATATAGCCTACTTCATTATAGGGTAGACACCACCAGCTGGCCATGCTCTCATCTTCGTATGACCTAATCAACCAACCTTCAGCTAGAGAAGGGATATTTCACGCATCTACTCCTATTGCCCTCCTTTTACAACGATGGAAGGGTCCCTCCTCCTATCATAAGCCAATATTCTCCAGATTCCATCTTGACCCTCTTTCTCAAAGTCTTCACTTTTTGGCTATACTCTGTATCATGCAAATTTACTCCTGCCTTTCAGATAGAGCAGTCTCGTCAACTGCAAATATGCCTTGGTCACCATCTGCTTTAAAAACAAACAAACAGCAAATAAAACCATTCCTTGTTTCACATTCTTACCCAGCTTTTATTATTTTACTTAACTGCTTTTCTTCCCATGTTGCCTCCACTTCTTTATACCCCATTCAGTCTTTATCTACTTCAATCTGAATTCTTGCTCCACCATGTACATAAAATTAAATGTGTTATCTTCAGTAAATTCTAGTCTTGCCCTGATCCACAAGGGCAGGCTCTGGAGGACAAATCACATGCAGAGTTTTCCATTCTTGAGGGAAAGGAGTTTGGTCTTTCATGACCCTATGATGGGGCAAGGCAACACATGTCAACCAGGGCAGTTTTTGGAAAAGGTGTCTGGTGTAACGGATTAGCAGCCAATCCTCACTGTGGATGGGAGATGGGTATGCTGGCCCAGTAAAGGGGATCAGGGGCAAGGTACCCAAAAAGCTCTACCACAGTTAGCTTCTTACATGAACTCACCTCACATGCAATGCATTCTCTCTACAACAATCAGCTTGACTATTTTTATAAGTAAAATAATTTCACTTTCTATGTACTATAGATGTTTATGCCCGCCCCCCCCCATTCATCTGTTGAAACTGATGGTATTTGGAGATGGGATATAGGGAGCTAATTAGTTCTTGAGGGTGAAACTCTCATGATGGGATTAGTGCCCTTGTAAGAAGATACAGGACATGAGAGAGCTTGCTTTTTCTCTCTGCAATATAAGGAAACTAGGAAGAGGGCTCTCACTAGAACCCAAGCATGCTGGCACCCTGATCTCAGAATTTCCAGCCTCCAGAACTATGAGAAATAAATGTTTGTTGTTTAAGCCACCCAGTCCATAGTATTTATTTTAGCAGCCTGAGCAGACTGACATCAAGGTAAAATTCTTTGGTGGCTTCCTATCGTACTAAGAATGACAAATCTATATCTTAACCTGTCCTACAAACCCTTATAGGATCTGGAGTCTGTCAGTCTCTTAGATCTAGCCTAATCATACTCCTCCCTTGCTGACCATCCTCTTGACACACCAGTTAGTTCCTAGAGGGTAATATTAGTTCCCTTCATGAATGGTGTTCTCTCTGGCTAGAATGCTCTTCTCCACATTACCATTTAATTATTGTTCATATATCAGCTTAAATATCACTTCCTCAGAGAGGCTGTTTCTAACATCCAATCTAAAGTTTGTTCCCCGCTGTTATTTTCTAGCTAAATACCCAGCTTTTTTTCTTCACAGTTGTAAGAATGTATGTAATATAAGTTGTAATCATATATGGTATAATCATATAAGCTGTCACAATACCCTGAAAGTCCTGATTCATTCACATTTTTTAACATCTCTTATGAGATGTTATGAGGTTTGGGGACATGTCATTTAGTTTCACCATTACTTAACAGAATATCTAGTGTCTAGTAGAAGATATTCAGCTTGTTGATGAAAAAATTAGAGGTATAAATTCAGGTGATCAGGAAACACTCCCCCCCCGCCCCCCAGTTATCCCTTAACCATTCTACTAATGTTATCAGTATAGGACTACTTGATGTTTAATCAAATTGGTGTCCTTTGGTGCTCTCTTCTGAGATCATAGCACTTGATAGATATTCTCTCATCAACTCTTACACATCCTGTCATTTATGTAGCATTATCTTGCCCAGTGTTCAGAAAGACTGAGACATAGAAAGGTTAATTGACTTGGCTAAGGATAGAACATGTTTAAGATAGAGCCAGAGATAGAATCTGCCTTTATTTCTTGACTATTTTAGCATGTTGCACACTTGTTAGTAGTTAAAGAAAATATGTTGTAAATAAATCCACATAAGTAGGTTTGTAAACTGGAAACTTCCTTCTGAAATGTATTACTGTAAATATTTCTCCTCTGCATAAAGCACATTTGATGAGATACAACTTTAGGACAAGCACTCTTTTTTTCATGATCATTAACCTTTCTCAATTTCCTTATGAGAAAATGATACAGACAAAGGTGAAATATCTCAGCCACTGTAATAGAATGAATTAATGTCAAAACTCCATTCTGGGGTTTTGAGTTGACTTGTATAAACACACAACTATGTTTTTCATCCTCATTTGAGGAACAGTTTATATTGTTAATATTAAAAATCCTAATTCTGCTGATTGCTGAAACCTAAACGTATCAAAGGAAGATTAATAGGGATGCTTTGAGTTCTAGGGAAATGTTTTGTTTATCATGTAACTTAACTCTTTATAATTCATACATGGTGAATGTCATGTAAATATTTTTAAAGCTGTAGATTATTTTCAACTGGGTTTAGTTAGAATTTTCCTCATGCTAGCCTGAGTGTGTAGATATTCCTCAAAGTAAAAAAAAATACATCAGGCTTGAAATGTAATTGCAATTAAAATTTGGAGCATACATCTGGTTCATTCAAAGTATGGTGCGCCATTTTGAAGTGTAATACGTTAAGTGTGTAAGAGAACAGTTGTCACATTTCACCTTGACATTTATTAAGATACTTAGGACCTGTATTTAGTGAGCAAATACTTTAGAGAACTTTTTTTATCGGAGTGTCTAGTACATTTTCCCCCCATGCTAAGACAGGCCTCTAATCCTCTCAGCATTAGACCTGTCCCCTGGACTTTGGACCCATGTATTTTCTTTGGAAGAGATAAGGGAAAGTGCCTCACCTTAGGTCTGGAAGAAACACGGAATCACGTATCAAGGCTGTGGAGTAGTTATTTTCCCAGACAGCACAGGGTTTTCAAGCCTGAAGAAAAAGATTAGTTCCTTAAAAACAGACTTTGCTAACTGGGGCCTGGACATGGCAATCCTGTTTCCAGCCAGCCTTTGTATAAGCTTTAAAAATCAAAAGTTTGTTTTCTTTGATTTTGATGTGGCTCATCTTTTCTTGGCTGCTCATATTCAAGATTTGGAAAAGAAGGAACAGTGGTGAGCTGAGTAATTCATTGGATTCTGATGAGACATTCTTGAGAAACCCTTATAACTTTAACTTTGGTATGAGTTTTTCCTTTTTTCTCTGTGGCTTAGTAATTATATTTTGGTAATCCTGTTGGGTGTGACAGTAGATATAGATTTATAAATTCATAGGTGTTTGAGGTTTTATTTATTTTAAAGCTTGCTATTTTTTATGTATGCCTTGTGTGTTTATAGCACTCAATATTAATTTACATTCATTTAAAAATATATTTTAGCATGAATTTCTCTGTCTTTATTGTGTTTTTCAGAAAACATTTGTGTGCTTTTAAAAAAAGAAATGAATGTGAGGTTTCATGGTTTATACCTTGTCTTTATAGTAACACATGCAGTAGATATTTATAATTTTACTCTAGCTAATTTGATCAGTGTTGATTTCTAGACTTGTTAGCCAAAATTGGCTGGTGAAAAAGTATGGTTATTTTTGTTCTCTTAAGAAGTAGTTGGATCTGAAGTGGCTCCTAGGATGTGGGTCAACTTTGGGATGTGAAAGATGACATGAGGGCTGTTTACTTTGCATTGAAAGGTGGTCACATTTCATTTTGTGAGAACTGCGGGAGAGTAATATTAATTTGGCTTGTTACACTTGCGTCTTATGGGTCTTGAGTTTCTTAGGCCTTTAGTTCTTTTTGTTATAATTTATTGTTTAATCTTGAGAGTAGAAAATTTATATCATGTCTTTTTATAAGACTAAATTTGAAGTTGTTCAAAAGTCATTTTTTGGGGGGCAAGTCTGTGTTTGAGTCTTGTTTCTATTCTAGGATTTAGCACCATGCTTGGTCCATAAAAGGCCTTCAGTAAATGCCAAAGGAAGAAATTCGAGAATTAATTATCACTTATGGCCTACGAGAGGTCACAGTTGTTTGTTGCTACTATTTCCAATTTGTTGATAGAAAACAAAGACAATGAAGAAGCTAATTTAGGATCACACAACATGTTTGAGGCATAAAAGAGCATAAAGCTATGCAAAAGTGTATATATTGTACTTTTAACTTTGCACTGTAGTCAATAAGCAGTGTGGAGCTACTTAAAGATTTTATTCAGTGTATGAAATAAAAATATGTGATAGAAACTTAACTGTATGGTGCAAACAAGATGTTCAAAAAGTTCATAAAGTAAGTCTGATTTCACATACGTGGCTTTGAAGGATTGAAAGGATATAAACATCGAGAAAATCTGACAAATGTGCAGCCTCAAATTTCTTCATCAGGTAAAATATTGCAGCATTGTATGTTGGAGAAATGATTCTCAATCTGTGTTATTAATTATTCCTCATAGCTTTTTTTTTTTATC
Source organism: Miniopterus schreibersii (assembly GCF_964146895.1). NCBI lineage: Eukaryota > Metazoa > Chordata > Mammalia > Chiroptera > Miniopteridae > Miniopterus > Miniopterus schreibersii. The sequence goes on along the minus strand of NC_138108.1, from coordinate 17,153,236 downwards.
AACTCCATTTTATAAAGATAAAGCTTCAGTAGACAGACATGTGTCCTTTGACCCTGTTGACAATGTGTCAAGTCATGTGAGATTCATTTGCATATTTTAAATATATTGTTTTATAATTGCACATTACTCATTTGACTTCTTTCTTTTCTTGTTCTTTGTACCCCTTCTATCTTGCCCTAAGTATTTTCATTGCTGAAATTTGTGTAGCAGGGTGAGAAAGAGGAGAGAAAAAAGTAGTCAGTGGAGAGTACCGATACTTGATTTTAGACAGGCGGTAGCTGAAATGTGGTAGAAGAACACCCCAGCAGGACTGGCCTTTCCTACTGAATGGCTCTGGTCTCTGCTAGGAGTCTGGCTTGACCTTCAGTGTTAATTGTTTTTAGATTTTATAGGTCTGTGCCTTGATCTTTTATAGTTTCATTGTGAAATAACTGTATGTCTTACCTTCAGGGTTTAAGAGTCATTTTGACCAATTACATTCCCTGCCCCACATGCTACATGCTGAGCCAAAAACTACTTATAAACCCAAGAAGTGAAAATAACAGTTAAAAAATGATGGTGCTCAATGGGGATATTTGCTGATTTTTTGTCAGTTAGTATAATAAACAACTTTTATTTAAATGTAAACATTTTTTTAAAAGAGCACTTCCTCTTTAAAAGGGTGATGTTCATGTAAATTGATTCTGAACTTTAAGCAGAGTTAGCTGCAAAGACAGTTTGCAAAAAATGCATACAATTCAGGACTTTAATTTGAGGTTATTAAAAATATTTATTCTCAAAATTGAGTTGTTTTCTCAGTTCACTGTGATATTTCAATTTACTTTTCAATATTATCAGGATAAGTATTATGAGACCTTCACAATAAGGAAATTCCTTATTTTTCTTACCTTGTGTATTAAAAATAAAAGTAAAATGAGAGCTATATAGTCTAGTGGATAGCAATTCTTTTTGTATAGAGTTCACAGAATGATCATTAATTATCTCAAATTTGCATGTGAATGGGGAATTATACTGTACTCCTGAAAGGCCTTTAGTTGAAGGTTTCAGTAACTTTCATTAGGGTTTAATTCTTCAAAACTTATATGAATAAGAAAATAAGAAAAAAATATTTTAATAAAAGACCTGTGTTTTATTTAAAAGTTTATCACATAATTTATCTAGAGGACATGAAATTCCATCTACAGGTGAATTTGGAGAAGCAGATATATTTTCGAGAAAAATCCTTGGTTGGGTTGGGAGTAGCAATATTCTATAACTAACCAATGTCCCTGAAAACCCTGTATCTATCTTTGTTTTGTTACAATAAGGAAATATTGATTAATTAATCAAGTTCTAATTGATTCTGTTAATTAATTGTAGAAAAATGACATTTATTTTTGAGTCATGGTCTTCAATAATTTGAGGAATGCAGTCACCATTTTTTAGTACAAATATTTTAATCTGATAAGCTTTTCTTTTTCTAAGTTACATATTGGTGTACTATTCAGAATAACTAACATTGTATTAATACTTCTCTCATTATGCAGCTTTATTTCTTTCATTTGTATTACTTTTTACAATATGTCTGATCATTCTTTTTGTAGGAGTTTTATTATTACTGTTTGACCTCAAATTCGAATTCCAGTCAATTAACTGTTAAAAACAAATTTTCAAAACCTTCACACAGTTCTCAACTTTCTATACTCAATTCTTTGTTTTTTCAGTTCACAAAGTTTTCAAGAATATTCTCTGCAAAAATCAAGTCCCTAATCTAAGTTCAATTGGTGGACATATTACATAGTTCCCTCTTTTTATGAGCTGAGGATAATTTTGATGAGGTTAAATGTAGGCTAAAAATAAATGTCGTGAAATAAACAATACCAGAATAAAACATGTAATTCTTTGACACCAAAGGAGTGTCAGGAGTTGAAACCCAAGTTGGCACTTTTGACTGTTAGAAGTTTGTAGAATTCAAGAACCAGGATTTTTTTTTCCTTCCTTTTCTTTCTCCCCAACCTCAGTCTCCTTTTGTTTTTCTTTTTTTCTCTCTAGAGCATTACTTTGCTCCAAAAAATTTAAACTCAGTAAAATTTTAAAAGGCACCCTGCCTTCAGTGACTCAGTTCAGAAGTCCCCAAATCTGGACAAAGAGATAGCTATCTGTATGGTTCATTCCTAAGAACTTGCAATGATGTTTTAGTAAAGATAAAACTTGACTGTTTGTGAGGTCAGTGGTCTGATTGCTTGTAGGGAGGAATATAGCTTCCTGAGAACCATGTTCTTCTGAAAACAGGAGGCCATGGAAAAAATCAAATGTAATATAACAAATGTACTGTAAAATGGGGTGGAGCAGGAATGTGCGTGGGCGACCTGTTTTTAATTTTTAAAAAAAGTCTTCTACGTCATTCCAATGTAACCTGCTGTCCCTTACTTCATGAAGTCGGTAACTTCAAGACACACATTGCACAAGTTGCTTCTCTCTGATCATCAAATATGTTTAATTTAATGAGGGTCCGATACTCTTCTAGCACATGACCTAGATTACAATAGATAACCCCACCTCTTGGCCAGAGTTGCTCTTTAGAGCCTTGCAAAATCATTTGTGTTATCTCTCTACAAAAGTTAGAAAAACAAGCCCATCAGAGCTGCCTGTTTTGTTGAGCACATTAGAAGATGGTTTTGTTGCATTGATAATCATTGTGCAAAAAGGCTGATGATGAATTAAATTCTTAAAGCTTTTTCTTCGAAGTATGCTACTATTTAGAATCACAAGAGCGTAATGATTTAGTCATTTCATTTTATGAAGCTTATGTTTAAGCCAAATTTTAAGATGTTTAAGTCAACACTGAGTGTACAGTTTGATTTAGGTAATTGTTAATTCTTTCACTAATTGTTCCATAATTTAAAAATTATTTTTATTTGAAATGTAATTATTCAGAACTTAAATTTCTATGGTTATTTCTACTAAAGGCTTTAGATCTAGTATTAAATTTCAAGAACAATGAGATGATTTTGCCTCATTTAGATGTTTCTTATATCTATAAAACAAAGGAATTATAAAAGGTCATTTTAAAGATTCCTTTCAGCTATCTAAAACTCTCTACATTTTTATATTCTCTGTTTGATGAGAATTTAAGCAATACACTAAAAGTTTTCCAATTTTCTACAAAGCATCTTTCAGCAGAAAATAATTCTGTTTTCTGATATACAGTGCCTGATACATAGAAAGTACTCAATTAATTGTTCCTAAATTGGTTATTATTATTATTATATTTTTTAGTAATTGTAGACCTTATATATGAACAAGCATGAAAATTCCATGGCATTTAGTTATTCAGATTCTAGAATAAGTAACTTCAAGCAATAGTATATAAGATAGAAAAATATAAAACATCCTTTGCTATTTTAGGTAAGTCCCGCTAAATCAGTTAGCCAGCTAGAAGTATGGCTCCTAGGCCAATCAGTTCCACTAGGTATATTGGTAGAGAAAATTTATAGTTTTATTTCTATATTATTCTTCATTTCTTATGTTATCTTAATTTTAAACCTAATAATAAATCAGAGAAGTTATGGATCCTTTCATCTCTCATTTGATTTTCACTGGTTAAATTTTACTCATTTCTGGGTAATATAATATTTCTTAATATTGCTACCTCTAGAATCATGTATTCTTCCTATCAAATTGTATCTTAACCAGCCTTTGACATGCTGGAAAGAGGATAGATGTTGGCTAAGAGTTGCGTTATGGCCTTGGCTTTGCAAATTATTAGTTGTGTGGTCTTTATCTGGAACTCACCATCTTTATCTGTGAGACAGTGATAGTCTTAGCTATGTTCAGTTCAGGGATTCCTTTTAAGATTAGCAAAAAAGTCATACCAAGTGCCTAAATAGGTAGCTGGCATTCTGTGTGTGATCAACATATGTCAAGTACCTCAACTTTCAGAAGGGATCATATTTATCATCACTGGAGCCATTGAAATTTATGTATTTAAATACCTATTTGCACTAACTGGCATAATAGCAAGTGGTGTATTTATTTCTCTACATAGATATATGTTAATATATTGTGGTTATAAATTTAAATGCTTTAGCTTCTACTGTAGGAATTTTCTTATTTATTACCCAAGGGTTTCCCCTTTTTTCCACCCTTTCAGGAAGATTGAAAGATTTGATGAGGAGTCCTATATGATATGACATGATTTTAAATTTAATAGCATCTCAGGATCAAAATTCCATTTTTAATACTTTAAGTTATTTATTATTTAAATTTCTAGTGAACTTTGTGTTTCTTTTCTTAAATTTCACTCTGCATTCTGCCTTTTGTGTATGGCTTTAATGATTACAACTTAATATGAGTAACTTTGGGCAGCTTGCTACACTTTATGACTACCACCTATGGGTCTGGCCCATTTCCATATAATCAGTCCTCCACAATTTGTAGTTGAAGCTTGTTTTTCGTCCTTTTTGGACTAACTTGCACCTGACCTCACTTCGCTTGCACTTTACTCTGTTTGTGTTTGACTATGTTTTCAGTTTGCCAAGGTCACCGAATTCTGAACCAACTCTTTAAGGCATTGTCCATCCTGTTCTCATCCTACATTACAAGCTTGGTTTACTCACTGGCTTACGTGTCCTCTTGCATTTATATATTCCCTAGCAAATGCGTATGCACCTAATAATGATCTGGAATATATACTCAATGCTCTTGAATTAAGGTTAGTTGCATCTAACATTTCCACTTAGTCTAGTAATGTGTCTTTTTAAAGGTAGAAATTAGTATGAGAAGGTTTATTCTTTATGAACACATGCTGCTTGTGCCAGCTCTCATTAAGGTATTTTCAAGTGGGGTCTTATACATTATAGCTTTTTTATTATCCTAGTATATAAGTCACATGTGACTTGAATTTCAATGTGTGAAACCGTTTTTATAAGATCTCTTTTTCAGCTTTATTTTTCAACTTCCTTTGTTTCACTTCAACTACTCTGTATGTTATCAAATGTTAGATTGACAAGCACGCTCATGAAAATTGGTTCCTCAATTTATATCCCTCAAAATGCCAATTGGATCTTAATGAATGTGTCTTACTTGATTGGATTTCCAGAGACTTCAGGTTATTTAAAAACCTCATCATCTAACAACTTGATATCTGTCTATTGTCATTATTGATGAATCTTCTCCTTGGTCTAATTTTATATGAGGAATCCTTCTACCAGTTTCTCCTAGTTTCTGTGATGGGAGAAAATATATGCTTTTTATGTGGGTACAAATCCACACCCATTCCTTTAAAAAATATCCTTTTTGTCCATATCCTCAGATAAAAATTAAAATAAATAAATTTAAAAAAGCAAACACCCCACCTCACCCTCTACTCCCCAGTTCTAGCACTCATCCTATGTTAGTGAGGTTCACAATCTCTATGTCATTCTATGTCATCTTTTCCGTGTTGGGAGGCCCCAGGAGGGAGGTGTTATTCCTTGGCCTCCTTTACAAGGTATCAAAGGAAAATGCTGCAGTATTTCCTGATCTACATAGACACATGACTTAAGTGAGAGCTTCCACCAACCAATGAGACCCTTTGCCTGCCTGATCACCCATGGGATTGAAGGGCTAAGTTATCAATTTCAACTTAGGTTGAAACATGAATGCTCAAGTTTTGAGAATTTTATAGGTAACATTTTAATAATTAAAAATCTTAATTTTTAAAGTTAAATTCAATGTTTGCCATTGTTTCATACACTTACAAATCTAATGTTTAAGAGGGATTTAAATAGGTTACTTTGCACCAGTTATGTTTTACGTACTGTTACTCATTGCTTTAAAATTTGGAACACAGAACTTTATTAACTCAAGAGCAAAGTGAAACAAAAGTAATACAGATGGTTTACTCTATATTTGTGGAGAAAAGTCTATTCTGATGTCCTTTTTGCTGTATGTGATTTCCACTCTTTTTCCAAGCAGAAAATGACAAGTCTTCAGGTTTCTTTGGGAATCCAAAATCTCTTTTAAGGCAAATCAGGTATCACATCTAATACAAGCCAAAGCCTTTGATCCTTAGCATTATTAGAAAGTTGCTACTCTTTAGGGTGAGGTGCCTAAGGTTGTCCACTGTGTCTAGGTCATTCTGTTCAGCTGCATAAGCAATTCCTTTGATGGATGACTAGTTTTCTACAACACTAGCATTATTTCAGCAGGAGAAGGTAGTGTTTGATGTTTTGCAATTTGTATTGCATGTCCATAGAACATCTCCGGGCATTACCTCTGGAGGAGGGGTTAAGAGAAGGAGGAGCTATGGCTGAAGACATTTAATAACAGAATGATGGAAATTCAAAGATCCCTGTGCGGTCAGCCCTAAACACCTGACTGCACTCCCCTCTCCCCAGCTTTCCTTCACATTAATTAAAAATATTATAACAAAATTCTCATAAAATATATGTAATTTCATTTAATTTTAGTCACAAATCAACATCTTCAAAATGACGAGGATTTTGACAGCTTGCAAAGTGGTGAAGGCCCTGAAGACTGGTTTTGGCTTTACCAATGTGACTGCACAACATCAATGGAAATTTTCAAGACCTGGCATTAGGCTCCTTTCTGTCAAGGTAATATTCCCATATTCTTTGCTTCTGGTAAAATTGTATGGGTTGTAGTTTAGTGTGAAGCAAATACAGATTGAATGTGGTTCTGGAGTGCCTGTTTATTAATATTTACTATAAAACCTACTGATTTATCTGATGCTTATTTTTATCTGCTCTGAGTAAAAATACAGCCATTTTCACCTAACACAAAAGAAGGGTCAAAATTCCTGTTAACATGTAAAATGTAAGTGTTCTGTTTAGAAAGCAAATAGCTTTAAAGGCTTTTAAGGGCTCTATCTGGGCCCAGGCACTACTGCTCACAGTTTGGTTGCTTATATGTTCATGAGCCACATGACAGTGTGCTAAGCCCCCATTCTGCACTGGCTCACTGTAGACTTTTCTCTTTTAAAATGTGATTTTTTTTTTTCCAGAAGAATTTTGAAAGGAAAATATCTGACATTTACAGATTATCATGTAGACAATGATTTTCCCCTTATTCGTCTTAGCCCTTCTTTAGAAGGTCAGATTTATGGGTTTTAGTTTGCAGAGTTAGACAGTGTAACAATTAGCAGCTGATAATCCTGTCCCTTTGAGTGTATCTATAACTGAAGAGCAGGTCCACCCCTGAATTATGGAGTTCAGTAGGAACTTCTGCTCCTTTCTATGGCTTTATGAAGATTTATTACCAGGGAAGTCTGAAGTTACTCCATGGGAACTCTGCCAATGAAAATCACCTTTTGTGAATGTAAAACTGAAGTAATCACAGTTCTTCAGTAGTAAGAGCTGTAAAAAGTGAAATAGAAAAAACCCTCAGATAACCTCTATCTGTTGATATAAAATTAGGTTGTAATGGTTTTAAGTATTCTGCTTGTACTTTATATGTTCACTGGATTGGCTAAAAATCCTTCAAAGGTTTCTGTCGATTCTACTGCCTAGGTTGCCCCAGTCAGGATTCAGTATGGTTTTAGCCGAGGGACCTCTGCAGGGTTTAGCAATGCCCGTAGATTCTTATGGTCTCCACTGATAGGAATGGGAAGGGAACAGCAGTAAAAGGAAAGGAAGAGAGAGAGACAGGAGAAAGTATAAAAAACCTGCCATTTTAGTTAAGAAACCCAGGAACAACCTTTTATTTGTAGATTCAGTTTAATTCTAACAAGAGAGCAGAAAGGAGATATGTTGTAAACCATCACCAAAGATACAGTGAGGAGCTATAAACTATGATAATATCTGGTTTCAGTTCAGAGTTAGTCACATGTCAAAGGTACTCATGTAACTTCAAAGAGAATAGATAGCAATGAAAACAATATCGCCTAGAGTTAGATGTGTCTTCTAAGACTTCACTCAAAGTTGTGTCCCTTAGAATATCTATTTTTTCTCATGCAAATAGGTTAGGTAGGAATAGGTGTGTATCCATCAAACATCAGAAACGGAGAAATTGACTGCTTAAAATGGCATAGATGTGAATGAGCGAGAAGCAATTCTCCCAGATCATAATAAGTGCTCTATACAACTACAACTATAACCACAATAAAATGGTTTAATAATGTGGATGGCCTACTGTGAAAATAGTTCTTGTAGCCCATGGTGGTGCATCTGTTTTAAGAGTCTGACAAAATTCACAGCTAAGAATGACACATTTGTAGGAGAAATAATCTCTTATTTCATAACGTTAAAGCCACTACTCACACGCAGTCTATTTCTGGCCAGAGTTTTGGAGGAAATAGAAGTTCTTTGACTTCACTGTAGTGAATTAAAATTCTATACAGCAGTCCAAGGGGACTTGTGTTATTGTTTTGAAACAGTCTTCTACCTACTTTTCTCGTTGCCTTACTTTTAAAACTCAACTCTCTTAGGAAAAATATCAAAATTTACTCTTGCGATAGGCTTCATATTTTAAAGATAGTTAAAATCTTTAGGATGCAGTTACATAATGGCTGGTGAAGGACAGTAGGATGGTTCCTGGTTTTAGATAGTAAGTGGATTGTGAAAGATACGCTGCTGTCGGGTCCATGAACACTGCCCTTTATTGGTTACTTTTTCAATGTCTCTGGGGGTTACTTTTCCTCTCCCTTTGGCAATGCAGAGAGTTGCTTTGACGACAGCAGTGACACACTTGTACTTTCACGTGGCCCTTCCTTGCATAATTGTTTGTGGCTGACATTTATATAAGCATACCTTTCAAATAGACACAGTTATATTTCACTTATGGGAAGAGGAATTTCAAGGTGCTCTACATTTTAAAGAAATTTAATATCAAAAGTGTATGTGATCAACCACCATAAAATATGAAGGCTTTAGAGACCAGAATTTCTTTCTGTTGTACTGGAAATGTCCAGTGCTCATTATCATATTCAGCCAGTTGTAGCTATGCAGTGGGAAACACTGCACGGGAACAAAAAGATCTGGATTCTAATCCCTCTTCTGCAAATGCTCTACACTTGGTCAAGTCATGTATTCTCTCCAAACCTAAATTTTGTCATTTATGGTGTGGAAATGATTCTTCCTTTACTCAAAGGATTGTGTGACACCATCACACAAGATCAATACTTAAAAATCTATAAAATATTTTAAAAACAAAACTGGATACTTATATAAGTTCTGTTCTATGCATTTTAGTAGGAGTTAGTAGAGAGTTTGATCAGAGTTTTTTCATGTTATTTGTGGACTACACATTATTACAATGACAAGGTATTGACAACATTTCTCAAATATTCATAGTGGTAATTTTTTCACCTTTGCCTTATGTTCACCTATCTTTAGAAATATATTACTTATGAATTAGACTCAAAGACTACGAAGCAAATAATTTTTTTCCACTATGGTGAATTCAATTCCAAAAGTCAGGAAGTACAACCTAATGTCCTATTTCATTCACTAATCAATTTATTGTTTAACAAATTAAACATGAAACTTTTATCCTGATAGTAAACAGGGCAAATAATAAGTGGAAGTAAATGGATAATTAGTGGATAGCCTCTGATTTGAAGACATTTAAAAATTCTGAGTTCATAAGTCTTGGAAAGTCCTCAAGAATAAACAATTTTTTTTACTTGCAAATGAATTTGGAAATTGAAGGCCTTACATTAGAAAAGTTAAGCTCCCTGTGAATAGAAGGTTCAATAAGTACTGCTTCTAACATTAATCCACTTATTTTTAAAAATAGTGACTTGTGCTACAATTAAGGCAGGAACCTAACTGCCCAAATATCCTTCTTTCTGCAACTTCAGATACAAATGAGTTCCCAGGAATCATTATTCTCTTTGAAAGGTTTTTATTTTGTAAGATATTATATTTTGATTCTAACATAGAAGTATCTATTTAGCTCAGTCTTGAGGAGCTATTGTGATTTGATTAGAATTGGCAACTACAAAAACTCCTACAATTAGAACCATTTCGTTATATTTTAGTAGCTTTAAAGACATTCACAGGAAATAGATTTTGTTGTTATATTGGAGCCTTTGTCCATATTAGAGGTGGGGTAAGGGTATGGTTATCACACACTTTCAAAAATAACTATTGTTTTAGACTTTTACTAAAGATAAATTTTAGGACTGGATTTCATCCATGATTATGCAAATTATTAAAATAATAAACTATGTTCCAATCCCAAATAAGCTGTTGCAGAATTAGTTGGAATAGGTTAACAACTTTACATATTTTTTTGGACAATATTTCATTAATTGGGAAGAGGCCTCTGTTTTGAACATTTTTATGTACTCCACTTTGTATAGCCCCTATTTCTAAAGTGTAGACTTGTTTGTCATCACAGGTATTTTGAGCATCTTACCATGGAATCCTTGAAAAAGTTATAGTTGAACAGGGCTTAGACTAGGGTGGAGCAAGTGGGGTACCTAAGGTACAACATTGAAGGAGGCTCTTACTACCAGGGCCATGGGTGTCTTCCTTCCACGTTGCCCCCTAGGCACTTCACTTACCTCACCCTACTCCCAGCCCTGGGTCAGAAACTAAGAAATCAGACGAGGGAAATGCCGAAAGAACTGGCATAGTCTTGGCCTCATGCCTGCCTCTCTTGCTGATGAAGCCTTGAGTTTCTATTTAAATACCACTGCTGTGGAAACAGAACATTCCTCTGCCCTCACTTCTCCTTTAGACTTTCTTCACATTTCTGACTTGTACTAAAGGTGGGGTGTGGTAGAGGGTTCCAAAATCTCTTAGGCAGTGGTCATGCCGGAGGTCATGTCAAGGTTTCAGGAGTTTGCCATGTAAGACTGAATGTGCTCGATGTGACCAGTATTCCCCAGGGTTCCTACAATGACCAAGGACTGAAGACAGCTCCATGGACCAGAGTCACACCTGGTGTTGGACTCCTCAGTCCTAGTGATCTTGAGCTTACTCTTAATTTTCTTCATTTGGTCTAATGAATTCAATTCATGAAAATATTTTCAAGGCTCCTTTACTCTTTTTCTTTTTTTTCCCAACTGAAAAAATGCCATATAATGATCTTTAAAATTTAATAAGGAGATTATTGGCTGATGTGACACTCTTATAAATGAATCAGTAGGGTTGCTGATTGCTATGCATTTTACTGAACAAGTTTCTTCTATGATGTAGAATTAAATATAGGACCATTTTACTTTATTACCACAAAGTAAAAATTACCTTATAGTATTGGCGATTCCTCTCAGATTCAGAACACTGTACCGCATAGCAAATGCCCCTTATGTGCTTGTCAATAAACTTACAGTTTTTGAACATATTTTGTAATGGAATTTTTTTAAATGCTATATTTTATGTCTAATGAGAAACATAACTGAAATAAAAATTACATATAAATCTGACTCATTTCTTTAAAAATTCCCAGAACATAGAAGTATTCAACGAAATTAACCTCATGATTTTTCCCCCCAACACTGGCTTATGTTTAACCGAAGGCGGATGACTGAATATTAACTTAGGATGTTGTAAGGCTATTAACTTAGGATGTTGTAAGGCTTAATTGATTACTGCAGTTACAGTACTTTGAAATCCTGAAATGTTGACATTATAACTGCAGCCAAGACTCATTAAATATTCTAGACATAGAAAATTGTGTGGTAATTCTGAATTGTAAGTATCCATATTTTGATAATGTAACTTCAAGAATAAAAAATAAGATTTCATCTACTAATAAGGAACATTCCAAGGTTTTAACTTCTTTTTACCTTCTTATCTATGCAACAAGGAGCTGAAATAAATTCTGGCTTTAAGCTTCCTTCTTGCCAAAACTTGGGTCAGGTTTATTTTATCCTTAAGAGGATGAGTACTAACATGAGCTAATAGCTAAGAATCATCAGGTAAGCCAGAAATCAAAAATGCTATAGAGTTTTAGGCCTTGGCGAAAATGGAAATAAACACATGGGACGTCTACTTTTTCTGATGTGCAAATAATTTACATAGTGAAGTGACTTACCAGCAATATAGTCAGATTCCCAGAGTAGATCATTTTTATTTTCACTACTAGTTTAAGAGGATTATTGTAGCTATAATGTTTTATATTCAAATCTTTTATGAAACTTACTGCTAGATTAGCTTGAGGCTTTGTCAGAGAAAGACATGTGCCATATGATTTCACTCCTATGTGGAACCTAATGAACAAAATGAACTAACAAGCAAAATAGAGACAGACTCATAGACAGAGAGCAGGCTGACAGCTGGGTGGGGTGGGGGGTGGGGGGTGATTAGCGGGGAGGGGGGAAGGATTGAGCAAAAGAGAAAAAGAAAAATGAAAAAACTCATGGACACGAACAGCAGTGTGGTGATTGCCATAGGAGAGGGATCAGGGGAGGGGGAGGAGGGCACGGGGCATAAATGGTGATGGACGGAGACTTGACTTGGACTGATGAACACACAGTGCAGTGCACAGATGGTGTGCTGTGGAGCTGTGCACCTGAAACCTGTGTAATTTTGTTAACCAGCGTCACCCCAATAAATTCAATAAAAAGGAAAAAAATAGCTTGAGGCTTTACATCCAGAACATTTTACTGGTGAATTCTCACACTCAGGGGAAGCAATAATGCTCTCCTTCCCATTTCAGAGATAGTGTAAGTACTGTAGTTAACACAAGGACACATGGATGTCTGCTTTTGTACAAATATACATGTAGCAAATCTGGTTAGAATTAAAATTAGGCCTCAAACACCACATGCATCTTTTTAATTTGGCATTTTTGTTACTGTGCTTATATATTCTGAAGTCATAGTTGTTTAACCTGGCTTCAAATGCCCTAAATCATTTCTCCCATTGTAATTTTATTGCTTCCTCAAGAGCCCATTTATATACAGCACTTTGTCTTAATATAAAATAAATTATATTTTCCCCTTTCCTTTTATTGGTTGCATTTTGAAAACACATTGTTTAAATCAAAGGATCAGTAAGAATTCTTGTTTTATATCACCATTAGTAAATCTTTAAGTAGGATATTTTACTACTCAATGCTGTTGAGAGTTGACATATTTCTTCCACTTCAACCAAAACATTGTCATATGTTTGTAACAAAACATGCTGTTTTTCAATTTTCAATTTGTTTCTTTCTCATATAGTCCTGTGAGTTCCACATATGCAAAAGTCTAACGTGATAGGTATTCACTGTGAGCAATTTTAGGCTGCAAGAAAAGTATCTTTTTTATTTGTTTCCAGTGTTTTGAACTAAAGGATCCAAAAAAAACCTAGTTTGAAGTAAAGAATCAACATCCTCAGAGCTAGCTCAGAATGATGCTGGGATGTGGAACAATGAATGAACAAGTAGATGATTTTTAATAACTGAATGCAAAGGAAAAGCCTAATAATAAACACAGGCTGTTTCAAAAACTTTTATTGGTTAAATTATAAATTAGACTACTAATTTCAATCTTGAATCCTCAAAATCATTTAATGTCATAAGGAAACAATTTTTGACTAGTTATTTTATAAAGTAACTGGCTCCCAGATCCACAATATCTGTATGTTTCAGGCTAAAAGAAATCAAACTATAAGTATAAACTAATTTAATGCATTTTCCTTGCTATATTTATTGATTACAGATTCTTGGCCTATTTTTTTTTTTTTTTTGTGGGAAAGGGGTACAAGGGCTTGTTTGTATGTTTTACAACATAATTATGGATGGGAGAAAAATGTAATTCTGAAGAGTTGTGAATATTCATTGCAGATACAATTTAAACATTGGTTCAAGGTCGATCAAGAGATTTTTAGAAGGCATAGAGAAATACATGTGTGTGAGACAGAGAGAGAGAGAGAGGAGAGAGAAGGAGGGAGAGAGAATTTCATTTTAGGCAGTTGCATGCTGACCTTGTGTTTCTTAGGCCCCCCAAAAAGTGAATGTCTGCCCTTGAACATTGGGCAATTTGGGGGCACCTAAGGACCTTGGACCTTGACTGATGTTGAGGGGCTGTGTCAAAGTCACTTGAAGTCTGGACTAGCTCTTGTGTTTTGGGATACATGAAGAAAGGAAAGCACTTGGGTGTCCTGCATTGCTGTGCATTAGAACCCCCATTAATAGCAGAACTTTATTTCTTGAGACTCTCAAAAGCCTTTGGATTCTCATCCTGAATTTGGATTCTTAGAACCAGGTGTGATTTCAAAGCTGTTAGTCCCAGGAGATGTTAGGGAAAGATGCCAAAGAGAGAGAGAGACTGAAACGCCAATATCTTAATAGTAGACTTAATATCTCTGGATTTGAAAGATTTGTAAGACTCACCAGTCCTAGAAAAATATTGAATAAGAAATCTATGTTTTAGATTACAGTTCAACAAAAAATAAGACAAGTTAAGAATTTAAAATGTGATTAAAAGTAAAAATTATATCAAGTAGAAAATGAAAAAAAGAAATGTTTAATAGTATCAATGTTAAAATAAATAACAGGCAAGATGGGTATGGAAAAAGTGCTTATGTATCTTTTTATTTATTTTTTTCAGTTGTAACTTTTCCTCTTTTACTGAATTCATTATTTAATCATTTAGCAGTACTCTGCTAAACAGTTAATAGATTATCTGACTAAAGTAATTTTACTAAAGTGCGAATAAAGCTTAATTATGATATAATGGCTTTATAAAAAGAAATTGCTGCATGCATTTACATCTCTACTTGGTGGAACATGGAAGAGAAAATACTGTTGAAGCAGGCGTTCTTTATTCTCTTACCTAGTCCCCAGGAAGCAGATCATGTGGAATTAAATACAGCTATAAATTGCCCATCACTTCTCATTTCTGTGAGCAGAGCCTAAGAGGAATAGTCTAAATATGACTGGGAGCAAAGCAGGAATGTGATTTGCAAGCCAGTCTGTATGTCTCAGAGAAACGAAAGTAGAATTATGCAGTATCTTTGCCACCTGAGAGCCATTCATTCATTCATTCATTCATTCAACCAATTAGATGTGCTAGGTATTTACTGCTGGTAGGATTTTAGGGGTGATAATCATACCTTCCCATCAATCCCGAAGTTTAAAATCAATTAGGAAATAAGACAGCATTCAAACAGGTAGGGATCTGAGAATCAGAATTATTACTGTTTAAGTTGTGTAGAAAACAGGGCTTTGATCTGTAACCAAATTTATTCATTCACAATTGCAGCTCTACCCTGTACTAAGCGCTGATGTAGGCCCAGGAGGCACAGCAGGAACAAGGCTGACCCAATACTCTGCCCGTGTGAAGTTCACTCTCTAGTGGGATAAGACAGATATTTTACATAAGACACTGGATGATATGTTAGGAAGCAATGAGAGCTACTAGAAAAGCGTGGACTAAGGAGATAGAGTGCTGGGAGGCATATTGTCATTTTAAATGGGGAGGGGGGTCAAGGTAGGTCTCTCCAAGAAGATGGATGACATTCGAGCAAAGACTTGAAGGAATCTTTAAATTTGAGACTTCAAATTCAAAATTTTATGTTAGTGTTTTTCTTAAAATTTTTATTTTTATTACTAAATCATGGATGGAAAAGAAAGTGTGAATTATTTTTTATTAAAGAGTCATCTCCCTCCCTGGGTGGTTTGGTTCAGTGGTTAGAGCATTGACCCACGAACTGAAGGGTCCTAGGGCACGTACCTTGGTTGCAGGCTCCACCCCCAGCCCGGTCAGGGAGTGTGTGGGAGGCAACCCTTCAATGTGTCTCTCACATTGATGTTTCTCTCTCTCTCCCCTCCACTCTCTCTGAAAAGCGATGGGAAAAATAACCCTGGTGAGGATTTAAAAAGAGACATGTTCCAAGGGAAATGATAAAACTTTGTATGTCTTTGTACATCCAGGTGCTTCAGTGATACTCTTCTTGAGGTCTCCTCTCTTTATCATCCATGCACATGACTAGCGCTTTTACTGTGTGGGGGGACTGGGGACACTTATACATGTATTTCCAGAGCTTAGCATGGTACTTGGCATGTGTTGTGACTTGAATGTTTAAACTGTCTTGTTGAGATATTCATTTAATTAAACACTCATAATAGAGGCCCTTTATTTTGTAGAACTCATATTTATATAGTATTTTGGTTACTTCTCCTGATATTCTACAAGTGTACATATTTCTCTTAAAGTTTCCTTTGCATTTTCAGCATTTAAAGTATCATAGTGCTCTAGCAGTAGGCACTTAAATATATCTTAATGTTATAGTCTAATTCCTAGGCTTTGGACCTCTTTTTACTAGGACTGAGGCCACTAAAATACCTTATGATAGTAACAAGGTGATTTCTTTTGGATTTGTTGGAATGAAATAGCATTTGGGGAACTGTTAGCCAGAACAGGGGATTCCAAATAATAGCTCTTTGTTCAGAGTTCCTCCATCAATTCATAGATAAGTCAATTGGCACTCATCATTTTAAACTCATTGGAGGCCAATGTAGTTAAGTGGAATATAAAGGGTTCTGTAGGCAATAAACAGAGGCCTTGTAACAATATAGTGTGCAGTTGGAAAGAGGATTGGAAGGTCTATAAAAGCTGCCAAAAAGAACAAAAAATATAATTAAGGGAGCAAAAAGACATATTGAGCACAATCTCAGGGACTATTCCAGACAACAGTAAATGTCTCCTCAAATATATCTTTAAAAAGTGGAAAGCGAAGTTGAAAACTAGTCCTGTGGAGAGAGAAAAAAACACACCAAATCAGATTGTAGGAACAGGCTAATAGGACTTAGATTTGCTTATGTTAATTTTTACCTTTAAAAAAATAATTAGGTGGTGGCCACACATAGCTCAGACAACTTGAAATTCTTAGATGGGAAAGTATAATAAAAAACACAAATAACAGAGGTAATATTTTAGGCAGGTATGGCTCAGAGTAAGGGTAGATAAACTGGTACATAGAAAACAATTAAAATTTGCAGTTAACACAAGTTTTGTAAACTAAGTACAGTTATTTTAGGTTCTATCAAAGTTACATATTATTTAAGGAAAGGTTTTCTTTTTTCCTTCCTTTTTATGAAAGCATGTAGGTTACGCATGACTTCCTTGGGAAGGGAAAATAATACTTTCAGTAGAAAATATTTTTTGACAGTGAATTTTCATTACTTGGACCTAAAGGTTTCACCTAGTGAAACATGTCAGAGTTACCTGGGGAATTTTTCCAGTAAACATGCCCTACTGAGACCCATCACCGTAGACGTTCGAAGAGCTTATAATAGTCTTTGGAAATATACTGAGCATTACACTCTTCCTTCCTAAAATCATCAACCTCTGTCTTGAATTATGAATAAACAAACAATAGTTGACAAAATAAAATATAAAAAATAAGAATATCATGTTAGCAGAAGTGATGTGCAAAGATGATTTCTTGGACACAGGAGCTGAACTCAGAAACATAAACCTGAAATCTATGCATTGTACCTCTGATTAAAAAAATATAAACTGACCGTTGAAAGAAGTATCTTATATATATTGATTTTAATAAGAAATACTAAAATAGCTTTGTGTGTATACAAGTTAATGTGCATGCACACACACATAAACAATATTTAGGCCTCTGATGTACCGATTTAAAGATCATCACACGCTACTTTTCACTGAAGAGCAATCATTCCAATGTCGAGACTTGTGTACTTTTCACTTAAGAAAGACATTCTACAGAGAAGATCACTATAGAAAAATAATGTTTTTTCTCTTTTTAATGCTTGAAAAACTGTGTGCATGTTATAAAACTAGAAGATCTTCAAAACAGAAGTCTAGAAATCATTTTCTGCTGCATGCCAAGGGGTGTGTGTCTGTGTGTGGTAGGGGTGGAGGTGAGTGGCAGGATATAAAAGGATTAGACACTATGGGATCCAGTCCTAAAAATGTAAGGGAAGGAAAGTAGAGAGTCCGTATGTTTTTATCTTTAATGAGCATATTTAATCCTTGCAGAGGGAACAACAGTACAATAATCACCCTTACTTCAACTATCTCAACTCCGGCCAAACTTGTTTCATCCATAGTCCACTTCGTTCTCCCAACCTCCTTTGAAGCAAACCTCAGACATCGTATTGTCTGTCCTTAATCATTTCAGGACTTCAGCGTATATCTTTAAAACAATAAAAACTCTTAAAAATATAACCACAATATCATCTTTAATCTTAAAAAACATACTGAATATTATTATGCAAAGTTCTTTAATTATTACAGAGTTTTTTTATGGTTTATTTCTTTAACCCTGTTCCAATTATTGTGTCCTCCAGAGTTTCAGAGTCTAGATTTTGTACCCCTAGGTGTGGTTTAATACATTTCTCATTCTCCTGAACTTTATGGACCTTGAGAGTTAGATTTAAACTGTTTGAACAATAGAAGGTAAAGTATTTATGAGGAGTGGATGATGCCTGCTTCTTAGATATGTTTCTCTAATTGTCCCTCTTCTAAGCCAAGAATTTTACAGAAGCTGTTTCAAAGGTTACTATGGTGAAGTGATCAAATTATGAATGCCTTAGAACTTAAAGAGAGAAACAGGCACGGATATAATTAACTTGACTAAAAAGCAAAAGACAGTAGATTTTTAGATGTTCCATAGTGCTTGCTTTTGTATCAGTATTAACAGAGCATAAAGTTTCAGCTTCTTTATGACCATAAAGCTGATGGAGGAGGCAGCCCTTGGGACAGCGCCATCAAACAAGAGCTCTGGGGAACACAGTCTGATCGATCACCTTAAAGATTCCTTCTGGCTCCAAACCTCAGAGTGATGATGAGCTGTTTGGTACAATTCACAATGTTTTTGCAAACTCATGAACTTCCCTTAAAACAATACTTGAGCAAAGCTACGGAATAATAAGGGGGAAAGGATAGACACATAGCACTTCAGCTGAATGGAAGTATTTCTGGATTGACAAGAACTCTACAATTAGACTTAGAATAGACAAGGTACCGACGTGCTTCAGTTCCTCTTTTAAGCAAAACAAAATAAATCAGCTGCCAGTGGCAAGAGCCATGCATTTGAGGAAAAGTGACAAGTAATAGTAGAACGACTCTGAATCTAGGTAGTAAGGTTTCATCAAATGTACTGTGCATTTATTTACTCAGTTTGTGTATTGTACCTTTGGGGTTTTTTTCCACTAGCTGTGCTTTACATTTTGTATTCTGCTAAGATTCATGACCTGTTTCTTTAGGCACAGACAGCACACATTGTCCTGGAAGATGGAACTAAGATGAAGGGTTACTCCTTTGGCCATCCATCCTCTGTTGCCGGTGAAGTGGTCTTTAATACTGGCCTGGGAGGGTGAGTAATGCTTCTATTGCAAGGCTGTACTCTTTCTCTGTGTGGAGGAATAACTGGATGATCTTACTCATGGTGGGAAGTTGAAACCACTGCATCATAATAAGATGTCATGTGGTCCTGATGTTGCACTGTGCCTGTGCCCAGCCCACTGCACCCGTCCCTGAAAAGAGACATCGATACAGATGCCTCCCTGCTGCTGTAAATGAAAGAGAACACGGACACTGGTATTCCCCTGGGGGGGGGGGGGGGAGGAACAAAATTAATTCTGGAAACACTGGGTGCAAGGACACAGGTTTATGTGAGATTGCCAAATGGCTTCTGCAAGGCGAGGTGTAGATCTGATTAACGTGAAAATTGGAGCAGGGCAAAGGATGGGCAGCACACTCTAGTGCTATTTTATCAGTGAAGTCAAGAATCAACCCTGCACATCTAATATGAACTACTCTAAGGAGCTAAGACAGTCCTTAGGTATTTTATTCAATTTTTCACTCTAATAAGAAAGGCAAGATAACAGGTACATTTATTGTTTTGAGGTATCAATGGGAGAGCAGGTGCGTACATCTGATATTTTCAGAATTTATCCATTGAAACCCAACTTCATTGTTAAGATATGCTAAGAGGCATGCTGCAACAAGGATAAGAGTTGCTACAGAAATCCTGTAGCTGTTCTTACCTAGACAACGTATATTTGTTCATCCAAGAACCAGGAGGCTGAAGTTCTGGTCTCAGTTCTAATAACTGGTTATGTGATATTGAGAAAATCACTTAACCTTTCTGAATCCTAGTTTCCACCAATAAACACTGAGGGGGCTGGATTAGACAGTCATTTATTTACAGCTGGGAATTAAAAAAATATATGAGTCTTTAAGAAATGACTGGATGGTTTCAAAAGGTTTCCATTAGAGATTCAAAAGACTGAACTATAAAATATTTGATGAATTCTTTAGTGAGATTCGGTTAGCCTTATAAAGACAAGGAGACACTGGGTTAACTGATATTGAAGATATTGATTGGCCAAATCTCCATGATATTATTAATGCACATTTCTCTAACCTCTTGGCTTTTTGTTTGAAATGAAGAATATTAGATGGTGTTTTAAATAGTTCCACTGGTGAGAACATTAAATTACAGTGTATGAAACCTGTTTGAAAAGTTTTGCTTCACCAGGCAATTATTTAAGCTTTTCGACAGCACTAATTACTAGCCGTGTTAATATACCTGCCAACAAACAACTGTTTAATATAGATCAGAATGATGGAGGGCACTAGAGTTTTCTTCTGTGTGATAGATTATGGGTAATAAATCTTGTCACATCACAAAAGTCAAACAGGACCTGATAGATTAATTTGCTTCCAACACTGCAGTTCTCCAGGACAAGCTGTATTTATTCATTTACTGGAGAGTATTGTAAGCATATGTTTAAAGAAAACAGATAGTTCTTTCATAGAGAGAAAGAAGAAAGGGTAGTAAAATTAAATTATTAAGGATGTTTTTTGATGTAGAAAAAGGCACTCCTTTATAAGCTTAGTCCACAAACCCTATTTGTCATTGAGAAATGCTGCTTTCATTCATTGTGTGCTCACTCGGTGAGATGGTTGATAATTAAGGGCTTTATTTTGTTTTTCGTCTTCAGGAAATGCATTTATATTGTGTGTAAGCCTTGGCTAAAAAGTTATCAGTTCCTGACAAGTGAGAGGCATCTGAGAAGTTAGCAGATGGAGGTGTAGATAAATGTCGCAGCACTTGAGTCACCTTAGGGGTTGCTGAGCTGAAAGACTAAGTGTTCTGTTGACAGAGGTAGTTCTGGGAGGAGTGAGTCTGGATGGGGGGGTGAAGATTTATGTTGACTGCTGCCTGAGCTGAACTTTATTGGTTTCAAGGTTGTCGATGCAGTCCCCCTCAGCACCTAAATTCACTTTCCGTAGTAATCCACAAGAAAGGTGTGGTTTAACTCTTTCCGCAGAAAATGGATTGTAGGAGGGGAGGAAAACCTCATTGCAAGGCATTCCAACACTTGGAGTAGCTATAGGTAGCTCCTGGCATTTATGGGAGTGAGGTTGCTTATTATTAAGAATAAGATATATAAATATATATGTAATGAGAATGCAAGTATTCTTATTTTTCCCTTCTCCAAACTTCAAAATAATGCCCTCTTGCATTGCTCCCTGATCCCGTATCAGTACTTGAAAATGGTTATTTGGATCTTTTCATTCAGAACTCAGAAATGCTTCAGGTCAATTTTTGTGGGATTGATTTTTTTTTCTTCTGAGTTGATAATAATTCTCAAACATATACCTCTTTCTAAAACAAAACTATTTAAAAAGTTAACTATGCTAAATATATATTTCATAGAAATGAATTCTGTGTTTTAAACGTTCAGTGCATTTTAATAAACCTATGCGCCCATGCAACCACCACTGCCATACTCAGGATGCTCTTCAGTATCCCAGAAGGTATTAAAAAAAACAACTTAATTTTTCACAGTTAATATTTTGGTGAAGCCGGTAGCCCTCAACAGTAAATATCAGTTTGGGCCCACTCATGTCTGGTAGGCTAAGGGAGTTTTTAGGATATCTGCAAACTTTAGAGCAATATTTTAAAAATTAAGGCCCTATAGAAACTTTCTAAGGGCTTAAAAAATTTAAGAAATTGAGTTCTATGAGAATATGCCTTACTACATAAGAGTCAGTTTTTCTTTTCCTATCAGTCAAATGAAATAAATTTCCATATTCTATCATGAAATTTCCCTAGGTTTGCTAAAATCTAGAGACAGGTTTTGTAGGATTTTAATGTCATGTTCTGTAATTTTCAAGGGTTCGGTGATTAAGGCATTGGGATATACATTTTTGTTGTTGTTGGTAATATCTTGGCATCTTTACTCAGGTATCCAGAAGCTATTACTGACCCTGCCTACAAGGGGCAGATTCTGACCATGGTCAATCCTATTATTGGGAACGGTGGAGCCCCTGACACTACTGCACTGGATGAAATGGGACTTAGCAAATACATGGAGTCTGATGGAATTAAGGTAGTACCACTGATGACTATTTAAAAAGTCACAACTTGAAGGGGTTTGGTTGATTTATTTTCAGAGTCTAGGTTGGGTAAAGTGTCTCCCTCAGTATCATAGTACAAACTATTAAATTCATGTTCTCAGCCTCATTTTGGATATATGAGAATAAGCTTTAACATGACATTACCTTGAGTTTTATTTCCCAGAGCACTTGAAATTTGTTCTTTAATGCCTTGCATGAAATTCAGCTTTATCTGGAAAAATATTGTTATAAGTCCAGATAATAATAATGATGCTACAAGAATTGGTGATGAATCACCTTTTAAAATGATTTTGATAATCAACTCTGTATTAACTATTTGCCTTTTCATCTTACCCTCTTTGGGAGATGAATATAAGATAGCTTATATACCAGTCAAAAAGTAAACAAATTAAAACTTCCTATTCACAGTAAATTTGGATAATATCTTAGGTATGTGGACCATACAAAGAACTCAAAAATTTACACACCGAAGTTACCACTCTATTTTTTTCACCATTCTATTTTTGAATGACGTGGCCTGATCATTTACTTTAGCTCTGTTTCTCCCAAATTTCTCATTCACCTTTAAATATAGATTAGAAATTATTTCACTTTTCATGTACGTTAAATAAGTAATTATTAATTAGATTACTTATAAATGCCATTGAAGAAAAATATAGGGATGTCAGGAAGGGAGATCTAGATTAGTCTCAGAATTTGGCAAAACAGGCAAAACTGTTCCCTCACATGATAGATAATTAAGGTAACACATGTATTTTAAGAGTAAAGTGTTGGCCATGTTTTCCCCTTCGTATCCAAAAATTTAAGCCTTGTATCAATGGATGCAATAAAGCTCTGACAATAAAAGCAAACAGACTCTTAAGACATGTTACAAGAGTTGGATAATGTTTTGTGATCATCCCTTTAAATGGCTGCTTGTTTTCCTAGGTTGCAGGTCTGCTGGTGCTGAATTACAGTAACGACTACAACCACTGGCTGGCCACCAAGAGCCTAGGGCAATGGCTGCAGGAGGAAAAGGTGAGAAGAATGGCAGGGCGCCCGCATCCCCTAAGGACGGCGGGCGGGTCTGTGGCAAGTTGGGGAGGGCCAAACGGATGAGGCAGACCTTGCGGTTTGGAATCTTTTTTATTTCAGAAAGCAGTTCCTTTCTCTTACTGCACAGGTTGAACTGTCTGAACGCATTCTCTTCTGAACGTGTAGGACCACATATTTTCAGTCCATCCACTAGGTGGCGGTCAGACCTGCTTGGTTGCATTCCTAATCCTGGAAAGGGGTTAGAGAAAAGTTTAGAATTTTCTGTTCTCTCAAGCAACTTAACTTCTCCTGCCCCTTTTATCCAGGACTCAGATATGCCACTTTTTTCATGGGTTCTAGTACCAGCTCTACCATTAACTAGCTGTGTGACTTTGTGCAGGGTAGATTATCATACCATCCTTTTTTAAAAAATTTTTAATTCTTAATGAGTATAAACAGATTGCCATTGAATTTCTTTGGGCTCACACATTATAGAATTAGCTATAATCTCATTTGAAGTTATAAATAGAAAGTATATAAACCTTATATTTCCTTATTTTAACTATTATTTTTTAATCAAATAAGAAAATTCTTCTGATTGGAATGTCAGACATACTTGAAGTTAATGGACCTGCTATATATTTAGCTTCATCTTCAGTGTTGCTATAGTTGCTTTTTGCGGAGTTGCTGCTGGGTCTGTAATTTACAGAATATTATTCTACTAAAGCTCCCTCTCTCCAATGGGCACCTACATATTGGGGCTAAATGTTGCTTCCTTCTGGAAATCAAAAAATCTTCATTTTGGCTTCTTTGTTCTAATTCTTTCTAAATATTAAAAGAGAGAAGAAGGCAATATCATCCCCAGGGTCATTACTATTTTCTGCTCAACCATCTGAATTCACTTCCAGACATTTAATTTTCGTAATGGTCATTCAGAAGACTCCCCCCATCCCCATGCAACCTTTAATGTTTCCTTTGTATTATTTAGGGCGCCCAATATTATAGCTGCTCTGTGTCAGAGCTTCTAGTTTAAATAGAAGCTTCATCCATGGCTTGTTAGTTTGTTGTGTAAATGTGCTTTGGCTCTTCTTCCGTGATCACAGACACATAGAATAAAGGAGGGTATAAGATAAAAACCAATTTGCCTCTTTGAGGTATGGGTGAGAAAAACCAGCTTGCTCAAACATCACTCAGATAATTGGTGGGAAAAAAGACATTACAACTGCTTTTCCTGATTCCTGACTCATTGCTCTTTCATTATACCACATCTGTCTCTACCCAGCCTAGTCAAAGAAAATAAAACAAGGGTAGAGTTGTCTGGTTTATTAAAAAGATGAGGAAATTTTATTATAGCATGACCACTGAACAAGTACCTTCAGAAAAATGTGTTGAGTGCCTACTATGAGCCAGGAATATTTGGCTCAATACATTGCTTTGCATATTATTTACATATCATTGATAATAAAGTCTACAAACTTCATGATTTCAAGCTATATATATGTGTGTATATATATACATATATATAATATTATTTAACATCTTGTGCTAAAAGCAACAGAACTGTAGCAGAAGATTGATGTTCAGAATTTCCCATTTTTTATTCTGAGGAGGTGCCTGGGTATAGGAGTCCTGTGCCCAACTGGAACAGCAATTTACCGTGTTCTGACAACAGTCACCCTGGGTCAGAGAAAAGAAGGAATAGGGAAATTATTTACTGCTCAGGAAGATAGATGACGCTAAGTTTGTAACTTGGAAACAATACGCTGGATCTAATTTCCTGCAATTTCACTGTTGCTACATTTTTTTTTTTTTTTTATAGATCCCTGCAATTTATGGAGTGGACACAAGAATGCTGACTAAGATAATTCGGGAGAAGGTATGGTCATCACCTTTAGCCAAATCTATGTTTCTTCACATATAAATATATATAAATATTTTTTCTCAGTGCCCGAGGAATACATTAGTATATGAAAGAACAAATCTGGCCACTTTCTGCCATTTGGTTTTCTGTCATCTTGTTTTATTATCACTGATGTAATTTTCGAGACTGGATACTTGATTGGGGTGTTTGTTACTGAATGGACATGAGATTAATTCACTCAGCAGCAGTTTATTGAGTGAATTCACTCAGCAGCAGTTTATTGAGTGCCTACTCTGTGTTCAAGATCCCAGCAAGTCAAGGCCTTTATAATTGAGCTCAGGACCAGTGAAACAAGTGGAGAAGGTTACTAGGTGCACAACAGTTTACCTAAATTGGACATCTCCCTGCTGGAGAATGCAAACCAGGAAGCGTATAGCATTGGTGCTGTTTTCTGTCCAGTCTGTGAAATTAGTGAGTGATATTTCATGAGTGTCAGATGAGCCCTGCAGGTTACTCAGTTACACAGTCGTTCTTGAGACTAATCAATGCCCAAGGTGATAACAGGTATGTTTATCTTTTGCTTTTATATCTGATTGCTGAAACACCTGATCCCTCCTGATAGAATATCTCCTCACCTTCAGCTTGCTATTTCTTGTTATAAGAGGTGGCCACTTTTTTCCCCTGCTACGTGAAACTTTCATATCCCAGACCAGACAGAAACTTTACCTAAGGTTAACTAAATTCCCCAAATGCCACTAAAGGTGTCTCATTGAATTATATTGCCTAAAAAAGAAAAAAAAATGATAGTTTCAAAGTGCAAGAAATTCTTAAAGAAAATCTGTTGTAGATTTCTTGTTAGAATATATTGACACAAAATCTCTGTAAAAAGAAAGAAAGAACAGCTTTGAAAATAAGAACATGGTACATACCCGTGACCAGAAGGATGACAGTGGAGTTTATGTGACCCTCCCACTCCACCTCTGATTGTCTTCCCTCTGCCGTGATTTTTCCGGAGAACAGATGTTAGTGTGGTTCAATATCCCAAGTAGATTCTTGTGTTTTCTCAGCCCAGCAATGTTGTGGGAGCAGTAAGCAATGATGAGGCTACCAGAATGAAAAGGAAATAAAATTGGGAAATTCAATTTGGGCAGTAGAATTGGCAAGTTGAAGAAAATATAGTGAGGCCTTTTAATTTGGGAAAACACTTTACAAGACCATACTGTGTTCTTTGTGTTAGTTTAGGATGAACCCTACTTTTATCAGAGGCAGCTGGTTTTCAGAATTTGACTGAATAGGCTAGTGCAGACAAAAGTGTAGTATTGGCTCATATTAAGAATGTATACTGTAGCTTTTAGTCTATTAATCTTAGGTTGGAAAGTAAGATTGAAATTCATTCAGCATGCTTTAAGAAGAAGGGAATGAGAGCTGAAAACCAAATTTCAAAATAAGGATCCATAAACACAGTCAAGGGATTCTGTGATTTGGATTCTAAAAGTAAGTGGAGATCGTCATGAAATTAATATCCCAGTGTGAAAGTGAAAGGTGATTTTTAGTCATTTTTCCCCCCAGAATTTTAGGGAGCACTCTGATTTTAGTAATCACACAAATAACCATCATATCTGAATGGTGAGCTGGCACTTTCTACCCTCACTCACTCCCAAGTGCCTTTTCCCCTAAAGAATAAATTTTGAGGAAATAAAGACTTTCTTCTATTTTCTTCAATGCAATAATTTCTTGGAGAAAGGCAAATCAGTGAGTTATTTTGACACTCCCCCCCCAATAAAGTCTTACCTACTAAATATAATATGCTATCTTTTTAAATAGGTCAAATTAGACTTACTAACAAATAAGGAAAACTGATAATAAGAAGAAAACATTTGCCCTGTTCAAGCTAACAAGGATAATTTGTGAAAACTTCACAGAAGGCTAAACTCTTTTTAAAGTTCAGGCTCTTAGGGACACCTAGACATTAGCATGTCTAAAGCAGTGATTGTTTTCAATGCCACTTCTCAAAGTTTATGACTTATATAGCGTTTCACATTTTTTGTGAATTAATTTTATTATCACAATGTAATAAATTCCCACTCTTTTCAATTTTCTAAGAATTTTTAGAGTTCTTTTTTAATTTTTCTCAGTAGATTGTTTTGTCGATGTCTCCCATGACTTATCTTTAGGTCAGATGCACTAAGGAACAGGTACCCTAAATACTGGAGGCTGGAGACCCACATTCTGATGCCTTTGACTTTGCTTACCCCAGATAATTGTCTCAGCCCTAAAGGAACTGATTGTACCTCCCAGAGTGACTCTCAAAATGTACTGTGCAAATCACCTTATCTTTCCAGGTTGAGATGGAGAGCTTCTGCTTTTGGTTATGAGTAGTTACAAAAGCATCGAAATCTCAGAGCAGCTGTTTAAGTCCCTGTGAATTGACCCTGTCAGCACCTTCATCATTGCTCCCTTTTAACTGTCTAATTTTTTAATTTGATAGGGCACCACGCTTGGGAAGATTGAATTTGAAGGTCAGTCTGTGAATTTCGAGGATCCAAATAAGCAGAATTTGATTGCTGAGGTTTCAACCAAGGTGAGCAATTTTTCTTCAGGTTTTGTAGTTTTGTTTCATTCCCTTTAGACCTTCCCTTTCTTGTAATATCAAAACCTTCCTTTAGGCCAAAGTCGTCTTTTAGAAGTAACTGGAGTTGAGGGAGAAAAGTGTCTTAAAGCAACTAAAATATATATATTATAAATCAGTGCACTTAAAGTATTTGTACACATTTCCATGTGAATTGATTTAGTTTGAGACACATCACAAGACAGGTCTATTTTTCCTTCTAGAATGATAGAATTTTAGAATTGAGAACTACGTTGGGCATCTAGTCTAGCATTTTCCAAATGTGAGGCACATTGGGCCTGGAGATATTCACCTTAAAAAAATTCTATGGTCAAATAAGGTTGAAAAACACTGCATAATACACTCCTCTCTTGGAGAGTCCTAGTGCAAATCCGTATTTGTATTTGCATGTCTGTGAGGTCTTGCTTAACTTCTATCATTCTGTATGAGAGTATATAATGTGTTTGTGTAGAGATCAGCAAAAAGGAGCCTATCTGTATTTTTATCTATATTAAATCCGGGGAGAGAGTGCAATGGTGAAAGTTGGCTCTGCTTCTTAATGCCAGAGCAATTAAATACTTTCATTTTACCTGTGATAAGATGTATATTTGTATCCGATTATATTTATTCTATGAATTTTGTTGGAGTATGGTTGATAACTTAATTCATTGTCTTGTAATTGCAATTTGATGAAGCTATAACTAGATGGTAATATTGCTTTGTTTTGTAGCAGAAGCCTAAGGTTAAGAATAAATCTATACTGTTTTAAATTATCTGACAAGAGAGATACATGTAGCATTTATGGATCAGTTCAGCAATAATTCCCCCAAATAACAGAAGGGCTGGGGTATTTTTTTTCTCTAGAATAGTCAGCAGGACAAAAAAATATAAACTTTAAAATTTTTTTCTTAAGTACAGTCTAGAGATTATGATTTCACATTCCATGGACTTTGTGGAGAGATAGACATTTCAGTGAAAGTAAAATGCTTTTTCAAATATCCAGATTGCAACTTTCATCTAAAACCTTTTGCAAACTTTGCATTATCCTAAATTCAGAATGTGCTCGCTAGCTCTCAAGATGGGGTCACTGTGGGCCTCCAGCCCTCTGGGAGTCTCTCCCTATATTCCTACTATTTTTCCTTTTATGACTTTGGGGAACTACTTCTTGGGTAAATGCCTGTGCAAATGGATCTGACTGCAAGCAGTGCTTAAGACATAGGTAATGATTATGATATGCTCTGGGATCCTTTTATGAAGTCTACCATTTAAATGCAAATGATTGCATAGTAACCTAGAGGGACCGGTGGTCTGCACTAGCTCAGCAAATCCTCTGACTCCCATACTGATTTTATCCATCCACCCCATTGCATAAGCCTAATGTTCTACCTCACCCACACTTTATTGCAAGTTGAGGATCAAGTGGTATTTAAAGCATGATATATACCTATTACCACATCTGTCTAGTGCTGAATTAGGCAATAATACTTAAAAATTTTATTGCTATTGTTTGTTAGTTAGCAAAACATGGGAAAGATGGTTGTTAACTGTGGAAGCAGCCAATTTCTTAGGGATCATTATTATTATGGGCATCAGTATTTTATATATAATAACAAAGTATTTTTTCTCATAAAAAAGATACAGATCATGGCACTTGCTTGCATTTGTTGCAGATTGATTAACTGCCAGTCACTCCCAAATAGTTAGTAATCAATCTGCCACCAATTTAAGTGCAAAGCGTCCTGAGATATGCTTATGATATTGATGTGCTGCTCATGGCTGGAACTTCCCTCTCACTCTTTGGTTTTTAAAATGACAGGATGTCAAGGTGTTCGGCAAAGGAAACCCCACGAAAGTGGTAGCTGTAGATTGTGGGATAAAAAACAATGTAATCCGCCTACTAGTCAAGGTAAGTCAATCATCCCATCCCAAGGGGGAAGATTTGTAATATTGATTGTTTAGTGTTAAGCTGATTTCCTCTATCTCTTTCAGAGAAAACCTGTGCATTCTCTCAGAGCGTCAGGGCATCTGCTCTCTTCTTGTTGCCTCTGATCAACAAAATGACACATTTTATCCCTGTTAAAATTAGAGATGTGGACTATGTTTTAAAAAAGAACTCGGAGCCCGGCTGGGTGTGGCTCAGCGGTTGGGTGTCGACCTAGGATCCCAGCGATCAGGGTTTGATTCCTGGTCAGGGCACATGCCTGGGTTGCGGGCTCGATCCCCAGTCAGGGGCGTGCAGGAGGCAGCCGATCAATGACTCTCTCATTATTGATGTTTCTATCTCTCTCTCTCCCTCTCCTTTCCTCTCTCTGAGATCAATAAAGATATATTTTAAAAAAAAAAGACCTTGGAGGACACAAAAACAGAGAAGAAAATGATGACTGTTCTTATCACTTATTGACTGACCTTCTGAGACATGCCACATTCACATTCTTGGGGTTTAGAGAGTCAAAAAAATAGGGTCAGTTGGAAAACTCCTGTGGGCTATATTTATTATGTACCACATGTTTGCACAATTTGTGCCCTGATACAGTGCAAATGTTCACTCTGCTTTATATCAACTCTTGAACAACCATTAATATTAAACCTCAAAAACCCTTAAGGAGAACTGAACCATTATTACAGTGTTTTCTTAAATAATTGTTTTTGTTGGGATTTGTTCTCTGCCTTCCTCTCCCATTCTCTGTTTCTGCTTCTCTGTGTAAGTCTCTGTCTCTGTTTCTCTCTCTCTCTCTCTCTTTCTCACACACACACACACACACACACACACACACTTGCATAATATTAAATAGCTTGAGTATAGGGGAATTTTTCAGTTCTTTGTTAGAGAATATCAGAAATATCCAAATCATGATTTCAAATTCTGGCCAAGTTTAGTAACAAAATGTTCAGGGTCTCTTCAGTAGCAGATGCTGTGGATGGCCTCTCCACATCTCCCTCTTGTGTCACCATTTTATGGCAGTTTGCCTGGCTTCCAATCGCAAGTGTCTGCATTGCATTGCCCGAGGGCCTTCTTTGGTTGGCTGGAGCCTGCTGGCATGGAGGAAATGCCATAGAATGAATGATCCCTGCTGCAGCCCCGACCAGTGACTAGAGAGGATCTTTGTGTAAACATCGCAGCTCCTTTGCCTATGGCTGGGCTGTCTTTGAGGTGGATACGCTATGTTGGCCCTCAGAGTTCCTCGGTGGGCTGAAGCTCAGGTTGTCTGTGTGGTAACTGCCTGATAATGCATACCTTACTGGGGTGCCTCACCGTGTCACTTTCTCTTTGGTATTTCTTGGAAATGCTTCAAGAGTCACTTCTTTTTCTCAAATCCTTGTCTCAGGAAATGCTTCTAGGAAACTATCAAAGATATCTTCTTATATATACTTATATAGAAAAGTTTGAATTTTTTAATCAGAATATAAATATTGCAGGTAATATGAGAAAACCCTAGGAAAGAAGACTGATTAAAATTTGATCAGACAAAAGGGCAAAATTGAAAAAGGTGAAAGGTGGGCCAACTTCAGTTCTGCAGAAAACCGATTTACCATTTTTTGCGACTCTTTCTCCCACAGTTCTAGATAAGATGACCCGCATTCCTATGTGCCCAGGCATGAAGCCTTTAAGCTCCGAAAACTTCTAAAGTGTAGGAAAGTGTTTTATCTGTTTTTTCAGGATAGAATCTTTAATAGTGTTTTTTTCTTCACTTTTTGTGTGTGGTTGTCCATTGGCTCCACTTACATCATACAAAGCACAGTGAGCCACCAAAGAATTTTCTTCTCAGCTTTATATATTTGAGTCACATGCTATTTCCCCTTCCCTTCAGGGAGTGGTTTGTCAAGAGAAGGTCTAGCGAAATTCCACTTCGGCAAAGAAAAATGTTATCAAATTCTGATCCTTCTGTGTTTCCTTTTCAGCGAGGAGCTGAAGTGCATTTGGTCCCCTGGAATCATGATTTCTCCAAGATGGAGTATGATGGGCTGTTAATCGCCGGAGGACCTGGGAACCCAGCTCTTGCACAACCACTAATTCAGAATGTGAAAAAGGTGCAGTGAGCCTGGGGGGTAGCATGTATCTGTGTGAAGTGGAGGGAGTCTGGGCTGTTACTGCTTTCAGCTGTTATATAGTTTACTTATTTGGGAACTTTTTATTACCCCTATTTGTGACCTCAGAGGTAATGTCAGCACAGATATGTATTAGGGGGTACCAAGGAGGAAAAAGAGCCATTCTTTAGGCAAAGTAACTGGGGTTTGTCCTCAAGTTCAGAGAGCTGGAGTCTGATCTCCAAATGTGTCATTCCTTACAATTATGAAATGACAATTCATATTCCTCACCATGATCTTGGGACCTATAATATCCTCAGGTTTCTAAAGGAATATTAAATTTGATTTCTTTTAGTCTGTATGTTAAGTACATTTTATTGAATTCTAATGCTATACATTTGTCAATCATGTTCTTAATTATAATCTAACTTTTAATTCAATTACTATTCTCTCTACCTTGTTTATTAAAGAAAAAAAGGACATTTCATTTTTATTCCTTGATAGACACTCTTTGAAACTGTACTTCTGGGTTAATAAAAATTCTCCCTGACTTAGGTTCTGGAGAGTGACCGCAAGGAGCCATTGTTTGGAATCAGCACAGGAAATTTAATAATAGGATTAGCTGCTGGCGCCAAGTCCTACAAGATGCCCATGGCCAACAGGTAAAGCAGTTAGGCTTTTGTTTACAGGTCAGCCTAGCTCTGAAATACTATTAGTAACTAAATCCAAAAGACTTAGAGAACTTACATGCCACTTTCTTCGGAATAAATTGATAACCATACTGTTACATGGTTCACAGTCGTCTGACTACCTGATACCACTTCCATTGCATTTGTGAAAGGCAGCTTTTTCTAACAATAACTTTGCTGTAGTTGAAAGTTATTTTCCTTCCCTTGGCATAAATTGAGGTTATAATACTCAATCAAATAACATTCTAAGGGAAATTGTTCTGATTTTAAACTTCATTTCAGGGCACTGATAACGTTGTAAGGCTGGGTGACTTAAGAACCAAGAAATCTTCAGATCCTCTAGGTTTTACTTTCTCACCCCAAATGATGTTAATTTATTGAACATGGAGCTTTTCCACACAGACCACCTTCCACAGAAAGTATAATTCAGATTGATTCAGGACTTTACTATCTCCCATGAACTCTCATCTGGCTTTAAAATTACTGTGGCCCCCTTAAAATAAGTCGCTTATATTTGTCCGTCTCTGTTAAGCTGGCAACTCTTAACTTTTTGTTACGAGTGCAATTCCCCCCTTTCCAAAACTGATTATAGAAGTTTAATAGACCTGATATTTAACACACAACAAAGCCTCCCGAATTGATTTTCGTTGCTAAAATTATTGGGATTAACAATCTGTGACTTTTCTCAAAGAGTAATTCTCACTAAGCAACTGGAACTTTCGAATTGTGATAGTCTTTTCTTCTTCGCTATTTTACAGCACATGCATTTATCTTCTCCTCACTTTTCCTGTTCTTTCTTCCTGTTTTCTCCAGAGGGCAGAATCAGCCTGTTTTGAATGTGACAAACAGACAGGCCTTCATTACGGCTCAGAATCATGGCTATGCCCTGGAAAACACCCTTCCTGCTGGCTGGAAGCCACTTTTTGTGAATGTCAACGATCAAACCAATGAGGTCAGTGCCCTCAAGCAACCTGTTTAGTTGGTCATGAGAAGTGCAGGGCTTTTAATACTGTTATAGCGACACCTTTCTTTCATTTATGTGGGCTATTTAGGGTGTATGTGTGGAAGAACTCTATTTATTGGTTATTTCCCATAGACCTCTGCACTTTAAAAAGTCATTTCTCTCTGTCCTATTTTCTCATCAGTTGACTCATTAAGATCCATTCTTTGAGTGGTTATTCAATGACTGTTTTGCACTTCCGTTGTTAGTGGGGGATTGATGGAGATCTGTTTGCAACCACTCTGGGTGTGTCTCTGGGGTTAAGCACTTGAGGTAGCCTTTGAGAAGACCCCTGGAGAAGCAACTTAAGAGATGGAGATAAGAAGATGATTTGGGTGTATGCTGAATGGGCTTTGGGGACCCCCAAAAGCTATAAGTCAAAATAGGGTTTTTTATTAAGGAAACCACATTCAGTTGAGTCTTTGTTGGCTTACTTTTACTAGTACTGTTAGTTTTTCAAATATTCTTAAGCACTTAACTCAGTCTTGTAATTTGAATAATACACAGCCCTGGTTGACATTTGTTGTTACAGAGGCATCTCTTCCACTTCTTGTTCCTTAGGGGATTATGCATGAAAGCAAACCCTTTTTCGGCGTGCAGTTCCACCCAGAGGTCAGCCCGGGGCCAACGGACACTGAGGTATGTCAGAAAGATGAGGCCTGTTATAGGCTTAATTTTTAAAATTAGAAATGTATTTATGTGAAAACTCAAGAAACTAAAATAATCACCCTCGATGATCTTGTTACGGAACATTCTCAAGAAGGGTGCTGTGATAATACACTGATTGCATGAAAATTTCCCCATGGATATCGTGGAGGAAATGCCTGTCTTTTTTAAAAAATTCAAAGTAGGGAAGCCCTTAAAAAACTTGATGCAATGCCATTTTTATTTAAATCATTATCATTCTAATATATTTAGTTCTAAAATTTACAATTGTTGTCCTATGCAAATGAATTCCCCCTTGCTCTCTCAGTCTCATAACTGAAATGAAATTTTAATCCCCCATCTGTGACTTCACAAAATCTCTATGGCAACTGGTTGTGTAGCCATGTAGGGATAGTAAACAGCAGAGGAAGGAAGGAGGGCAGGAGTGTGAGGTAGGGGAGAGGGCATGCACCCACGTAGGAGTAGGATGGCTTAAGAAAGAACCATAAGGAATTCTTAGAGAAGTTTTGTTTGTAATTTAAATATTTCTACTTTTATTGTGTGAGCTTTTGGTTCAATGTTCAAGGACATCTTTGCAAAATAAGAGCTTGCAGTGATACTCAGAAGAGTCTGGGAAAAGACTCTTCATCTCTCACACCCCAAGGCCTTCAGTAGTAATGCTGACAATTCTTCCTTGTCAGCAGATACTCTCAGAAAAGACACCCAGGCAAAATGAGGAGATACAATTTTTCTGTCTGTAAACTCCACTAGCTCATCTCTGAATTGCTTTTTCAGATTTGTGTTTTTTTCTTGTTTCATTATTATTAAGAAATAATGGTTCTTAATGGCCAAAGGCAATATAGCACTACTTACCCACAATGAAATGCATAAATAAAAATTAGTTACACACATATGTTGTCTAATGCATGATAAATACTTTTTTAAAAATTTAAAATATAAATTATTTGCCTATGTGAGTACTTCAGATGAGGAACATTGAAATTAAGATATGCAATATCCAGTATCACTTAATTCTTTTATTCTCCCAAATAGTTTCATTGCAAAATGAATATTTTTGTTGGAATTTGTTATGTCTGTTGCAAAAACAGAAGTAAATTTATTGGTAAAGTTTAAGAATAATCTTTAGAGATTTTTTAGAGCTGATAGAAAATTTTAAAATCCAGTTATTTCTAACTTTAGGATGCGTAAGTAATATAGCTTCAGTTGTGTTTTTTTTTTTATATCCAGAATTTTATTTAGAGGAAGAAAATGGTTCATAATTAGGAGGCTGAAAACTTGATACTCTCAGAGGCATTATCTGAAGTGTTCATTGTCTGCTGACAACCTTCTTTTGATAGGATTTCACATAAGCAGTTAGAAGTGTTTATTTGATCTAATTCTTATAGTAATAAATATTTAGTTAGTTTTGCCAGAATTGGCAAAAAACAAACAAGCAAACAAATAAAAAACAAATATTGCATAGAAATACTTATCTTAAAAATTGTCTATCTAAAGTTCAAATTTAACTGGGCATACTGTATTTTACCTGGCAGCCTTACAAGTTTTAAAGCTTCTAACTAGTTGTTTACATTTTTTCTAGTATCTGTTCGATTCCTTTTTCTCGCTGATAAAGAAGGGGAAAGGAACCACCGTTACATCGGTTCTACCAAAGCCAGCCCTGGTTGCATCTAGAATTGAGGTCAGCATATGTGGGCTTCTCTTTGGTTTATGTATTTCAGATTTTCTCTATCATGGAGTGATGTATTTTTAAGTTAATATGTAAACCATTTTAATGTTTATGAAAGATGATTGGTACTATTGTAATCTCTCATCATTTTAGCATCTAAATTATTTGGCTCGTTCTTGATAATGTTCATTGGAATTTTCATGTTCAGATTTAAAGTCATATCTTTTAAAGTTTAATTCTTCTAGGATGTTTGTAATAAAATAATGTAGTAAAAATAGGCTTTAATTTAGTTTAGAATTTGATATATTTTCCATTACTCAATAAACCATATGCTGGAGATAACACAGTTCAGACTACAGAATAGGTGACAAATTTTTTAAAAAAAGATTATTATTCAACATCATGAATTAATAATATTATTTACCTCTAAAGAGCAAATGGGTAAGAATGAACATATCATAAGACTTGAATCCTTACCTTTTGAATGTGTATGTTAATATAAGATCTCTGCCCATTTCTTTCATAGTTAAACCACACACACACTCATTCTTACATCATTATTATACAAAATTTAGAGGGGTATATATGTATATAGTTTATGAACAAAAAGAATTGATTTATATGTTTATATGAAATAAATTGAATTATGTGGCTTAAGGATTTCTATAACAACCTTTTTTCCTGATGATGAGATGAAAAGATTGGAGACAATCCAGTCACTCAATGTAGAGTCAAACTGTGGGTTCTTGGTAGCGAAAGATGCCATGCACTCTGTAGCATTTTTCTCAGAATATCAACTTATGGTCTTCACATGCTTTTATTTTATTTTTTTAGTGGTGAAGGAAAGGTGTAATTTAGGATTCCACAGTGACTTGCATATACTAGATGCCCAATAAATATTTCTTGAAGCAAACCAAGTTTCCCAAGCCCTTGTCTCTTACAGTAAACAAAAACATTTTGTCCTTTGAAGAGCTTGGCAGTTGTGGCTAAAAAATAGGCAGTATTATTATTTGCTTGAAATCACATATGCAATTTGTATGAATATGTTGCCAAGACATGATCATTTTCTTGTTATATTTTCTGTAAATATTTCTGGCACTGAACTGTAAAGGTGAAATATAAACATGAAGGTGTCCCCATGTCCCCTCGCCTCCTGTGTTTTCATCAGTTTTGGAAGGTTCTTTGTTTTTTGCCAATCCTTTGTTTCAAAGAAACCCATGAAATATTGAATGCAATACACTTAGTCAATTAAATCTTGGGAGATTCTTATCTAAAAAATATACATATATATACACACATAGAGATGTATATATTTATGCAGATATACTTATGTGGTCATTTTTAGATAATTATATATGTTTAAATAAAATGTAGACCTCTTCCAAAATTTTTTGACTTCAGTCATAGAAACTTCATGATCTTTGAAAATTGCTTTGAAATTAGAGATGTCTAAATTGTGAGTCTTTTGACTCATATACTATATATTTTCAAGCCGAGCTTTAAATCACTACCTAACCCAGACATTATAGTCTTCTCCACTTTTGAAAAAGCCTTAGTTCCTCATCTTAATTGTAAAAACAATGCATTTTTTTTATTGCTTACAGGTTTCCAAAGTCCTTATCCTGGGATCGGGAGGTCTGTCCATTGGCCAGGCCGGTGAATTTGATTACTCAGGCTCACAAGCTGTAAAAGCCATGAAGGTGAGAGAATATGGTCTTTGCTAGAATTAATATACTCCCTTTAATAAGTCTAATTAGTATTGTATAATTTAGATTTATGTGACACTACCTCTTTTCAAAGTCACTATAATTAATTTTCCTAACTATTCCTTACACATCTTATATTAAAGGAAGTTTCATCACAGACAAGATTTTTAACTTTCTCCAATGTGCACACCTGCAAATTAAGTTTATATTTGTCTTCAAAATTATCTACATTATCACCTATTTACAATGAAAACATATAAAGCCACACTTACAGATGTTTCTCATTCCTTTGGAGGCAGTGAACTTTTGTCATTTGTGTGAAAGAGTGAACTTCATCATCCTTGGTGCTCTAAAGTACTTCAATAGGATGCTTCAGGCATCTCTGTGGTTGAATGGGAAGATCCAGTTGGGGAAGCAAAGGCAACAATGACTTTTGTTCAACCTCTAGAAGTTATTACCTGTCACTAGGGGACACAATTTCCCCAACTGTGACTTGGAATGGATGACCTACCAGGATGGCTGGTTTGCATTTTCAAGTGGAAAAGAGGATCTGGTACCCAAGTTGGGAAGAACATCCTCCCTATTTCTTCAAAGCCCCTTGAGATTTCCCCAACTCTTACCATAGTACATAAACCTTTAGAAAAATTACACTGTGCATTGTACAGGTATTTCTATTAAAGAGCTAACTTGGCCTCCCTTCGGTGTCCTTGTCTCCCTGGATGGTCCTATTTTGTGCTAATCAGGCCATCCAGAGGCACTGTGAGCTCTCTGTGACCTTGCCTTAGGCTTTGCAGGGTGAAGCCATTTGCCAGAGACCTGGCCAGGAGGGGACAGAGGGAAGGTGGCAGGAGACTGAAGCAACAAACATAGGAAATAGTTGTACCTTTTTTCCTTTCCTTTTTGTTTTATTTAGTATTCTATGCACAAAGATTTTTACTTGAGAGATGCCTGATGAAAAAATGTGGAACATAGCCCCCAATTATCTTAATCTGCTCCCCATTTGTTTTTAATACGCTTCTCCATACACACATGGGTGTTCATACGTACACACATGTTTTTCATGGACAATTTCAAAACCCACTTCACTTCATTGCATTATGATTCAGTTGATCTTCAGATAGAGAGTGGATGTCCAAGACTGACTCCCAAGTGGATGTTAGACTGATAAGAACACAATCTAACTGTGGTTTGGGTTTAGAACACATTTTACCAGCAGACATTTTTTAAGCCTATTTGGTAGTTTTATGAAGAATTAATATTTTTATAGCCTGTACTTTTTATGTGCTTTAACATCCATTACATGAAGTTATATATTTTAACTGAAGAATAGGAATTATTAGATATAGTATTGTGATTAATTAGGAGGTTAACTTAGATGAATTTATGAAGCAAATATTTTAAAAGAATTAGATTGTGCATGTATTGTAGCCAGAACTGTATTAGAAAAAAAATGATGTAAAATTTATTAAAATTGTTTGAAATTATTCTTAAGTTTTAAAGTGAATGAACACCCATCACATGCACATATGAGACCTTTTCTATATAATTTTATTTCCATATATTCATTGCATAGCCCATTCAAGAAAATACAAATATATTTAGGTCTGTTGGTACTTTTTTATAGTAGCAAGGCCTTCTACAAATTTGTTTATGGTGTATTCTCAGTTTAGACCCAATTATTTAAATTCCAACCCATATTTTAAATGCAATTGCTTATCTATATGTATTTATTTAATATTTTGCTAATACACCTAATACTCTTTTAAAAACAATTCCTTAAAGTTTTGAGAGATGACTCTTATTGAAGAAGGGCATAGGACTTGAATCATAAGACTTGAATTAGAGTTTTAATTTTGGCTCTTACCAGCTATATGATCTGTGGCAAGTTCTTTTACTATTGAATCTCACTTTTTTTTCTCTCTGTAAGGCAGAAATTTCTCTATTAGTCTTGGTATAAAAATAAAATAAGTTAATAAAAAAGTACATTACAAGTTTTAAGGCACTATTTGAATTTAAAATAGTATGAAATATATTTAATTTTTCATTAGGTATTTCCCCAAGAGTATGGAGGGCTTTCAAAGATGATTTCTATACTTTCAGCTGAATATTTTGTTGACTTTTTAGAAGAGTTCAGAATTGACATGCTAATAGGTAAAATAATAAGAACCATCTGGCCATATTTTATAATCGTTACTTTTGCTAAGTTTCACCCTCATCCTGGTTTATAAAGCTATTATTCTTAGTAGCCTACATGAAGAATTATTTTGGTGGTCTCTCCAGATGTCAGGAATGAGATAGGCTATGAATACCTTCATAGACACACATACACACACATAAATTTTTATTTTATTTTGCCATATGGTCATTTTCTTTTTCTATAATATGTATAAACAGTTGTATAATGCTCTTTGTTGAAGCACTACAGCAGGCATGAAAATCTAAAGAAAATAGAAACCAGCAGAAGGCTCTCAGTGCTTCTAGCAAGAAGGCAACACATTACCGTGCATTTTAAATGTGCACTCAATGGTGTTCTCAGAAAAACATTAGAAAGGGAAGCAGCTTTAATGTTGCCTCCAGTTCCATTTTATAGTTTACTCATTAAAAATTTTTGGAATATTGTGTTCTTTTAAGGTCGATTGAGCTGTAAAGTTCAGTAGCACTCACTTAATGTCGATGTGGCTTTAAGCGATACAACGTATAACGAAACCAATTTTACCATAGGCTAACTGATATAAGCAAGAGTTAAGTTACTATGGCATTTTTCTGGTCACAAACATCATCACCAAACTTATAAATGAAGACCCTAAATACTTCTAGTATTAAGCACTGAAATAAATGCAAGTGATACAGACATTTAAGAAAGAAGGAAGATGATTATTTTCCAATGCCCTTGCTCCGCTTCAGGGTCCTGCGTGGCCGGAGCCCCTCTCCGCAGCTCAGGGTGCGGGCAGGCCCCAGCCAGGACAGGACGCCCCTCCACCGCAGTGTGCACTCACATCCACACGTAGTCTTAAACCTGGGCTCATCTAGATATGCCAGTTCACCTCGCTGCGTCTTTGGGACTTGGGGGAACCCCGAGCACCCCAAGCGAACCCAGGCAGACTTGGGGAGAACTCGCTAACTCCATGCAGAGAGTGGCCCAGCCAGGGATTAATCTTGTTTTCTCGTTAATGTCATACCAAAACGACTTAAACAAAAAGACCTTATTTGAGGACCTGCTGTATTTGTGGGTGTCTAGTCAAATTCTATAGAAATCATTTCCAGTTTTGCTTGATACCTTCAGTGGCAAGGAATTCAGGATGATCCTTATGAGGGAGGCAGTTCTTTTCAGATAGTTTTATTTTTCTCTCAATTTCTTCCTTCCTGTCACCAAATGTTTGTTTCCTTCTGACTTCCATTCATTCCCTAATCCATTCATTCCCTAATCCATTACCTGATCGATTCATTACCTAATAACACACTTTATTGGAAGGTGGTAATTCTCTTCTTTAGACCATGTTTTCAAATTCTGGATCCTCTTGTTTCAGGAAGAAAATGTGAGAACTGTCCTGATGAACCCAAACATTGCGTCAGTACAGACCAACGAGGTGGGCTTAAAACAAGCAGATTCTGTCTACTTCCTCCCCATCACCCCTCAGTTTGTGACAGAGGTCATCAAGGCGGAGCGGCCAGATGGGTTAATTCTAGGCATGGGTGGCCAGACAGCTCTGAACTGTGGTGAGTTCTTTCAAGTTCAATTGCAGAGTTTGGGTCCATGCACTTACGTATATATTTTTTCGTTTGACTGCACCTAACAATTGTTCTGTGTGTTTAAAAAAGCTTTCCTCTAATGTGTGAGGAAGTTACAAATGGCCACCTAAAATGTCACATGATGAACAGAATAGAACATCTGGGACAAAAAGAACCCTTTGCTTTAATGCCCAGAGGGGCCAAGTAGGCTTCTTGGGTGCCCATCCTCTGTCCCAGGATATTGCTTTTCTCTGTTACCAGTGAAGGCCTGAGAACTACTGCTAATGAAAAGCGAGAATTAGCGTCAGTGAAGTGCCTTGTGCTCTTCTGTCTCAGCTCTGTGGCATTTGACTTTTCATGATAACGTAGATCAGTCTCTTTACCATCCCTTCACTTGTCTGCTGAGTCCAGTTCTCGGTCCTCTTTAAAAAGCTTTAAGCCTTTGGAACTAGATTGTGAATAAGAATATCGCTAGCTAGTTGGGGTGAGGAGCTGATGATGTAATTTGTATGACGAATACAAAACACTTAGCTAAAGTTAGCTAGCAAGTGAATAAAAACACAAACAATTTTGATGATTTTTAATCCAGATACATAGCCCCGTCACTGGGATTATTTAAATAAAAGAACCTCATTATAAGTATGGACCTTAGAAGGGAAGGAAATATACTAAATCTTAAGGCTCACTGCAATCCTATGATTTTTACTAATGACAGTAATAAAAATCACTTGAAGCCTGGCCAGGCTTAGCTCAGCAGTTGAGCATTGATCTGGGATCTAGGAGATCACAGTTTGATTCCCAGTCAGGGCACATGCCCGGGCTGTGGGCTCAATCCCTAGTTGGGGGCGTGCAGAAGGCAGCCGATCAATGACTCTCTCATCATTGATGTTTCTTTCTCTCTCTCTCTGAAATCAATAAAGACGTATTTAAAATAAATACATAAATAAAAAAAAATCACTTCGAGAAGGTGGTAATATAAGTAACAGTCACATCAACAAAAATATTTTGTTAGAATGTCTTCAGAATTTTTAATTCATGCCCTGGCCGGTTTGGCTCAGTGGTTGGAGCGTCGGCCCAAGGACTGAAGGGTCCCTGTTTCAATTCTGTCCAGGGGCACATGCCTCAGTTGCAGCCTCGATCCTTGGCCCCAG
Organism: Miniopterus schreibersii; assembly: GCF_964146895.1. Lineage (NCBI taxonomy): Eukaryota > Metazoa > Chordata > Mammalia > Chiroptera > Miniopteridae > Miniopterus > Miniopterus schreibersii. The sequence continues at coordinate 17,110,856 of NC_138108.1, read as the reverse complement.
TTGGGGGCTTAAGTGGGAGGTAACCAATTAATATGTCTCTCTCACATCAATGTTCCTTTCTCTCTGAAAAGCAATGGAAAAAATATCCTTGGGTAAGGATTAAAAATAAATAAATAGATTTTTTACCCACAGCTATTTTGGACTGTGGTGACTGGCTTCTTGGAGTTAATTTTAAGATTAAGAAAAAGATATTAAAGAAGACATAAGAGTTTAAAATTTTAAAAAACTGATTGTATTTGGTTCTTCTACAGGAGTGGAACTATTCAAAAGAGGTGTGCTCAAGGAGTATGGTGTGAAAGTCCTGGGGACCTCAGTTGAATCTATTATGGCCACAGAAGACAGGCAACTGTTCTCAGACAAACTAAACGAGATTAATGAAAAGATTGCCCCAAGCTTTGCAGTGGAATCGGTAAGAAACCTTTGTTCTGGAGAAACAAGGTGATTATTTGTTTTGGTTGTAGGGAGAGTGGTTTGTCATGCCTAAAAATGATAGTTACAATTATTATACTTGCATATATGTTCTTCCAGAGAGGTGTTAGTACCTCAGAGATATTGTGTATTAATTACAGCATTCATTGCTCAAATTTTAGGGTTAAGTATTAATATTTTATTGTATGAAGAGAGAAGCATAACCACTGAATCCCAAATCTTTTGAATTAAAACTAAGAACCATACTAACTTGCAATGCCAAAGTAATTTTTACCTCCTTCCCAAGATCAGTCACACATGTTGTATGTGCAGATGACCTGCAAATGGGAAATCACTGGATTTAAATGTTCTTATTAAAGTGGAATAAACATTTAAAAATGAGATTATCAAGATAAAAAGCCATTGGATCTAATCGTAAGGTTTACAGCTGAGAAACCTGTGGCTTAGATGTTGAAAGAAGACAGATTATTTTGTACTTCCGGCCAACTAAAAATGGGCTGTGTATGTTTCTGAAAAGAATGCTGTCAAGTACGTACTATGTTACAAAGCTGTCAATCAGGAGTAATCCCAGGATAGCTCTGCTGACCATTTGGAAAGCTCCTGCCATCCATTTATTCTTTCATTGCCAGATTTAATTATGTCCTTGCTTCCCCAGGATGAGAAACAGGCATATGGGAAAGGTGTAATTACATTCCCATTGGTAGTGTAATAATATTCCATGACAGAAAAATATAGCCACCATGTGTTGTATTTTGTAAGTTAAAAAAAAAAAAAAAGAATTCCAAGCTTCTGGGACTTCTCTCTGACTGAACTTGAAAAATGAAAAATTTCTCTATATAATATTCCTCATGGATTGTTGCAGTAATGCCAAGTTAGTTTCAGCAGTAGAAAGCCTTGTTTCATTAAAAGATGAAGCTTTTTAAACTGAATTAAAAATTTAATATGGCTTCCATTCTTAAATTAATGATGACTATTGCAGTTCTACAGTGGCCAGTTTTATTTTTTTTTACATGCAAAAAGTTTATCACAAATAAATAAAAAAGAGCCTTTGATGTATATTGAAATAATCCTAGAATTGTACTTAAAGTTTGTAGAACAACAATTGTTTTTCAGAAGATGAGAGAATAAGAGAACATTTCCATAGATCTACCTGGATCGCCAGACTCCCTTGGTACAATGTTTTCTGCTAGTGTGGTCAGCTTTTAAACTTGTTCTTGTTGACAGATTGAGGATGCGCTGAAGGCAGCAGACTCCATTGGCTACCCAGTGATGATCCGTTCTGCCTATGCCCTGGGTGGGTTAGGCTCAGGCATCTGTCCAAATAAGGAGACCTTAGTGGACCTCAGCACAAAGGTATGTATGTTCGTAGACCTAATTCTTGGCAACCAAGAAACTGACTTGACGTACCCTTTCAATTAGAGAAAGTTATGCTGACGAAAATAATCTTTTCTCTAATTGTTAAATCACTGTCATGTTCTCTAAAAGCATTGTCCAAAAAAAGACGCCTTTGAAAAGAAAATGCAGTGCAATTATCTATACTGGAACCCAGTGGTAAGCCAGATAGTCCTAGGTAAACTGGTGATGACTCTCCCCAAATGTCAATCTTTATTGTCCTGTCTTTTGATTTCAGTGCTATGAAGTCCATCCAATTCTACCTCCCTCTGTTTAAAACTCTATTCCAAAACATCTATAATGCTAAAATATATCTTAGTGGTTAAAAACTAGAATATAATGTTCAATTTTTAAATTAAAAAAAAATAATATGACATGAATGACATCCAGTAAGTGACACAAAACACATTTAATTTAACTTTACCTCAAACTCAGGTATTTCATATATATAATGTAAATATATATATTTATAAAATGTATATAGTATAAACACCTCTTAATAACATAAACAAATGAGCTCTCTGCCAACTAACACACACAAATAAGCAAAAGTGAGATGTGTTTATAATTTATTTCTATCAAAATCACTTTAACATATTACTGAATATGTCTTTTCTTAAGTATTAAAGGGAAAAATCTGGAAAAATTAAGATATGTTCTAGAAAATAAATTTAGAGATGAACACAGAATACATGGTTTATGAAAACAGAGAGTTTTGCCCACACTCTATTCCCACAGAACAGAACAGTGCCTGCTAATCCCGGGGGTTTGTTGAATGAATGTGCAGCCAAGAGGCCCATGTAATTTGCATGGCAGTCATGCCAGAGGATCTTTGTGAGGGTTATTTTGGGGAGAGCTGAGTAAAGAGCCCAAGCACAGCTTATAGCTTTATCATTACTTACTTTTGGAGTAAAACGAAATGAGGCCCTTCGATTGTTGACGAATGATTTTGAGAAAAAAATTAATTTAATTAAATTTACTCAAATAATTATAATGACAAGCTTATATATCAACAACTTAGATTTAGATTTTCTAAAGTTGCCAAAATGAACCAAAGGAAGGGAAACATATCTACTATAAATGTTTCTTGTTTCCATTCTAGACTTCTGAATCATGTATTTAAAGAAAAATCATGTTTATAGAGATATAAGCTTTTTTCCCTCTAGCATATTAGATATTCCCAATGTTTTAAATATTAGCAGTTTCATTATTGATGCCAGTAGTGACAATGCGTATTTATTCTCTATTAAAAATATACACTTTTTACAGTATAAAAACATCCTGAATACTGAATTGTCTAAAAACATTTACTAATGAAGACAATTTTGGAGTAGGATAATTTTTAATTATTTATATTCCTCTAAAATAATCAACAGGTCATTGAATGGGTTACTTTGCCAAAAACCTAGCTTTTCTCTTGAAAATAATTACTTATCATTATATCCTAAATTCTCCCTATTTTCTTGTGGTTGTGTTTAGCATCATAAGAAACTGCATTAGCTCACCTGGGTCCCTAAGTCAATATTTTGTATAAAATCTGAGATTTGAAAGAAAAAAAAGAAGTTGAGGCAACGAGTGAAGATGTCCGCTGTCCTTGTGCCCAAATATTCAGTCCACTTCATTAGGATTCAAAAAGCTTTCCCAAATTCATACCCTTTGTCTCCCAGATGTCTTCTTTTAGCAGGCAATTCTAACAACAAATTGAGCATTATTAAATTGTTAACACTGGCTACGGACTTTTCTAACCGCTTTGAAAACCTCATCATGGGCAGCTGTGGGGACTAGTGTGCTCCATTTTCAATTGCACATGCTGGAGCCTGTGGTGTTGACTGAGGTTAAAAAAACAGGGTTGAGACACGTTACAGACAAACTTACATTGAGTTATTTCATTTTACTGCCTGCTAATAACTTGAAAAAATTTACTTTCCCCAGTTGCTTTCTCTTCTTTTCACGGCCATCATAAATCAACTATATTAAGAGACAAAGGACATTTCTGTGTTGGATTTCAGCCACTAAATGTCCTGAGGTCAGAGGCTGCCTCTTTCATATTTTGAGTTCAGTTCTACCTACCTGTGGGTACTCAGTAAATATGAAATGATGGTTGTACTGATTCCTTTCTGTTTAATCAGGCATACATGATATATGACTCAGAGTACTTAAGCACTTAGGCTGTGATTAACCATAATAATAGTTGCATATGATTCTTCTAATTCCCAAGTCTCATATGCCATCTTGGCTAACTGTTTACAACCATCATCATCTCCTTTCTTCTCCTCATCAGCATCAACTGACTTTTATTGTGTATGTTACTGTATGAAGCGCCCTCAGCTATTTTGGAGAAAGCCAGAGTCTTTAGATTTATGTTTCTATATTTATTCACACTTATCACATTTTCTGGTTTCACAGAAGCTAGCTGCCGAAATAATTTCATTTCCCTCTGCCTGATTGCTCAATTATTTTCTCTTTTTCCTAAATTAGTTTGATTTAATGTCATATCAGCACTTTGAATGGCAAGCCTCAATAATGTAAATCAAGCATATTCACTGCAGGATGCTATTCCTAGTACCTCGCTGATTTTCTGACACATTGTGCCTTCTAGAGGGTAGGGGAGGTTGGAGACTAGACTTGAGACATCCGTGCTGGCCAGAATTTAGGCCAGCTCATTTTGCCAAGTATTCGTGTTTAAACCAGTGCCTTTTCTTACTCTTTGATATCTTTTGTTGCTGATTTTTAGGCCTTTGCTATGACCAACCAGATCCTGGTGGAGAGGTCAGTGACAGGTTGGAAAGAAATAGAATATGAAGTGGTCCGAGATGCTGATGACAATTGTGTCACTGTGTGTAACATGGAGAATGTTGATGCCATGGGCGTTCATACAGGTAGGCAAAGAATCTTCAGGAATTATTGTAATGCCTTCAGCTCATGGCTATGATAGCCCATAGCAGTCTTTATTAGGTTCTTTTCTTTAAATTAGCATTCTTAGCTGAGAGTCTAGTATAAACTGTAGTACTTTGCAGTATTGAAAATACTCTCACATTTAATTTGATTGTCACAAAAAATCCTTTGAAGTAAGGGAGGAATTATTATCCTGATTTCACCTGGGGAAGGTGTCAAATATAAGCAATATAGTGAAGGTGAAACCCATGGCTTGGTGTTGAGAAGTAAGGAATGAGGTTAAGAAGACTTAAAGCAGGCTGGGCTGTTTGTCGCCTAGTGAATGAGAAAATAGCCACAAGTAATAGAAACAGGTCTCTCAGGAAAGGAAACTAGTTAGACTTAGAGGGCACAGAAGATGTCTTATGATTTAGAAATGCTAGACTTGAGGTGTGGGTGAAACTCACAAGAAGAGGGTTAAGAATATGGAATTAGAATTCAAGAACGGGGTAGAAATGAGGAAGCTGATACAAAGGTGTTGGAAGTCACAGGTACGAGGGCAATAATTGGACCCGGAAGCATTTACTGAGTATTCAAAGGCAGAGGCAAAGGAAGGAAGAGAATCGGATCAAGGACATGGCCTTGGGAAACATCTAGGTTTTACAGGCAGGAAAAAGAGGAAGAGTTAGTTTTGAATAAAAAGGGGGGGCAATGATGGGAAGCAAAGCAGGGGGTACAGTGCCAAGTAAGCCAACGTAAGAAAACATTTCATAAAAGAGCTTTGGCTCTGGCTGTATTGATGGCTGTCAAAGGTCACAGATGAGGTGTAAATATGGCTTTGGGTGTTCAAGAGGACAGTTTCAGTGCCAAATTGGTTACATGAGCCATACTGAATGGAGTTACATGGCAATGAAGGGTAAGCAGAACTGGCAAGGCTTCAAGTTTAGTCATGTAAAGATTGAGACGTTGTTCTTGGGATTATCTAACAATGTTGGGGGGTGCTTCTTGAGCTTGCAGACATCTGACGTGTTTGCCTGCACATGGGGTGGTGACTAAGGACCAAGAGATGAAAGATACAATGGAAGGGGAGTAAGACGGTAGGAAGGGGTGAGCTGTAGAACAGTGGACGAGCCAGTCCGAGGGAAGAGGAGATGATATTAGAAGGGAAAAAGAACTTGAGAGAGAGATCATTCAAGATGAAGAAAAGGGGAATTGAAGAAGTTAAGGTCAATCCAGTAAGTGGATGACTGAAGCCTTCACAGCTACATGAGCCTGGGAAAGGTTAGAAGGGTTTCTGTAAATGTCAGAATAATACAGGTAGAATAAGAATCCAAGGAAATAATACCCGATGTGCCTTGTATATGTTACCATAAGATAACTCCTGTGGCGTGTAGCACACACATAAATTAACGAGTGCTGCTTGGATGTGCAGGTGATTCCGTTGTTGTGGCCCCCGCCCAGACGCTCTCCAACGCGGAGTTTCAGATGTTGAGACGCACTTCCGTCAACGTGGTTCGCCACTTGGGCATCGTGGGCGAATGCAACATTCAGTTTGCCCTTCATCCCACCTCAATGGAATACTGCATCATTGAAGTGAATGCCAGGCTGTCCCGGAGCTCTGCCCTGGCCTCAAAGGCCACTGGGTAAGACCAGCATGCTCGGCGATGGGGTTGCGGATTCTTCATAGAGGGAACTGGAAAACTGACAGCTAGTGAAGACTCTGCTACATTTATAAACTATACTCCCCATTTCTGTTTGCTGGCTCCAAATCATTTAGGACCCTAAGGACATGGTTATTAATGAGCTTGCTGCCAGATTGAGGCAAATGGTATTGCTAGCTGGCTTTGTTTGCTGGCTAATCATAAACTAATAAAAATCTGGGTGGGCAAAGCAGGTTGAGAAAAATCTGCTTCTTAATTACACTTTGCAGATGTTGTTAAAAAGTGCAAATTAATCCTTAATTTTAGTTCTCAACTCACTTTTTCAGGTGTAGCAAATGGTACGCAAATAATATAGTTCACTTGACTCAAGCATGCAATAGACATTATTTTATTTTAGCAAAACTCCATAAGACCAAACAATTTAAGGGTTTTCTATAGGTAAATGTTGCCACCAAATAAATTTGCTATACATTTAACAACTGCTGGCAGACATAATTGGAAGGAAAATTAATTAATACCTTTTGTTCTATTTAGCATCTGGCATTTAAGTTGCATTTAAGTGAACAAAATATTTACCTCTAAAGAATATTTTATGTAGCTACACAGTATTGTATGGACTGGTGGAAGGCATGTTGCCCTAGATAAAAGTCAGGAGACCCAAGGTCTCTTTCTGATTATTCTACTGATTGTGAGACTTTGGACACATCACTTATTGTCTCTATAAATCTCTTTGCCTGTTAGACGGTAGAATTGTACTGAACAAATCATAAGTAATTCTATAGTTCTGTGAATTATTTTCTGAAATACAGTTACCAAAACTGACATTCCAGAGGAAGATAGTCTAGTTTCCAGAGTGACAGCGTTGTAGGAAACCCAAAGTTCAAAGATAATTTGGAGATAGAGCAAGGACTCAAACTTGCAATGCCTACATTTTCAGACTATTACATACCCCATAGTATCAGGTAACTCCACTGTCTTCTCAGGTGCAGATATGTATATATTTTGGAGTTTTATACAAGTGAGCACTTTATTTATCAAGGAAGCTACTGATTTTGGATTGAAGAGGTGAAGGTTGGGAGCTGTATAGCACTATGTGTCAGAGAATGAATTCTTTTGGGATCTGTGCCTCTGTATCATGACTCACATTTTATCAGTGGCTATTAAATATTCATCCTGAATGGAGAATCACATGTGTTTTATACACTGATGTGGCATAATATCAAAATTTCTAAGAAGACCAATTTATGTTTTGGGCTGTTTTTAATACTTATTGCCAAAAGAAAAAAAATAAAATTGTCTCTTCCTTTATAGCTACCCATTGGCATTTATTGCTGCAAAGATTGCCCTAGGAATCCCACTTCCAGAAATCAAGAATGTTGTATCAGGGAAGACATCAGCCTGCTTTGAACCTAGCCTGGATTACATGGTGACTAAGATTCCTCGCTGGGATCTTGATCGTTTCCATGGAACATCTAGCCGAATTGGTAGCTCTATGAAGAGTGTAGGAGAGGTGAGTCCTTGGTTTATTTCTTTGTTTCATCTTTGTTTCTCAGTTACTTTGTCTAATTTTTAACATCACTGAAAGTTCTAAGGTTGCCTGGGTACTGGGTTATTAATTGAAGGATATATAAGAATTTCAGTTCTTCCCTAGTATTTCACTCTCTCTCTGTTAGACTGTTAAATAAGGCACTTGTTACATGCCCATTTAATGAATTCTAAGGGCATCTAAGGATTCTAGTATTCCAAGAGCATTCAAAAGGAGAGACCATGTATGTAGGTATATCATAAATACACATGTGTGAAAACACATATTTATATTTATATAACTAAATTATATATTTTATAACCAAATCAAGAAAATAATATTACGTAAAAGGTAACATGGTGTACCAAAAAGACCACAGAACTGTGGTTAAGAATTCATCTTTAGTCCATGTAAATTGTGGCTATCATCTCTGTGGTCTTCACTTTCCACATCTGTGAAAGAAAGAAGCCAGAGTGGAAGATCTCTCATGGTTCTTCCAGCTCTAAAATTCTAAACTGAGACAAGCACAGTGGAATATTAAGCCCCTTTTATTGTACTGAAATGTTCTAAGCTTTTAGCATCTTTCAATTTTACATAATGTTCTATTTTAAATTTTAAATTAAATTTAGCTTTTGATTATTCCATCTTCAGAGAAGCAGTTCTCCTTGTGCAGGAAACAAAGGAATTCAGATCCCTACCTCTGAGATTCACTCTCTTGCAACTCCCACCAAGGGGTTTATTTCTGTTTGCATCCAGGAGGCTTGGCATAGTAGAGAGAACATGAGCCTTGGAACCAGATGAACTTGGGTTTTACTCTTGGTCTTACCACTTACTAGCTAGAGACACTCATGCAAAACACTGAGCCTCAGGTTCTCCATCTGAAAAATGGGAGATGATAATTCTTTGTGGGGTTCTTATAAGGTTTAGAATTAATACATGTAAATGTTTAGTAATAACTTTTAAGGTAGATTCTCAGCGCATTTCCAATAGATGTACTGCATCAGTATTATTGTCATTGTTTATGGGTAGAATTTTTGAATACCAGCAGTAGATTCACAGCACAAAATCTATCTATATCTGTCTGTGTTTCACTTTATCTCATCTCTACCTCTTTATGGTCAGTGGAGGAGCTCTTAGTGTATGTCTAGGAATTTAAGACAGATTACAGAACAAAAAACTATTTGTGACCTACTGTTCCATACTGGCCTTAATTTTTCCCATGACACAGATTATAGTCTAAACTCGGACTAATCATTTTAGAAATGCACGCCACTAATCACAGGAAATGCAGCTTAAATCCATCACCCGTGCAGGGGAATAGAAAAAAATGACTTTTTACTGATCCATCATGTTCACATGTGGAAGGCAGAACTATTACTGTTTTGGTTTCCTCAGTTTCCAGGATACTAATGGAAGGTTTTAAAGTAATAACAGATAAGGAACAACTTGACCTTTTAAACAAAAATGTCTTAGTAGTTGTAAAAGACAAGTAGTACTTTTTCTTCCTTCTTAGTTGTTTTAAATCTTATTTTTTTCTATGAGGCTTCAAGCTACACAATTGAATTGACCTCAAATGCCATGAAAAGTTTTATTGGTAGTTTTTTTTTTGCCAAAAAACAACCACTACCTGTTATTTAGTTTCCATTTTGTGCGAAGTGTCCCTTTTCATAATGTTTAGAAAGTTTGTAGGGCAAAGAATATGAAATGACTTTGTAATGTTTTCAGTTAGGGCTTATTATCTGAGGGATTTTTGTTGTCAGTGAATTTTAACATCTGGTTGAGCTCAAGTTAGCAAACACTTCCCGAGGCCTTACTACGTGCAGGCACTAGGAGGAAAAAGCAGTGGGTAAGGTGATAATTGTGACACATTATCTGCAGTTGGTAAGTTCAGACTATATAAACTGGACCAAATATCATATGAATTCAACTGTGTAGACATTAAAACACAGTCTTTACATACAGGTGCTGTTAGAATAGAGTAGATTATGATAAGGGAAAGCCAAGATAGTTATTCCACTGAAAATGGTGAAATTTTCACTTAATGAATATGAATTTCAATGATTTAAAGTATTAAAGAGCACAGCTTTTGAGCAAACACAGTTATATACTCCTGTATTAATATGTAGGTAAGTTTGCTTCTCTTTTATTGCATTTGTTCCATGTTCCATCATGTACAGTGTACTTAAATAACATTAAAAATTACAGTGAGTCGCTTATAGAACTAATTACTTCAGAGGGCCAACACTTAAATATGTAATACTTACAAATTTTATTAAATACTTCAAACATATTTTCTTAATTTGGCAGTACCATAAAGCATCTTATATCTGGCAATCTCTCCCATGCTTAGGTGAGCAAATCTATGAACATATTGTCTAACTCATCAAATACCACTATGCCTTGCAAATTGCATATCTGAATTGGACTAGGATTCTATTTATTCTGGCTCTTGAGACTCTTCCCTTATTTCTAATTAAATTTGGAGCAGTGTGAAAAGGTTATCCGTTTTGCTTTAGTGATCTTTGAATATGTATCTTGTCACACAATTGACATGAAGATTTACAAAACTGATATTCATTGGAATTCAGGTCTGTTTGAGGAATCATGGAAGTTTACTGATGGCAGCATTATGACTGTTATTATTTTAAATTGGCGACCAAAAATGCATAGCAATCTATTACTCCACGGAAGGTTTCAAAGACAGTGTTTATCCACTGAAAATAACTGGGTAGGCTTCAAAGTCAATTTAAGTTTAGTTCTGACTTGTAACTTGCTCAAACTAAATCACCACATTGTTTTTCTAATTGATTTGTGCACAATCAGCTGTAAAGATTGTGGGAAGACACATTGAATTTGTCATGGAAAATGTAATCTCCACCTACTCTCAAAATCTGAATCTGTCAGTATTTGTTATAACTTTCCAGGTTCTGTTAGTATTAATTCTTAGCTATAAAGAAATCCAACCTGTCTTGGATACTGACTGATACCTGTTTAGAAATAGTTCTGTTTATGTGTTAATGCATGCCTGCTTTCTCTCCATTTGCTTTCTATCTAAAAGACATCTGCACAAAAGCAAGATCTTACTAAGGAAGGGCCTGTATGTTCTGGACAGAGATTCCTTATTTTAATCCTATGGTCCGGAGCAGGTACAGGTGATTTCCTCATCAGTCTCAGCCAAATTCTCTCAGTGGTAAAAGACTGACCTAGTGTTGAAGACTTTATATCAAAACCATGGAGAAAAGGAGAGAAGAAGAAAAATAGAACCTAAATTTGAGTAGTGTTCTGATATGTGTTTTATTCCTAAGTCTTTTCTCAAAAATATTGCTTTTCTAGTTCTGCTACAAATTAGAAACAAATAAACTTTCTTTAAATAATGAGCTCTTGAATGTGTATCACAGGTCATGGCTATTGGTCGCACCTTTGAGGAGAGTTTCCAGAAGGCCTTACGGATGTGCCACCCGTCTATAGATGGTTTCACTTCCCGTCTCCCAATGAACAAAGACTGGCCGTCCAACCTGGATCTCAAAAGAGAGCTGTCTGACCCGTCCAGTACCCGCATCTATGCCATCGCCAAGGTAATATATGACAAAGGGCCCAGAGCCACTGTTTTTTCAGAAAATAGACAGACTGAACATTAAAGTAAAACTAAATCACAAAGCAATGTTGAATTCAGGGATTTTGGTAAAATTTTTAATTCTTTCTAATAGTATTAAATTAGAGACTTCTAGGTGTAATCTAAATCCTGTAGCAACCAACGCCCATCCCCTCCAAAAAAGATACCAGGAAGACAAATTCAAATCATAAATCACAGACTTCTACGGATTTCATCACATAATTCTATAATAAATAAAATATTACCCGTTTTATTTGACTTTAAGCCTAGGTTTAAAGACAGATTGCAGTTTTAAGAGATGATCACATAAATAAAATGTTCCTCCCTTTTAGTGTATATAGTATCAATACTCTTAAGTAGATTTGGTAATACTGATTTGTCATTTCCTATCACTCTCATTGTTTGTTTCTTGAAAATGTATAAAATTATATTTTAGAAAATAAGGTGTATAAAATAGTATCCCTTATTATGGGCTACTCAGGACTCTAGAATACTCTTTATTTATTTGCTTCTTTTTCTGTGTTTAAACAACAACAAACTCTAAAGAACTTCCATGATTACAGGCTTTTCTCTGTGTGATTATTTCATTGGTCTTACTTTCAGGACAAAAAAGCCCCACACTTCTCGCTTCCACTCCCTAGTTCTCTTGTATGCAAATGAAATGCCATATTAATCTCCTTTCGTGTTTACTACGCTTAGAGTTTTGAAGTTTGAGCTTATCTGATTTTATCAAAGGTGACTTGGGCAGCTGGGCTCCGCCTGGTCAGAAATCCCTCCATGGCTTTCTGACATTTAAGGAAGCTTAGGCAGTAATCCTCCAACAGTGTCAACCCCACCGGAGCTACAAAGCCCTGCCGGCCATCCTGTGTGTGCGTGTGTGCATAAGGGATGAGGCGATGAAAATACAAATTTTGCCTTTAAAAAGGGAATGCGTTTTTGCAATTTGTCATCGTTGCAACAGCAAAACGCTGTTAGTGATTCTGAACTCACTGCAGTTTTTCTGTCCCTCTGTTGAGAGACCCGCAGAGAGGGAAGGAGAGAAGGGAGTGTTTCCTTCATTGCATGTAATGTATACTCTTCTCACCTTTGTGGTGTTCTAAATGCTGAATATTTAACTCCCATTGAAATTCTGGGAGATACTAGTACCTTTTTGATGAACATTTCTCAATGTTGAATTTCAAGGTAATTGCACATTTTTCTGTGGTGGTGGAGGTGATAGTAATGATGAGAGGTTAACTCTAGGAAACCGTTTCATCTTCTTTATTGTTTTTACTTTAGTCTTTTGTTTAAAAAGCAGTCTACCACATTCACATGTGCATCTGTATTTCTATATACATATAATTTTTCCAGACCAAGGGCAGTAAATGGATACTTTTTCTTAAGTCTAGTTATCATGCTTCTGCCATTTTGAGGCAGATGCAAAAGAGAAGTGTTTCCAAGTTCCCAGTGAGGCTGTAAAACTCAGGCAAACCTCACATTTTTTTCTAACAGACCTATAAGAGATGAGAATTCAGGGGGAAATGTGCGGAGCTTCTTTCTTGCACAGAGTACCCTATGTTCGAGCAAAATGTGCGGGGCCTGAGGTATAAATTACTGTGCGCCAGAGTGCCGGAGAAGGAGCTGTTTCTGTTGGTTAGAGGCCTCACTGCTGCTCATTTCCCAGCAGCCAGGCTGGGCGATTTTGACAGAGAGCGTAGGAATCGGGGAGGGCCGAAGGGGCAAAGAGTGAAGGGAGCGTGTAAATCTTCCCCGCTTTCACGATTCTTAGAAAAGGGCAACTTGCTCCGAGGTCTGATTTTTGCAGCACTCTTATTTCAGGATGACTGGATCGTCACCTGTTTTGATTTGGGGAGAACACAGGGCATTATTTTTGACTCGGGGAGCGCTAGAGTCACCTCGAGTTTGTTTGGGGTCAGTGTGAACTTCTTTATAGCTGAGCTTGAAGATGAAGGCCCAGGACGGACGGGATCCTGCGCCCTGTGCAAAACTGCAGGTGTGACTGTATTTGTCCTTCCTCACAGCGACATGACTGCAGGATTCTAGGTCCTGCGTCCCTCGCAGGGTGGCTGCCGCTGGGCCATTGTGTGCAAACTTCCTCTGGTCTGTCAAAAGTGTGCCAGTTTCAGGCTCTATCTGCCTCATGGTGCTGATGGCCAACAGCTAATTATGCTTTAATCACTTGGAAAATAAGACCAAATAGCAAGTCCTTGGGAATCCGGCTGTAATTACAGGAGAATTACACTTATGAAATGAACATGCCTTTGAGTGTTCCCATTAGATGCCATCTTATTCCAGTCAAAGGAATTATGAACTCTGCGATGTCTCAACACTTAGAATTATGGTCTCTCTGGTACTAGAAATAAGTAAAAGTTTTAAGAAAATTAAGCTCCCGGGGTTAAAACATAACAGAGTTGCTGGTTACATATATCTCTCAATGAGATTTAAAAATATAGTGTGCCATTCTAAAATACTTTGTTCTGGAATATTATCTGGTTATTTTTTATTGGGTATAAATATATATATATAATTAGTTAAAAATAAGAGTAGACATCTTTTGAATGTGAAAGTTTTGATTTTGAGAGTTTATCTTTTTATTCAGTTGCCTTTTCTGCTTAGCCCAATGACCCATAATTGTAATTTTTCTTTTGGGAAATGACTTAATTTCTCTTCAGAGAAAGGCTGAGCTGCCTATCAGAACTGAAGTTATTACTACACTGCTTTGAAATATATTAAGATTTTGTAAAATGCCTGTCTTCGTGCAAAAGTAAAAGTAACTGATTCAAAATAATTTTTTGTTTGAAGTCCTCTGTGAGGGTATATTCTAGAGAAATAACATCAGGCTGGATTTGACCCATACATTCTCACTGACTAGTTTGCGTGCATGTGGAATGAGGTGTTAAATGTATGCTATTTGCTACAGGGTAATTATCCAAAATACAAGTCAAATGATCATTATAACAATTCTAGGTTTTCTTACTAATTTGGCTTAACTGTAGTTTCAAGAGATTCCCTTTAATTCCAAATTTAGTATATAATTGGTAATATAGTCATATTAAGAGCAGGAGGCAGAGCCTGTTAGGGGTTTCTTTCTGAGCACACACCACTCTGATTAATTCAGAGCACCTCCTTTGTATGTCATTGTGGAAATAGTTGGCAGTATCTGTAGGCGTATTGGGAGCAACATCAATGATATGATATCGGTTTCATGTTTGATGTCTCAGTCTATAGCCTCAGGCTCTCTGAGTAACAAGGAGAGGGGATGGCTGCTCTATGTTTTCAACCAAATAAGATATTTATAAAATGTTTGCCAAAAAATATATCTCTTCTCCTTTTGGCAGGCTTTGGAAGACAACATGCCCCTTGATGAGGTTATGAAGCTTACATCCATTGACAAGTGGTTTTTGTATAAGATGCGTGACATTTTAAACATGGAAAAGACACTAAAAGGGCTTAACAGGTAAGGCAGCATGGCTCTGGTTCGTTCCAGGTATCTGCTGTGCAATTTTTGAATAGTCTTCTTCCTCTCCTTAAGCATTTGGCCAAAATTATGCTTCAACAAGGTAAATAGTGCCAAGGTTGAAAAACAGCAGCCATAGCCAGGAGAAATGGCAGTTTTCAGATGTTTACCTATTAGAAGGTACCTTTTAATATTTGAACTATCTTCTACCCCATCCTTGCTGTCAAGCATAATGATGTTTTTATTAGGTCTCTTGAATTTATGAAAATCAATGTACATTTATGATATCATGTGCTATTTAACTACTAAACATTACCTAGGTTTAAATTTGAATAATTAATAGAATAATATTCCTGTTTTCTATATATTTTCTGAATTCTAAAGACCATATTTGTCTTTTAACATCAACCTACACATTGCTATATATTGAGGAACAAAGGTGTTCCTCTTGCATTTTACTGATATTTTTAACAGTGGGACTTCCATTTCAGCCTACAAATAAGCCACATTCCAGTTTCTATTAACAGGCTCTTTACCTCTTACTAATTTAGATTTTTTACCTCCTTTATGGCCAATTATTTTTAAAATTTTGGAATATTTCAATAATATCACTGCTTTAAAATATTTTTTATTTTATGAAGAAAGACCATTTGTTTGAGTTTATGAAATCATAGATAGGTCTTAAAAATGTATTTTTGATAAGCGGAGTATTTATTATCAATTTAAGGAACACAGTATAATTCTCTTCATCTTCTCCCCTTTAAGAGAGCTCTGAAACACATTGCATTGAAAAGAAGCCCACCAGCAAGCTTGTGTTTAGAGAGGAAAAAAAATTTTGCCTATGTAAATTGCTTTCAATGATTGAGAAAATGTAGGAAAATGAATCACTAAAAATGTGCATGAGGACAGTGGAAGATCTCAACGCCTTGATTTCCCAACTATTTAGCAACTGCAACATGTATTGGAGTTGCTGTGTTTACTTAAACAAGATGCATACAAACTGGGCACTAAAAAATACTTGCTTTTCTTTTTGAGCAAAATGAGGTTCTTTTTCACCTATTCAACAATTGCCCACAACCACTGCTTGGTTTTGAGAACTGGCAACTCCTATTTTGCTTCTAAGTCACTCTTCCTAGTGATCACATAAAATGAACAATAGATAGCAAAGAAGTTAAGAATAGAACCTGCACATTCGTTTTCCATTTTTGCTGACTTGAGGTTTCCTTTCTGGGTTTATGATGCCAGCAAAACTTCCATGTCGAAATATAGTCAGTTCCAGTGTTTTCAGTTTCAGACAACTGATTTCAAATGCCTATGAAACTGCTGCAATGGAACCACAAGAGGGTGCTAGAAACTTACATTATGCCAATGGTAGTGGTGGGAGAGACTTGGGGGGGAAAATAGCAGATGTTTTTGTGATTTAAATTTCCACTTGATAAACATTCTGATTTTTAGACAAATTTGATGTTGTAATTGAATAGTTTTTGTTATAACCAGAAGGCAGGTTGAGATTCTAGCTAAGCAGAGATAAGTACATGTTGACAGCGATTAAGGTCCTCGGATGGTTAGAGCGAGTCACTGTTACAGGTCACTTATAATATTTTCCTGACTTCTGCACCCTGTTGCATCTATTTGCTGATAGTTTGACGTTTTCAGGCTTCATTTTCTTGCATAGGTATATTTGTCAATAGGGATGTTTTCTATTGTTCGTACTTATCTACATTAAACACTTTTACATAAAGCTTTTAATAATTTTAAAAGATTCTAAAAAATATACTTACAGTTATCTCAACAGATGATCTATGGTGTTAGTAAACTTAAACTCTGCATTCATTATTATTTGATCGTTACTTTGCTGTTTAATTCATTTCTTTCTGGTGTGTCATAGATGCACACATAGCTATTTGATAATGGTTGTTATTTAGAGGTGTTAGATAGATGAAATAAAAATAGATGGTCACTAAAGCTACCTGTCTCAGTCATTCTGTGGCACGTAGGGGTCTGGAGTTGAAAGCACATTGCAGCCAATGGTGTGTAGGACTTGAGTTTTCTTGCCCTATTTTGATGATCTTCACCATCAGCATCTTCTGCTTTTATGAATTATGACGTCTGCTTTTTCTCAGTCTCTAAATATCCAGGAAGCTTAGTCATTAAGGCATATATAGCTCCAACAGTGATGGTAGCTCTCTGATAAGAGTTGACGCTATCTGGCTGAATTACGTATTGCCAGTTTGGAGAAAAGTTAAGAAGATCACTTGTTCTTTTTCATTTGCATTTTGTGGTTCACTTTGTTTCAAGAGCTCAACTTCTTCAGTGTTGGAAGGTTGACTTTAGGTAGAGGCCTGGGAAGTAGCTATTTATTTGGTAGGATTTGAGAGATCCCCCAAAGTCACTTGCTTCAACATATCACTGGTGCCAATCTCTCAGGTCTCTTTGCACTTTTCTTATAGGTTCCTGGGAAAATAGGCATTGGGGATCTCAACTGGGAGAAAGGGAGAAACTTAAAGAGGAGATAAAGTATAGATACTAGATGTGTGTTAAGCTTCACCTGGTTCTTTCTTGGTGCACTGGAAGGAGCACAGGTGTGGAGCCGGTCAGGTAGGCTGGATGTAGTCTTACCCACTGCGGAATCACGGGCATGGTACCTCCCTCACTTCTCCAGCCTCACAGTCTTCCTGCTAATGTCTACTTTATAGTTTGTGGAGCTCAGATGATATAAGTATAAAGAAAACCTGGCACATAATGAGTGCCCAAGGAGGTTTTCCCTCTTTCCCTCTGAAAACAAAAATGCTACTCATTCTAGTGAAGACCATTTTGTGATTTTTAGACATATGCATTTAAACACTCATTTTCAGAATCACAATTTGCTTTTACATATATATTTTGCAATATATCATTTCTTAATTTTCTTTATTATGCATTGTCACTTATTTTAATACCTTTCTTTTTAAAGGAAGCAATGATAATTAGTGATACAAATCCTATCATTATCAAAAGATCAATAATATTCCATTATGCTAATAAACAAAAATTCCCACTCTATAGCTGTGAATTATGCTAAAATTCTAATATTTAATAAACATATTCACTAACACAGGATGAAACTGTCACTCAAATTACCAGCCAGTGTATACTTATGTTTTTATATAGTCATCTGAAATGAAGTCTAGAACTTGACTCCCAAATTGAATATGCCCACATATTTAGTATATATGTCCACTGACTGGAATGGGAAAAATAAAACTAATTGTAGCAGGGTCAGCATTAAGGAAATAACAGGTGAGTTTCCCATGTATTTGAGAAAGTGGAAATTACAGTAAGAAATCCCTTGCCTCGAAGGGTGGAGACAAACATATATCATGCTGAGGATGTTGAATGAAATCCCAGCCTTCTTCAGGGTAATGAGACAAATTAGATGGGTGTTAGAATAATCCACTCAGCATCCTGACTCTGAGTGTCTGCTCCCATCAGAACTCAATTTGCTGTCTCCAGTACCTGAGCATAGCAGCAGCGACCCTCAGGAGACTTCCAGAGCAGTATCCATTCCTACTGACCTAGGTGATGAGCATTGTTCAGACAGCTTCAGCAAAAAACTTTCTCTTCCCACAAGAGTTCACTGACTTTTTCTTTTTCCTCTTAAATTGTTTATGGCTGCCCAAGGGCATGCTAGGAAAGGTGACTGTTCCAGGCTGTTCCCCAAATTTATAAGCTGGTGTAGCAGCATTAATCGACCTAGAGTGATAATATATTTTACAGTGGGTTTCTTTAGGTTTTGAAAAGTTTCTCTTTACTCGATGTGATGTGAATTGTATCATGTAGGATTCCAAGGCCTGTTACGTATATGCATAGGGATTTGGATGTCTGATCTATTAACTTCACGTTACCAGATCACTTTGCAAGGAGTTTAGGAAAAGTTAAGTCTGTCTGAATTTTTAATGGAGCTGCATTTGCAGAAGCCTTATCCGTTGGCCTTCACTACTGAGCTAGCAGACATGCCTGCCTTCACCATACTGACCCTACCAACACCGACTCTTTCACACATAAATGCTCCTCCCATATAGGATTTTCACCAGTACTCACTAGAAGGAAAGCATGCTTATTTTCATCTATTAAAACAAACAAACAAAAATCTACAGAAACTCACCATAGTTCTTTCCTCCATTAGTACATTCGCAGATTCAACTTTGGTTACATAAATCAATCTGTCATGGAAGGCAGAATTGCAAGTACCATAAATCAGATAAATAAATATGTCAAATGTCTTCATCAATGAGGTTTTCTTGATATAGCTGATTCCCTAACGTTACAAAATAATGTCTTTAGAACTCTGTTAACACAGAGCCTTAAATTTTGATTCAATCAAACAATTCTGAGTGCCTTCCAAGTGTAAAATAACAATCAGCAAATTTATTGATTACATATTAGGCACTGTTCTAAGCACACTGTTTTATTTTATGCTTACAACCACCTACGAAGGTAGTAATTGACCTGATTTTATAAATAGTAAACTGAGGCACTGACATATTTAGCAACTTCTTTAATGTCACATGCTAATCAAGGGCAAAATTGAGATCAAACATGAGCAGGAGTACAGAGCCTAGGATATTTGACATGCACACACACACATATATGTTTAGGTGTGGGAAAGGCAAATTATGTATAACATCCAGAGGAAATAAGACTACATATAATAGACACTTTCAGTATAGAAACAGTAAATAAAGGAATGATAGCCCTATCACCATAGAACCCGCACATAGGTTAAGGTTTCAACTATATTAGTGATTCATAGAGAAGCACAGGAACAAGGATCTCTCAGCTGAACCCCTTTTGTTATAAGTAAGTAAGGAAGTCAACTATAAGAAGGCTTGTTTGTGAAGGAACTGTTTCAGGACATTATACCCCAAACATTTTTATTTATATCAAGTTTGATTAGCAATTTTAGATTGAAGGCAATCATGATACTTAAATACACACACACACACACACACACACCCACCCCATGACCAGGCAAGAAAAAAATGTGAAAGTGCCAGTTGCCATCTTTGAGCATCTGCTTATCTTCTGCCTGTGGCTCTTTTTCTTTTTAGAAAAATGTCTTTATTTTTATTTTGGAGGGTTATTTAGCTATTTTTGACTGCCATCCGCAGCTCAAGGATTTTATTATACCTGCTTAAATTGTTTAATTTTCTTCTTTAACCAGATAAAACAAAGTTGAATTAAGTTCTGAGTTCTCCAGAACTTTAAGTGATTAGCTTAGAGAAGACAGCCAGCCTCTGCTGTGCTGTGTCACATTAAATGGCCACAGGGAAAGTTTTCGTCATTGACGATGATTGCTTCTTCCTTTGCATTTCCTTCAGTTCGGGCAATTTTCCTGGAATGGTCCATTTTGCTCTTTGTAATTTTTGTACAATGCTGCTATTTATGTTAGCAACATTATGGATAGCTATTTTTTTAAAAATCTGTTTTCACCCACTTTAGATGTTCGAAATTAGGGGATACGGTCATTGTGATACAGTTCATCCCATATAAATATAGTAGACTGAGATTTGGATCTATTTCTCTATTAATTTTTAGTATTAACTTAATTTACTATGGATGATTGTGCAAACTATCCAAAAATTGCTTTCCCCCCACTATTCTATTGGTTTCATGTGTTCTTTTACTATTTTAATTCTGATAATATTAGTATCAGTACCCCCTTCACTGCTACTTACTGCTAAATTCAATGTAGTAAAAAAGAGAAAGTGTACTTTTGAAGGACCTCATTTTCATACGACCATCACTATGTTCAATGTGATAAACTACGTTCATTGGTTAAGTGCTGAAAAATCAGGAATGTGGATGGCTCAGGAAAACAGTCTAGGGCAAACCTGGTGAGTTCTACTTGGGCATTCAAGTGCTAAATTGAGCTCAGTAAAGTTGGCCATTTCCCTGCAGCCACACACTTCTGGCAGATGTAATAATGCAGGTGTCACCTTAGCTGGAACACTCCCTTTCAATGTCCTCTCCTACACATGTTAGTTTCTATTGACTTTTTATTTAACTTGCTCACAAAGCATGACAAAGCCAGACAAGAACGTTTTGTACTTACATTTGATTGAAGTTTCAGAGGAAAAAATGTCACTTAAAAGATGTTAAAACTTAGATAGAAGACAGAAAAGAGATGGTACTTCTTTCTAATGGTAATTTATATTTTTTGGTAGGAAAAAATTAACAATAAGCAACTTTAGCTTTAAAGTGTATTAAGTATAGAATAAATTTAGGGAAAGAAATATATGTATGTCCTATATATAACATATAATAATTACAAATTATAATTTTTATGATACTTTGCTATGACATATCATTGTGGACATTCAAATATATACAAAATTTGTGGATACTTATTACTTTGAATGTAGAATGGGAATGGAAATGTTTGGACACTTTAGTGAAACCCATTGACTTGATTTGCAGAAAATGGGTTATGTCCTTTAACCTCACTATCAACTCACACTATATTTTAAGTCTTAGTTTCACCCTAGTAAAAACACTCCTTTCTTATTTTACTGAGCAGCCATGCAGCTAGATGAATGTATAATATATGTGAAGTAGTTAACTCTAAAGAAAAACAATTTTATCTGTTACTATGTATTACCTACCATTCCAGGGTTTTACTCTTCATACCCTAAACTGCTTATCTAATGAACCTCATTAAGAATACTAAAAATTGGGGCTCACATAAAAAAGTTATTTTCTCTCTATTAAAGAGGAGTATTGCTGTGGTAATTTTCATGCCTTTGTGAACTAATGCAAAAAATACACTTTATTTTAAATTTGTTTTTATGTTCCATGTGATAAGATAGGATATTGTAGGTAATATCATAGATTTGATAGACCTCCATTAATTTTTAACTAATAATTTATTGAATTAGATATAAAGTTTTACATCAAATGTTCTGAGAACCCTCATCGAATTCATTATTTAAATAGTGTTTTCATAGTTTTGACAAATAATTATGCATTTTGAAAGTGTGAGAGAGTACTTGATTCTGGCATGGGCAAGATGACTTAAAATGTTTTCAGAGTGATATTCAGATCACTTATAAATGTTTTACTTAAAATGTTTTCAGAGTGATATTCAGATCACTTATAAAATGAATCTTGTATGTTTTCTTAGTATTGATTCTTATATGTTTGATCATTCCAAAAATTTTGTCAGTTTAAAATGACATACACTCATAACTTGCATGTATATATCTATTAGTAGTCAAGAATTAATAGATTATCCCCATGTCAGTATCTCTGATCTCAGCTTGATGGGTTATGTATTTACTTGATGGCATTTCTCTTTCTTAGGAGCTAATAAAGGATCTGTATAATAATGTTATTTATATTAATTTAGATAAATGTTATTTACTTATCTATTTAGTCATTAATATTTATTCAGTACCTACTATGTGCTGGACATCGTACTAGGTCCAGTGCTATTTAGTGATGAGTAAGTTGTAGTCATTAACTTGCCTTCAAGGAGTTTGTAATTTATTTTTGAAGATTAAATATATACATAGTTATATATAAGGCAGGATGCTTTTAATGCGGCAACTAGAGGCAAAAACACAAAACCATGAAAGTTTATAGGAGGTTAAAAACAAAAGCTCTAAAACCTTTGCATATGTTATCTCATATATGTCTCAATTTAAGAATTCCTAGAAGGTATGCATCGCTGTCCCATATTTTATAGATGAACTGGTGGCTCAGAGTGTTTAAGTAAGCTTTCCAAGATTTCAGAGGTTTGAGCCAGGAATTGAGCTTTCAGGACTTTTGGAATTCAAGGACAGTGTTTTCCCTTCAGCATATTCCAATGTCATGGGAGCCAAGGGAAGAGAGAATTTAAAACAAAACAAATAAAATAGGAAGACACTTTCAACAGTATTGCATGGCTTAGAGAGAACAGAGAGGAAGGGAGTTGAACAAGTTTAAGTTTGATGATGGGGAGGTAGGAGAGTAGCTGCCTGTAAGGACCAAATGTGCAATGAGAATGAGGAAGTAAGGAGATGGAAGAATTCTACTTAGAAAGTGACAGATCCTACTTGCTCTTATTTTGTTATATTTCTGTTATGTTTTATAAAAATGAGAATCTTTCTATAAAGAAATGAAATCTATGAACAGAATTAAGGTGGATATTGTCTACCTATTTGCTCAAGGTATATAGTTGGAGCCACACAATTTCACTTCATTGTTCTGTAATTATTATATTCATGCTAGTGACAGCCTCTAATTAAATTGTAAATTCCATTATGACAAATTCCAATATACTATTATTATAAGCTTTTCTTAAGAGCTTTTGCTGATTTGTATGTATGCAGAATAGAGTTCACCATTATAATGCTTATATGGACATAAAATCTCTATTGCCTGTTGAGAATAACCAAAATTTGTATAATTTTGATTTTTTAAAAAAATTATCCAAGTTTCCAAAATTGTAAATTTTAGAAAAGTGTTTCTGAGAAATATTCGTAAGTATATATACTTGCAGTGAAGGCTCCGAATTAACCAGCAAAGAAGGTTAAGGCAAAAACTATATACTTATAGTATTTATAACCCAGAAATCTATTTTCTCTGGTGACTTTAGAGTACATTTCTGTTATAATGCAGGTAGAAAATGATCACTATTCTATTTTTGCGGGTGGTGAAACTGAGTCACACCGAGATGTGTGTCATACTTTAGGTCACACCAGTCAGAGGAGAGCAAGAAATCTAGCCCAGGGCTTCTGCCTTTGGTTCTAGTCACTGATTTTCCAAAACTTCTTTTCAGAGAGATGACTTTTAAATCAGACAGCTGGAGATCACTTCCTCCTTAGCTGTCAAGTTGTGAGCTGTGTGTTTTCCTGCCTGAATTGCTGACCCCATTTAGAGCAGAGACATTGTAAGAGATGTGCCCTTCTCTAGACTCTTGCGGGAAAACATGGGGGCCTGGCAGAGACAAAGCCCCTACAGGTCACCTTTAAAAGACAGAATTTTCAAGGGTATGGAGAGCTAGGATGAGGGCTTTTTAAAAAATTCTCTATGTTTATAATAAAAGACTGTATATACACACGCATACATGCAAATACGTATATTTTTTCTTTAAATAAAATGCAAATGCCTAATCTCCCATGTTAATACAGGTGTGAGTAAAAAACTTCTGAAGTGTACAGTAGACGTGAAATGTAGGCAAAACAGGCTCCCAGAGCTGTTACAGAAGCTGGGCCATCCCTGGCGGATGCGCAGAACTTTGTCGCTCGCTCCTTGGTGCTGGAGCTGCCTCTGGGCGCAGAGCCTGCGTGCGGGCCCTGGAGCCGGGCGCGGGGCCAGCCCTCCGGGGCAGGGGCGGTGCCGAGCCTCCCGCAGCGGAGCAAATGCCGGCGCACACCATCCCCAGGTCCTGGCGGTGGGCAGGGAGCCCTGCGTGGGCGGCCCGCACCCCTCAAGGTGTGGGGACCCCGCTGCAGAGGGTGGGGAGGGGGCCCGGGGCCTGGGCGGCTGGCGGGGTGCTGCTCGGCTCCTGCCGCTGGCCCTCCCCGCGCCCCCGCGCCTGGGAGGCTCCTCCCAGCTCCTCACCCCCTGGCCTTTGCACTTACAGTGCGTGCGCCCCACTCGGCATTGCGCTAAACAAACTATCTGAGCATAATCGGAGCCTGGCTCTAGACCTGCCCAGTGGCGTTTGCCCATCAGCCCCACCACGTACTGTGTAGCCGATGGACCCGTGTAATTGCCATCCTTTGCTCTAGGCAGCTTGCAGAGTGAGCTACTCAGCTTGTTTCTTGACTATATACATATATATAGTTATTAGTGTGAAGTACGTGAGCATTTTTGCCATCATAGTTATTAATGTGCATTTATATGTCTTCTACAAAACCCTCAGTGATAGAGTTTTGATTCTCATGTAGGTTGTAATCCTCAAATGAACATAGATCTAATGTGACATGTTACCAGGAATTTAAGTCCAGAATTTTGCCACATTCTCTTAAAAGCAGATTCTCATTTCCTCCCTTTCTAGAAAAGGCATACAATCTCCCATTCAAGAACTAAAAAAAAAAAAAAAAAAGTTTAAAAATTATTCATATATATAATTATGATATTATAATCAATAGTATATAGTGGCCTTACCATATTGAAAGTAACATCATAGTATTTCTGAATTATTGGGATCACAAAGGATTGGAAAAAATGAACATGTGGCTTAGAAATTAAAAATTGCCTACTTAAAAATATCTACAGTATCAGTTTCTCATAAGGTTTTCTTCTTTGTTTTGATTTTGTCATTACTAGCCTTTAAAGTGAAATATAGTTTTAAGCGTGCTGTCCCTTGAGAAATCAATACCTGTGCTATTAGAGCATTATTGCGATGGTGCTAAGTGGACCCAGACCCTAACAGACACTTTTCCTGATGGCGCGCTTCCACGTGAGCATTGGATGCAGGCATTGTTTGTCCTGCACATGAGATAAATACTGAGCTTCTCTTTAATTCCTCCAAAGGCCTCATTGCTTTATAGAGTCGAGGCATGGTGCTCTCAAAAATTAAGAAAAAAGGCGAGTATTTACCCAATTGCCGGGGTTTTATCCTTTGCTGTTCTCAATGGTACTGCTGCTTTTGAAAAAATGTTTTTTGCATTTCTCTTAAGAGGTAACAAGCTGTCTCCTTTAAAGAGAAAATGAGAGACAAATAACCTCTCCACTGATTGCATTATTGTGATTGCTGTGTGGTCTTGAACCCGTGAAAAACCAAAAAATAATCAGTGATGCCGTGCAAAACTCAGGGGAGAGCTGGTGAGGGGTCTCAGGGCAGAGAACACACATCTCACTCAGTTCTCTTTTCTTAATAAAGCAGGTGTCATTACTGAGCATCAGGCCCAGCATTTCGCTCAGCTTCTGCCTTTTGGGGGATTTTTAAACAGAAGATAATAATAAAATTGCAAGCCCATCCCATAATTGTAGGCCAAGCGGAGCGCTCATTTTCACATTAGAGCTCATGCAATCTGGAGGGATATTTGTTCAGTATTACTTGTGAGTTGGTGGATCAGATGAAAGGCAGTCAAGTGGAAGAGAGGACTGTGTGAAGTACGCCGGCTCCCCTGGTAATTGCCAGGCTGCAGGCGTTCCTCCAGTCCGCTAATAGATTTCCCCAGCTCCTCTGTGCCAGGTGAAAGTTTCCTCATTAAGCGGAATTTATTCCATTTCCTTTTATCATTTATTATTGAAGACTAAGTGTGAGTGGAGGAAGCTTCAGAGATGACGGGGTAGAATTTTAAACAACAACAACAAAATCTACATTGGAAGTCTAAGAGAGAGAGGAGACAGGCTTGTATTGTTTATAAAACCAGAGAACACACGAGAGATTTCCTCCGTAGAAGCTCAGCCGAGCTGTCTAGCCGTTCAAAGATTATGGCAGAGTGTGTAAAAGTCTGATTGTCTGTTTTTAGGATGTTTTTCCCCTCCCTAAAATTTCAGACTGTCATTTTGTGCTGCTACGTAGAGAGAAATGGAAGATTATGAAAAGGCCAGCATCTCAGTATTTGGTGTTTCTTTGTTTTATTGTTTAGACTCTATTATATCATGAGAAAAGTGTAGCCTCTGAAGAGTTTGCCCTTGAACTCTGAAAGCAAGGAAATCTGGCAGGAGAAAGAAAATTTGGATATATAGAGGACATAGTTCTGAATAATGGCTTAATGTTCAAAGAAGTAAAGATAAACATATTTAGGACACACAAATTCATATTAAACAACAGGAGGATAATTTATATATTGTACATATTTTAAAGCTGTGCTTTTTAGTGCAATCTACTCCATTCAGCTGATCACATTTCTCACTTGGTACAATGCTCCTTGGATTTACAATATAATATAAATGGAGCATTCCCTACTGAGGTTTCAAAGAGCGATTTTAAATAACAAATTTACTGTTTATATTTCTTTCAGTAATTATCCTTCTTTGAGATTGTTCCAAATTAAGGTTTTCATTTTGCTTAGAAAAAATTGAAATATTATAGCCCTGTCCATAAAATAAGCTTTTACCTAGCTTGATTTAAACAAATCTCACTCTGATGAAAGTTCTTTTTAGCAGACAAAATAGAAGGCAGCCCAGTATGGACAGATACAGATGAAGAACATGTATCTAAATCTCCACATTGTTAAATGAGCTTTTATGTTCACTTAAGATTATTCATCTTGTATTTGACTCTGAAGAGGTTTAACCTTATCTGAACCACTGGCCCAAAGCTAATGAATTGTGTCTTCAAACTGTCTCTTCTTTTATTTTATTATAATAGGGCTCAAAATAAAATTTTGTGTCAGAACAAGTAGGGAATGAAGTCAATTTTCTTCTGTGTGTAATGGCATGCCAGCCAGCCTGTGTTATGCAGAAGCAGCAGAGAGCAAATGAGGGACACAGAGAGAGGCAACCTGCTCTGCCTTGGAGTCAGGCGTGTCCTGCAGACTTAGAGTGGCAAGGAAGGTGGGAAGGGACCTACCTTGGCTCTGTCCTTGTAATTGCCGGGGCAGGTCAGAGTAAAAATCGCTTTTCTCAATGAGGGGGATTGCAAAGCGCTTTACACTATGCCATGAACATGTCTAAAGTGTAGAAATGAATAACCCCAGAGACCGTAAATGAAATACAATAGAAGATATGTCCCTTTGATCTTCATGTGAACATTACCTACCCAATATCTGCATTCAAGTTGAGGAAGATTCACACGAACACACTCATATGTCATTCTAATGGATGCATACTAATTTTCAAGATGTTTAAAAATATCATATCATGCTATTGGTCTAATTATTTGGATACTGGGCAAAAGTTAAAGCAGTTTTTGGCTCACCAAGAAAATATTGAGTTTTAGCTTGTGAGCTCAAAACATGCACTCTGCAAGTCTAGCTCGATGCATCTGTTTCAGGACTCTCACCTGGAATGATCTGAAGGGGCACCAGTGGAGAAAGAGTTTTCACCCCCATTCCGAAATTCTATCATTCATGATTCATTATTTTGTGGTGTTGTTGCTCTTCTCAGGCATCCCCTCTAAATAATGAAAACTCTCTGGGGTGGCTATGCTATGGGGAACAGTAACAACTGAGTTAGTCCTAGTGACAGACAGATATTTTTTGCAACCAGAGGTGAGCACAAAATTAATTCACTTTACGTTTTTATAAATAAGGCCAGTTCTATCAATTAGACTTTCTTTTTCTTTTCTTTAACTTTTTTGTTGGTAAGAGACCAGTTTTATTTGGTGGGTGGAAAAACACTTTGTATATTTGCTGGAAATAGCTTTATATACTCTATTGAACTTTCTTTAGTGGAAAAGAGTGAGAGGAATTATGCGTATTTCAGCAAAAGAAAAGACTGTATAGCTGAATGTGATCAGAACAAGTGCAAATGTATTGCATCCCTAACAGAAATGAGGAATTGGAGTGGCTTCTTGTTTCTTTGTTTAATATCATTGTTTATGACTTTCAGTTAAAGCAATATAGGAACCTTTGAAGAATTGACTGGTATTTCATATAAGAAAAACAAAAACAAATCATTCAAGGCAAAAAAACACATACCCCCAAAACCAAGAAAAACAACAACAACAAAACATGACCGAAAGATTAAAGATAAATATATTACTTCTGCTCATCTTTGGACTTGAAGAACTTGCATTTAAGCTTGTCTATAGTCAAAATTATAGGCCTGATGGTTCTTTTCAAGGCACGTTTCTTAAGTGTGTGTGGACCACTGTTGCTCAGGATTAGGTTTAGTCGTTTTGGTTAGTGTGGTGGTCAATATAATAATATATTATGGGTTTTGCCTCAGATAGTTTTTGCATTAATAAAGAAATGTCTTACTGAAGATCTATTTATTCTTTGCTTGTCTTTTCTTTTACTGCTATCCCACAGTGATGGGAAAATGTTCTAGCAAGTAGCTAGAAAAATCTATGGGTAAGAATTGGCTCAATGTTATATGTCCTATATTTCTCCACTTAAAACCTTCATGCTTATGTTTTTAATATAATTGCAGATCCCAGAGAGAATGTGTAGCTGTTCCCCATTCAGGAAAACATTAACATGATCTGAGATCTTCCGCAAGACTCACAATTAAAGATATTTATTTAAAAAGAACATCATCCAAATTTCTAATTTAGAAAAGTAGCTTATTTATCAAGCACTTCCACTTTGAGGCTGAATGCACACTTGTGCATAAACAAATGAGCAATCAGTTTAGGAACATAGTCTTGGCAAAGAAAGTGGAAATATACATTTCTAAGTCTAATAGCAACAACAACAAATCCCTTCCTCTGCTTGTCTCAAAAATTTTTTTTTTCAAAACTAAAGCTAAACACCATAGACTTGGGTGTTTCAAAGACCCTCAGGAGCTCAGAAGCTCAGAAGCTTTTCCAGACTCCCTGAGCAGAAGCTGGACACACGTCCTCTGAGCGAGAGCCTCCTCTTGTACACATTTCTCTCATAGCACGTCTCACAGAGCAGACGCATCTGTAGCTGTTTGTTTGCCACCTACTACTATACTCTGACTTCCTTGATGTAGAGATTCAGCGCTTTACCTCTCTGTCATTAAAATAGGTAGCACAGAGCCTGATACACAACATGTGTCTACTAAGTGCTAAAGCTCTAATGAAAGAATGACAATCAGTATAGCCCCACCTTCTCCATTCACAATTCCCTCCTTTTTCCAACTGCAAATCTCAGTATGTTTCCTACACCTGTGATACCTATTGTTGCCTCAAATTATTGCAGAATCAGTTGCCCTTGCTTATAGTACATCTGTCAACTCCTTCATCCCTATAAAACTAACTTTTCTTTATGATTCTCTTCTCATCCCTCTGCTGCCATAGTATTTCTCAACTACAGCCACTCACAGTTATCTCTTTCCTCTGACCTCCCATTTTACCGCACAGCTTATCTTCCCGTAAAATGTGTTGAATCACTATCATTCCATTGTCTCAAATACTGTTTTGTAACATCTTGAGCAGTGCTGTCTAGTAGAAATTTCTGTGATGATAAAATACTCTGTAATCTTGCACTGTCCTATATAGTAGTCATTAGCCATATGTGGCTGTTGAGCACTTGAAATGTGGCTAGGGCCGCTGTGGATCTAAATTTTTAATTAAAATATTTAATTAGTTGACATTTAAATTTAAATTGTTATGTGTGGCTGTTGGCTACCATATTGGACAACACAATTCTAGAGCATGTAGCACAGTACCTGGCACACATAAGTGACTAATAATACTTAAAAATCAGATTGTGTTCAAGAATTTGTGAGAAAAATGTGTTGTTCTGAGAGAATTCTTATGCTTATCAAATACTTGGGAAGATTAGAAAATCTAAATAGGAATAAAAAAAGAAGAAATGGAATCCATTGGTAGAAATAACAAATTGATTTGAGAGACAGAAGGGAATATAGGTGCTATAGTAAAAGTGTATTGAATAAGAACAGCTGTAGCTGCAAAAATCGAAACTTATACTGATATCAAAATCCAGAGAAATAGCTATTTAATATACCAGCTTGATTCTGTCTTCTTTAAACTCAGAACATGAATTATTTAAAAAGAATATTGAAGAATAGAATGAGCAAAATGCAATAGACTTCATTCAACTACATTCTAAAAGCAGGATTTTAGTAAAAAAAAATTATTTATTATTAGAGCCCCTGACAATACACTGTTATATTTTAACTTTATTGAGTTGACTATCAAACTATCATAATTGAATTTTATTGTACTGACTACTGCTTGGAATAGCTGGTCATAGCTATTTGGTTAAAGATGCTTTTACAGTAGTCTATTTTTTCTGAACATTGGGCCTATATAAATTATTTTTGTGTACAGTTTGGATCCTAGTTACAAGCTGATTTCAATAGCTTATTTGTCTTTTCTACAAAATCAAAAGCCATAGAATTTCAGTTATCATTTATTTCATAAGTATTCATTGAATGTTGTCTGTGGGTCAGACAGTGTGCTAGGCTTTGGGAATAATCTGGTAAATGAGCCAAATGTATACTTTGTGGAACTTGAATCTAGCAGAAAAAGAGTCTGAGTGGTAAAAAGAAAAGAAAGGGTAAGAAACACTTAAATATGAGGTGATGAAGACATGTTAAGCAGTGTGCTTCCAACTTCCAACTCGGTTCAAAATGTATGCATCAGTTAGGAACCCATGAAGATCATTGCAGGTGAGGGCAGACAGAAGTTTTCATGGATGAAGCCTGGCTTTTGTTGACCTAAGAAGGGTGACTGGGACTGGAGAGAAGCTGACAGGAATATCAAAGGCTTTGCAGATGAGAAAAACACAAATACAACAGCCTACACCATGGAAATGAGTGGGGGGAAGGTGAAGAGAGAAATCTGGTGTGAGTGGGAAATAATCATAAGCCCACAAAACCATCTTTTCAACAGAAGATAGATGTGTGACATTATTCAATAAAGGCAGTTTATGGAGAGGATACCTACTCTGATACAACGCTGGGATGCCCAGGCGAGGAGGATTCTCAAAGTTCATGTACATGGAGGCCTGAGGCACGGGTCGGCCACTGGAGAAGGGTCTACAGATTTGGGTATCATTGACTACTTACACTGCTCGAGCCAATGACAGTGGCTAAATGTAGAGAGGGAGAGAAAGGAGCCAGACTAAAGCTCATAACTGAGGATAGAGCCTTAGGAATAAATAGTCAGTGTTTGTTGGGAGTGATAAGGTAGGGTGAGAAGCAACTTACCAGAAGCCAGAGGAAGACAGAAGAGTGGATCATCAAGCAGGTCACATGCTGATAGGTTAAGGAGATGAAAATTGAGAAAGAGCCCCTCACTGTAGTAAAAGGGGGGCCCTGGTTATTTTTATTGAGGAAATTCATTGGGACAGTAAATGCAGAAACCATTTTTCAGGAAATAAGAAGAGGGCACATACAGTATGAAAATAGGAATCCACATATGTGAGAAGATCAGCATTGCAAATAGACTTCATAGAGGCTAGAATATTTAGTGAGTTATCTGTGTATTTTTAAAAGATAGATCTAAACATGTTGAAGATAGAAAATAAAGAACCTTGAGTGCTTTTGAAATTGAATACTTCACTGCTGCTTATTGTGCTTGCTTTAAACTTGAGTCTCTTTTTCATTAAATCCTAGTGAGTCCCTCCCAGCAGAAACTCTGAAAAAGGCAAAGGAGATTGGGTTCTCAGACAAGCAGATTTCCAAATGCCTCAAGCTGACCGAGGCCCAGACAAGGGAGCTGAGGTTAAAGAAAAACATCCATCCTTGGGTCAAACAGGTAAAGTACTTTCCCTCTCTTCTCAAGATTCCTCAAGTGCAATGTAGGCACCAACTCACAGGAACATTGTCAATAAAAAGAGGGGTTGAATTTGATTGTGACTGTATTTGTCCAATCGATGCTCATGATGTTACCAATTTTATTCAGCACAGGATTTCTTTATGCTTAAATAGGAAAGGATGAAAGGTTAACTGGGATACAAAGGTAAGAGTGAGTACACGATTTTCTTGGCTGAAACAAACAAAAAAAGTCAAAATGACCCCTCCTCTGCTTTTTAACCAAGTGCAAATTTATCTGTAGAAAGGGAAATCCTTAATGTAATAGAAGGACTTGAAATACCCTAGAGTGGTGGCCAAGGCTCTTGAAAAGAATACTTATCTCTTTTGGCACTAACTTTTTACAAGGTAATACTTTATTTTAAGTGCTCCATCATTATGGATCATTTTGTATTCATTGTGATAGGATTGGGCATAATGAGCTCATTTAGTATTCATGACAATCACACAAGAACTTTCATAGGTGTACCATTGTGATTTTGTGTGTGTGTGTGTGTGTGTGTCTTTAGAAGTAGAGGTGGCTTGGCTTAAAGTACCACCAGCTGGTTCTTGTCTTTTAAAACCACTGACATTTCCCGTGCACTCAGGGGGCACATGCATACCCTTAGGTCTCAGGCTTGATGCTGAATATTTTCTACTCAGCAATTATTATCTTTTTTCCTTCTTACCTTCTTGACACTAGCTTGCCCTGTCAGCTCCCAAATCCTTGCTCTCTAAGCTGAGCTCCTGGCTCTTGAAAGCTGCATTGATTTACTTTTTTCATTCAATGAAATCTTTTCTCCTTTCCCTCGCCCCTATGCTTTATGAAATTTGTGTCATCCAGTTGCTCATTGCCATAGGTAACTTGAGTCTTATGCACTGCAAACCAAAAGGATTCTCACATACAGGTCATTTTGCTCTGATTTTAGATTTCATTTGCAGCTGCTTTAGACAGCTTGGCTGAGTAAGTCTTGGTAACCTGTTGATTATATGACCCCTTTGTTGTGTTCATGAGAGTTGCTATCATAATGACTCAGGGATGCTCTGGGATGTGTATTGTCATTATTACTCAAGTGATGACTAAATTGTGTCGTTTTTTCCCCCTCTCTTACTTTCAGAATTAGAAAGCAATTGGGTTGTACATATCTCTTTCCTGTCTTTGTTTTTGGCAGTAATAGACATTAAAGAAATACGAATGCAACACTGAAGCAACCTACAATCATTCTTGAAAAAGAAATGATAACAAAAGTAGTAGAAAGATGCTTATTTATTTGTTTGTTTGTTTATTTACTTTCTTCTGCAGATTGATACACTGGCTGCAGAGTACCCTTCAGTGACAAACTACCTCTATATTACCTACAATGGTCAGGTAAGAACTGCCACACTGCCATAGCGGAACGCTCTAGATCTGGTAAATGGCCCGCATGGGGGAGTATATACTTTTTGTCTTTGGTTATCTAGTGATCTTGGTAATAAAAATGACATCATGTGGTTCAGACGTGATGATGTCTTTCTGTTCTCATCTCGAGACTGCCTTAAGATGATGGAATCAAACAACCGAAAATATAAGGACAATGGTTACATGAACCACACAGTTATGCCATGTTCTAACAACTATTTAATTAAAAAATATCAAACTTATTTTTTTAACAGTAAGTAGAGCTTTTATAACTTTATACTTAGAGGTCCCCAGGCTAATTGAGGATATATGTCAGCGAGGGAAACAATGAGGAAGACACACTCAGAGGCAGGACACACAGTTTAATTAGAGGGAAGAGCAACATGGTAATTTCCACGTCTTCTTTTTTCCCTTCCCAGGAGCATGATATCAGTTTTGATGACCATGGAATGATGGTGCTGGGCTGTGGTCCATATCACATTGGTAAAGTGATAACTTATATTTACATAGGGCTTTACAGGTTATGTAGTACTTTTCAAATGCCCTAATTTCATTATTCTAAAAACTATTTTAAAAGATGCTATCATAATAAATATTTTGCAGATTAGGAAACTGAGGTTCAGAGAGATGAAGCCCAAACGTATGCAGCTATTAAGTGGTAGAAGTGGGTCTCCAATGCAGCCTCCACTAAAAATCCCATCTCCTTTCATTCCTTAAGTCACCCCTTTATCATTTTCACCCTCATGAACTAAATTGAGCCTCTCACCGGGGTTGAGGAATGAATTACACTTGGACTTTTCCTCTCCTAGCATAGTATTTCACAAAGATCTATACTGGCCCAAGGACTTTATACATAAACCAGAATTATGTTTGTAGATGCAATTTCTGACCTAACATATGATTTCTGTTGACATCAAATGCAAAGAACTTTTCTCATTGGTGCATAGAGTATATATAATTTGATTAAAACATTCTCACCAGAAATTGTTATATATTCCCCGTAGACACTTAAAAGTAGATATTTAATAATAAGTCAAGATCTATTCTATTTACAAGGTATATTTTTAAATAGACAATGATATGTCCCAATAAGTGTATTTAACATTTATTTTCTGTAAGATAGTCTAAAATGGAAATGATAAAGTATATGATTTAAATGTATATAGTCTTACTTTGTTACTTTCAGCATAGTTTATTTTTGCTTTTACAGTTAACTAAGTGCTTCAGGATATGCTAGTTTACCAAATTTTGGCCAAATCATGAAGAGAACAAAAGTGTTTATACCTTTACCACCATAGTTTCTTATGGCTAACTGTCCTGAACGCTGTCACTGAACCTACCGTTTTCTTTTCTAGACCTACCTTCCTTCCTCTTTAAATTTTACCTAATTTATGCAGCATTTCTGCATTACCCTAGGGCCCCGGGAAGACTAGCTGAGGTGACAATCAAATCTATATTTAATTGATAGTGAGAATTAACTCACTACTAAATTTGCATAACTTATTCTGACAACAATTTTTAGGAGACAAAGTCCGAATGTCAAGGATTAGTAAAAATCCCATAACTTTCAGTTCTATGGCATCCCAGTAGAGGTGATATTTTGAGGCATTTAAGGCCATTATCTTACTTCAAATTACTCCTTAGAAGGTCACTCACTCTGCATGGGGTGGCCTTGCCAAGCTTAAAAGGATATACTTGGAAAGGACAGGGCTTTCTAATCAATTAAGATGTGTCAGAGCTACAAGGCACCTCAGGGGCCATTGGGTTTAGCCTGCAGACAGCTGGGTAAGCAGAAGGACTGAAACAAGAACTCGAGTGTTGTGATCACTAACTTAACTACTTTTGTGTACTGAGGTCAACATGTTCACTTTGAATTTCCTTTCAGTAAATGAGGGCTATTTTTTTTTATCCTTACAGTGATCTCCCATTAACTCTGAGGTTCTGTATGCCACAAATATGAATTTTACCTATTGCAGAATTTAGCATATAAAACAAGCCAACATGTCAGTGTTGTTGAATTAGTCCCTGCTTCTCCTGCTATTAAGAGTGTAAATAATGGATTTGAAATTTGAATTTTGGAGTTTTAAAAGTTGAATTGAAAAAGAGGAAAGGAAGGGGCAAATAAAGGAAATGTAACCCCCCCCCTCCCAATTGAAAGGACTTCCTTAGCTTGAACTGACTGGCAGTGTATTTCTGCTACTCTTTGTGTTGTTACTTCATGTTTCTCTTACCCTTTTCTCACTCTCATTGTCTCTGCAGGAAGCAGTGTGGAATTTGATTGGTGTGCTGTCTCCAGTATCCGCACACTGCGTCAACTGGGCAAGAAGACTGTGGTGGTGAATTGCAACCCTGAGACTGTGAGCACAGACTTTGATGAATGTGACAAACTGTACTTTGAAGAGTTGTCTTTGGAGAGAATCCTAGACATCTACCATCAGGAGGTAAATAAAAAAAGAGGAAGGGAGGGAGGAAGGGAGGGAGGGAGGGAGGGAAGATACAGTGTACACTTTATATATGTGTATTCATGTATATAGATTTATATTGTAATTCCCCTCAGGAGAAAGAGTTGTCAGTGTCTTCTATTGTCTAATTTTGTAGTGAAACTCTAAAAAGAATTACCCCAGCCTTAGATTCTTGAGACCCTGGCTATGAGTGATTATTTTTCATATAAAATTCACTTTTTCTTTCTAAGCATTCCAGCTATACTAAACATTCGTCTTAGTAACCTGTGCCAGACACATATTAACTAGTACAAGACAACCCCAATAAATATTTTGCTGAATGATTGAATTGGTCATCCAGACATACAATAAGCAACCTCTCTCTAGCTCATGAGTTGTTGCAGTTTCATGATGAATCACGGCTCCCAGAGGAGAGAAGTCACTTGTCCATAAAGGACCAGTTAATTCTTTGTGCTATCAGATGAAGCCATGAGTCTTCAATTTAAGATCAATGAGTCCATTCTGAATGATTTTGGCACCTTCATAGCATTTTCCTCCATTTGCTTCTGCACTTTCACTCTAATATTATTGAGTGTGTTTTCACTGTGGATTCAGGTGATCATAGGTTACTGTGCATCTGAAGAACAAGTTAGATTATCTTAAGTTAAATTTTAAAAAATAACTACTGGAAAATTTCAAAGTGATGACCAGCAGTTGTGGCTTTTGATGTCATTACAGTTCATTCCTTCCCACAGAAAATCATTGCAATGTGTAAAATATGGTTACTTAGGAAAATAAAATACTGAATTGGATCAATAATACTTCAATTCTAGTTCTAACTTGAGAACTCAGTGACTTGTGCAAGTTACACTCTCTGTGCTTCATCTTTTTTGTTAATGAATTTTATGAATGTAAAATTGTGCTACATGCAGGTACTGTGGAGGTAACACGAGATTTGTGGTTGAAATCACATTGTAAAGTATATAGTGCAATGTGATGACTTTATTAGTGTAAAGAAAAATGGACAAAAAATGGAAATTTATCATGGATGTCGTCTTAGTTGTCTATTTAGGCCTCTGCCTTACTAATCTTTTAATCTTTTAACAAAATTGAACCATTAAGTAGAATATGCACAATTTTTAGTTTTCTCTCTGACATGGTTTTTCTAATGATTCCTTAATATTCATTTCAGATGCATAGGTGGGGATCAAAATAAGTGCAGTCTACAAGTGTTTCTTGAGCACCTTTTAAATGCCAGGTTTAGCAAGATAGAGAGCTATAAAATCAGGTCCCTACCTTCAAGGCATTCAAATAAAACTGGGATTCATGACATAAATATATGAAAAATTACATAATTGTTTAAAAAATATTAACAAGCATTGCAGGCAGTAGCAGCAGGCATTTTATACATAATTAATCATTTCCCCAGGGATTCTTTAAGGAAAGATTGGAAACGTCTATGACTGCCTTTGGATATAGTTACACATGGATATTAATGAGTTCCCTTCACTATAACTGAATTCAGTATGATAGAAATAAATAAATTGGCCTTTCTTTGAAGCTAATTGGCAATTACAGTGCTACTATATATTATAAGGTAATTTTAAATATTATGTTGGAGAACATAAGAACAATATTCCATTGATGTATTCTTTAGACTATCCCAGGAAATTACACAGATCTCTCTCTCTCTCTCTCTCTCTCTCTCACATACACACACACACATGTATATATATGTGTATGTATGTTTCCTTTCATGAGGTTGTTGTGTATCTCCTCATAGCAGACTCCACGGTCTCTCATAATAGGTATTCCTAAACCATCAGGAGGCTGTCCTTATCTGATCTTGGATGCCCTTAGTGAGGCTGAAGGCACTGAGGCATTCAGTAGTCAATGTGTTGAAAATTGGAAGTACTTCTAAACTTATTCAGAAGCACACATTTGAGTCACTTAGAAGGGCAATAGTCTTTCCTGAGGATATATAGCTACATGAGATGATAGAAAGTATGATGGGTCTTCTGGTCCAGGTATCTTGGTCTAGTTCAAGATCAAAACTGTTTCCATGGCATCAAGGGAGCACTTCTAGAGAAACATTAAGGAGAAGTCAGAAAGGTTACATGCCCTGTGAGCAAAGCTGGGTGCTTTGAAGGGAAGTCTTGATCAGAGGTGAGTGAGAAGGGATGCTAGGAATGCTGAAATCTCCTTTCCACTTGTTCTTTTTTTTTTTTTTTTAAATAGAAAGTGTTATAATGATATAATCCTTTGGCTGTAGACATTGCCCTAGTGATACTGGGTTTAGAAAAAGTAGGAAACAAAGCTAAGTTAAAAAAAATACAAATACATTTTGGTAAGAGCAATGGAACTTTAGGAGTCAATGGAATTAGTTTAGGCTAAATATTTTAGATATCTGTGAAACAATATCTGAACTTTAGAGTATTTTATTTCAGTAAATTACTTGAAAGTATTTAGATGCTAAGTGATTGTGATGATGATAATTTACCTGTGTGAGATACCAGGTTCTCTTCCCTAAGTCCCTACAAGTTCTGTACTTGAGTTGGGGCTATTTTCAGATAGAATTCTTCCAGAAAACTGTCCTATATTAACTTTGTCCTGTAAGCATGTTCTCTTCCACTGAATTCTTTTAGCTGTATGAGCAAAACTTACACTCCACGATCTCACCATTACTCTCAACCATTCCTGTGGGCATGATTTGTCTTCCCAGTGATGATCTGTATTTCTGGAGGTCAATGATGAGAATAGAGTTTTGCCAGTGGAAGGTTTTCTACCTCCCACTTTTCAAAATGAATGTTTTAGAAATAGTTCTTGTATCCTATAACATTAACCACCTCTGAAACCAGCTAGAAGAATAGTTAGCTTAAGATTCAAAGATTTGATATATTAGTTAAGTACAGCTGTTTTACAATATGTAGAATTGAGTTTAACTAAGAAAGATGGGTAAGTCATTTTACCTTTACCAAGCTTCAGTTTCTCTAGGTGTAAAATGGGGAGAGTAATGCCTGCCTCAGAAGGATACTGTGAAGGTCAAACAGATAGTCTAGGGTAGGTAGTAACATCTTAGTAAATAGTAACTGTTTATGTTACTATTGTTTTGAAAGTTATTAATTTCTTAAAATAAAATTTCATACAGCTATTTTGAAAAATATTGGTATATTTATTAATTAAAGGCTTTTAATTCAACTTTAAGCTCCTATTTAGTTCCATTAACTCCAAATTTTGCTCCCTTAATTTTAGAGATTATCTTGAAGGCTTTCACATAAGAGACTTTTGTATACATTTTATTTGAGGAATTAGTTTTTAGCCTTTAAAATATTAATACCATTAATAAGCTAAAAATGAGCAAATACAAATATTTTTATAAAGAGAATAATTCTTCTTAAACTTTTTGAAAACCTGCATACCAAATATGAAAATGATGATAAAAGTAGCTAAGGTACATTTATAAATATGCAGAACTGTGTGGATTATTATTTTCAATACTGTTTACAATGCATTTAAGCACGCAATTGCAGGTGTTTGCTTAGGCAGAACTATAATTTCTCTCATCAGAGAGAAATTAGCTTCATTCCTTTTAAGACTATTTCAGAATGATTTCAAATAATGATAAAATACATTTGGTACATATCTGTTACTTCAGCAATTCTAATATTTCATTAGTAGGTCATTAAAGCAAATGCAAATTATGTCAAAATCAATGGCCTAGCAGATACTAAATTTTCTAATATGAACAATAATGTCATTTATACATTTGTATAAAATCTTTAATGTTTATTCTTATTTAATCTTCATAGTGACCTTATGAAGTAGCCAGGTATTTTTGTCCTAATTTTACAGATGAGAATTCTGAACCTCAGGGGGAGTTTTACAGAGGGAACCAAGAAGGGAAGGGACTCCTGACTTCAAATCCAGTTCCCAACATTCCACATTGGCTCACCCTCACCACTAGAACACAGTCTTGAGAAAATTTGACATTTTGTGGGTTTTATTTCTTTCTTTGTTAACCTTGAAGTTTTGACTGCTAATAGGAGATTAAGATGAATGATTCTGGGACTGCTTATAAGGCAAATAGTAAGGAAGTAGAACTAAAAAATCAGTTAGTAGTTCTTGTAGACAGGCCAAGGTAGCAGAAAAGGAGAGAAGATGTTAAAATAGGAGGTAGGGTTTAGAGTTGACTTTGGTTTAGGGATAGTTAGTGTTTAGATAAGGGAGAAGGAATTTTAAAATCAGTTACTAGGTTCTGTAGACAGGTGCCAAGATAGCAGAAAAGCAGAGATGTTAAAATAGGAGGTAGGATTTAGACTTGGTTTAGGGTTAGTTAGAGTTTAGATAATGGAGAGGAGAAACAGAGGAAGGAAACTATCAGGGGAAGGAGAAGCGGTGCAGAAAGCTTGCCCGTGGGAGTGCCCGTGGCTGGGGATAGCAAGTGGAGTCCTCTGCCTGGAGCTAAGGGAAGTGATGATAGGGGAGATTGGAAGTGTTAATTGCTCTGTTGGTAATGAGTTTACACTTTCTCCTTCGGGTGACAAGCACCTTTAGAGAACTTTGAGTATAGAAGTAACTTGTAGGATGATTAATCTCAATATGAAGGGATGGGCTGGAGGGGAACAGGAGAGGTGAGTGTTAGAAGGACCGATCTGTATCCACTTAGGAAATTACAACAGTAGTCCAAGAATTAATTGATTATAGTGTAGAGTATATGATAAAAATATTTATTGGCTTGATTTCTCTTTCTAATTTTCACACATACAGATGTCACACATTCATGTGTAATTGTATGAAAGTTGTACATGGTAATAATGTGTAGTTGTATGGGACCTTACATAGATTTTAGCATGTATGTGCCTGGAAAGTCAGAATTAAGTCTATTTATCTCTTGTGTCACAAACTAATATTATCCATTGACAGGAGAAATGACACTATCACAGTCATGTTAATCATTTTCAGTGAGGAAATGGAGACAGCAATAGCACAGTTCTTCATTCATGATGAAGGTATCCCAATGGCTGATATTGCACATATGTTCTCCAGGCCTGTGCTGGCTGCATCATAT
This sequence comes from Miniopterus schreibersii, assembly GCF_964146895.1. Classification (NCBI taxonomy): domain Eukaryota; kingdom Metazoa; phylum Chordata; class Mammalia; order Chiroptera; family Miniopteridae; genus Miniopterus; species Miniopterus schreibersii. The sequence continues at coordinate 17,069,687 of NC_138108.1, read as the reverse complement.
CCGTCGGAGGCCAGATCCCAAACAACCTGGCAGTCCCTCTGTACAAGAATGGTGTTAAGATCATGGGCACGAGCCCTCTGCAGATCGACAGGGCTGAGGACCGCTCCATCTTCTCCGCAGTCTTGGATGAGCTGAAGGTGGCCCAGGCACCCTGGAAAGCTGTGAACACTTTGGTAAGGAGAGAAACACGTGTCTGTTTTTAATGTTCTCTTTTGAAGAGCCATAACCTGAATGTTAACTACTGCAGGTGTTAACCACAGGGCAGATAGAATGCGCACCGTGATTAGTGAATTTAAAGCTGCTCTACTTCCATGGTTGCAGTTAAATGTTGGTTATAAATTGATAGGAGTATTCTCATTAAGATGCAGACAATGAAAAAAGTTCAAACTCTTTTTGAACTAGATTTGATATTTAGAATTAGAAGCTAGAAATGTTATGTATTTCCATGTCCAATTTACATTTTAATGGTGTCTTTTGAGAACAAAAAGGGCTGGGTTACTACTTGTTGCAACGATGCTGTTCTGTATGTTCATGGAATATTTTAAACCATTCAAACATTTTTTGTTGTTGTTTCCATTAATTAGAATGAGGCATTGGACTTTGCGAAGTCTGTGGGCTACCCCTGCTTGCTGAGACCTTCCTATGTTTTGAGGTAATGCATTGCTTTCCAAACAATGGTTTAAATTGGGAGATAGAGAACTGCAGGCTGTATGCTAATAGCACTAGGCTCTGATGTCTAGTAATCTGTAAATCCATCAACAATCCCCAAACCACCACAGCTAGATTGAGGACCTACGCACAGTCCTTCAGTTTAATGCTTTTCCTTCAGGGAGTGGCACTAGGAAGACACTACAGTCCTACATCTTAGAAGCATGGCTTAGGGCATCTCCCTGCCAAACTGTGGGAGGGTAGTTTTACATGAGAGAAGGAGGGCAATTTTAAAAAACTGAAACCAAAACCAAACCAAAACAAACATGAGCTTTCTCTCCCCAGCATTTGTTTTCTAATACCTAGGAGTGACAGCTTATCTTTGATTGCTGTCAGCACCTCCGGATGGTGCCACCGGTTTGAATTTTGAGTTTTTGAGATCACATCTTTTTAAATAGATGAATTATAATGGTGAACGACATGGGCAGTGAGGTTATTTTATATTAAACCTTGAAACTAAGATCTATCATCAAAGGAGAAGTTGTGAATTATCACTTCCTCTCTTCAGATGTTACCACATGTAAGGAGCTACTTCACTGAACAGGGCATAATAAGAGAAACACAATTTGCTGTGCACAATTTGAAAGTGTAAATGGAATTTGAGATGGGCTCCTTTAGAATAATGAAAATCTTCAAATGAGGTGGAAAGCTTTCCTTTTTATTTAAATGACATTTTGTGTAAACCACAAACTAACAATGCTACTCATTTGAGGCATTAATGTTAGTTAATTTAAACACAGATGTTTAAGGGAGGAGCGCAGGAAGCAGCCTTGACTATTGTATTTCCTTTCTCATTTTTAGTTTCCTATACTGTGAATTATCAGTGTTACAGCCTTAGCTTTCCTGCCTTAGATAGATGAAGACATGGAAAGCTCTTTATGTAAACTTTGGAATAGAGAAGAAAAAAGTAAAAAAAAAAATTTTTTTTTAAATTACTACTTTATAAAAGGGTGTGGAAAGCGATATTTTTTCCTATTTCCTCCCCTCCTGTTATTTCTCTTCCCTCCTCCCCTTCCATCCTTCTTTGAAAATGTCAAACTTCGGAGTAAATAGGTTTCAGCCAGCGTTCTTTCTCAAGTATTTAAAAACAAGGACACAACTGAATACGTTTCAGTCACATACTGTACATTATATTTGCAAATGTTACTAAAAAAATTTGATTCTTGGGTAGCCTGGTTGGGATAGAAGACTGACCTGTTCTCCTGGGAGCCTGTGGGTTCAGAGCAGCCTTTGGTGACAAACTCTGAAGAAACAATTAAAGAAGCTAGGTCCTGAGAGGAGTCCTGTTGAGGTTCGAGGGTTACCTGAAACCAGTAGAGTGAAAACAGTAAATCAGAAAGGGCAAACCTTGGGGATGTGCCATCTCTAGAGCTACCGTGGTTTTCTTTGGGCATTGTCACAGGTCTCAACCCCTTCTCATCCCCAGCTTCAGTGACTTTTTACTTTGGCCGATTGTCCTGTTGATTAAATGGAGTAAAGTCTCACTTTAGGAGAAGGTGCCTTCTTATGTAGCCCAGACTAAAACTAGAGGTTGCCGGGAACCATTCTGAGAAGCAGTCAGGTCTAGGATGCTTTACTTCCCAACTGGTGAAGAAACTGACCTATTTTCCCCCTCCCTTCCTAGCGGGTCTGCCATGAATGTGGTGTTCACCGAGGATGAGATGAAAAAGTTCCTGGAGGAAGCCACTAGAGTCTCTCAGGTAGTGTCCCGTGTCCTCCCATTAACGTGGACTTCTTTTGTTAATTGCTACTTTATTTCATGTGTTGTTTTTCTTTTCACATGATGTTGCTAGGATGGTTTTCCTTTTTTGTCTACCCACTGGTCTCCTACAGGTGGGGATGAAAAAACTCAAATGCACTTAATTATACTTAGATTCTTAAGGTGAGGTGAAGAAGAGGAGAACCAGTGAATATTTGATCACAACAGAGATTTATATTACTTTAGACTCCAGGAGCCAGGTTGGTAAGCATCCTGTCTGATCATGAGTGAGATGCTCGTTAAATTATGCCTGGACTCCCCGGGCTCAAGGGCTGCCCAGCCATGCTCATGAACCCTGATTTTTAATTCTCACCTCTGGAGAGACTTTGCCTTAGTCAACCTTGCAACTTTGATGGTAAACCCCTTAGCTCACCTATTGATTTTTTTTCCACTTTGGTATATTCCATTTCAGTTAATAAAAATGTTTGTGATTTTGTGGTGATTCAGCCACCTTCCTGCACTGCCCCAGCTTTTCCTTTTTCCTTTGGTGTTACCTCAATGTGATCCATTTAAGATTGTCCCGGTGGGGTTATTGATCTGCAGACCTTGTAATGTAGTGGATGAAAGTAATGTTTTCCTTTTAAAAGCTTTCAAAAGCTAGTTGTGGCTGAAAAATATATATATAGAGAGAGAAAGCACAACTTATAGAAAATAGTTTGATGTTAGGTGAGTGGAATTTGGAGGGAGCTGAAGAGTGAAGTCAGAGGCATTTCAAAGAGCAACGAAGAGTATGGATTGTTCCTGCACGCATGAAACTCGGCCTCCCGTCTGTGTGATAGTTCCCCAAGGACATTTGGGCAGTGAAGGGACTGGATACAGATAAACACTGAGAAGAAGCAAGGAGTGTAAAAAAGAAAGCCAAGTGGATTTAAAATTTACTTCTGTGTGAAAGTCAGATAACCAAGGAGGGGATCTCTCCAGTGGGCCAGTTTTCATGATGTGCTCTGGAACGACACACTGACTGCCCTCTGTTTAATTCTCTGCCAACGGTCTGGTCTGCCGTACTCCCCTTTGGAGAAACCAGCAGCTAGATCCAGTTGGTCTCATGTGAGTGATGAGGCAGATATTCTCTCTTTTTTTTTTTTGCCTGAAACACTGAATCTCATAGGGCGTCTTAGTTGATAGGATATTTTTTAAAGTATTTTTTTTTCTGCTAGAAAAAATATGACTAGAATCCTTACAGGACCAACATGTTAAATAGAGATGTCCTGATTGAGTACTTTCTGGTTGAAGTCTCCCCATCAAACTGTAGCAGAATCTGGTATACTCAATTCAGGGACCCGAGAGGAAAGCAGCCCCCATCAGTAGCTCTTCTATTTATGTGTTCATTCATGTTTAGCACCTGCTACATAGTGGTATGGTTCTCAGTATCAGGAGTTACACTCACCAAAAAATAGATGAGTCTCTGCTCTCATGGGGAATGCTCTTTGATAGAGACATCAGAAAATTACAATTAAGTACGATGAGCATTGCAATAGAAAAAAACACGTGATGGTGAGATACAGTGTGAAAGTATTGGAGTCTAGTCCCTGAAGAAGGGACTTTTAAATTGATTTAAAATGGCTGATTCATAGTTAAAAGTTTTATGTCGTGGGTGTGAGAAGGAAGAAAGGACGGCATTGTGAAGATCTGAACCTGAGAAAAAGCATGGAGTTCCTAAGCTGATCAAGCATTCACTGTCTGGCAGAGGCCCTGAGCTTGGAGGGAAGTGTTGATTGCAATCATGATGGAGAAGTAGACTGAGGAGCAGATAAAGAGGACCTTTCAGTCGTTATAGGAAGCTTGCATTTTAGTCATATTTTTTACTTTAAAAAGATCACTCCGCTGTAGTCCAGAGAGTGAATTCTGGGGAAAGACTGAATGCATAAAAAGAGGCTGGGGCTGTTGCTGTAGCTCAGGGCAGAGATGACAGTGCTTTGGATCAGAGTGCTGATGATAAAATAGAAAGAAGTGCACACGCTCTAGAAATACTGAGGATGTGCCTGGAAGGCAGTTAGTGAATGGACAGAGATGGGGGGAAAGAGGGTAATAGGTGACTCCTGAGTTTCAGCCTTGGACAACTGGATGGATGGTGGGAAATTGTATGTTTAATTTTTGATCTTTTGAATACGAAGTGCCTGTGAGGAGTCCAAGCGGACATGCTTTGAAAGCAGAGGGTTCTATAGATTTGGAACTGAGGATCAAGATCATGGCTAAAGACAGAGATGCAAACACAGATTTGGAAAATAAATAGCATACCATTTTAACTGAAGCTTTGGGAAGGGAAGCAGTTACCAAAGAGAGAGTCTAGAGGAAAAGGAGCAGTTAAGACAGAAGAGGGATGCCGGTGTTGAGGGGCTAGGAGAAGAAAGGACCTTAAAGTAGCCTGAGAAAGAAGCATGAAGGGGGGGTTCATGGAGACCATTGGAAGAAAGTATAAGCAACATGTATAATGTTGCCATGCAATTGAATGTATTAGGGAAGTTTCTTCCTCAGTACAATAAAGACTATTTCATAAATTTGTTCAATTATCCAGGAGTTGGGTGCTGTTGTTTTCCCACACAAATCCCTTTATCTGTGGGAGCACCTGTCCCCCAACTGCTGTTAGAGCTGGTAACGCCTCCCAGCTGTACTTCTCTGGGTAACCAATCTTAGTCAAAGGAGCGGAGCCCCACCAACTGGGAGGCCAGTCCCTCACCTCACCACCACCCTCAAAAACCACCACCACCCTCAAAACCCGGGACAGTGACTGACTCGCCTCTAGATGGGACTTGCTCTGAGCTGCAGTTCATGCTCCAGAGCTCCCTGTGGCGTAAGGCTGACTCCAGCCTCCACTGAGACCACGAACTTACTTGTGTTTTCCTGCTGCCCCTGCTTTTCTAACTCCCTCGATAAATCACTTGAACAAGGATCCCTGTCTGAGGCTTGACTGAGGAAAGTAAGATAGCTGGTAAACTATTTTTGAAGTTATATTGTTATCATCATTAAAAAATTCAAAACAAAACACATAGGTCTCAACACAGCTTTACTAGACCTGCCACAGTAAACATTCAATATTATATAAATGGGGACTATAGATGATAATAATTCTTTTTATTAGTTTTTGTTTTTGTTCTTGGCAAATACACACAGTTGCATGTTTCGTAGGCTTTTAAAGAAAAGGAAGTGTGGATATTTGCCTCATTTAATTTATTTTTCAGAAAAGTAAAGTTCATTTGTGGCATAAGACAATGATTATTTTGAATTTTCCACAAAATTCAGTTGTATTTAAAATTTTCCCTTAAAGGAGATAAGATGTGCATAAGGTAATAAACTCCATGACAGTGGCCAAAAAGGGTTTGTGGTCAGAGGGAAAAGGGATGTTCAGAGAAAGCTTCAGGGAGGAGGTAGCATTTAGCTAGGCCTTGAAGGGTGCATTGAGATTTGAAAGGTGAAGCTGAGGAGAGAAGGTAGAGCTCATCTGGGGAAGAGAGGCATGGAGACAGGTAAAAGCAGGGCCTGGTAAGGAGACAGCAAGTGGTGGTTTGCTGGTGCCTAGGGCATAAAGGAGGAGAGACACCCCAATCCTGGGGCTCTTCCTTCAACCTCTTCATTCAGTCTGGAAAAAGCAAGCAGTGCCCAGGCTGTGGAGGACATCACAATACTGTCAGGAAGGAACTGAATGGGAAGACTTCAAGAATGACAAGAGCTCTGAAACAGCTGAGAAAAGAAGGACATTTCAAGATTAGTAAAGAAAAATGTTTGATTTTGCAGTTGCAAATGTCATACCTTAGAAGTGGTTTAAGGCATTTCAACTCCAGGGAAAGGAGTCCATCTCGGGCTTAATAAAACTGATACAAAATGCTACTTACTCTGTTTCTAAATTGTTTTAAAATTCTCATGTAGAGAACTTATTTAGGAAGTTGTAGTACTTGGAAAAGATAAGTGTAGAAAGAGGGAAAGAACATGAACCGACAATAATATACAATTATTAGTAAAATAGGTAGTTTATTCCTCAAGTTATCTATAACTTTGGAAACAGAAAAGGAACCCAATTCTGCCCTCTCCTTAGCCCCCTCTTTTCTCTAACTCACCTCAAAGTCTATATTTGAAATTTCAAAACTCATGTTCAGTTCGCTGAGTCCTTAAACCTGGAGAAGCACCCTCTGTTTCACTGTAAACAGAAAATGACCTTGCTCTTACAATACAAGTTGGCCCAGGAATTTGTGTAGTGTGTTTAGCATTAAGTTCTTTTGCAAGTATTGCCCTGGCATTTACTTAAGGCACACGGCTTACTTGACACCACACAGATAATTTCAGCTAAAGGTTCTGTCCTTCTGTTTTCCTTGGTGACAGGAACACCCCGTGGTGCTGACAAAATTTGTTGAGGGGGCCCGGGAAGTAGAAATGGATGCGGTCGGCAAAGAAGGAAGAGTGAGTACTTTATCTGCGTCTCCCTTGTCCCTGTCTTCCCATCAGATATTATTTTTCTTCACAGTTTTGAAACATAACACAGATTAGAGTTTATGATTTCTACAGAACAGGTCTGTAAGAATGATGGACAAGCTGCTCAGTCCAACACATTTTCAAATTCTCTGAGAGCTCTGTTGGTGTGTCATGGGGATCACATTTCCCGTGTTCCCTACTGTTAGAATTTCTCTTTGATGATGTTCAGAATTAATTATCATCCTGTATTCATCATTCTTTGTGAATAGATTTTTCTCTCTCATTTTCTGTTGTTTGAGTTTCCTTTTATGTTCCAGTGGATATTATAAAAAACATCCAATACTTTTCTTTCTGAAGTTCCTCATTGAATCCTTGGTTTTTCTTCTCTCTGGATTTATCCCCCCCCCCCTTTTATTGGGTTAATAAAGACAAAACCAAACAGGGTAGGGTGGATAATGGTAGCCACATAAAGCTGGCTCACCATATCACAGCTCCCGTCGCTAACGCAATGAGTGTCCAGCGTCAGGGAGAAGCACAAAATGTGAAGGATGCTTTCCTTCAGTCTGCTAGTTGTGTAATCAGGCATTTATGGTTTATCTGGAAATATAGGAAGTTATGTTTTAAGAAGTTTATGTCATTTTATTTGCTTTAAGAAAATATAAAAAGGTTGGCCTTCGTCTGTCTTCTACTTTTGTAGATACTTCAGAAGAATATTGAAGATGAGAATTTTTTTTTGTCTTCTAGATTAACAATTTGAAATGAGTTGTTTTCTTTTAAAAAAAAATCTATGTAATAATGATGACTTCTTACCACAGAATCATATAATCTTAAGTAGAAGCATCCTTAGAAATAATTTATTTCAACCCCACACCCTCCAAATATGATACATTTTTTCACAGCATCCTTGGAAGGTGGCCATTTGTTTTCTGTTTTAACTCTTTTGGTGATAGAGAGCACAAAAAGTTGTAAGATTTTATATATATATAAATTTGTTGTTGTTTTGAGGGTTTTTTTAAAAATATCTCACGTATTCTTCCTTTTGAACTAAGGTCTGCTTCCCTAGAATTTTCTTCCCTGACTTCCTGACCTCCACAGTTGTAGAGCATAAGTCTAGTCTTTCCACATTTTCAATATTTTAAATACTTGAGACTGGGAGTTATAAAATAAGAGGAATGTGATCATACCAGTGTAGAAGTGGGGAATGTAAGACTGGCTTAGAAATACATACTTTTGTCAAATTTTGTGCTGGTAAAGTTGGCAAGACAAGCTCTTGCCCTAAGCTTTTCCTAGACATGGACCACTGCTTATCTCCTGGCTCCCTCTTTTGGAAAAGTTCCAGGTTATTCACATTATTTTTAATGAGTCACATTCAGAAATGGACATAGTACTTCAGATATATAATGATAATTTCAGAGCTCAATTGAATTATTGCCTCCACATTTCTAGACACTATAAAAAACTAAGTGCTTACTGTGCACTAAATACCCTGCCAGACACTGCATAGGAGTTCTCCTGTATCCTCACAAACATTACAGATACAATTGTTATTCCCATCTGATCAGAGATCAAGGCTAAGCAGATAAAGTATCTTGCCCAGGTCACAGAACTGTAAGTGGCAATAGGAAAACCGAGACTCAGATATTGCTCTGCTTTAGATCATCTATAAATATGATAAGCAGATCTCCTCTGTTCTTTAAGTCTTTTACAGTCACCCAACCCCCCCGCCCCCCAAGCTTTATCGTTTCCCAAAGACACACGTTGTTAACGTCCAGGTTATAGTAATTGAGACGATAACCATTAGAATCTGATGGACAGAAGTTCAAAACCCTGACTTGGCCGCGTAGCAGTCACATGTACTCGAGTTATTTTTTCTTCTATTACCTTAGTTTCCTCACCTGTAAAAGGGGACAAAGGTATTGGCCTTTAACTTCCCTCCTCTCTCAAATTTCAATTTAAAAAAACCTTGATCTTTAGATCTGAAGTGTTCTTTCTGGTTCACCTAAGTGATGACATTTACCTGGCTAGGTCTTGACCTCCCCCATCTTCTTTACCTTTCCAATGTCTAAAATCCTAACCTGTAAGGGAAAGATAAAGACATCTCCAGCGCCTCCGAAATGCTTTAGCTTTTCATCTGTTCTTAAACGTCAATATGAGTTGGTTTAGTTGTCCTGTTTTCCTATTATTTACACCCATTCTAATCAATGGAAGAGGGAGGTAAGCCCAGGGCCCCTCTCCGGTTCCCCTGGAGGCAATCTGTCACTGCACAGGGAGGCTTGACAAGTCTACGTGAGCAGCTCCTTCTCCTCACCAGGGACTTGGCAAAGACACTGGTCAATGCTGGAGGCATCTGTCAGAATCAAAGGGGTGGGCAAAGCAGTAGCTTCATTGAAGTAGGTGCCTGACGACTCTTTCCAACACCTTCTTTTGGCCAGGTTATCTCCCATGCCATGTCTGAACACGTGGAAGATGCAGGCGTCCACTCCGGAGACGCGACCCTGATGCTGCCCACACAGACCATCAGCCAAGGAGCCATTGAGAAGGTATCACTTATAAATAAAAGTCGAAGGGGGAAAAGCAAAGATAAAATAATTTTTTTCTTAAAGCTAGGTAACAATGCAGGACATGCTCCAGGTAATATTTAATTATGAGGGGAACTTCCTTGCTCTGAGTCCCTGGGTATTTTAAAGATGACAGTTTCCTTCCCTGCCTTTAGAGCCCAGTTGGTTGTGTGCCAGCCCAGTGGTTCTCTAACTTTAGTCTGTGCCATAGCCACCTGGGAGACTTGTTAAAGTACAGATCCCCAGACTCCACCCCCAGTTTCTGATTCTGTAGTTTCTAGCCAGAGCCCCCAAATTCACATTTTTAACAAGTTTCCAAGTGATGCTGTTGGTAGTGGTCTGGGGACCACCTTTGGAAAGCTCTGCTGTGTATGATGCTGTTTGAGAGCTACCTACAAGGTGAGCAGCATGTAAAGCAATGTTGTGCAGTTAGAAGCAGGTAAACAGCAGTCATGGGGGAATCTTCTGGAACTGGTGCTTACATGATTCACTCCTAACACCACCTCAAACCGGAACTTGCTGATAAGTCATTTTTTACCCCTTTTAGAACCACTGCCTTAAAGACCTTCCCAAGAATGAAGAGTCTGCCTCAGTTCTCAGTATGCACCGCTAGGTGTGTTCTTAGAGACTCTTATCTTAGTTCTTGCAGCAGATGTTCCTTTAGTCTTTAGGTGTTTTGAGTATGGATCGGCCTTTTTGGTGAGTCTTTCTAATAACCCTGCCATCAGAATCTAGGCAGGCCTGTACATTGGTTTGGATTCTGAAGGTCTTACCTAATTCTAGAATGAGAAGATAGCAGAATGCTTTGTAATACCAGCAGCATCAAACAACATCTTTGGATTTCAAATGTGCTTCAGTTTCTCTTATCAGAATAAATGACTTCAAAAGCTCTGATCTTTCCAACTCTCTCAGAGCTCAGTGTGCCATGGCCTCCACTTCTTTTTTAACCAATTAAGTTAAACTACTCCTTTAAGTATAATGAATGAGGAGCTCTTGCTTCTGCATTCAGTGCCACCTCTTGAGATGGTTCCCTCTGGCCCTGGCTACAGGGTACAGAAATTCCTATACGTGACAGGCAGACCCACCCTGCAAGGAAACACTGTTTTGCTCTGACCATAATACCTACCCTTGAAGAGTCTAGGGCAACAGAAAAGTACCTAAGAGAAATCTCTCTGGTCTCTTTGCAGTACCATGTAATCATGGGTCCTGCGCCTCTCAGCTGGTGGATCATTAGATTGATATAAAGTTCAGTCTCAGTTTCTGGTCCTGAAGTGACTAAACCAAAACAATTCCCTTTAGCCCTCAAAGTTAAACCAGAATATATCATTGTAGGTAGATAGTAGCATTTGGCAGACAAATAATCCTGGAAAATTATTTGTTTTTTCCCCATGGTATCCTGTTGTGAGATGTTAGCACATATTATTATTTTGTTAATAGAAACCTAATAGTGGCTACTATTATTATTGTATGATTATCATCATCATTATTATTGGAAATGTAGCTCTCCGTAACGATAAATTAAGGAAATATAAGTTTAAAGTTCTGCAACTTGTTTTCCTTTGACTTTTACCTAAGGCATGTTCTTAGCACTGTCTTCTTGTTGTTCTGATCTAGGTGAAGGATGCTACCCGAAAGATTGCAAAGGCTTTTGCCATCTCTGGACCATTCAATGTCCAATTTCTTGTCAAAGGAAATGATGTCTTGGTAAGAAATGTCGAGGTTTTTGAGAAGACAGCACTACTGTGTTAGGCCTTATTGGCTTTTGTCCCTCTGCTAATCTTCACTGTGAACACAACCACAGAGCAACTGAGACCCTGCAGCTATTAGTACCTGGGTACGAGAGGTTTCACAGCATATAACGCCTGCCTTGTCTGAAAGCACAGGCTTTTGGTGGCATTGATATGTTAGTCACAGCTTCGCAAAGCACTCGGATCCATTGGAAAGATCACTGTTTGCCACCTACAGTATATGTAGATGGATACAGTGGCTACCATAAAGTAATCTGAACATGTATAATAGTCATCAATTATATGCACTGAAGTTTTGCTTTACTTTTTTTCCCAGAAAAGAAAGCTGTTATCTATACCACTTACCAAAAAATCAAAAATGTTGAATCAACTAGGTTAGTCTTAATTAATTTAGTCTATTTCACTTTACTAATGAGCAACCAATATGATACTGGCATCATAGAATAGGGAGAACTTACCCGCTAGTGTGTGTGTGTTTGCATGCTCACATGCACGCACACACGTATGTGCATGAGCATGTATTTGAGTGTCATTTGGTTGTCTGGTTTGAAGTGGATTATAAAAGTTTTCAAGGAAGATTTTGCATTTTTGAGCTGGATCTTAAAGAATGGCTGGAAGGACGTTAAAGAGGACATTACACATAAAACATCTAGGAGAAAATTCCGCACATTTTAGGAGATACTGGCTAGTTCAACTTAGAAAGATCATTTTTTCTCTAGGGAAAGTGCAAGTAAACTGGAAAGTAAGATTGGGGCCATGAAAGTGGCACAAGATAACACAGAGACGCACACTGAGACAGGAGGTAGAAGGCCTTCAAGGGCGAGACCTCAGTCTGATGGCCAGTGAAAATCCAATGATGGCTTTTGGTAGGGATGTGGGATTATCTGAGCTCTGTATTAACATCAGTCCATCAGCAGTGTGTGGTGGAACTGTGGAAAGGGGAAAGAAAGTCCCAGTTAAAGATGCTGACTGAAAGAAAACCAGTTAGCAAGAGTGCCAACAGTGGGAGTAAAGGGAGAATCTGGCAAAACAAGGGCTGCTCCCCAGTCAGTAACAGCTAGAACTCACCTGGTGGGGAGAATGCCAATCTTGTTGTCATTAGCACTCACCATCCTTTCTCTCCTTTTGAATTTTGTCTCTCTAGGTGATTGAGTGTAACCTGCGAGCATCTCGATCCTTCCCCTTTGTTTCCAAGACACTCGGGGTAGACTTCATTGATGTGGCCACCAAAGTGATGATTGGAGAGAGCATCGATGAGAAGCCTCTTCCAACATTGGAACATCCCATCATTCCTGCTGACTATGTTGCAATTAAGGTAACATTTGAAAAAACTCTATTAGTCGTTTTTGTAAGTTCTAAGGAAACTACAGGAATAATTTTTCATCAAACAATCGATATTTTATGAACCTTCTCACTAAAGTGCTGGACTGGGGAGTTATGATGTTTCCTTTGACTAATGCAATGAAAGTGCACTGCAGTCAACTTTATGGGAACTACTGTGCATTTCAAAAAAAATTTTAAATCGTTTAGAATTGCATAACTTCAAAACCGACTAGCTAGCTGAGTGAATTAGAAACTACGTTTATGCGCTGATGCACTATGGTGCCAGTTTAGCTGGTAAACAGAAATCATGGACATATGTTGTTAGGATAAGGCTTGAATTGAGCCACTTTTGAACTGTGCCAAGACTTCAAGAATGCATGAATCTTGTAAAAGTCTTAGTCCTGTGGTGTTGGTTAAATTCTTCCCACCGTGGCCGCTGTTGCTTAGTCTTTACTTTCTTTAGTGGCATAATTTTCCCACTTGAAAAGTTGAGATAGTGGTTACTGTTTACAGTGGTGCTGTAAAAGTGATGAAAATGCCAGTACCTTTATGAAGAGTAACCAAGAAAACAAGGCTTTTTCTTCACTAATTTCCAATATTTGTGTATATTTCTGGTGATATTTGTAATGAAGCCATTGTGCTTCTCAAGCTCCCTCACTGTTACCCATGCAGAATATTTATAATTATGACTTTAACTACTTTATTGGACAAGCATGACGATTACTGAGATATTGTATAAATATGTATAAATTTTTTAGATGAAGCACACATGAAATTAATTTATATTGAGTAATATACTTATGTGACACTTACATATTTTAGATGCTTTCAAAGGACTTCCATTCCTACATGTACTGGTGACCTCAACCATAATTGTGTTACAGAGGAGAGTCTGCCTTCTGACTTTTACAGTGGAAGCTTTAAGATGAAGCTATAAATAAAAAATATTTATTAATCTTACTTAAGTAAATAATTTAGGATGCCTTGGAATTTATAGCACACTGAAATAGAATGTTGCCTTTTATGTTGGGGGAGGGTTGTGGCATTTTAATCCTGGACACTATGACAAAACATAAATTGTTAAAGTTTTCAAGGGGATATATATACATAAATTTTTTTGAGACCAACAAAGTCCTGAAAAATATTTTTCCACTGAAGATTCTATATGTAAATTTCAAATTCATGTTTTTTATTCATAGACACAGGAATATATATACATTTGCACACATGTATGAAACAATTTCACACTAAAAACAATATTAATGGATAGATAGGCACTTTTCAAAATACACTATATCTTCCAGTTTACTTCTTTCCTAGTTATCATTGTATATGAATCTACTATTTTCAAATTACTTACTTATAGTCAGTTTTAATAGAGCCCTAATAAGGTGGGTGGATATAAACAGATGAGGGTATTGGGAAGCTGGAATGCAGGAACGTATATATAATCATTTGACTATGATGACCCAGTGAAATGACTCCAAGCTAGAATTCCCATGACAACTCGGAGGGGTGCCAGCATCAAAGGTAAAGTAGTCTAGACCAGATAAATGGGTATATGCAAGAAATAAGAATTCAGTTCTTAGTGAGTTGCACTGATAAAAATGAATGAAAAAGAAGCACTCCTATCTATATTCTAGTACATATGAAAGTTCTGAGCAAAAGTGTTTCCAAGCAGAATGTTTTTCAAAGCTTTTTAAGAGGTGTCAACAACAGTTTAATATCTCAGAAGTCAGCTTAAAGACAGAAATTTCTGGCAAGGTGGCTTGTCACAAGTTCAAATGATCAAAACAAGAAGAGGAATGTTTCATAAAGCCAACCAAGAAAAAAATGTGTTTGAACTCTGTTTGGGTAGACCAATGCCCAGCAGACTTCGTTTGAAATCACTCCAGTAAGACTCTGTGTAGGCCAGATTAGAAACACTGGCTTAGACTGGTCACAGGGGCCCCATTTACAGAAATAATTTGTGATTATTTAACCCAAGTTTTTGGCCAAGAGCTCAGGAAATTCTTGGAACAGAGTTTTAAAGCTATTTTTCAAGTCAGATGCTTGGACCAAAGATATTTTTTTACATGTCTACCATAGCCTAAATGAGTTGTGTGAGAGTTGATTCACTAAATGTATTTCTTCTCTCTTAGTCCTTTTGTACCTTTCTCACATATTTTCCCTCCCTATTATTTCTGACAGGCTCCAATGTTTTCCTGGCCCCGGCTGAGGGATGCTGACCCCATTCTGCGATGTGAGATGGCTTCCACTGGAGAGGTAACTAGTTAATGGTCCAGGACCACTTTCGTTAAATCTGCTTTGAAATAAATGGCTTTATGATCTGAATGTAGTAAAATAAGTTAGTAAATAGTAAGGGGAACACAAAGATCTGCTATCAGAGTAAGCCTGAAAGGGCTTTAGAATTTTGAGCTAAAGAAAAATCTTTTAGTTTGGGGGACCAGAGTCCAAATCCTCACTTATATATTTCAACATGTGAATATAATACATGTGTTCTTAATTCGTTTCCACATTACACACTAAGAATATCTTTCAAATATCTTCTGGGTCTTTCTTTTTATTTTAAGATTCTCAGGTCTCTCTGCAACATCCTTCCCCCCCCCCCCCATTAGATCAGTGGATTTTTACAAGCAATATGTAAAATGAATGTACAGCATCAGAAAGATCATGGACCTAAATATTGTGCAACATGCGAGTATATGCAAAATTTCAGAACCACTTTCAAAGCAACTTGAATCTCTTGGGGATTACCTATAAACTATAATGGGACTGGCCACTGGATGTCCCTCTTCACTTGTGTTGGGCCTCTGTCAGCTGAAGGTTTCTTCAAGAATGTGAAATGTGTTTCTTGTAGAGAGCTGTCAGATTCTAGAAAGTTCCCTACATGTCAGTGTCAGGACATTTTATGAATCACCTGGCCCTTGACAGACTTACCAGATACAACCTTCAAATTCTCATCTGTGGACGTCAGACTGTCAACATCAGACTGTGAGGCATCACTGTTTCCTCCTGGTATTGAGGAAAACCTGAAAGAGGAAACATTTAATTGCAACAAGTACTTGATGTTTTATATGGTTGCCTGGTTACAAGCAGGGTCTGTGATGAGAAGCCAAGTGAGACAGGAAAGCAGTCAGTGAGGAATAAATGGCTATCTTGTTTGTATGTAGTCTGATGACCGCATTCTCTTAGCTCCTTTGCTGCTGCTTTTAATTTAATAGGTGAGAAAAACCTAACTTTAAAATGCGGGACCTCTATTACGTTTCTGGGCCATTGAAGGAGGCTCTCTTCCGGGTTATCACTCAGTAGTGGGGCTATTTTCAGCTGGTCCAGGGTTCAGATCAGGGAGAGATCTGTTTTCCTTCACACTGTTTGCTCTAGTGTGACAAATCTATTTTCAGTGCTGAAGTCCATTCTGCCTCCAGACATACATTATTGGAGTTGTTGAAATATGAAAATATGAAAGAATTAGAAATTCAGCTCCCCCTTTGTTGTGTCTGTTTCAGAAATATAAAAAGAAATAATTCTCCTTCCATTATTAGAGTCATATTTCCAAGTGTCACGAAGTGTGATGTTACAAGGTCCACTGTATAACCGAAATCAGAATAATAATTCTAGCTTAGTGCAATGTCAATTATGCTTCAAAAAGATGTTCTCAGTGTTCACATGGCTTATTGAGGGATTGAATGAACCTTTAGCTCCTGATCTAGGTAAGGGGCGTTTTATTTTCCCAGTGGTGAGGTGGGGATATCAGTCCTAATTTTTACTTGAATATCTGACTACTTTATATGTTTTTATGTAGAAAACTGCTGAAACCACTTATGTGTTGTTGTATCTCAACTTATGATGGGATGGCCCAGGTTCTTTCATTAGAATTGGGTCCCATTAAGTTAGTTGACCAGAACTTGACCAAAGAAAACGTTCACTGTATAACCGTAGGTTCACTGTAGGTTTACAGTTGTTTGTATGGAAAACAATACAATAATTAATAAGTTATAATAAAAGAATAAACACTCTGTTTTGCATACTCACAACTGTAAACCTACTCTTGCCCCACCCTGTATCCTGGTGGTCAGCTGAAGGTCAAAGTGATGAGAACTTTTCTTTCTTAAAGAAGGAATGTGGCCATCAGTGTTATTTACTATAATGGTGGTTCTGTACTTGTGCCAAAGGACGATGTGCGTGGCCGAGTCTACTCCCAGCATACTCACATGTACCATTTATTCTGGAGTTATGCTGGCCATGTGACCTGTACTTATATTGTAGCACAATTACTGTTGGTGAAGCCTCTATCTATGGTAACATTATATAGTTCGGAATTGTTTACTTATGGCTGCGGGATTCAGGGCTAGTAGCATGGCATTTAGGTTCATTATATGAAAATTATAAAAAACAAACAAACTCCTTTGAGATTTTCATGGACTTGCTGAATTGCTCAGAAGGCTTTCTCATGAGCTGTATGAAAGGGCTCCTAACCGATTGCTCAGCAGTTATGCATTTGTGCTACTGACCTGTGAATTCATGCACTGTTGCATAGCACACACAACACACACTGTTATTTAAACATTATGTCGTATTAACATTTGGTAACTCACCACGTTATGGACCAGAAGCTGTGATTTGTATCCAAATAACTCACGGTAGAATCCAGTTATGTTGTTCCGCGGAGTGTTGTTGGATAGAGAAAGAATTGCTTATTCATTCATTATGCTTAATTAAAAACATAAGATACATCTGCCCTGGCCAGCCTTTTCATCCCCGAATTCAGATTGCATGGGCAATGCAATAATATCTGGCGATGGAGTCTATGAATAAACTGCTTTCCATTTGTAATTTTTTTTTTTTTGGTAAAGGTGGTTGACTATTACTTGCTTCCTTTATTTTATTTTTTTCACTTATTCTAAACAGGTGGCTTGCTTTGGAGAAGGTATTCACACAGCTTTCCTAAAGGCAATGCTTTCTACAGGATTTAAGATCCCCCAGAAAGGCATCCTGATTGGAATCCAGGTACGTGGCGTGCGGTTGTGTGCATGCCGTGGGCACGTGCTGGGAATGGTTGGGGGAAGGGACCTTAATTATGGTATAGGAGGGGGACAGTGGTTCTTCTAAAGAAAACAGCAACTTATAGAAAGCATGTTCTCTATATGCTCCCTGATTTTTGCCTTTCTCCATTGCAGTGGACAATAAAATTAAGTGGATAAATAAAAAAGACAGAAATAAAAAGTCTTTAATGAAAGGATATTTGTTCTGAAAGATATTTAGGGCTCCTTTTAAAGGAGTCTCCTTCATTGTTTGGTTACATCTTTTCTATATGTTTTATTCTTAGTCATTCCTCCTTAGCTCTGAACATAGGCTTTCCAAAAGGTTGGGCCTCGCTCCTTTCTCTCTCTCTCTCTCTGTCTATCTCCATCTCTCTTTCTCGCCCCCCCCCGTCTGTCTCTGTCTATCTCCATCTCTCTTCCTCTCCCCCCGTCTGTCTTTGTCTATCTCCATCTCTTAACTTTCCCCTTTTCCAGCTCATCTACGTCTATAATATCCATCTTCCTATCTGCAACAATCACCTTTAAATCGCAATCCTCAGCCATCTCATGTTTCCAACAGTCTGCTGGACACCTCTATCTGATCTCTAACCCAACGCATCTCCCAAACTGAGGTCGTATTATTCTCTTCCTGACCTCTGTCCCTTCCTTTCTTACCTTCATTCATTCACATTTCAATTTCTACTAAACGTCAGAGATTTAAAGTTGAAGACGTGGATATTATTTGAGAAATTTCTTAGCCTCGCTCTCCATGACTAATTGAAAGTCCTTAAAGGGCAGTGACTTAATGGGCTTAGGAAAGCCAGCATATCTATCCCACAGTATACTGTGGAGGTTCTTCAAATATCAGTATTTGGTAAGCCTTCTCTGTCGAAGCAGGGTGCAATAATTACAAGTGAATATGTTCATATAATGAAAAGGACATTATTGGTTTATTATTGCAGGCCAAATATCAATCTTAGTGCAAAATGGTAGCCCAGAAACTCCTTGGAATAATTATTGCAAGAATGTAGAACCTGTTCTGTTTATAAATTTCCTGAAAAATACTAGATGCTTCCAAGGGGTCATTCACTTTCTTTTGAGATTAGTAATTCTTGGATCCTTTGCAAACAATAGATGGTCTTCTGCATCACCCCTGCCGCATTTTTAATAAGCTCAAACCCTGCATGGTTACATAAAAATCATTAAAATATAATTAGAACAGTACCAGGTATTCTCAAGCCAGTGGGTGATTATTATACACGCCATCTCATTAGGGTGTCTTAATATCTGCAGATTAGACCCTGGAGACTGGATGGGTAGTCGCTTTGGAGAAGTTTCTGCAAAGAGTAACTTGGGATTTTACTTCCTAAAGGTGCCAAAAGGGTGATGGTGAACAGTGAGAGCAGAGACTAACAAGATGACTTGCAACTACAAAGCTTAATGGCAGTTTAGAGACACATCACACCTTATGAGAGACTCATTACCTTATGAATGGGTACTAAGTATTATTAAGTTGCAAGTATGAGAGTATTTGCCCAACTTCCAGCTATGGCTTAAAGTTTAATGTGAGACCTGGGGGCATTCAGAGGAGACCGTGCCCTTAATCCCTATCTTCGCAACGAATCATATAGTGCTAACATTTTAAAATACCAGTTTAAAAAGGCAGTGATGTATAAAATTGCACCTTGTTTGGTTCCAGTGCTGCAGGGAAATATGAGGCAAAAATTAATTTGATCCCTATGAAGTATTTGTGTAATTTTGGCATCAGTGAACGGAATTTTTGCTTTGCAGGAAAGAAAGGGTTTTGGGAGGAAAAAAGAGTTTTCTTCAGCAAGGGGTTCTGTCCATTGAGATTCCACCTTCCCACAAACTCTTTTTTTTTAAAGAAATTGTTCCAGCAGCTACATGAGTTATTGCAAAGAACTCTCTCCCTGTGCATGAGTACATAATCTTAGGGATTTAAATATATAGGTGTTTTTAATTACAAAGACAAAAAAATATTTAAAGAAATACTTAATAAAATTGTATTTAATAAAATATTTGCAGCTGCGGTAAATTTGATCAGCATTACTGTAAGCCTTCAGAGATATACAAGAATCATCTTCTGACCTACTTTATATGGGAGGCAAGGAAAGCTGCCATCACCAACAGTTAATGTATAGTCTCTCCATTACTATACGAAGGACTTTCCTTTATAGTCATTTTAAAAGTATGTAGTCATAAACTTAACTGAACAATATGACAGGCTATACTAACTAGAGAATTATTAGCTATAAAAGTCACCAGCATCTTCTTAGTTAGAATGGGACCAAATCTAATTGCAAGTTTTTACCCAAACTTCATAGCAACTGTGGACAAAGTAATGAAGGGTTCCATATCTCAGGATACATCGTATTTTTAAAAAACAAATTTATTTAACATGACTCCACTAGGTCAGAAGAATTCATATAAACTCATTTGAATATATAAAGTCAGAACTTAAAAGGACCAAAAATAGTACTGCTAATATATAAATGGGGGTTAGGGCCAGTAAGTACAAGGGAAGGCATTTAGTTGAGTTATGCAGTGATGTTCTAAGAAAGAAAGCCCACAAGTGCATTGTGACTTCCTAAGGCCATCACTGATCTAGCAGGTGTGTGGACTTCACCCACAGGAGAGCACTGGCAGCCAGCGCTGTCGCAGCTAATTTGCCCTATTTTTCCAGGATATACAAATGGGGAGGTTGGTCAATATCCATCCCACTCATCTCCCTGCCCTGACCCACCAGCCTGCTATGAGTAGAAAAGTTTAATTGAAGATTCCTTAGTTTATTATTAATATTTTACAATGGGTCATAAGATAAAATTGGGGGAAAAGAGAAATAATGAGAAGAGGTAAACGTGACTCTGGGCCAGGGAACATTTTTATTATTGTTGGTGGTTTAACAGATATTTTAAATAGTAATTATTACTAGCGAATATCAGCCACTTCGAACATTTAGTAAATAGCTTGTATGTGGATGTGTGTTTGTGTGTGTGTGGGGGGGGCATGCATATACTCATTGGTTTTCTTGCAGAATTCTTAACTTTTTCTTTTTTCATTTCTCTTCTCTTTCCCCTCCTAATCCTTTACACACATAGACCCCCTGTGTCTGCCCTTCCAAGGTTAAATCCTATGAGTCAAATTACCTAGGAAATTTGAAATACTTATAGCATCAACATGGTGTACCTGTAGGACTTTGGAAAAAATCAGGATTTAGATTTTGTCAAGGGATCCTTGTTAACTTACCTATTACATGCACAGTGTCTCTACCAAGAGGCTCGCCGTAGGCATGGATCCTGCTATTAGAAAAACACAATGCAGCTTTACATGGGAACAAAATCATCGTTGATTCCCTTGTAGTGTTTCTAGTTTCCTTTCATCCCATCAGGGTTTATTTTTAGTTGCTATGAGCAGACGGTCTGCCTTGTTTTGAAGTTTTCTGGAACACCCTTTAACAATAAATGATTCACTCGAGAGTTGACCAAGGCCCTCGCTGGTTATTCCCCTCTGATGGGGCTATTCTGTGTTGCGTGTGGAGAGGCGAGCGCCATCCCGGCATCTGCGCCTCAGCATTGCTCAGAAGCACAGAGCAAGCATTCGATTCGAAAAAGACAACTCCAAGTGACTCGAATCACCTTTTATCTTCAATACAGAATCATTAGGAACCGCCATAGAGTTGTCAGCCCAGATGTCCCTGTAGAGTCCACAGGCATCACACAATATTAGCCTGGCTTCTCTGTTCTGCAGCCAGAAGTTGGAGTAATGTGAAAATGATAATTGGGGGATATATATATATATATATATATATATATATATATATATATATAAAATTTTTAAAGGACTTTCTTATAAACATTTTCCAGGAAATAAATCAGCTTGTACTTTTCACCTCTAGTTACAAATGGTTTCTTACCCAGGTATTTTCAATCAGCTATTAAATCCGGGGCTGCTCAGATGCAAGCTGACAGCTGTAATTTCTTTTTGTAGAGAGGCTGTTTTATGTGTCACAAGTGTTCAATACATGTTTGATAGAAGTTTATAATGTGGCTATGAAAGCCAACACCCCAGACCGGGAGGCAGAGTGGTTGCCTGGCTGGGAACTGCCAATACTGTCATGTAGGATATTTATCTTTTCCAGCACGAAACAGCTCCATAATGAGGTTCTGACTGGTGTCTGCGGGTCTTAGAGGACTTGCTGACTTATTTTACTTTAAAATGGTCAAGGAAAAAAATTACATTCTAGTACTCCTCCCTCAACATTTTTCACTGTGTCTTTGGCCAAGGTTAGTGCATCTTCACTTCCAGTTACAAAATGAGAGAAAGATGGCCCTCCTATCTCCTATCCCCTCCTATTCCTAGACTTAAGTGTGTGTCAGAATCACCGGGGGGGTTTGCTGAAACGTAGATTACTGGGACTCAGGCTCAGAGTTCCTGATTCTGTAGATCTGGGGCAGGGCCCAAATGTTCATGTTTTAAACAAATTTCCGGGTGAAGCCCATTTCCCAGGGGACCACATTTTGAGCATTACTGTACTTGAGAAGTGGTATTTTAGAAAACTGGTTCAACATTATGTTATACTATGCCCATATATTATCAGTGACTTTTTGCTAGAGGATCATTTAGGAGATTGACAATAGTTTGTTCAGTTCATGATTAATCTATTAATTAGTCATTGCGTGTTTGTTGGAGGCCTTTATGTTGAGCCTTCTAATGTTCTTTGGTGCTTACTTAAGTCTGCTCTGTGTTTAGCAGAAGTTCCAAAATTCAGAAGTTCATTTATACTATTTAGAATATTTCATGTATATTTGCTGTATTTCAGGAAACTTAAAACATGAAGAAAACCTAAAAATGCCATCTAATTCAGTCCCTTGCTTTCCGAGCAGAATCAAACTTGAGCCAAACTTGAACGAATGATTGTCCTGTTCTGCCTAACCTGTTCTTAAAGAGACTGGTGCACATCTCATTAAGCTGCCCTAACACCTCTGAGCTACCCTCTGATTTTATACTTATTTATTTTTTGTGTCTACCCATGAGTTTCTTGCAGCGAAACCCATTCTTCTTCTTTGGTACTAAGTGGAAATGGAAAGCTACTTTTCTGGGCATGGTTACAGCTCATGTTCTAGAAGACTGTCATGAATAACCCTTGAGCCTGCCTTAACCGAGATTCATCCAGTTGCATTTATCTCTTCTCTTTGCCAATAGTTTCCTCTCATAAAACTGCAGTTCTTGGATGAGAGGGACAGAATCTGAAATAATTCTATATTTGAACACAGTCTTTGGAGTCTTTTCCTAGGATTTAGATCTGTTCTCAAAAAGCCTCTGCAAGTAAATATTATCAAAGTTGTGCAAGGATCTTGATATGTTTTGTTATTGAAATTGTAATTTCTCTAAAATTCTGAAATAAGATCATGAAAAAATCCATTACTAATATAATATAAAATATAATATAATAACCATTACTAATATAATAAATAGATCACAAAACATTTACTAAAGTAACCAAATTATGTCATCTGTATATAAACTTTTTATAAGGGAAAACAGTCAAAATGGCCTTATTTAATGCAGACTGGATGTTTTTAACTTCGTATGATTTGGCACACTCAGTTACTCATGTGCTCATGTTAATGAGCTCAAGGTCATGGGCTGGTCTTTGGACAGGCCACTTAGCTTCGCTTTCTTTCACCCTGACTACTGTCTTGCACTTACTGGCTTTAGGCCCCAGGAAGGAGGTGGGTTCAGAACTGGGGAACCCTGATGGCCATGAGCAGGAATCCAGGGAAGGCAGGACCTGGAAACTAGATGGGTCCAGCTGGGGCTCCAGAAGGTCCCAGCAATGACTATAGGAAAATATCTGAACAGGGAGATGCAATGTTAGGGAAGCCTGTCCAAAGTAAAATAAATGTGAGGAGGAAGTTGGTTTGTGTTGTAAGTGTGACAGCCAGGAGAGGAACCCAGGCTGGAAACTAAGGGGCAGGAGCAGGAATCTAGTGTCTGGGAGGAAAAACACCACACAGCTATTTGAATAATGATAATAATACTTAATGAGAACTCTTAATGGGCCAGTAATTATGCTAAGTCGCTCTTCTAGCACTTAGTAGTTCTTACTTTAAATTCATTCATTGAGTTGTGAGGACTTAAAAAAATACTTCTTTTCCTCTCACCTTCTAAGTTCTTCTAGCTGGGCTAATCAAATGAGCAGAAACAGATTAACAGGAGAACATGTACAAAGTTTATTATGGATGTACATGCTGGGGTGTCATGAGATAGGAGACCTGAAATGCAATGGGCAGCTGAGGTTTATAGGCCAGTATGGCGAAAGGCGAAATAAGCAATTGGTAGGTAGCTGGGGAGCAGTGTAACACAGGTGGCAGGCAAGTTCTTGCTGAGCAGCTCAGAAACAATGTAACAATATGGTGGGGGGGGAGCGAGGGGCTAGGGGGCGGGGGTCTAGCTACCAGGCCCCTCCTGGAGCCTTCCTATCTAATATTAAGGTGCATTTGTTAAGGTTCCTCTTCCAAAGCAGACCTTTCCATGTGAATCTCTTAGGCAGGAAAAGGGGAGGGCAGAAGGTTCTTTCTGAATCTTGTTTCTTATTAACCGGTTTAAAATCAATATCCCAAAAGGCACTGTTTTTTTCCGGGGGGGGAACTTTGGTCCCCTTTAGAGTACTCACAAGGACCCCATGATTCGGATACTGTTCTATTCCTGTTTAACGGGTGGGGAAAGGGCATCATGGAGAGAGATTTAAGTAAGTTGCTCAAGGTCACACAGTTTATCGCAGGGCCCCAAGAAGTAGGTACACTATTATTCTCACTGCTGTTTTAAAAATGAAGAAATGAAAGCTCAAAGACATTAGCTTTTCTAACCAGTGATGAATGGTAAAGCCAGGATTTGAAATGCAGCTGGCGACTCCAGAGCCCATTCTCTCAAAAGGGAGTTTCAAGTGGTTGACTTATTGCCGGCGCTGTGCACGAGCTACTAGGGCAGGGCCTAGTAACTGAAGGGCGGCACAAGGTTTGAACTCAGCAGCGAGAACAGGTCCAACAGGCAAAACATCCAGCAAGGCGGGCTTGGCATGGAGCTCTTTAGCTACTCCCTGAGTGAGAGGATCTGTGCAGAACTGGGGTCCGTCTGCATCTGCCCATAGAGCTTAAATGGATTAAATGGGGAATGAAGGAAGTTGAGGGCAAGGTAAAAAGAGAACAGAGAATAAGAATGTAGGTGGGATTGTATCTATATTGGAAAAATAAGTAAGAACTCATACTCACTGTAAGAAGATAAACGATAAAACTTGTCATCTTTAGATATAAAACACCTGGCAACAATGGCATTGCCTCTTATAATGGCAGGGAAAATACCATATTGCATATGACTAAATAAAGAGCATGGATATCTAGAAAGTGAATTTTATTAAATTCCTTTAATTTCAGCAATCATTCCGTCCGAGATTCCTTGGGGTGGCCGAACAATTACACAATGAAGGTTTCAAGGTATGTGATATTAATTTTTTGATGAATTGTTTCCTGTCAGTGTTGAACTCTCTCCACAAAAGAGAATGTTGAAAAAAATCTTAGGGAATTAAGTAGATCAAAATATGTCCTAAGTTAATAGTTTCAAGTCTTCAATGAATAAAATAATTAGAAAGACTAGCTTTAAGTTTTAATACAGTTATCACAAACTTAGAAAGTTTAGCTTACACAGAACTGGGACAAAGTTCCAATGCATTTCCATATATTTTCCCTTTTTCTGTTTACATATGTAGTCATAGTGTCCAGTTGCTACAGTTATAGGCAAAACTTCTTGTTGTAATAGTGTCAACAATAAAAAGAAAGAAAAAACATATTTGCTATGAATACATTCACACAAAGCCTGGTTTAATGCAACAAAGTAGCTCCTAAGGCTCAGGGTGGGCCTGTGGTGGTCGGCTTTGTTGACCTAATAACAATGAATAATCAGCCATGAATAATTTTTTATTTTTCTGCTCTACAAAAGCAGTTACAATGGAGGTTATGAAATTTTTTACCACTGCAAATAAATTTAAAAATATTTGAAGTGCCCATGACTATGTATACTGAGTCCAAATCTCTATTCATGGAATCATATTGTTTCTCATATTTTATTGTACTTTGTGTTTTAAATGACATGTAGGCTTCTTTGCTTCATGAGAGCCTTCCCTGTGGTACAGTAACTGACTTTTCCATTTTAAACACAGCTCTTTGCCACGGAAGCCACGTCAGACTGGCTCAATGCCAACAATGTCCCCGCCACCCCCGTGGCATGGCCATCTCAGGAAGGACAGAATCCCAGCCTCTCTTCCATCAGAAAGTAAGAACTGGGCAGAGTTGTCTGTGATAACAAAACAGAGGATTAACCTTGGGAACTAGTGTGATGTGAACACTTTACCCTCTTGCATGACTTCTATAAATCCTCTTGGTCAACCAGTTTAAAATGAGTGAATCTGTGGGTGATAGTAAAGTTTCATTCTCATGAACTTTGCTATCCCTATGAACACATGATGTCATATGTATGTGCACATGGTGACATGCGGCATCTTTCAAAATAGTTGCTAGTAAGGGGGCTTTCCTTGACAGACCCCAAGATCTCAGTGATGAGAGTCATGGTCATGAAGACTGTAATGTAGGACTTTATATTTGACATTAAACTTATATATCTATATCTCTATCTGTCTATCTATCATCTATCTATCTATCATCTATCTATCATCTGTCTATCATCTATCTATCATCTATCTATCTATATCTATCTATCATCTATCTATCTATCTATCTATCTATCTATCTATCTATCTATCTATCTATCTATCTATCTATCTATCATCTATCTATCATCTATCATCTATCTATCATCTATCTATCTATCTATCTATCTATCTATCTATCTATCTATCTATCATCTATCTATCTATCTATCTATCTATCTATCTATCTATCTATCTATCATCTATCATCTATCTATCATCTATATCTATCATCTGTCTATTTATATCTATGTGCATGTCAAGTACAAGTTTGACCAGCTGTCTTTCACTGACCTTATGCATCAGTGACTCAATTTCTCGAGATCTTGCCACGTGCAGGAGACTATGATGAGAGCTATGATAATGTCAGTCACTGGATCACCTAATTTGCATTCTTTGATCAATTGGTCACTGTGCCTTAGGCTATGTCATCATTAGAGCTGTAAGACATATTATTTCAGCAAGCTATGTGACCCCAGGGGACACCATTATGTAAACACAGGACTATGTGGCATAGGTACAGAGGAGATAATTCTCAGTTGCTCCAGGATATTACACCCCATTGAATGACTAAGTCATACCAAATTCTATGCACTAGGCTATTGTTAGAGCTCCTAAGAAGGTAACCTATAAATCAGTATCAAGTTAATAAAAGGAGGGCAAATTTTTCAGACCTTTGTAGACTTCCAGTGATGTTATAAGCCCTTGCTTAGAGCTTTGTAAAACAATAATTAGCATTACTTCATGCCTTTGACATTTAAATGTCTCCTGTGTGTGTAGCTGCCCAGCAAGAGAATGTGAAGTAGTTTAACTCAGAATCAGGTGACCTGCATTCTCATACCATCAGCCGAGAGGCACTGGGAAGCCACAGTGAAGTAAAGTTGATCTGGGAGTGGAAATATGGGGAGGACTGGGCTTCGACGCTGGGCGAATCACCTCCTTGTAAAATAAGTAAATACCTATCAAATTACCAAGGTAGCATTTTCAAGAGAAAACAAACCTTTCCCTTCAATTAGTTAGACTTTCACCAGAATTCTTTCAAGAGCACAGTAATAAAATTATAACCCCCAAATAGTGTAACGTGAACATTTACTGAGAGGGGGACAGATGGCAGTCAGCTCGGTATGGCATTGACTCCAAATGGCTAGGAGAGTAATTTACGTTAGTATTTTTAAAACTAATTATAAAATACCCATGGTCACCTGCAAGCTTTTGTTTGTTCCGTTGGTTCTCCCAGGCTGATTAGAGACGGCAGCATTGACCTGGTGATTAACCTCCCCAACAACAACACGAAGTTTGTCCACGATAATTACGTGATTCGGAGGACAGCCGTCGACAGCGGAATTGCTCTCCTCACTAACTTCCAGGTACGGTCTTTTTCTCAAATCCAGGCTGCAGGAGAATTTTTGTTTCTGTGCCTCCCTTACGTGGGTTCATTGATCTATGCACACCTCTCCCCTTTCCTTCTTAGAACATTCAGAATGGAGGGGGATTTCTGAATAGAATCTAAAATAATGATGCTGTTATGGCAGGTCATGGCCTAGCTGAGACAGTGGGTGATCAAGCAATTGAGATAATCAAAAGCCACGGACAGCCATGGCTCTCTCATTACCCGTGCAATTATCCTTTAAATAAGAAGTGTGGTGTGGCATGGATTAAGGATACAAGCTCTTATTCCATTGTTTCTAAGTGAAAACCACCACGTAAGAGCAACAGGTTCATGATAACTGAAGACCCAGATACAGTGCAAACAGTTGTTCAGTTCACAGAAAATGATCGCGTGCGGCCTGTTCAGCTCCACTCGGACGTGATCCCCCAGGTTCTTTATCACAGGGGGAAGAGCTATTCTTAGGGACTCATTAACTTCCTGCGCATCCTACTTTTTCCCTGGGTCAGTTTTAATCCCTCTTCAGGGGGCGGGGAATGGGGGGGCGGGGGTGGGATAAGCATATTCATGGTGAGGTCTGAGATATAGCAGAAAGTCCCAATTAAATTTAAAAATTTGTTTCTTTCATCCCATGCCCCTTTGAAAACTGGGAGCAGACACTGTGACTTTTCACTCCTGCCTCATTAAACATTCACTTTCATATCATCTGGGTTGCTGAGATTCCTACCCTTCTGTTTTCAGGTGACCAAACTTTTCGCTGAGGCCGTGCAGAAGTCTCGCACTGTGGACTCCAAGAGTCTTTTCCACTACAGGCAGTCCAGTGCCGGGAAGGGGGCATAGAGAAGTGGAGGCCCGGCTCCCTTCCTGAACCAAGGAACTGATTCCCACCTTCCTTTCCCAGAGATGAACACAGACACCAGACTTTATTTCAGTTTACTCAGTTACGCCTTAATGTTCTTTTCTTTCACCATTAAATTGTCGTCAGTCACTTTTCAAAAACCTTGCATAGAGAGTCCTTCCTAAGTAACCTGTTCTTCGCGAGAATGCATTCCTCTATCGTGCCTCACTTTGGGTGGGCTACGCTTCCCCACGCGCTTCCTCGCAGCTAACATTTGATGGTGCTGATTAAGGGTAATCAAGGTAGGAAACGTTGCTTCTCTGTCTCCTGAACTCTTTCTCTGTGCACTTCACAGACACTACTGTCATTGTTTGAAAATAGCCGCCACACTCAGGACCCTTTCGCCAGGCAGAATGCTCTAAAGATTTGATAAAATGAAGCATGGATCTAATTTATGAAGCCCTTCATCATGATGCCTGTTTGCTGTTCCTTTTTAGTAATCCTTGTATCTGGCCCACCCAGGAATATCGTGATCCCTTCCCACAGTGCTGAATTTGAGAAGTGTGACTGAGGTCTTTAAGGAACAGATTTCTTTAAAGGACACTAGTTTGCAGTTTTGGGTTTTGGAGTATGTCAGCAGAGGGTAGATACCGCTGAGGCAGGTTTATTCCTGTTGTTCTTTGGAGTTTTAACCTGAGCCAACTGAAATCTTCAGATTTATGCCACCTCCCTGCCCTCCCCCACTCCCTGCCAACTTTCGATACACTTGGGAGTTACATTCATTCCCTTCAGACTATGGATTCTGATGATCTACTGAGGCCCACGCTGCACTGTGAGTCGCACACATTTTAAGCACAAGGTCCCCTTTCCTCCCGCATACAAGAGAAGCCCTTCCTTCAAGGCAGCCTTTGTATCTTTAAACTTTTTGTGTTATTACAAGTGCTCTAATTGTGAACTTTTAAATAAAATACTGTTAAGAGGCAATGCAGTTGTATTCTCGCATTTATTTACTTATTTTGTGTTGATATATAAAATTAGTTCACCTCTCTGATGAAGCAGGGCTTAGAGCCAGGATCATATCACTTTGTCTTTTTTCTAGACATATAGGGTATGTCTAGCAAATTAATATTAAAAATAATGAGGCCTAGGCCATTGCATTTTTTTCTTGTTTCCCTCTTGTTTATAAGTCTCATTGAACATTTTAAAAGAAGGAAATCTTACCCTTTATGACAGCATGGATGGACCTGGAGAGTATTATGCTAAGTGAAATAAGCCAGTCAGAGAAAGACAAGTACCACACGATCTCACTCATATGTGGAATCTAATGAACAAAATAAACTGATGAACAAAATAGGAACAGAGACATGGATACAAGGAACAGACCAACAGAGGTCAGAGAAGATGGGGAGGGGAGGACTAGATGAAAGAAGGTGCAGGGATTAACCAAAGAACATGTATCATAGCCCATAGACACACACAACAGTGTGGTGACTGACAGAAGGTAGGGGGCCTGGGTGGAGGTGGGCAAAGGGGGTAAAAAATGGGGACATCTGTGACAGTGTCAACAATAAAAATAAAGAAAAAAATTATCATGCGCTTATATGCCACCTTTGATCCATCCAGATCCTTTCAAATATAGTTACTGCCACATGCTGACTAAAGATTGCCAACCATATATAATAAACTTTTAAACAAATATCAAGCATGTTATGGAGAAAAGTAGTTGGACCCAAACAGAGGGTGATCCAGATTGCCTGGTGGAGACTGTCAATTACGACGGTGATACCATATCCTGGAAATACCGCCTAAAATGTGACTTTGGGAAGGTCCTAAGATAACGATGAAATACTAGACTATAGCCCTTCCCTCTCAGTCTGCAGTCAAGGATTTACCACTTGAGGTGGACCTGCACGAAGACTTCTCAAATTCAGTTCCTTCTCTCCCCCTTGTCACAGTGAGATCTTCATCACTTCTTCCCAGCAACATTATAATAATGTATTCCCTGATCGCCCATCCCCTGACCTGAAAACATTTAATGAATTTCTGCAGTGTTTGGTGTGGGATATACCACGGTCCCTCCTACTCCTATTATCCTAGGACCTTTCTGACACAGCACTGCTAAAACATTAGGCTCACCTGCCATTCATCAGGCAGGTCTAAGGTAGCATGAATTAGCCGTTTTAATCCTCGAAATGCCCCTCTGAGTAGGTGCTGCCATATTCCATATTATAAATAAAGGAACTAAGGCGTACATGACCAAGTCACACAAAACACAGTCTCATTTTTTGGTATCTTACATTGTAATGAAGACATACGTAAAAAATCATTTCTCACAGTAAAGAAAGTACTGAACTTGCCTGCAGAGATCAGGGAAGTGCTTACCTGGTGAAAGGGACTCTGTGTTGTCTTGAACAGTGCGCCATAGTTCCTCGGGCAGACTCTCGGACAGGCAAGGGCATTCATGTGAGGAAGTGAGTAGTTTGGCCGGACTGGATCTCAGGGTATGTGTGGAGAGAAAGGACTTGGGGCAGAAGTTGAGACTGGATCCTTAATTGTGCATATTTGAGCCACATGGAAGTTTTAAGGTGTTTTATTTGAAAGTAATTTTGGACTTAAAAAAATGCAAAAATAAAAATAGTACAGCCTTTACCCAGATTTACCTACTGGTAATATTTTACCCTGTTTGACTTTATATTGCTTGCTCTCGCTGTCGTCTATCATCTAACTATCTACACACACACACACACACACAGTGGAGGGAGAAAACTGCATTTTGACAGAGATAAGCAGGCTGCGGGTGACCAATTGGGAAATCTAACTCATACTTTGAAACAAACAGAATTACTTGCTGAAGGTACCAGAAGGTCGCAGCAACACTTAAGTTTTGTATTGTGGGAATTTAACAGAGGTTCTCAGCTTTCATATTAATTTGAACAGACTACTTGTAAAATAAAAAAAAAAAATGAGAACAGCAATAGTTAATCAAGTAATAATAATTAATCAAGTAATAATAATTAATCAAGCAGCATCATTTCTCAATGAACCCTATATTTTTGTTGGTAAAATAAAGGGTCTTTGGAAAACCAGACAAGACATACTCTCCATGGTGCTGAAAATTGAACTATGTTAAGTTTTGGTTTTGTTATCTCCCTCTTTTCTAATGTTCAAAATTTGCAAACGTCAATGAACAAGTAGCTAATGCGCCCAAGAGCTTGGGTTGGGTGAGGGAAAGGCAAGAAAACGGAAGCCACTTGTGTCCCCATTTGGCCGGGCTTTGTCCTTTTGGAACATTTTTTCATATAAACAGGTTAACACATTTTTAAATGCCTGAATCTGTGATCTATCACAAGTGCAGACAACATAAGGTCTATGTCTGTAGCGCTGAGCAGAAAATCGAAGTCGCCTTTTCCACGCTGAGAATTTAATAGCAGGCAGGGAGGGCCGGCCCTGGGCGCGCCAGGAGGCGCCGGCCTGTGAAACGGAATCGAGAATGACCCACGTATGGATTTAGGATTTTATGGCTTTGGGAAGGCAAGCAGACTATTTTAACTGCACTTCTGTCAGACTTTCCTCTTAAACAGCATTCCCACTGGAAACTTTAAAAAACAGCACAACTGGAAACTTGAAAAACAGCTACAGCATTCACTTCGCTCAACAGCTGCAGGTATTGGAGCCCCAGCTTCTGCGGCGGCCGCGGCCTCTTGAGCGACGACAAAGTGATCAGAGGAACAGAGCGTGCTGACTGCGGCGAAGGGCTCTGTAATCACACCCCGGGATTGCCATTTGGCTGCCGGCGCGGCCCCCGCAGGCACAGGTGCCCTCAACGCTCCCGCACCCAATCAAACCCGCAAAGGCCTTTCATGCCATGGCCCGCACCCAATCAAACCCGCAAAGGCCTTTCGTGGCTTTTCTTGGAAAAGACTAGCGCAACTTCATTCCTTCCCTTCTTTGGCTCACTGTTCCTTCCCCCTTGTTCTGATACATAAACATTCTCTTTTTAGCGAAGGTCCCCGTGCGATTTTATGAGGAGCTGTTGCAATCGGTGAGCGTGAGGCCGTGTGGCAGGAGGGAGGATGTTTGCACTCCTGCCGAGTGGCTCCCCGGGCTCTGTGAAAAATTGGTAATAATTGTCCCTCCTTCTCTTGTGCAAAACGTAGGGAGCAAGGGTTCCAGAGAGAGAGTTTAAGTACCTGCAGCTGTTGAGATCAATGCAGCAAAGGGGCGCAAAACAATCCTCAGCAAGTCAAAATCAGCACCGTCCGCGCCCGCTTCTTGCTGCTCAAAGATCATCTTGTGTCTTTACAACCCTCGTTTTATAAAGGACTTGTATCCACAAGAAAACTATTGATTGTTGACCAAAACAAAAAATAAGCTTGTCTGGTAGCAAAGGTGCACTTTTTCTCTCCTGAACCGCCAGCCTAGCTAATTATTTCTTGAAGGCGTGCCCTGAAAGAAACACTGACTACAGAGGAGCGCCTTCGTCCATCACGGTCAGAGATGCTTGTGTCCCCAAATCACAGTTTCCCACGTAAGGCTTAGAGCCGTTGGCAGCCGTGACGGGGACAGGCAAAGCAGCAGCATGGAGAGAGGAGAGGATTCAAACGCTCAAAATGGGTTATTAAAGGAGAGAAAGAACTTGAAACATGAATGTATTTTATCAGTAAAGATACATTTGAATATCCAGTGTCTAAATGACCATATAGTTTTTTCTAAAATGTAAGGGCATTGAGGAATCTCTTTTGTGGTCTCTCTTCTACCTGCTCTTGGGAGGCCCCGAGAGATGAAACATGGTAGGATTCTGAGGTCTTTAGCATAATAGGAATATTCTGCTAAATGTTTTCTATAACTCTTTACAAATTTTCACACAGAATGCTGCAAATGAAATTTATATGGAATAATTTAATTTGACTGTAACATTTATTTTAATCTCTGCATTCAAGAGGATTTGCATAGAAATTCTTTTTTAAAAAATGTTTCCTAATTAAATTGAACACATAATGTCATATCATTTGCCAGGTTTGATATACTTCTACTCTCGTAATTAAAATATATAGGGAGCTGCAGGGGAAAAATGGGGTGGTTGCAGTTAAAATGTAACAGTTTTTAGAGATTTTTAAAACCAGGAGGCATAAGTATTTAATGTAAATTAGGCTCATACTCTATTCATTGTATCAGAATAAGATGAAGCATAACTGACTTCACTTTTCCAACGCTGGGAAGCTCCAGAGCAAAAAAACCACCTTGTGCAAAAAATCACCTTGTGCTAAATCTATCATTACCTGCCGTGTGGTACTGCGGGAAGTCCTGTGTGCCTCAGAAGCAACGCACTAACTCCAGTGCCTGGTTGTGTTGAAGTCTGTGGATGTGTGGGGCCCAGGGACTTCTGGATGCAAGCAGATGGCACTATGTAGACTGACTCCTCAGGGAATGGGCCCTGCCTTAGTCTGTCTGCGAGTTGCTATGCTAGTCTCTCTGGAAGACGGGCTCACAGTGATATTCTCAAAAGCACCTGAAGCAGCAGGTTCTTGGGTTACTGTACCCACACTAACCACGTCCATATGATGAAGTTGGTTTTAACCCATGATGGTTCTTATTGACCCACTGATAAATAATTCCAGATTATGCAGCATCTCTTTTTCTCAGTCTGAAACTTAGAGCCGATAGCCAATCATGAGTCACTGGTCCTTGCACAGGTATGTGGAAGGTGCAGCCAGATCTCCTTAATGGATTTTTGTATTCCGGGAACATAATTATGGTAGACATTCAAATCTAATGGAGCCACAAAATGTTGACTCTAAAAACTGATTGTGGGGAGAAGTGCTTCATCGGAATGATTATGTTCCTGTCCGTTTTAGTTGCAAGCTTCTATCTCCTCTCTTGATCACAGGGATCTCGGCCCAGTTTACACCCGGCCTCCAGGTGTAACTTTGTGCACTCAGGAGGCTGGAGCAATTTGTAGAGGAAACACTGACAAACACTAACTTTCCCAAATCTTAAATCTTTTCTCCCCAAGACTGTCATAGATGAATAGAACCATATGTTAGCTGTTGTTCTAGCAACCTTATGAGCGTTTGTGTACATCTCCTTGTCAGTGAGATTCAATAAGCACGAGCTTATCAGCCTCTGGAAGTTATTTTACCCATGCCTTCATTTATTCTTTCTCCATTTTAGTTTTTTCATGGCCATGTGCTATTCCTTTTGCTTCTTTTTAATTTCTTATTATAGGATATTTCACACAGAATATTCATGTAACGCTATTTTTGACAGAAAGTAGACAATTTAAGAGTATGTAGGTTTTTTGTATATAGCATCTCTGCATCACTTTTCTTTAACCCTTTTATGCCTTAAATTTATTCACTAATTTCACAAATACTTATTGAGTAACTACTTTAAATACCATAGAGCAGTTTTATACTCATGAAACTTATAATTTAGTGGGGAATGCTGAGAGTTGTGTGTGTTTTTTTAAATTATGATAATAGATCTTGATTAATGTTGTAGTAAAGACAGTTTCGGAGCTATAGGAACAATGCCTGGGGCGGATCAGGGCAGGCTTCCGCCAGGAAGTGACATCTAAGCTGAAACCTGAGGGATAAGTAAAAATTTCCCAGATGAAAAAATTGTGGTGTGTTCTGCAGCGTGTACACAGTGGAAACAATAGGCATGAAGACCCCGAGGCAAGGAAAACAGACCGTATTTGAAGAACTGAAGGAAGCTGCGTGTGACTGGAGCATCAGGCCTGCAGGGCTGATGGGAGGCGAGGGAAACAGCGCTAAATCGCAGGCGCCTTGTAAGCAGTGCTGAGGAGGGCGAACACTGTTTTAAGGATACAAGGAAGTCGAAGTGTTTTAAGGTAGGATGTGATATCAATCCATTTGCATTTGGGGAAAACTTACTTTGACTGTAGAATGGAGAATGGATGAAATAAACCAGGATTGGAGGCAGAAAGGCTACTTAGGAAATATTACAATATTACAGTGATCCAGGAGAGAGAGAGATGGGGGGGAAGAGGGAGGGAGAGAGAAGAAGAAAAGAGAAGTAGAGAGAGAATCAGAGAGAGAATCAGAGAGAGAATCAGAGAGAGAGAATCGCATGGTGTGTTTGGATGAGTGAGGGGTGGTCGGATTCAGAGCTCCATGCCCCAGCAGCCTGGGCAAACAGGTGAGACATCACCTGATGTTTCTTGGTGCTAAGTAACCCAGGAATTAGAGCAGGTTTGTGATTGAACATGGTAAGTTTTGTTTTAGGCGTACGAGTTTCAGGTGTCCGTGAGAGGCAGAACAGAAATGGTATCGAGCTAGTGGAGCCAGTCTTCTTGGGTTTGAATCCAGGCTCTGACACTCAGCAGCTGTGTGATTTTGAATAGGTTATTTAAATTTGTCATACCTCCGTTTCCTCTGTAAAATGAAAATAATAATACCTACTTTGGGGTTGCTGTGAAGGTTGGACAGAAAATGTAAATTAGGCCCCTGGAATAGTGCTGGGTACAGAGTAAGTGCTAAGCGTTAGCCATTGCTGCTGTTGTATTGTTATGAAACATCCAAATAGAGATGTCTAGAAGGCAGTTGTATATTCATTTTCAAAGATCAGAAAAGGATCAGTTATCATGAAGTGCATATCTTACTGAATATCTACTATGCTCTGGGGGAAAAAATGAGCCCTAAAAAGGGACATTCTAATAGTCATTTTTGACCTCTTAGCAATGTAAAAGTGAAATTGATACACCATTAAAATGTTTAAAAACCCCTGAATAAAATATATTCTAGGAAGACAAAATTGCAAATTGTTATTTCTCTTGGTTGATATATTAAAAAATGTATTTCAGCACCATGCTTTAGTACTTGGACTATGATAGCAAGTTTTAATGTTCTGTAAGATAAGATTAACCTAATTTAAAATAACTTTGATATGTCCATCAGAAATAGTATAATTATATTGGAAAAAACTATAAAATTACAAGGAGTAATTTCATTGCA
Source organism: Miniopterus schreibersii (assembly GCF_964146895.1). Lineage (NCBI taxonomy): Eukaryota > Metazoa > Chordata > Mammalia > Chiroptera > Miniopteridae > Miniopterus > Miniopterus schreibersii. The sequence continues at coordinate 17,033,180 of NC_138108.1, read as the reverse complement.
CGAATTTGAATTTCTGGAATGGACTCAGTGACAGCCTGGCAGACAGTTTCTCTGCATGATGGGGTTGGATATTATATTTCTTCAAGCCATGACATGCTATGATTTTCTGGGCAGTATGGTTGCTTTGATTTGAAGGTTTTGATTATGGTAGAGGTGGTCCCAAATGAGCCCAAATGTAATTTAGATTTTTATGGGAAGGAGTGATGGCACATTGTAGTTGGTGGTCAGACAGTATTTATTGGCATGAGTTGACTAGCAGGGCCGCTATTGCTTTAGGCTGGTGAGTAATAGTAATGTTATTAATGACAGCGATCCCATTCTGAGCTCTTACTCTGTGTCCTGTGCTATGCTAGCATTTAAGTTATGGGATCTCACTTGAATGCTCACAGCATTCCTAATTTACACATGTGGAGAGGGAACGTGACTGCCCAGGGTCATACAGAGAGATAAAGGGAGGGCGTGTAAGAGAAAAGGGGAGTCTTGGAGGAGATGAAGCTGTAGAGGAGACAGTGAACCAGAGCAAGGGGGGTCAGAGGAGTTGGGAGAGGAGGGAAGGAGGGATGGACAAACAGGGAAAGGAAGAGCTGGATGCTGCCCGAATACCTTTTTGGTCCCGAGAACTGATTTTTGGATCCTCAGTGAAAACATGAGTTAGTCATAAGCTCTGAGAGCTGGTGGCGTTCAGTGGGCTCAGACAATCATGAAGCCTCCCCGGACAGCAGCCAGCTTGAATGGGCTCATTCCTGAGTACGCTGGAGAGGCACTGTTAGGGGCCATTTACAGGGAACAGTCGGTGCTTATTTGCTGGATCCCGATAGGTAAGTAAAATCTGCTTATAATTGTGAAATGACTTTTTAGGGCCTGGGGACTTTAGGATTATGTGATGATAGAAGCAGAATGCCAGGGAGAGCCAGATATCCTACTCTGTGAAGTTATCTATTGCTGCATAAGAAACTACCCCAAGCCCTGGCCAGTAGCTCAGTTGGTTAGAAAGTCATCTCGATAGGCCAAGGTTGTGGGTTTGATCCTCTGTCAGGACACACACAAGAATCAACCAATGAATGCACAAATAAGTGGGACAACAAATCAATGTTTCTCTCTCTCTCTCTCTCTCAAGTCAATAAATAAGTTAAAAACAACAGCAACAACAAACTACCCCCAAAATTTAGTGGCTTAAAACTACATTATTGTAGTCCATAATTGTGTAGGTTAAAAATTGGAACCAGACTTGGCGGTATAACTCTCCTGCTTTTGTGACATTGGTTAAGGTCGTTTTGTGTACTCAGCTGGTAGTTGGGCTGGTTTTGAAGGACCAGATGGCTTCACTCCCATGTGTAGTGGGAAGGATGAGTGGAAGAATGAACCCAGCTGAGACTGTTGACCAGAGTGTCTACATTTAGCCTCTCCAATATGGTGGCCTCAGTGCTATTAAACTTCTTAAATGGCAGGTGGCTTCCTCCAGGGTAAGCGTTTTGAAAGACCTAAGTGGAAGCTGCAAGTCTTATGGCCTATCCTTGGGATTCCCAGAAGGTCACTTCCTCTGCATTGACATTGGTCAAACACATCAATAAAGCCAGCTCAGATTCAATGAGAGAAGAATTAAACTCCCCTTCTCAATCAGGAGTAACAAAGAATTTGCAGCCTTATTTAATTAATCATGCCCCCCTAACTTTAATTAGATAATTTGTAAATCATTTCAATTAATCCAAAAGTCTGAAGATTTCCGTGCACAGTAACCATCACAGCCGTAAACGCCATTCACAGTGCAATTCTCGTCAGCGGAGTGTGAACAAGTTTCTTATGTGAAGACATACCTATGTCTCCCACAGCACAAAAATGATATTTTACTGTTGAAGTCTAGGCGGTACTTTAAAGATCTGTAATAATAGTAATTTTGACTGATTCAAGAGCAAAAAAATCTTTGCTAGGAAGACCTATCTGGATTAGGTTTAGAAAAGAGACAGGAAGCTCTGAAGCAGCTGCTTCGCTAGAACTAGGAGCAGGCTGTGCACATTTGGCAGCAACTGTTACTTTGGAAATAATCTACCAAAGAGGCCCCTGCATATAATATTACGCATATAGGACTTTACGTGTTGATCACAGTGCTTTGCAACAGTAAGCATGTGACAGACTTTAAAGAAACAAGTGCACATGCACGTGGGCATCCTTTCCCACCCTCTAGGCAAGTGAGAGCACTGGAGCATAGTGATTAAAACCAGGGTTTCCTGGGCTTGAAGTCTGTCTCCACAGTGACCTGCTGCATGACTCTGGACAAGCTATCTAAACTCCTGGTGCTTCAGTTTCCTCACTGGTAAAGAGGAGGCAGTGATCGTACCTTGTTTATGAATTGTAGTACAGGTAAATAAAATAATCCATGTAGATTGCCATAGAAAAGTACCTGGCACATAGCAAAAATTCGATAAATGTTAGTTCTTATAATTACTTTTTAAGAATAAAATGGCTGGTTTCTGGGGACAGCTTAATCCTCTGTGGATAGAAAGGTCATCAAATCCATGATGTCCTTGTTAATGAATTTTCAAGGGATGAAGTTCTCACTCTACAACAGTTGACCCACTATGGAATCTGAAAAAATCAGAATGAATTTTGAAATCTCTTGCCCTGTTTGCACTCTCAAGCACAGAGTTTCCAAAAAATAAAAAAAATTCATCAATGTAGAGACAGATATCCAGCTGTTCATAGATAAGGAAATACTTCTTTTAACAGATAATACAGGTAGAAGGCCCCTAAGGTACAGAAAATGCCAATTATATAAAGACACATCTAAGAAGTTAGTTCTTAACTAATAGTTTCCCAAAATATAGGAACTAAGCTGAAATCAATGGGTGTATTTGATATACCACTACAAAGCAATGTTATACCAAATCTACTTAACTGAAAATAAAATGATATTTTAAAAAATTAACTGTTGGAAAAAATAGCCTCAACAAATTTAACTCACTAGCTACAACCAAGAAAAATCCTATTAACCATAATTGGTGGGTTCTTCTTTTTTTAAGAATCCATAATTAAATTTTATTGTCTTGTAAGTGATTTGGATTAATTGCATCCATAATAGACTGGTGCTCATTCTCCACTTTAAGGGGGGAAATGGCAGTTTCATAGAATGCAGTCATTTATTGCAATCCTCAAGCATTTTGTTTCCTGCCAAGGCAAATCTGCTGTAAAGCTCCAGTTCCTCTTAGGATTTACTGAAAAGTGACAGGTGTTGATACACTGGTATCTTTCTCAACAGATCCGAATGAGCTAAACAAAATGACTTCTCTACCCATTTAGGCAGAAAAATAAATGGGGACACCAGCTAATGAGGGAATGTAAAGTTAGCTGGACTCAAAGCTTTCCAAGCTGTTGGCAGCTGGAATCAAAAAAGGACTCATGCCGACAGTTGCTCATGTTTATTGCTGAACATGAAATTAGAAAGATGCTTCATCTTCCCCACAGGTGCAAGAACATATAGTTATTAATTACAGCAAAACACATTTATTGACAACCCCAAGCCTACAAAATCTCACACTCAGCAAATGGCTTTCAAAGTTCACCCAAAAAAACACTTTAGAATCAATACAAAAGCATCACATAGTTGATGAATCTCTGTCTAGTAAAATTCTGTATCCTGAAAGCAGGGCATAGACTGTCTCTTAATATTTATGGAGTTGAACAGCATCAATACTTTCTTTGTTCTTGTAGTAAACCTATTAGACAACAAATTCCCTAATTTCCAGTTGCTTTTATAGGTATGATTCCAGGATATTAGGAAGACTGAACTGATTTGTTTTTCAGAGGTTTTAAGATCAATATTACCCCTTCATTGAGCGGTTTGTTTGTTCACTACTTTAATAAAGGTCTATGGAATCCTATTATGTGCCAGGTACTATTCTAGGTGCTTTGGAGAACATATATACATACATAGGGACTTAAAAATCTTGTGGAATCTATATTATGAAACAACTAAAGTATAATAAAGCATATGATTGAATGCTGAATTGTAAGCAGTAGACTTTAAGAGCTACTTTAGTTCTAAGGAGGGTAGACACTTAAAGGATTTTCAGGGAAGGGGATCCTGAACTAAGCTGTCTACAGACACTGAATGACATGCATATTTTATATATTTGTTCTTTTTTATCCAACTCATTTCATTCTAAATAGGATTTGAGACAACTTGCAGAAATGCACACAGTGCAATATGTTAAGATAAAATAAAATAAAGAGATGGATAAAAATGATACTAGGCAATAATTCTAGGGGTGAGTTCAGGATTCCAAGTGTGCACCCTAAATTTCTGTCCGGCTTTTGGAGATGGGTCTCAGATTTGGTCCTGTGTTTTTTTGTTAGCCAAGGATAGAAATAAGATAGGAGAGATCTATGATCCCAGGTCAAAGCACACAATTGCTAGTTGATCTTGTATATAAATACACAAGATAAATGTCCCCTATAAATCCTTTAGAGGAATACTGAAAGATATAGTGAATTCAATCCTCAAAATTTTATTATAATGTAAAAGCTAGTTTTTATGGCTGCTTGTGCCTCAATGTACGCTACTACTCTGATACTCTAGCTTTATTTATTTATTTAAGAACTATTTAAAACATTTATTGAGCACTTAGTATATGCTGGACACTGTTCTAGGCATTCGAGATAGACTGGGGACATACCACTTGGAAAATAAGTGATAAACAAAAAATATCACAAAGTTCATTTTAATAGTGATAATTGTTATGAAAGTGACACAACAGGAATTAGTGATGGAGAGAAACTAAGAGACCGAGGAAGGCCTCTTTGAAAGATGATAACTGAGGTATGTTTAAATGATTAGCAGGGCACAGTCATGACAAGCTTAGGAGGAAAGCTATTACGAGGCACAGAGAACAACAGTCTTGGCGAGGGAAAAACAACCTTGGTGGGTTGGAGAGATAACAAGAACGCTGGCGTGGGTGGACCATAGTGAATGAGAGACGGAGGCGTGCTAATCTGTGGAAAGACATGTGGATTTTCTTCGAAGGGCAATGGGAAACAGGTTATATGATTGGGAATATCTAGAAAAATAGGCGATTGAAATCCTCTTGGAGCTTAATTTCTCATCCAACAATTGTAAAGAATGGAGTATCAGACAATTTGAAAATACCTTCTTTGGCACACCTTGTAAGTCAGAAATTCAGTTTAGGTCAGGGCTGTTCCTCACTTCTAATGGTTATCTGAATTTAGGTGGAATATTTGACAAGCCACATGATTCCAAAGCAATTTACTGTCAGGCCCATTCCAACAAACGAACAAAGGGGCACTCAAGTTTCCAAAATTATATGTCAGAGAACTGTATAACATGGTCATAATAATTTGAGTCTGAAAAATAAGTGAAAGCAGGTGCTCCCAATTGTTTGTGGTAGTCGTAAACACACCAATAAGGCAACAACGGAACGCCTGATATTAATCACAGACATTTTCTGGTATACCTCCAAGATAAACTGGTTACAAAAATATACCCCTAGGTAACTAAATGAATTGACCTATGATATAAAGTTGTTACCTATAAGCCAATTAAGCTTTGGAAGTCAGCCAAATGATTATTAAAGCTTTTGAGTAGGTGTTATTAAGCCATACTTTCTGACAGTAATTAGGTGACAGGATCGGTTATCCACTGAGGCCGCTCTTAGCTGATGACAGTAAACCCCATGATCAGCATATTCAGGGATCCTTCCTTACACCCCCACCCTGCCCTTTTTTGGTCTTCTCCTTAGGATAGAAAGAGAAAACTGATTTTTCTCACCAGTCAAGTCAGCCAATAAACAAGAAGTGCTTCCTGTAACCTGAGTTCTTGGGCCTTCTTGATAGAAAGGGCTGCCTTGGGAGCAAGAGAAAATTATTCTAGGCTAGCTAAATGTTTTCAGCAAATAAGCAGATTCAAGCTATCGACAGCCTCACCAAGCCAGCTGAGAGGACGGTAAGGCCAGGCAACAATACAACTTTAGATTATATCACAAGAACGATGGGAGGGTATCATGATTTTTAAAAATTGATTGATTTACGGTCAGTAATTTATGCACATGGTGCAAAATTCAAAATGTAAACAGAGCATATGATGAAAAAGTATGTCACCCTCCCAAAACTGTCACTTCTCCAGATCAGCTATTCTTAAGAAAATATTCAGAGATACACAAACATGCCACAACACACTTTTTAAAATACCAGTTAAAACATACTGTCCTTCTCCTTGCTTTTTTTCACTTAAGAATATATTTTATTTTTGCCGCATCTACTGCGAGGATGAAGAGCATTCTCAGCAATCAGACTGTTGACAACCCAGAAAATGTCGAGCTGGCTCTCAGGGGATGCACGGTTATTGTGAAGTGCACCAGAGGCATCCTGCAGGGGGACTTCAGTCACATCCATGTAGAACTCAGTCTCCTTGAAAAAAAAAGAAGCGGCTCCCGTTGACAAATGCTGGGGAAATAGAAAGGAACTGGCCACCGTTCGCACTATCTGCAGCCGTGTGCAGAACATGATCAAGGGTGTGACCCTGGGCTTCCCTTACGAGACGAGGCCTGTGGACGCTCACCTTCCCACCGACATCGTCACTCAGGAGAATGGTTCTCTTGTTGGAATCAGAAATTTCTTAGGTGAAAAATGTATCCTCAGGGTTCGAATGAGGTCAGGTGTTGCTTGTTCGGTATCTCAAGCCCAGAAAGATGAGTTGATTCTTAAAGGAAACAACATTGAAATTGTGTTAAATTTAGCTGCTTCGATTCAGCAAGCCACAACAGTTAAAAACAAGGATATCAGAGAATTTTTGGATGGTATCTATGTTTCTGAAAAAGGAACAGTTCAGGGGCTGATGAGTCAGATCTAAGTTGTCCAGCTGCAGAAACAGCAAGATGCCTAATGATTCCACAGACTTATTTGAGATACTTTAAAGATACAATAAAAGCCATGTATTAAAAAAAAGAATGTATTTTAGATATTTGTTCCATATCCATACGTTGAGAGTTACCCCATTCTTTTTAATGATTTCATAAAATACTAAACAAGCTATATTATGTTTAACAATTTTTTATTAATGAACTTATAGGTTATTTTTAATAGTTTACTATTACAAACAGTATGGTAATGATATCCTTGTACATGTGTGGGTATAGGATGTGTCTATAGTGAATGTGAATTTTTATTTTTGATAGATATAAACAAATTTCTCTCTGTAACAGATTTTATTTGCATCAGTTAGCCTTTGCTGTGTAACAAACCATCCTTCATATCAATGGGTAAAAGAATGGTCATTTATTAATTAAAGATTCTGTAGGTTGACATTTGGGACAATTGGGATTGATTATGTAGTCATTTGCCTCAGTTTACACTTCAAATTCAGTGTAAATGCTTTTTATTGGCAGATGAAATTATTTTATTTCACAGTTGTCTTTATTTTTTAATTTTTACTTTTTTAAAATTTATCTTTATTGTTGAAAGTATTACAGGTGTCCCATTTTTCCCCCAATTGACCCCCTCCACCTCACTCCCACCCCCTCCCCAGGCCTTCACCCGGTATTGACTGTGTCCATGGGTTATGCTTATATGCATATAACTTCTTTGGTTAATCTCTTCCCACCCCCCACCCCCTTCCCTCTTTCCTCTGAAATATGATCGCCTGCTGCCTGTGTCAATGTCTCTGGATCTATTTAGCTTGTCAGATTGTTTTGTCCATTAGCTTCTTCTTAAAGAAGACCCTTCAACTTTTCCTGTAGTGCTGGTCTTGTGGTGATGAACTCCTTTAGCTTTTCTTTGTGTGAGAAGCTCTTTATCTGACTTTCAGTTCTAAATGATAGCTTTGCTGGGTAGAGCAATCTTGGTTGTAGTTCCATGTTTTTCATCACTTTGAATATTTCTTGCCATTCCCTGCTGGCCTGCAAAGTTTCTGCTGAGAAATCATCTGACAGTCGTATGGGGGCTCCCTTGTAGGTAACTAACTGCTTTTCTCTTGCTGCTTTTAAGATTCTCTCTTTGTCTTTAACCTTTGGCATTTTAATTATGATGTGTCTTGCTGTGGGCCTCTTTGGGTTCCTCTTGTTTGGGACCCTCTGTGCTTCCTGGACTTGTAAGTCTATTTCTTTCCCCAGGTAGGGGAAGTTTTCTGTAATTATTTTTTCAAATAGGTTTTCAATTTCTTGCTCTCTTTCTTTTCCTTCTGGCATCCCAATAATATAAATGTTGGGCCTTTTGAAATTGTCCCAGAGGCTCTTTATACTATCTTCATATTCTATATTCTTTTTGCTCTTCTGATTGGATGATTTTTTTCCCCCCTCATGTTCCAAATTGCTGATTTGATTCTCAGCATCCTCTACTCTACTGTTGATTCCCTGTAAATTATTCTTCATTTCAGTTCCTGTAGCCTTCACTTCAAATTAGTACTTTATTATGTCATTGATTTTCTCAGTTGTTTTTGTAATACTCTTACTAATCTGCTTGAGCATCCTGAACTCTGTTAGTTTGCTTGGATCTATTTCATTTAGTTCCTCTTCTAGAGATTTCTTCTGTTCTTTCCTTATGTTTCTTTGCCTCCACATTTTGGCTGCTTCCAGGTGCTTGTTTCTATGTATTAGGTAGAGCTGCTATGTCTCCTGGAATTGGTAGAGTGGCTTTGTGTAGTAGGTGTCCTGTAGGGTCCAGTGGCTCAGCCTCCCCAGTCACCTGGGCTGGGCCTTTTAGGTGCTCCCCTGTGTGGGCTGTGTGCACTGTCCTGTTGTACTTGAGCCTTGGTTGCTGTTGGCTCCCTGGGAGGAATTGACCCCCAGGCCAATTGGCTGTGAGGACCAGCTGCAACTACAGCCAGAGAGATGCTGTGGTGGAGACACCTCTATGGAGCAGGATTTACTTCAGTGGAGCTTTGGTGTTCACCAAGTGCGCCCCTTGAGTGTGTCACTTGTGGATGTGGTAGGGTTGTAATCCAGCGTGGTCGAGTCTGACCACCAGGTGCACTGTCTCTGGGGCCTCCCGGGAGGTGCAAAGTCAGCCTCTGCCAGTGCCTTGCCCAGGGCCACCCAGCATGAGCTACACAGCAAACCGTATGTGGCTGCTACTCGTGCTGGGCTTGGCGTTGTCCAGGAGAGGCCAAGCTGTGAGCCAATGCAGCTGCCGCTAGTGCCAGGCCTGGGGCCGCTTATCAAGCCATATGGGGCCCGCTGCTGCTTGTTTGAGAGATTTTAGGAAAGTCCTAAGCAGGAGGCTGGAGAGGCCACTTGCACAGGAAAGCCCCTGGAAACGGCCCGGATGAGCTGCAGGTGGGGAGGGGCGGGGCCTCCGGGAATCACGGGGCGGGGCCAAAGGTGTGAGTCAGGTGCTGGCGATTCAAACATGGCGCCTGCCTGCCGGCTGTGCGGGGAGGACTCGCCACAGGAACCGTGGCCTCTGCAGGCCCTTCTGCCTGGAGGAAGCTGCCCCTCCACCTCTCGCCCGGATCTCAGGCAGGTTAGTTCCTCCCTGAGTGTCCCGGGTCCTTTCAGGCCGCTGCCCGGCGCTGGGCTCAGAGGGAGCGTCCGAGTGAGTCCGTGCCGGGCCCTTTAGAGGAGCTGCTGGGGCTCCCGCAGCCTCCGCGACCCTCAGGGACAGTCCCCGCTGGTTTCACAGCCCGGAGTTGTGGAGACGAATCTTCCCAACCCTGGAGCCCTGGGCTGGGGGCCTGCTGTGGGGCTGGGACCCTCCCTCCTCCCCGAAACCTCCACCGCTGCCGAGATTCCCTCCCAGGTTTACCCCGTGGCACTGGGTGTGGGCCTGAGGCCGTGTCTCCGGGATCCAGCCCCAACCCGCCTGTGTCTCCGCCCCTCCTACTGGTCTCGGTGCTTCTCTAGTTCCCTGGTTGTGGCGCTTCTGTTCAGCCAGATTTCAGGAGACTCTCAGTGATGGTGGTTCTGTATTTTAGTTGTCATTTTGATGTGGTTGCGGGAGGTGGTCTTTGCAGCTGTTACCTCGCCGCCATCTTGTTTCCTCTCCTTTACTATATTTCTTTCACAGTTGTCTTTAAAACCACAAAGATACATGTTATTCCTATAAAAATATTAATATACAGATAATTATACTTTCTAGAAAATGATTATATAGATCCTCTCAAAGAAAAATGCATCCCATTATATGGTTTCAGTGAAATTGCTTGGAAAAAACTCAAATCTGAACTGATTCCTAAAACATACCATGCTACAACTGCATCTTTTGGTTCAAAGTATAAATTATTGTCATCAGTACGTGTTCCTGTATTCTTAGGCATTTGATAATACCCATATAGGCTGGGGGATTATCACTTAATGCTCCATTGGTTCATCAGCATGTTCTGCAGGTTCATCAGGTTCATCAGTAGGTTGAGCAGACTGTGCCTTCCTCTTGCCCTTTCTTCAAGCCCTTGGAGGAGTGGAGACACATCATCATCATAAATCATAAGCTCCAAGTCTTTACCAACAGTTCCAATGGAAACATTCCTTGTAGTTAGGTCTCATTCTGCAGGAAGTGTCTTTCCTAAAGCGTGCAGACCACGTTTAACCAGTTCATTCAGGTTGCACTCCATAAACTCTGACATATGTCTCTCCAAATAAATATGAACTCATTGAGAATGGGCTCCAATGGACATAGCTCTGCAGTCAAAATAGTTAGCAGATGGACAGGTTTGGAAAATATGAGGGCCCATATCATCGTAGCGAGCAATAAGCAGTTCAACACCATATGGTCTTTGGCCATATCTTTGTGTTGGTATCTGGGTCTTGCTTTCAATTAGAGATACAAGATGAGATACAGGAAGAGGTCTGTCAAATACAAATCTGGAGGCCAAGCACTCTTGGTGCATAAAATTACAGAACAGTCTAGCATCAGCAATTAGTCCTGCAACTGAGATACTAATATGGTTGTCAACATGGAGAATTTTTTTCTGATGAGATGCAAGCTCTGACTATGCTCTCTTCAATATAACTAATACTTATATGGGTTTTTGATTTCAGACCAACTGTGGCTGAAACTTATTTGATAGCTTCCATTGCATATTTAATTTGACGAATAAGCGTTTTGAAATACAAACATGCGTCTAGCTGGCCAGTAGGTACAAGAGATAAAGAAATATAGAACCCCAACTTTCCTTTAAGAAGTTCATGATGTTCTAAGTATAGTTTTATGAGGCTGTTTTCTTAATATTCATATCAAAACTTTAAAAATGTGTTAATTCTTCAAATATTAAATTTACATATATAAATCCACGTTTAGACCAGAAACAAGTCATTTATAGGTCAATAAGTTTTATAATACACTGTTTCTATAACCAATTAAACTTAGACATTTCTGGTTTTGCTGGTATCCTGGTAACATTTCTCCTTAAAAGGGGCAAGAAACTATCTTTATATACATAGGTAAAGGGGTTAATACACTATATAGAGATATATATATATTTTTAATCAGAGACAAAGTTCTAATTTTCCAAAATTTTATTTTTTGTTATCTGTATCAGAATTTGAACTACTTTATTTTCCCTCATCTCTCAAACAATGTCACAAGGGTTAAAAAACATTTGAGATAATATTTGCATGAGATGGTGGACTCTGAGCCACACTTGAGTAAGGCAGTGTAGGCAGTAATGTTAGCAGACCATGTTTTCCAGGAGGAAAGAGTTAATTTTCTTATGGCAGCTTAAGTACTGGTAGGCATGAATTTTTTTCTGTGTGTATCCAAACCCAAAATACAGAGAATAAAATGAAACCTGTTGTTTTCAGCTGCTTCAGGTGACTTAGCATAATTACCAAGAGGGAAGAATACTGTAAATCTTTCTGTGCGAGAACTGTTTTTATATAAGGCATGTGTGGGTAGCTTTCACTTAAGACTAAAATATTTTGACAAATAAAAATTTCAACTAGCACCTCTGTGACTAAATTTAAGTCTATACATTGAGATATAATATGGCTCTAATCACATATTTCAGCTGTCAGAATCCCTGGCAGAGTGGATTAGTGAAGAAAGAAAAAAAAAGAAGTCATAAAAGAACAAGGGAAAATTTTTTGACAGGGAAAAAAGATGGTTATAAATGCAACAAATTTCCTCTGTAGATTCTAATGTTTTCACTAAACAAGTCAAGAAAGGATAATATAAAATCTCTGTAAGAGGATTTTGAAAGTCAAAATAGACATGAAAAAGACAGACTGTACAAATGACAGTTAAAAGGGTGAGGAGAAATCCCTAATAATTCTTATCTTATTTTAATTTCACTGAATTTGAATGCATTTCTAACTTGGCGACACTAGGAAATCTAAGATCAGATTTGTTTTTCCTATTGATATTCAGCTGGAAGGGTAAGTCATACATTATTTAAATAAACAATAATAAATCCGTTTGAAGGGGCTAGATCAAACTCATAGAGAAATGTATTATTCCCCCAGAATTTCAGACTCCAAAGGCAAGAAGAAGACCTCAGAGGTCCTGCAGTTCATTTTCCTGTACTCAGAGCACTCCAGAAAGACAGCTTTGTTTCTTCTTATTAATTTTGCAGACAGGTAGTTGCTATACTGCTGGTCTGATTTCCCCTATTAAATTTTGGTTCAATGATTTCTTCTTTACTACCTTCAACATCCTATTTATTCATTAGCAAATACCTAGCATATGTCAGAAACTGTACTAATCATTGAAGGAACCAAGGTACATAAGAGATCCTCTCTCCTCAGGAAAATACAGAGCACTACGTGAAATGAAGTGGGTGACCTGGAAGTTTGGGGAAGGGCATTGGAACCAGATGGAGGGGGGCTAAGAAGGTGCGCTTGAACTTAGTCTTGAAAATGTGGTATAAATCAGCTAGGAGAAAGAATAAAAGCTGAACATTTCTGAAAGAGGGACAATCACACACAAAGATGAGAGGGTGTCAAGAGTGTGATGGGCTTTAGGAGTTCCATATGCATTGGGTAAAGACTATTGCAGATAGGGGGAGGTAGGAGTTCAGGCTAGAGCAACACTCCTCAAAATATTTTTGGGGGAGTATTAGTCCTGCTAGAAGCACTGCAAAAATATTTCCAGGCTCAGTTCCACTTAAAATAATGGAAAGATCATCCATCACTATACAGAATATTAATCAAAAAGGGTCTTATATAGAAGATCAATAAGGAAACAGAGGACTTGGACAACACTGTGGGCCAAATCCATCTAACAGACATATACAGAACCTTCCACCCTACAGCAGGTGAATATACATCCTTCTCAAGCTCACATGGACCTTCAAGACAGACCACATGCTGAACGAGACTTAACAAATTTAAGAAGATTGAAGTCATACCAAGTATCTTCCCTGACCAATATGGAATCAAACTAGAAATCAACAACAGAAGCAAAACTGGAAAATTCACAAATAAGTGGAATTTATATAACACGCTCTTGAAGGACCGTTGGGTCAAAGAAGAAATTAAAAGGGAAATTAGTAAACACCTCTAGTTGAATGATTTTAAAGCAGGGAATCGACATGATCAGATTTTTATTTTGGAACTCTCTCTGGCAGGTTTGGATGCTGCCAGCTTTGCCAGCTTTGAGGCTACATAAAAAGGAGTGAAATGGAGGCAGAGAGACCAGTGAGAGACAGCAATGCAAGCATGGACTAAAGCAGCAGCGATGGAATGGAGAAGATAAACAAGGCAATATTGATGAAGCAGTTGGGATCTGATGGGAGTTCCCAATAAACACAGTGGGTTCCAGAGGCTATTGGGAGGTGTGGTTGGGAAGGCAGGCCTGGGAGGAAACACAGGAGGAAGAAAGCTTGGAGAAGCATTGGGGTAACAGTCCAGGCAAGGAAGAAAAAACAGAAGAGTTTACATTTAAAACAGTGGCTCAGGATCATGATGCTGAGGGTAATGTCTGGAGTTTTAGTTTCTCTCACTACTGGATGGAGGTTCTATGGAGATATCATCCAAGCCAATATGATGCCTTAAGTATGTGGTCTAGTCAAGCTTTGTCCACAGAAAATGTTCTAAGCTTTGGCTCTTCCCCAAGTGATATAATTACCTACATACGTGTTTGGCTTCCTATAGACCTCCTCTCTCCATTGGATGTCTACAGGTAGGTCAGTAACACTCCACAGCAGGTTTCCTCAAGGACAGTTTAGAGTTCCAAGGCATCTTGAATGGCTCTGACAGCTGCTTACTTAGCCGATCGCCCTAGCACTCGCTGTTTGCAATCCAGCCCTTGATTCTCCCGCCAGCCCCTTTAGGATCCTGTAATTCTCGTGCTCACTCTGATTCCGTATGGATGATAATTCTGCTCTCCCGTTTGACCACTCTCTGAAACTAACGTTTCACACTGTGGTCATGCCCTTGCTGGCACCTAGATATAGTTCGTCTGTTAGGTTGATGCTCCGGTAGCGTGGCCAACAGTCCCGGTTTGCTTGTGGCTTCGGGGTTTCTGCAGTACAGGATTTTGTTGCTGAAACCAGGAAAGACCTGGACAAACTAGACAGTTGGTCTCCCTAAGTAGCTCTCTGACTTATTCACCACTATCTCCTGGCATAGTGCCTGCCACACAGTAGGCCTTAAATACTTCAAATAAACACTACTTATAATTAGTTGAAGGCCTGTGAATACCAGATATCTATATGCATTTTATCATTTTATCTTGATTTGATAAATTTATTTCAACTTGCATTATTTCCAGAATGCCTCAATGCCTGTGTAACCTTCCATCATCCACCTGCTTAAGCTTTTGCATTAGTGTTGAGCTTTGGGAGCTGTCAGAGATGAGCACCCAGGGAATGAGAAATGTTAACAGAGTACAGCACTGTGCAAACTTCCAGTAATAGCTACTACCCTTTTCTCTCCAGGGCCCTTTTCCCCCAGGCATCTTGTTATCTCTAAGAAACATGAATTCATGAGAAAGAGAAAATTCCTAGTTATCAGCATGAGTTAGAAGTCAGACATGTGTAGTTACTTTTATCTATGTGCACATTTCATAAAACATATTGCTTTAAAAACCCTCAGCCTTCACAGACTTTTAAAATAAGTTTTTACAACTGAAATTAAGATGCCATAAGAATAAGAGATTTCTTCTGTGTTTACTTACAGTTATGGTCACAGTGGAACTGGTGCCTTGTGTGTTTTTTATTGACCATCTCATGACAATAGTTGACATGACACCTTCAATTTTGGAACAAAATAACTCTCCAATCGCTCTGAATCCCCTTTGTAGTTTATGTTTATAATGCACTGTTGAATTATCTTAATAGAATATTAATATCAGATTAGTTACTCATATGGCAGCTATTATTTTAGTGTAATAAACAAATGTAGCTCATAATTATAAAATGTATTGTGATTAATGAATGTGTCACCCTTGCATAGCGGTAACATATTTGCTCTTTTTAAAATCAAATTTAGAAGAAGATGAAAGAAGGAATTATGATATGACACTCACTAGAGATGAAATTGATAATGGAACTGCTTCCCTTTCTGGTTTATGAGCAGTTTCCTTGATATGAATTATATTTGTAGCCAGAGTTTACAGTGCACTCAAATGTATATAGGGTCACACATGCATCATTAAATAAATAATCTAGTGTGAAAAGTTCTCTTTAAAAAAAAGGGCAATAAAAATGAAAACAACCAAGCCATGAACATATAGTCAATGCTTTGCCTGATTTAAATAAAATATTCTTCCAAATTGTCACTGTTTGGCTTCCCTGGTATATGAAGTACAGGTAACTCTATAATTGTAGATTGGTGGCTTTAGCAGGTTAAACTTTTCAAAAATATGTCTAATACCATAGTCATTAGACTTTTCAGTAATTAAAAAATATAGCCTAATGCAGAAAGTAATAATTGGTTACCAAATTCTTTAAGAAATAGTTTCATGAAAAATTTAAAAGACAATATTTTATAATACCAAGTCAAAACAAAAATGCCTTTGTCACTAGAAATCGACTGTTTTGTAGTTTTTCTTTTTGAAAGAAATGAGAATATTCTTATTTGTATAATTAAGCATAAGGAAGGATTTGGGCAGCCAATGTGAGAGCACTATGAGTAATAAATCCAGCAAGCGATAATCTCAAGACCAATATGATGGTTATTGCTTAAAGGAGATTCAAACTACTCATTTAGCATAGTTATTACCACTTTCTCTCTCTGCTTAAAAAAAAAAAATCTTTCATCTATTTAGTTTCCAATTATCTGTGACAGAAGAGATTTTATCCATCCTTATATGCCCCATAAAGTCCTGCATAATAACTCACACTTTTTTAGCACTTGTAAGTATGTATCGATTGCTAGATCTATAATCTCAAAATAACTGTGTTAAGAACATGAAAAGATTACTATTGAGACAAGCAAAAGAAATTGATGTGACACATCTCAAAGTTAAAGGATTAATCAATTACACTTCAAATTTGATAGAAGGAATACCATCCCACTGATTGCCAGGATCCCACTGATCCCATCCTTGCCGTGGATTTCTTGTTGCTGCCTTGGGCTAGGAGAGGGTCTGGTTTCTGAATTGCACGTGGCTGTCGAAACAAAGGCTACTCACTACGGCCCAGTATGGTTCTGCCTGTTGCTATGCTCTACAGGCATCATTTCCATTTGAAAGTCTTTAAGTTGTTCTCACAGTATCATGATCATTTAGAAATTATCGGTGCTTTAGAATAGCTGATACAATTTTTTTGATGGGGGCTACCATTTTCTCAAAATGTAAACAGATATGCTTAAGTTACTTAAGTTCCACCTGGCTCCAGTTTCAGAGTGAAATCCCTGCTGGGAAGGAGTTAGAAAGGTAAAGAAAGAACAGAACAGCCCTGCTGCCCCCCAGAGTGGTCTCTCTGAGTGAACAGCCTAGTGAGAGATGGAAGGAGAGGTGTAGACGTTTCTCTTTTCTACTGCATATGGGGAGGGTACAGAATTTCTAAATGCAAGTGGGTTACAAAGGTAAAGCATTTTTCCCCCTAATTAACATGGACCCTGATTAACAGTCTGTGGCCCTGAGAAATTAATACTCTTTTACCCTCCAGTGCTGAGGACAGTTGAGAATAAACTACTAGAGAGGTTTTTAACTACAGGCTGAGATGTGTAAAGTGTGTTAAAAGAGAGATGTCTAAGGTTTTTTATTTAAAGGTAATTATTAAGACATACATTCTAAGTCTATATTTCTGAAAGAAGTTTTTTTCTAGTAGAATCATGCTTCATTGGCTAATGTTGCTTATATTTACTTGCTTTAATAAAGGGTTATGTTTTGGTACCAAAGGACATTTTTCACTCTCTGTTCCTGAATATAAATGACTAGACTCTGCCTTCTTAAAGAGCACAGATGTGGTGTGGTGAGCTCAGGTTGCAGGCCCGGTGTTTTCCAGTGGCGAACAGGGCTAATTTTACAGACTTGCTCTCCTAAACTCAAAACACAGCATAGAAACACGTGGATGCCTGAACAGAATCACTAATAAAGAATTAAGCAGCCCACTGATTCGAGAGCAGAAGGGACAACATGGATTTTGTTTACAAAGCCTCAGAATTTTTTGAGGCAAGCCTGCTAGCACTGAGCAATATTGAACCTCTCAGTTCCTGGCTGTGTGCTCATTTATAGCAACATGTACTTTATTATTGGAAAAAAAAATACATTTGCAAAGAGGCCAAGTAATTAAAAGTTCTCCTCTTTCTCCATCACACAACTAAAAGGAATGCTCTAAAAATTCCTGGGCAAACACAATTTTAGATTAAATCCTAATAGCATAAATATGTTAATTCACTGCATTGCCAGTTTTTAACAAATAGTTTTATTGAGATATTATTTACCCACCATATAATTCATCCATTTAAAGAGTAAAATTAGCCCGGCCGGCATGGCTCAGTGGTTGAGCGTCGACCTAGGATCCAGGAGATTGTGGTTCAATTCCCGGTCAGGGCACATGCCCGGGTTTCGGGCTCGATCCCTAGTCGGAGGTGTGCAGGAGGCAGTCGATCAATGGCTTTCTCTCATCATTGATGCTTCTATCTCTCTCTCCCTGTCCCTTCTCTCATCATTGATGCTTCTATCTCTCTCTCCCTGTCCCTTCTCTCATCATTAATGCTTCTATCTCTCTCTCCTTGTCCCTTCCTCTTTCTGAAGTCAATAAAGACATTAAAAAAATAATAACAAAGTGTACAATTTAATTGACTTTAGTATAATCACAGATCTTTTTGCAAGTATTGCCACAAAAATTTTAGAATAGTTGAATAACTCCAGAAAGGAACCCTGTAACTATGAGCAGTCACTTCCCGTCTCCTCCAGCAGCCCCAGGTTTAGGCTTCCACTCACTTTCCATACCTATGGACAAAATGTGGTCTTCTGTGACTAGCTCATTCATTAGCATAATGTTTTCAAGGTTCATGTATGCGATAGCATGTATCAGTATTTCATTCCTTTCTTATTGGCAAATAATGTTTTATTATATGAATATATCACATTTCCTTTATTCATTTTCTGGTTTATGAACATTTGGGTGGTTTCCACTTTTCTGGTTATTATGAATTATGCTATGAACATTTGTGTAGAAATATGTTTTCTTTTGGGAGGGAGGAGTATATACTCAAGAGGAGTGTTGTTAGGTCATATGGTAGCTGTAAGTTGACCCCTTTGAGGAAATCTCCAGACTGCTTTCCAAAGCAGCTACACCATTTTGCATTTCCACAGGTTTTCTATGTGGGTCCCAACTGATACTGATGTGACCTCCAGGGCTCACTGTGGTTGTTGATGTTTTTTGTTCATATTTTTAGTTGCTTGGCTGGACTGTTTCAGTGATATCTCTTCCCCGCCCCAGTGTGCTGCCTCCAAGGATGCAGCCTTCAGCATCACACACACTCACCCTGGGACGACAGTGCTTTAGCAGGGCTGTCTTTGTCTTTTCCCAATCTCTGCTAAACTGTTTGCCTCTGCAGGAATCTCACCCAGCTGCCGCCTCCCCTAATTGCTGGCTCATTGTTCTATTGTTTCAACAACATCCTGGGCATAAATTACTCCACAGTCTAATCCAATTAAACTCCAGTCTCTGCAGGGGTCTTTTTTGAAGCCAGCCTTTGAGGGATGCAGCCTTCTTCCTAGCTGTCTCTTTCCCGGGTTCTTTCTGTTAAACTTTTACCTGATCTGTGGTTTAGCTTGTTGCACTCATGGAGCTACGAGCCTCTCTTTAATTGCTCACCACCAAAACTTCTGCATCGTTGCTCCAGAGCTGTGGGCAAGGACAGTGGCCCAATTCTCTGGAAGTTATATCCCTTCTTTAAAAGTGGGGTATAGTACAAGGCAAGTAGCTGATGGTCTTCTTGGTTTGCCTCTTCAGGCATAGAAACTGCCCCACCTACAAACAAGCAGAGACAAGGCAACTGGGAATCAATTTTCTTGATCTGATGCATCTAGAGTAGGGGATCCACCATTTGAGTGAGTGCTGGGCGGAGGAAGTACTAGAGGCCTGCCCTACCAGGGGAGATCATTAACGCTTGACTGGGAGCTGGGGAAGAGACCCCTGTATTCTCAGCTGCACCTGCCTGGAGTAGAGCCACGGTCACCTTGAGTTGGGGAAAGGCTAGGTAAGGAGGCTCAAAAAGCCACAGATTCTCCCTGTTCTTACCAAGATTACATATATTTTCTTAAATAAGTGTTTCTCCATTTGCTGTATGCCCTATGACAATATCCAGAGACTTAAATTTTTTTTCCATAATTTTCACCAGGTATGGTTGTTTTACTGGTGATAGGGTCAACAGGACTCCTCATGTTGCCTTCCTAAAGCATCTCTAGCCATGCTCTTGAGAAAAATGTGCAATCTGTATGTCCACTTGGTTAAGTCAAAAAGAAAATTCCAATAGTGATAGGCGCAGTTAGACAGACATGAGCAGAGCAAGGACGATAGGCCGGGTACAGAAGGTCATCAGGGTGGAAAGTCCTGAATGCCTAGCAAAGGACAATTGTAGGGTTGGGATCTCACCCCCAGGGCAGCCTTTCCTTCCCCAGCATATCACTGGTCATGTGGTTTCGACCCCTGACCTTTCCTCCCTAGAGATGACTTCAGGCCTCAGTTGTGTTTCAGCTTCAGGCCCAGAAGAGCAACAAAAACCAGCCACAGGTGATCTCAGGACCAGCTGCATTGATGGCCCCTGTCTTGGCACAGACCAATCAATCAGTGGAGGCTGAAACCCTGAAAGGACACAGCTGTAAAACTGCTGAATATTCTATTAAGATCTTCCCCTGGGACTTCCTCTAAGATCTCCAAGTTTAAAACCATTAGGATGGAGGGCTGAGCACACTCCCTCCCGGGAGCATACCCGTGCCCCCCCCCCCCCCCCCCCCCCCCCCCCCCCGGCATTAGCTTCCTCACTCCCAAGCTCCAAGGGCCCTTCCTTTGCCTCTGTAACTTGTTTCCTAAGCTCATTTCTTCTAGGAATTACTTCTTCCACCTCTGTAATTTTATCAAATAAATGTTCTCTTATAGTTTGGGACTTGGCTCTGAATTCTTTCCTAGCCAGAACCTAAGTACCAAGGTTGCTGAACCCAGGTTTGGTCTGACCTCACGGGCTCACACCTGGTGCCATTCCTGCTGCCTACAACACAACTGCAAAGTAATAAGTGCAGATCACTTAGAGAGGACAAAAAAAATCAATTTCATGCCACACTTTTTGCAACAGAAACCTGGTTGCAAGAAGATAATGGAATATTACTAAAGTATTTGAAGGAAAACAAACCAGATAGTTATTGTCTCAGTTTCTGGGGGCAGGAGTGCAGGTACATCTTAGCTGGGGCTACTGCTCAGGCTCTCACAGTCTGCAATCAAGGCACTAACTCCAACTGCATTGTCATCAGAGCCTTGACTGAGGAAAGCTCTACTTCTAAATGCCCTGTGGTTGTTGACAGAATTCATCTCCTTGCAGCTGTAGACCTGAGGTCCACATTTTGTTGTTCACTGTGGGCTGGGGGCCCGCTCTCAGCTACTAGAGGCTGCTGCCCACTGTTCCTTGCTGTGTGAGCTATCGCACAGGCTCACCCCATGACAGCTGACTTCAAGGCCATCAGGAATTCCTTTCTCCAGTCTTCTAAATCAGTGTCTCATAATGTAGCATAATCATGGGAATGACATTGTATCACCTTTGCTGTGCAAAGTAACCTAATCAAAGGCATGGCATCCTATCTCCTTTGCCATAATCTATCTTTTAGAAGCACTTGCAGGTTCCACTCACACTCAAGGGGAGGAAATTATACAAGGGCATGACTCTTTGGGGTCACCTTAAGGTGTGTCCACCAAATCTTTCGATACTAAGAATATTTAATAAATGCCAATATACAAGGTTTTTGTTTAATTTCAGAAGAGTCAGTGGAGGTTTACTAGTTGAACAATCAGTTCACATAGAAGAGCCAGGTAAATATCTTCCTTCCAAACGTCCCTGATGCAGAACCTCTTCTCTCAGGGTAGTACCCCGACCTTTGATGTATTTGCTCTGAGGCTCTGATGGGAATCACAACATCAAATTACAATATGCATTATTTAGTTTTTATTTCTACTTTACATTCTGTGGCTTCAGCTTCCAAGGAGTAGGTAGGATATATCCTTGCAATCTTCTGTCTCTAAATTCGATCTTTAAAAAGGAGAGGAGGAGGAATTTTGGAAGAGGAAAGATGTGAAGAAGGCAGACTGGGTTAGGCAAGAGAAAGATTTGGGGAGGCAGATGCATACATGAGATAAAGAAAAGTAGGGATAGCCGGGGAACAAAAGGCAAACTTTGTAATCTTATTTATAGCTCAGCAGCAAATCAGAAGAGAAATAAAATCAGCTCAGTTGTTAACTCACACACCTTCTAAAAAAAATCTCCAGCTAATCTGTTAATGATATGTTTAAAAAAAAAAAAAAAAGTTTAAAAGTTTGGAAGACGTAAGAACAGGCAAGGTGAAGGCATTACTCAAGATTGATACAACGAGTTTCATCTTACAGTCAGCAATGATTCCAGCCAAAAACTATTCAGGCAGCCAGCGACTTATCAATGCAACACGGAAAGGCTATTTTTCTGTACAGACTTTTGTGCGTCTTTTTTTAATTGTTCTTGTCTTTCCATATGGCTCTAGTACGTGGTGGACTGCAAATTTATGTCAGCACGGAGGCTGTAGTTGGCCTTGATTTCCAGAAGCTGATTAATGATGGTCTTTCTTAGTAAGCAGAAGTTACCAATAAAATTGACTCTAATGGGTGCTTGGGGTGTTGTTAGTACACAGATGCAGACAATCAGCCAGGAGAGGAACAGCTGATGTACATCTTGAGATCAAGATAAGAGGTGGTGCTTGGAGCTATTGTTTAGTAGGAATTGCAGAGTATTTATAGTACTTATTGTATTTGTGGTGCATTAGTTGAACAGGCAAGAGTATAGCATTAAGAGAGCCATGCATCTAATGCTCAAACACTTTAGGGTGAAAACTCCTAACTCTAGCCAGACTTCTAACATGTCTGTGCCAGTCGCCGATGTGGAAGAGCCTTTCATCTGCTTAATGTCCTGTTGATTTTTCTTTTTTTCTTTTAGGATGAATTCCCAAAACTCTACATGACACACAAGACTTCCTATTATTATTATTTCTTTGGCCATTTCCAGCCTTTGCTTCAGGTGCCCCAGCTTTCCTGGGTATTATTCTTTTCTTTCCAAGCATCTGACACATCCTGGCCTCAAGTTTTTCATACACGCTGCCCTTCATTACCACTATTTTCCCTTTCTCTTTCCCCTATTGACTCCTCTCACTCCTCTTTCAGGTTAAATGGAGGATGCAGTCCTTACTTGAGGATGCTTTCCTTCATCCCCGCAGTAAAATCAGTCCTCCTGCTATTTGCTGAGAACTCTTTACATCTCCTGTGGCCCATAACACGTATAATACTGTGTGGGGTATATTCATTTTCCACCTCTGTGGATTGAAAGCTCCATGAGGCCACCTCACTGCTGTGTCATTAGCCACTAGTTCAGTGTTGAACACCCAGCAGGCTCCTTGGTATCTATTACTCAGGTGAAGTGATTAAGAGCAGGCTTTGGAGCCAGACCCAGCCAGCCACCAGTTGAATGTGGGGTATCACCACGGGCCCGTTACTTAATCTCACTAACCTATTTCCCTTCCATGTGAAAAGGAATAATGTCTTCCTTGCACAGCTTTCTGATAATTAAATGAGATCATGCATTTCAATCTATAGGAACAGTATAAAAACTATGGTAGAGGAAACATTATTTGGATGTAGCCTTCGCATGATATGAAACTCATTATCTCTCTTTGTTTTTATTTCTTTCCTTGAGGAAAAATGTACATATACCAGAGTAATGAGAAATGTAACATAGTTCACAATATACCTAACTCATTTAATTCATTTTGGACAGTTGTGGCTAGTGTCTGAGAGTTTCTTTTTCCCCTCTATGGGTCATCAGCCTTTATGTTGGGTAATCAAGGGTCATAAGATCTATATTATTTCCCTCTACAGTCATGTGTGGACATTCCTGGCACACATAGTAGGCAATTCATAAAAGTTAATCTCACATGTTATTCTTATGTTATTGTGCCATAGAAATGTTCCTTGTCTGTTCATTTATTCTCTGCCTCTCTCTTTCCGGAGATTGACAGTGTTGGACAATTTAAAAAACAAAAAGAAGGTTCAAGAAATGGTAAAAATAAAAAATTAGCTTTTAATGAGTAGTGTTTAGCATGTTGCAGGTACTGCAAAAATGCAGTAGTAGAAAAAGGTTGCCACATGGGTTTCATGGAGACTCCACTTTTTTTGCTGACTTAAAATTTTTATCTAAATGATATTATTGTTAACAGCAAGAGCCAAGATTTATTTAGCCAGGCACTGTACTAAACATTTTTTATGTGCTAATCTTTGCAACAACAGTTTGGGATAGGGACTCTTTAACATTCTCATTTTAGGAACAAGGCACAAAGGAGGTAAAATGGCACTCAAACTCTCTAACTACTATGCCACTAAGCAAGACACTAGAAGGACATTTCACATTTTTCAGAGTAATTAAGAACCACCTGGGAAGGATTTTTAAAAAATACATTTTTCCTGAACCCACTACCAGAGACTGATTTTGTAGCCTGGGTCGGGGCTTAGAAATCTGTATTTTTAACCCATGGTTCTAATGAATTAAATACAGGTGCTCCATGGGTCACTTTGAGAAGCATAGGTCTATATATCCTTAAAGAAAATTCATTTAATTCTTGGAGTTTTATAAGGTAAAGTGTAGGATTAAAATGTAACCAACAGCCAGGTTCAGCTGCCTGCCTCAACAAAAGCCAAATTTGTCAGACAGGTGCTGGTGAGAAGAGAAGAGGTTAATTCAATTGCTGACCACCTGAGAAGAAGGGAAACTCTTGCCTCAAATCTCATCTTAACATGTTAGTGCATGCAGGGGGTTTTATAGGGAGGGAGAGGGAAAGCAGAACAAAGAGATCAAGGGGAGGGCTTTGCAAAGTTCTCTACATGCAGGCCAGCAGAGTACATTCTGTTAAGGACCTTGATACTGGTCTGATGTGAGTCATCATAGCTTTATGGCTGAAAGTCAGCAAGTCTCCCAGAGCTGGAATGACTGAAGGTCGGAGTCTGTATCTTTTGAAGTTAGTTCCTAGGATTCTTATACAAGCATGCTTTTTTATCTATAAGCTATATATTAGTCAGAGTCAGCATTTACAGAAACAATGGCAAAAGAATAGTGGGGTGGGTTACAATTCCCCACTCTTACTATTTTTTCTAGGTGCAAAAATCCTTCCAATGTGTAAGACTATTTTTATCTTTATAAAAGCTAAACCAACATTAACCAGATTAACTGCTACTACTTTCAAAATCAAGGCTTCCAGAATAAATGATTGTCTTACTTGTGTATGCTGGTGGGATAAGACTCTTCAAATTCTAGGAATCAATACTCTATCTGTGGTATACTGAGATTTGGGTCCCTCTTACAAAGGTGACCGTCCTCCATGTGCTCGATTCACTCCACATGGCTATCTTTTAGTTTTTCTTCTGTGTTGCAAGCAAGAAAGAACTTGTAAGAGAAAGCCTGATGAAGCATATTTGGTTAATTCAGGTGAAGGAAATCCAGGGCTTCCTATAAAATAAGTCCATTGTCTAAGTATAATAATTCCTTCTGCTCTGCTCCACTGTGAGAAATCAGGATGGGTCTGGAATGACCTGACGTGGTTGATTGTGCTATACCCAAGTACATTGTTTCCTTTTTTAACGTTTGATCATATTTCTCACTAAAAATTCCATCTCAAATCAGACAGAAATACGGCACTTGTCCTGACTTCAGGCTCTGCTTTGCCAGGTTGCCCTTAGTGAATCCACGGTCAGGTTCTCCAGAGGCCAATCAGACAGGGTAATCAGCCCGTCCAGACTGACCCAATTAGGTTTAATTAGTTGTTTTTTTAATCTTTAAATTTTCTAGCCAGGTGGATTTTATGGTTTTTATTAAACAATGAGTAAGAGCTGAATCTTTGGAGTTAGTTGGTCTCTCAGGTGCTTTCTGTCGGCAGTAAAACTCCAGGAAATCTTTAAGTCTCCGCAAGGAAGTCAAATGATACTAAAAAAACAAGTCGACTCCTCTTCTCACAGGCTCTTTCTTTTAAAGGGAAGGTGTTCTTTCCTCAGTTTGAACAAATATCCATCTTATTTATTATTTTTTGTCAAAGTCTCACCCTTTCTCCCCTGGTAACCTTTTTAGTGTTTCATATGAGTTGGAAAATCAGCTGGACAAGTTTGAATATACACAATAAAGAGGGTTTCAAGGAAGTAGTGAAGGATCTAGAATAAAAGCAGAGTTAAGTGAGCCAAGGTGAATTACATGGAGAACAGAACTACTAGGAGGTATTTACCTTGGAGAAAATAAAAAATAATTCTTAATAATGAAGGAATATCAGGTTTATGAAGGTGGCCATGTTGAACTAATTTCATATTGGACTATTTTGTGGCCAAAAATTTTATATACATATTACCAATATTAGGTGGCAGGGAACCTAGTGTTTTACTTTAATTTTCTTAATTTTTAGGATACTGTGAGGCATTTTATCATCTACTTATAATTGGTAGACAATTGTTTATTGCCATCTAAGGGTCCCTGTGGTGCTCCCTTTCTTTGCCATTCCTCCCTTTCTTCTCCTCTGGTCTCTCTCTCACTTTTCCTGTCTCTTGTCCCTTCCTTGCTTCCCCAGCTCTCCTTTCTCTTCTCTCCCTGTCTTCCTTCCCCCTGTCCCTCTCCTTCCCACCCCTTCCTTCGTCACCTTCCTCCTCTGTGTTCTTTGCCCTGGCCCCTTCCCATCCCTCTCCACGTGGTGTTTTACAAGCTCTTCTGTGTGTTGTAATCACCTGGAGAGCCTGTTAAAACACCAGTTGCTGGCCTCTATCTGGAATGTCAGATTCAGTAGGTCTGGGTTGGGGCCTGAGAAGTTGCATTTCTAACAGTTTCCCAGGTGACGCTACTGGGACCCGACATTAAGGACCACTTCTTTAACTGACGTCGATGAGCTAGTCTCTGCTTCCAAGGTTAAGCCAACAGACTTTAGATCGATCTTAGAATTTGTTTGTAAATTGCCTGTACTGTCCTAGGCAATCTTTATTGTCATCCCCATGTGATGAAAATGGATGTTATAAATACTTAAAAATAAATATTTGATAGCTTTCCTGATGCAATATTATAATATTAATCCTATCAATCAGAATTACTTTCAGAGTGGGGAGATAGGAAGCTCCCAAATTGGGGTCGTCCCTAAGCTGTGTGTAATGCTACCGCAGTGAGTTGTGGAGACAAGAAAATTAGAAAAGCATAAAGGACTGCAAAATTTTCCCCCTGATTTAAACAACTTCTAATTTTATGTCCAAGGCAATTGCTTTCTGAGTCTGTTTTTCTTCGCCTCTGCTATCTCTTGCACTATTAGACCATTGCCTCGCGATACATATTAAATGTGATTTAGTTTTTGTATCTTTGGGAAGAGATGCTAAGACTTACAAGGGCTACTTTTCTGGTTGCTGGGAAAGAACCAGCTGTCGTCAGGTGGCAGAATCACTGGAGAAGAGAGTCGGGGTTAAGGCCAGAGGGACACAGAACAAGGAGGGAATGGAATTCCTGGAAACACTTTTCAACCCTAAATTTAAAAATAAAGTGCTCAGCAGCATTTGTTATTCCTGCCTCCCAGGAACACGCTCTCACATATTCTTTCCTGGTACTCCTTGGATCTCATTGTCAGCTCTTTTTTCTCCGTTTCCTTTGCTCAATCTTCCTCTCTGACCTCTAAATGTTAAAATGCCTTTGCAGCCGGAGACCTTTTTTTTTTCTTTTTTACTGTCATTTTATGAGTGGCCTTACAGTCTCATATCTTTAAATAATGTTTATATGCCAATGCATTTCAAATTTATATCTTCAATCCTGACCAATCCTATTAATCCAGGCTTTTATATCCAATGGCTGCATGATAACTGTATTTAAATGTTTAATATTTATCTCTATCTTGCCACTTTTAAAAACAATGCCTTTTCCCCCCTCAAAAACTGTTTCTTTCCCAATCTTTTTAATTCTAATAGCAACATAGAAGCTCAGGAGCTTTTCTGCTCTGTGGAACTTTTAGAGGCTCCAGTTTACTCTCTCTTGTCTTTATGATGTGAGAAGGCTCCACTCTCAAGAGCCCCATAGTCCAAGGTTGCTGTTCCAGCTCCAGCCTTCAAATCCCTATTCTATCTAGCAGGAAAGATGTGTCATAGGAAAACAAAGACAAAATGATAAAATAGTCTTCTAGGAGGACCCCAGAAGGCACCTCATGGAGCTTTATCTTATCTGCTAAAACTTAGATACATGACCTTTACAAAGAAGGCTAGAAACAGTCTTACTCTGGTAGACCATTATTTTGCTGTGTTTCTATGGAAGTGAAAAAACATACACACAATAAAAACTTACCTTAGGGGACAATTAAGGGCTCCTGCTAATGCAGCACACACCACGATTGCTGGTTCTACCACTGCCTGTGAAGATAACGGATATCTACTAAAAACGGACATTCCAGTGAAGGCCTGAAGAAGGTTAGAAAAGTTTCCCCCATGATTTATATTGTATTGATAACCTTTGATTCTGCAGTCCCATAGTGAATCTTATCATCTCTCTATTCGATATCTATGCACTTACCACCTAACCCACATTCTCCGCTGGCTCTACCTAACACGCTCTCCCAGTTCTCCTTGACTTTCTTCCAGTCACTTTCTAGAATGCTTCACTCTGATATAAAATTAGTAAGAATTGTGTGATTATTACTACTAACTATTAAAGAATTGTGTGATTAGTACTAATAACACAGGGTGGGGCAAAAGTAGGTTTACAGTTTTTCATATAGAAAATAATACAATAATCAATAAGTACTAATACAAGAATGATCTCTCACATACTCACAACTGTAAACCTACTTTTGCCCCACCCTGTGTAACGCAGTGTTTGACTCGGCTCAATGTTTCTTTTCTCTGACACACATCACCTCTCTCTCTCTTTCCACAGGGGTTCTAAATAATGGATGGTCACTGCCTTTTCTCCCCCTCAGTACTGCTCTCCCTCCTACTGGCCTTATGGGTAGGATATTAAATTGGTGGTTATTAACCCATTGAGGACCATTTGAGAATTTTATGGAAACTATAAGACTCTCGGAAAAATGCGCACAGATTAATTAGTACACTATGTGTGTGGCAGGGAGGGGGGACTGGTTTTTTTGCACTTCCCGAATCATGTTTGTAGACCCCAGATTAAATTCTTTCATTAAAGTTTATTTTTGACGTATTTTTCACTCTCCTGGGACAGAGGAACACTC
The DNA here is from genome assembly GCF_964146895.1 of Miniopterus schreibersii. Classification (NCBI taxonomy): domain Eukaryota; kingdom Metazoa; phylum Chordata; class Mammalia; order Chiroptera; family Miniopteridae; genus Miniopterus; species Miniopterus schreibersii. Next base: position 17,004,386 of record NC_138108.1, on the reverse strand, counting down.
GGGTTGTGTGCTGGCGGTTTTTTGCGCGCTCTGCTCTTTTCTTGGCAGAACAACAGTCTTTACTGCTGATCCTGGTTAGCAGAACCAATAGCTGGTTAACAGTGACTGGTGTGAGTTTAGCCTTCCTTCTTTTCCTCAAAAATGTTTCCCCTGTATGTGTAAAATAGAGACGCTTCCCTGCGGGGGCCTAAGGAATCCCTCTTTATGTTCAATAGAGGATCTGATCCTATGACTTTCTTATTAACAACTCTGAACGTTCGATAAAGAGAGATGAAGGTTTTCTTCCCATGTGTTTCCCTTCACTTGATGATGGTTTATATTCTGTTCACTCCTTTTCAGTTTCTAGGACTCCTTCCACTCCCTCTCCCCTCACCTCCCCCTGAATATTCCTTTTGCGCAGTCGAAGGCCTGTTCACCTGCTCCAATCAACCGGAGTAGAGAAAAGACATTCTCAAGTTACTGCCTCACCTCCTCTCATACGATCAGCAAGCACACAGGACAGGGGCTTTCATAGGCACCCGGTAGGAAGCAGGCAGGTCCTTCCCTTGTGTCTGTGGTCACTACTTCGTGACCATCCCTGGGAAAATCCACCGTAAACATCACAACAGATTGCCCCTTTGCTCCGCCTTTTGACATCTGGACCACTGGACCCTGTGTTGATTCCCTCCCTTCCTGTTGGCTCCTCTAGATTCATTAATCACTTGCATTTGACACTCACAAGACCTGGATGTCGCCTCCTTTCCTTCAGCGAATCCAAAGGGGCCCTTGATTTTGTGTGTGTGAAATCTTTGGTAGTTAGTGTCAAACTGAACACTGAGTGATTTATTTTGGTTTGGGGGAAAGATAAGCTTTATTTCGCAGCTTTAGCATGATAAAGAAATGCTTCCCAGCCCGGCCGGTGAGAGGGTGGTAGTAGGTATGTTCTCTCATTGCGTCTGAAACTTTGCTCTGGCCAGACCTAGTTAATGGGATGGATCACAGTGTCTAGCAGTCACTCCTATCAGACACAGTGGGCCAAGCAGGAGGCTTTGAAAAGGGTTGCTGCTTTTTTTATTTGTAAAGCCGTTGAATCCATTTCAGGAACTTGCAAGACATCAATTAGATGGCGAATGGTCCAGTTTTAACTTTACCATTCTTTCTTGGCCCTGATGTTAAGTGCAAATATTTCTGTATCCTGGAACATTTGATAGTAAAAAATCCCATATAGACTGCTTGGAGTACTATGTGACATTTGAAACTGGAGAATTCTTTGATAGTTGGAAAATAAGTTTTCACAATATTTATCTCCCTTTATTGATGGTCTTTCTAAACGTGATTTTAGCCAAACAGAATACGGAATTTGAGATAGTGATGATATTTCTTCTTATGAATAGAAATGCTTCTCACTTTTAAAATGCCTATTGGATTATTTCATTTTATTTCTGGGCTTCTGGGCTTCAAATATCCATAGCTTCTGATGTATGTATGCCAAATATAAAAAGTAGATTGCTGAGAAAGAAATTACAATTGATTATAAATATTTTTATAGGATCAGTATGTGGTTTTCCTTATTGATTTTAGCAAGTGCAAAATGAAGTTATGCTGAATTACTGTTGTAATTATTAATAATAATTGTCAGCATAATTATAAAACCTTTCACCCAGACAATCAAAGCATTCTACTCATTTCTCCAATTAATTGAATACACGGAGAGTTAAGTAATTAGTGTAAAAACAGAGAAACAGAGCAGCAACCAAACATGTGGTTATTTATTGACCTTTTGTTTAAAAACATCATTTTCTGAAGACTCTTTAAACCAGTAACATCCAGAAAATTATTTAGACATGTATTTCTTGGAAAAGATAAAGTTTACACAGTGTTTGGATTATATTAATAGCATTAAAAAGAACTGTACACAGCAAATTAAGACAAAGCTTTTTATGAAATGCTGATTTTACAGGAGTGAACTTTGAATTACAAAAGTTCCAGTGAATCTGGGTGGGTGGCAGCATTTTTCTTCCTCCTCTCCTTCCTCTTTATTTTTAATAAAATCCTTTTCGTACCTATGTTTCTTTGTATTTTGAGAATCTGAGAAGAACAGAAGCAAAATTACTGAATGTCCTAACAAGAATCCAACCCAGACATGGAACTATTACCGCTCTCTTAATGAGGCGACCTGCTGAGTCAGTAACCCCAATTTGTCGTGTGGCCAGATCTTTTTTGTCTAGAAAAGCGCAAGAGTTCAGAGCTGACGCACTGAACTCAATGTGGGTGATGTATAGACCTGACTTTCGGGAAGAGACAAGAATGTTCTGATGAAAATTTTCTCAGATCAGGCAATCACTTGGTTAACAATACATGAATTCTCTGTATGCTCAGCTCTGTTAGTAGCTTTCAGATAAAGATTCATGCTTTCTTACCTACAGTTCTGAAATTCCAAATCTCAGAAGACGAAAATCTTCTTTTAAGTCATTTGTCAATACAATCTGACTGACCTCAACTGAGTTGAGGTGAATTATAATCTTTAAAAAGCTATATTCAATGTGAATAGTCATACATTTTGCTACAGAATGTTAATGTGTTTAATCTCAGGGTTGTGCCTCAGACCACACTGGAGGTATGAAACAGATAGAAGAACTCTCTACCAGACTTTGCTGGGTATTATCTTTATAAGATCTGAATAATTTTGGATTCAAAAATGTGGCCCAAGAGTTTTAGTTAAGGGATTGTGGACCTGCGCTTCTACTATTATAAATCATTTGGCAAAATTTTTATAATCAGTTCTTCAGTACTTTTTTAAAAAAAGCATATTGATTTCATATTAAGATCGATTACTTGTTTAGCAGACAAGCTTTCTAAGAATAAAATATATTTTAAAAAATATTTTTCTATTAAACATTTACTATATGTGTGTGCTTCCCGTTGACTTACATCATTTTTTACATAGATAAGAAATATGTATATTATTCCATCCCCCAGACAATTTTCTTTTAGGTCCAAAGGTACTATCCATATCTTCCATACATTTTTACCTTAATATATTTTGCGCATTTCATATCAATATTATGAAGGCTTGTCTCATTTAAAATATAATACTTTCATCTCAAATAGGAAATAAAAGTAGATAAATAAAAAATAAAAGATACAAAGAACTTTCATGAACTCATCACACCGCACTTTAACAATTAATAACTCACAGCCAGCCCTTTTCATTTATGCCATCACTTTTCTTTCTTTTCCATATTGTTTTAATGCAAACCCCAGATGCTTTATTATTGGAAAATTAATGACAAAAGGGCAGCCTTTGGAAGATGCAGCGTCTGTTTGAAATATATCATGTGCAATGCTCTTCATTCTTTCACTTGAAAGCCCCATAACCATCCTGTGCTGACAGGACTATGGTAATGGGAGAACCAATAAGTGCTGATACTGGTGGACTGGCTATTGAGGGCAATGTTTTCTCAATTCATGGTCATTTTTGAAGTCCACTTTCTTATCTTGCCATTGATAATACCAGTGGGTCAGAGGAGGTGGCTGCTGTACCGCTGGTTCTGATACACTCAACGGTGATATTTAAAACAGCCAGTGAAAGTGCCCAGTGTTGACACTAAGGTTACCCTGGCTGATGAATCTGACCGGTCTGATAGATCAATGGTAATAAAATATAACATGATGAGCTGAGGGACCATGGGGAGGCCATTGACTTTTCACGGATGGGTGGAGAGACTAGCGGAGCCCGTATGCCTTCTAACAAAACAATGTCTTGCTTTGATTAGAATGTAGCAGTTTAAACATGTATCTGTTATAATTTTTTAATCTTTAATATTTTTATATGACACACATGCACACATACACCCACACACATGCCCACAATTATTTTATCCGCGCCTTTTGTGAGTCTGTTACAGATACAGTGCCCTTTAGCCCTAAATACATCAACATTACCTAACAGTGAGGACGCTCATGCATCCCATATTCGACTTGGAACTGTTCAAACTCAAGAATGGTCTATTGATGTGATATTATCTAATCTATAGATGTCATTGAAATTCTACCGGTTGTCCTAAATTTTATTGATAGCTAAATATATGTTTATGTGTATGTATACATATTTTCATCTGGCCTAATAAGATCCAGTCCAAAATCACATACTGAGTTTAGTTGTCCTATTTCTTTATCTTGTCATTCGTGACCTTGTTATTTCTTAAGAGTGTAAACTAGTTATTTTGTAAAATTGTGCTCAATCTGGGCTTGTCTGTTTCCACATAATTAGTTCAGGATATAAAGAATTTAAAGAGAAATAAAGAATATATGTTTATTTGAAGGATTGTATCTGGCAAGGGAAACATATTATTAATTTCCTGTTGATTGCATTGGTACTTTAATACGCTTCAGCACTTTATGTCAGCTTTTATATTGTGTGTTTGATTTTAGGCAAGTACTGTTTCTACAAACAGATATCTGTTATCTCTTTAATGTTTGGTATTTTTATATGATCTAAGTAGATTTGTGGCAGGAGCATCACGATGCGATGATATGTCCCCAGTGCATGACGTCAGGAGGCATGCGATGCAGGTTTCTCCCGTTACCGGTGATGCTAATGCAGGTCACTTGGTTCAGGTGGTGTTTGCCTGGTTTCTCTACTAGAAAGGTGTTCTTTCCTCTTTGTAATTACTAATTTGTGAGAAGAGATACTTTAGAACTGTGTGGTTTGCTTTCCAGTAACCATTAGTTTTATTATCCAACAATGATTCTTATATATATTTGACTCATTATAATGGATGTTAATTTTGTAACTTTAGCATTGTTTCTACATTTGTTAGTTGGATTCTACTTTAAAGAAAAGATTCGCTTTACCTCATTATGTTAGTTTATTTGTATCAGCATAGGGTTATAGATACATGTATTAAATCAAATTGAAGTATAATTTACATATATAAATGCATCCATTGTAAGGGCAAAATTTAATGAGTTTTGACAAATATAAATGCCCATGCAACCACCACGACCATTGAATTATGGACCAGGGCCATCAGTCACTCCAGAGAAGTTCCTGGTGCCCTCTCGGTGGGTGTTCCTGCCTCCCCCCAAACCCAGGCACACACTGATGGCCTGTCTGTATCGAGAGATTGGAGTTCCCTCTTGTTTTGTGTCAGGCATCTTTCAGGCAGCCTAATATTTTTGATATTCATCCATATTGTTTGCTGTTTTTTATTACTTTTTATTACATTTCATATGAATGGATACCAAATGTTCTGTTGAACAGTATTACTTTTACTCACTAATTTTTACATTTTATTATTTCCTTCCTTGTGGTTTTCTTTGGTTTATTTTATTGTTTCCTAGCTCTTAACTGAGGAATTTAATTCGTTTAATTAATTTTTCTATTTTAATTATTATGAGTTTTAGTTTATGAATTTTCATCTGATTACTACTTTCAGTGGAGCCCAGAGGTTATGATACATAGAATTTCTCAAAAGTAATGATAAGAAAACATTTATCATTTTGGTTTGTACTTTGCCTTTTATACAGGAGTTGTTCAATATGCTTTGTTAAATTTCTGTATAGGAAGGCCTTTATAATTTTTGTTGTTAATTTCTAGTTATATTTTGTTTTGAACAGAGTATTATTTACAATATTTCTAGTTTATTTTTGTGCACTTAATTTGTTCTTATACTGAAAGTAGTATGTTAAAACCTTTTATTATTAGTGTATGTTTCATTGTAGTTTTCATAGTTTCTAATTATTAACAGTGGCTACTATGTTATTTGACTTACAGTCACAACTGTTTCAACTTTATTGTGAACTGTGACTCTTAGCATTATAAACTTTTTTTATTAGGGTAATCTGAAGTTTGCTAAGTTCTCTAGTGTCTAGTTTTGCTGAAAACAGGGCATTTGTGTGGTTTTATTTGTTTTAAATAAATGAGTCATTTTATTAGTTGTATAATTTTGGACTATGCATGGGGAGATTTGGATTTAGGCAGCCACTGTTATCTTGGTTACCTGGAAGTCCTTTACTATATATTTTATTGAGTATGATTATGGAGGCAGTGGTGTCATTTTTATTCAAATTGATTTATAACTGATTGCTATTATACTCACAGATGGTCAATATTTATTGAGTACATCTTAAATGTCAAATTCTATATTGTGCTTAGTGTTGAAAGTGTGAAGAGATTGTGACATGATTAGTATTCTAAGGAATTTACTTATATTCTGGGAAAGACATAAACAGTAATTTCATATAATTTGACAATTGCTCTTGTCTTATTACTGTACACACTCTATTTAAAGGGCAAATGTATGTATTTGTCTCATAACCATATTCTTTTTGTAAAAATTTTTTTATTTTATTTTTTTTTTAAATTTTATTATTGTTTAAAATATTACAGATGTCCCTTTTTCTCCCCAATGACCCGTTCCACCCCGTTCCTTCCCCCTCCCCAGTCCCTCTCCCCACCATTGTCCATGTCCTTGGGTTGTGCATATATGCATATAAGTTCTTTGGTTACTCTCTCCCCCTCATAACCATATTCTTAAGAGATATCTTCTGTCGGCCAATGGGAAACTCAAAAGCTCTTTTGTGTGATTCAACCACATGATGATATCTATCTTATAAAATTCTTGGGTAGCAGCTGTAGCCAGTTTTTGGTACCAACCAAAAAACATACAAAAAGTACCAGGGAAGGAGTGGTTACTTTTATACCTATAATGGGTTGATCTTTTATGGACAAAAAAAAAGAGATAAATAAGACCTAATCACTACTTTCCAGGTACAAATCAGTGGAGAAAAACACATATACAAGTCATTTAAAAACAAGACAAGATTTGTGCTATGTGCTATAATAATGCTATATTTGAGGCATGGGGAAAAACACATGGGCAGTAAGAAGATTAGATGTTGGGGGCCATTTGGAGTTTTAGAAGCATGGGGATATTCAGAAGCCTTGGAAAATTTGCACTTGGGGAAATGTTAATTCTTTTGCACATTGAAGCTTTGATTTTAATACAGTTAACAGTCTGTCAGCCTCCCTGTGAGGGTAGATTTTCATTTCCAGAGTGAAACAATAAATATTAGGGACAGCTCTAAGCAGGATACAGGAATGGTTAATAAAGCTGACTTCACTAGCCAACCTCTCAGTATTTCTGAGCTAGGAAGTTGGCAGGACTTTTGACTAGATTGCATCCTGTAATTGTTGTACTTGTGAAATAACTAAATGATATTTTCTCTGCCTCTGTAAAAGGGAGGTGGGTACATAGAAGCCTAGAAGCTATAACTTATGTGTATCTCAACTCAAGATTTATTTCTAGATAAAAAATAAAAATAAAAAATAGCTGGTTTGCCAGCAACAGTTTTAGCTATTGAATCTGTTATGATTCTGGATTTAATTAGTTGTTTATTGCTATTTAAAACAGATTGATGATGTTGATTTGAAACAGTTTGTGATCACAACAAAATTGCTTGTATAGGATGTTTCCTGATATTTTTCATCTTAGAATATGTTCTGCCTGTCAGAGCACTGTGTGTTTGCCTAATTCAAATAAGCCCACCCCAATCCTATTGCATGTGTAAGACAACCTTGCTCAATTAGTCTGCATAATTTTACAACAGGATTTGTATTTATTTTCTGTATTAGTTTTCATAAACTGAATCACAGCTCACAATTTTTTGTCTAAGCATCTGAGAGGTGTAGCACTCTGTTCCCATTAGTTAAGGAAGGCTGTGTGATATAAAATTATTTTTGAGGATTGTTTGATAAAGCAATCACAAGCTAGTGGCAAGAGATCTGAAAATGGGGCATATCCAGGTTCCCATCACCTACTCATCTCACTACTGCACACAGCTTTGAATGTTAAAAAAATTGTTATCCATATTTGAAAATAATATAAGATTTGGATTTCTGGCCTTCTCGAAAACTCAAGGTGTCTGGCAATGCTTGGTTAAGTTGCCACAGGGCACGTCTTAACTAGAATGCAGAGCTTCTGCCCCTCCACATGGGCCACACTCTCTAGTTTAGGCTCTACCTTCTGGGTTTTGTTACACTTGCCCACTTCACTGCCTGGTCGCTGCAGGCGTTTGGGCTTAAATGGAAGCATATCTGACCCACATTTCCATACAGGTCAGGCGCAATTTTAAGAAATCTAGGAGTGGCCATATGTGTCCATGTCTGGAAAATACTAGAAAGCAATGAAGAAACGAGACCCCCAAAAGCCTGCATCTAACTCTATTCACTGTTCTGAAAATTACTCTTTAATGCATGAAAAAGATTCTTCATTTTATTTCATAAATATTTAGTAGTATGTGTATATAGCAAAGGTAGGTTTACAGTTGTTCATATGGAAAATAATATAATAATTAATAAATAATAATACCAGAGTAAACTGTTTTGTGTACTCACAACTGTAAACCTACTTTTTGCCCCACCCTGTATATACAAGGTGTCCCCCCCAAAAATATATATATATACACTGTAACAGCTGACAGCTCAATTTTGAAAATGTAATGTATTTTAATAAACACTGTCCTTATAATTATTCAAAGGGTGTGTATATATTTTTTGGGACACCCTATATGTATATATGCACACACATATACAGTAAACACTAGAGAAATAATAGAATTTTAGAATGGGTGGAAAACAATCATTAATTTCTTTATGTTTATTTTTAATTTAGATATGTATTATCTACATATTCTGATACATTGTGGTTTACAACTTTATCTTATAAACTGGCAATTATGTGTTTGCGAATATATAATTACTTTTGTAGTCAGGAAGAAATGGATTACATATTTAATCTTCGCTTGGTAGAGATAAGGATCTTTCCAGTGACTTAGCATGGCCCAGTTATTTTTCATTGTCATTGTTGTTGGAATTTAATTATGTAATATCTTGATGGAATTCTGGTTAAGAAAAGGTACTGACTACAGTGTAGTTTCCTAGAGATTTAAGACGGAGTCAAAGGTCCGTGATGGGTTTTTCCCAACAAATTTATAAGTGTAGCAAGGGGAAAAGATTTATGATCTTAAACTTTCAAGTGAGGACATTTTCTTTTCTATGCTTCTTCAAAGCTTAATGTGTAGATGAAAGGTGAGAAAAGCTGTACCACAAGAAGCTGATCTTTTTAAAAAATATAATTTTCTTTATTTTCCTCTTTTATTTTTAGCAAGAACAAAAGGTAATGTCAACCAAGTCCCGATCTTCAACTGTGCCACATGGAACCCTAATCCTAAAATTCTTCTGTGGTCGTTATGCAACTTCCCTCATTTCTTCTGTCTCCAGCTGTCTATCAAATCAAGTATATTAGTTACTTTAAAGACTATGTTTTCATGAGTTTCTATTTATTAAAATATTATCAGTAACATTATTTTTATAATCATTGTTGTATTAATAAACATCTAATATTTTTAGACATTATTTTTGGATTCTTCTTGGACATCTTTCAACAAATATTTTTTGAACACTTACTAAGTCAGACATTCTGCTTGGACCTAGAGTTAAGTGATTCTGACTCTAGATCTTTTCCTAGATCATGGTTAAAATCCCAGGACTACAGAATTCCTTAATATATGAACTTGGGTAACTTACTTAAATTGTTGGAGCCTCGTTGACTTTATCTGTACAATGAGAATAGAAACTATCTCAAAGCAGGAAAACCCCCTAGTAGTTAGGATTCTCTAGAGAGCTGATGGGGAATTGACTCTGCTTTTATGACTCTGTTGACTTGATCTAAAACTTCCACTTACACAGCTGAAGTAAGAATTTAGTTGACTGCCCATCTGCCTCACTTCCAGCGTTGCTGCGATCGTAGGTCTCTGTCAGTTAGACTGTTCTGATTACGGCCTTCACTCTGCTGTCCGTTATGGCAACTATATCCACCTTGCCTTTGGCAAGTACATGCTACCCCGTCCTGCCACCACAGGATCCAAAGATTCCCATTGCACTGAGGTTTCTTACTCAGGGGCAGCAATTCCCACTGTAATTTCTGACCTACAGAAAAGAGCAACCGCAGAGCTCTTAAAGATGCTGGAGCTCCTCTCGCAAATTTATTGCTCACAGTCATGGTGCGAAATGTATTCTCTGGACCCTTCCGGGATGGGTGAGTAGGACTGAAATGATAAATGCTCTCTAACATTCAAATCTCCCGAAGCTTCTGGATCCCTTCCTCTAGTGTGTCGAAGGCAGTGTTGACATTTTATCTTATTTATTATAGCGTACCTTTTGGTTCATGTTTCAGCCAATCAATCAAACTACAACATTAAATTCAGAATCTCTGCATAGTAGGCCCCTGTCAATAAATTTCAAACAGTTAATATCCATTTTCACACATACCCCCCAGATTTCTGTCTGTATAAATTAGAGATATTATGTAGTTCTTTTAGAGGGTAGCTCACTTCCTCATGGGCCACAATTTGCATATAACCTTTATGGGCCTGCTGGGACTTGAGTCTAGTTTAGGTTTAGAAACAAAGAAGAGTGGGGGGATGTCTTGAGGTGATCTTGGAGTCCCTTGCAAGGCAGTTTCTCAGAGGGAGGACTGCCTCAGTTTCCTCAGGCAAAGCAGGGGTAGTCACCTCAAATAGGGGTTGTGGCTGCTTCTACTAACAAAGAAGTCGCAACACAATTTAGGGGTCCACTCTCCCCAGCTTTATGTCCCTGTTCTAATTTTCAGGATCCCGTTGCTTCCTAATCCATGACCTCATTTAAACAGTAGACACCATGTGAGATTGGGAGTTGAATTTGTATTGTAATTCTTCCATTCATAGGATGAGATTTGGGTTCAGTCTTCACCACCACAGTCCTGCAGCTGCAGGAACTAAGGGTTTCTTTCAGGGTGGAAATCAGATCATTCATGCAGTGCTTCAGCTGCATGAATCTAAATACCTGAGCTGAGTATTTTCTCTCTTCCATTTGTCCAGCACATTTAGGAGCAAATGGCCAATCTCATCATATTCATTAGTTCGGGAAAAATGTCCTAAGTTACCAGATACATGATCACCGAGAATCTTGTCTCATAAGTATTTGATTAGCAATATTCAGTGCTGATATTTTCTATATCTCTATTGCCACATCACACCATGAACTATCAGTGCTCTCTTTGCAACTATAAATAAGGACAATAGTGCCTTTTAATCTCACTGGAGTAGAAAACCAATTCCAGAAACCCCAGAACCAATTCAGAAAACTCATTCTTCAGATTCTGTTTTTCTAGAATTACTCTCAATATCAAAATCTGTGTTAGCCAGGGTTCTCCAGAGAAACAGAATCAAAAGGAAGTACATATATCAATATCTATCTGTCTATCTACCTATCATCTATTTATTTGTTATCTATCATCTATCTATCTATCTATCTATCTATCTATCTATCTATCTATCTATCTATCTATCTATCTATCTATCATCTATCTATCTATCTATCTATCTATCTATCTATCTATCTATCTATCTATCTATCTATCTATCTATCTATCTATCTATCTATCTATCATCTATCTATCTATCTATCTATCTATCTATCTATCTATCTATCTATCTATCTATCTATCTATCTATCTATCTATCTATCTATCTATCTATCTATCTATCTATCTATCATCTATCTATCTATCATCTATCTATCTATCTATCTATCATCTATCTATCTATCATCTATCTATCTATCTATCATCTATCTACCTATCTATCATCTATCTATCTATCTATCTATCTATCTATCTATCTATCTATCTATCTATCTATCTATCATTATCTATCTATCTATCTATCATCTATCTATCATCTATCTATCATCTATCTATCTATCTATCTATCTATCTATCTATCTATCTATCTATCTATCTATCTATCTATCTATCATCTATCTATCATCTATCTATCATCTATCATCTATCATATCTATCTATCTATCTATCTATCTATCTATCTATCTATCTATCTATCATCTATCATCTATCTATCTATCTATCATCTATCATCATCTATCATCTATCTATCTATATCTATCTATCATCTAGAGGTTTTAAGGAATTAGCTCACACAATTGTGGGGTCTACTAAGTCTGACATTTACAGGGCAGGCCAGCAGGCTGGAAATTTTGATGAGTTGAGATTACAGTCTTGAGTCCAAAAATAATCCAAGGGCATAATTCTCTTCAGTGGACCTCAGTCCTTTAAAGCATCTAACTGATTGGATGAGGTTCACCCACATTGTGAAGGGCAATCTGCTTTACTCAAAGTCTATTGATTTAAATGTTAATTACATCTTAAAAAATAAAACATTCACAACAACATCTAGACTGGTATTTAACCAAATAACTCGGCATGATAGCCTAACCAAACTGATACATAAATGTGAGAGTGCTATTTAATGACTTTTGACTCCAAGGTTGGACATTGTCACCAGACTTATCTAGTTACTGCATATCCCTGGCCTCAGTGATTGGTTTAAGATGGGCATAGGATTCAGTAAGAGTTACAGTGACAGGGAGAAAGACATATTCTTTCAGCTGGGCCTGCTCAGAGGACAAGAGGAGGGCTGGTTGACACCTTTGAACCTGGAGAGGCCAGCCTGCCTGAAAGTGGGCACCACACGGGAAGAGACATAACTGAAAGTAGAACATAAGGAGGTCCTGACATTATTTCCTACCTGTTAATGACAGCACATTGAGTTCTCAGGAACCTCAATAATGTCTTAAGCCATTAAATCAATAACCTTTTTTTTTTTTTAAACTTGGCTCATGGTGTTTATCTCTTAAATAATACTGGCATTAAAGTCTCCTTTCCCTCCATTGCCAGGGCCTTGCTTTCTGGCATCACAAACCAAGTCAGGGCATTGAGTGCAGGAGGAGCAGTGTGTCCTGGCAGCATTGTCTATGGAGAATGTAAACAACAATGACACAGACTAGCGCTCAGTCTCCTTTTCATTATTATCACCATGAGTTGCCAATTCTAAATAATGTCAATGATAAAAGATTCCTTGCTAAAATATCTTTTGTTGGTCTAAGTTTCAAACAACGACTCTAGTTGCTTTTGAGTTTTAATAATATGTATGTACCTACAGTTTTCTCAAGAAATGCAGTCTCAGATACATGTGTTCATTTCAGGAATAAACTAAAGAGGTTTTCAGTAGATTCACATTCAACTGGGCCTGATTTTTACCTGTTCTCTCCAGTCACTGTACTGTTTTAATGTGAAACACACATCTCTAGAATGACAGAATGACAGATTTGAAGTAACTCTTGTGTTTTCATAATTTATTTCAAATATACGGCTTACATGGAGGACTGCGTGGTATCACATAGGTTGAAGACAAGAACAGTGCTCAACATAAACAAATATATCGACCCATTACAAATATATTAGGAGTTCTCCAAATTACCTTCCACTAAAATATGGCATTCATTAAAGAATTTGTTAATATAAAACAGTTAATGTGAATCTTGTTACTGGATAGAATTTTGTCATATAGCAGAGGGGTGTGTTAAAAAATAATCTGCCTCGGATATTAATTATTCTAAATGTAGCACTTCTGTATAGATCACCAGTTGGGCACTATCACATATGACTTTATCTTGAAATGATTTTTAGGACCCTGAGGACAGGAAGGAGGCTTGCATTTGTCTTTGGTGGTCCTATACAAGGGGTCCTTGTAAGTAGTTGTTTTGGGTGAGTGTGTGTATGAGACTGATGGTGGGGGTGTATGGTGAAAGTACTAATATTTAATGAATCCTAATTATATCCTAAGTATTTTACAAGTTAAAGACAAAACTTAGCACTGATTGGTTTCAGCACTCAGTCACAGACTCCTGAGATGGACATATGGGGTTTGGCTGCCAGCCCATACTCTGTAACCATCGCTGGAAGTGCTTACTTGCCCTTACCTTAGGAGGGTCTCAGGTAGCCAGGCTTACATCAGTTGGATTCAGAATCCAAGCTGAGAATATCAGGTTCTCTTTCTCTAAAGAATTGACATATACTTAAGATAAACAGAGGCTGGATAGGCTTGTAGACTTAGATGCTTGGTGAATTGAGAATCCAACATCAGTATCATGGCGCTGAAAAGCCAATCATTACCAAATGTTTGAGGTAGCCGACTGAAGAGTGGATCAGGCTTATTGCAGAGCTAGAGAGACGGAGAGTAACACAGAATGTCTCCATTCCTATGCCAGCTGCATGGCTTCTGGCACATGGGGTTGGTGCAATTCTCCTGATTCTTTAGAAAAATTCCTTTTACTTAATTCAGTGTGATTAAATTTTAGACCTTTGCTCAGATCACTTCCTTGCCTTTTCCCTGAATTGTTTCATGTAGATTTTATTTACCTTTTAAAGAAGAACATAAGTTTTAGAAGAGTTAGATCCTTGCCTTTGTGAGAACTACAGAACTCTGCAGGTAGGTGAACCTGAAAAAGATTTCAGAATGAATACTAAAATATTTGCTTAAACTCTTACTTTTCCTGTGACTATAATCATTTCTTCATACTGACTATATCATAGTTCTTAAATATGTTAGGTAAAATTCTCTTTGAAATTAGTAAAATCTATGATCATTCTTTTCAGAAAAAATCATACACACACACAATTCAGCATACAGATTCTAGGAAACCTAATAAACCCTAGTAGTTCAGGTTAGAAATCTCAATTTTTAAAGTATAACTACATTTCTATAAATATGTTGATATCAATATATTAATAATTCACTATGGGAGCTTTCTGTTTAATGGAATTCTATAGTGATTTGTTTTGTAGATTAAAGAAACCTTCCTGAAACATAAAGGTGTTTTTAAGTTTTTTCATCTCTAATTCTGAATTTGAAGGCATATAATATCAATATTATAGAACTCTAAGCAGGTGTTAGATTTAAATTGCTTATATTTACTTGGTTATGAGACCACCTCACCATATGTCTGGTACAGAGAATGTTGTTCCATCAACCTTTCATATGAGAAAAGAAATCCACTTATAGAGGAGGGTTTTTAAATTTAATATGAAATAATTAAAATCCATCCTCACATAGACATCTTAAATTAAGATTGTTTACATGCTCTTTAATTAGATGCAATTAAGAAGCTCTCTCAAAGCATTTATACCCAGAGGGAGCCTTGGTTGCGTTGACAGAATGACTCTTAACATACAGGAAGTTGCCTTGTTATTTGTAGTTTCCCTTTGGAAGACACGATAGGTACACTTTTGTTTCTGCCACAGGAGGAAACAGATGCTGAGAATTTTCATTAGAAAAAGACAGATGAAATGGTCTGCCTGACAGTCCTGGACAGTAAGAAGGCTTCTCTGCTCTGCCGTTCTTTCAAAACTCTTCTCATAGTGATACTAAGACAGATCATGTCATCTCTTGCTCAAAGCTCTTCAATGACTTCCCACCTCACTGAGTGTAAACCCTTGGTGCCCACCATTGTCACTGCAGAGGAACTTCATTTCTTTAATGTGACTTCTTCCTTAATTCAATCTAGCTCTGTCCAGTTTAATTGCTACAAATACCAAGGCACACTGTACATCTTCACTCTTAATCATTAAGCCCTTAGGACATCAGGCTGACTTCAGGTTTTGATCAGCATCAAACTGTCTTAAGAATAAAGCCTCAGGTCTGTTGATCAAGGGAACAGTTTCCTAAAACGAAAGATAACATCTTGACCTCAGTTATGTTTCAGCCACAGGCCCATGAATGCAGAATGACCCTACTGACCACACCCTGATGAAACTAGACAGAAGGACACCATGGATGACATCAGCAACTGATACCAAGATCAACTACTCCCTACCCTGGTCCCAACCAATCAACAGAACCCATGACCCCAACTCCCTTAGTCACCGTGATTGATGTTTTCCTGTATATAACCTGTCCCCATGCAGGCCATCGGGGAGTCAGGATTTAGAGTGCTAGCTCACCTTTTTCTCCAGGCTTGGTGCCATTGCCTTACATTAACCTTCACTTCCTTTGCTGCAAACTCCTGTTTAAGTTTTATTGGGCTTTGATGTACGCAGGCAAACAAATGAACCCCCTTTAGTTCAGTTTCATCACGCTGGCCAGGCCCTGGTGCTGTGGGCGATCATGCTCCTCCATCCCAACCTGCACCACTCACTCTTTGTTGTTCTAACTCCTACTCCCTTTTTCCCTGGCTCACTTGGTTCCCGACACATGTCTGTTGTCTGTCTGAAATATTCCCTGGATATTCACATGGCTTGTTCCTTCATCTCTGTTGAATATTTGCTCACGTTCCTGCCTTCAGTGGGTCCTTCTCTGTTGCCTTCTTTATCCCTTCTAGACCTTCCCATCTTTGACCCTGAGTTCCATACCCACTTCCCTACTTTATTTTTTGCCATGGCACTAATTACCATTTGACATGGTACATATTTTTATTTATTTAGTCAGTTTATCCTGTCCTTTACTGCTAAGGTGTAAATTCCAAGAAGGCACAGGTTGTGACTGTTTTTCCTCCATCCCCAGCTCCTATAAGATGATCCAAAGTAGGTGCTCAGTAAAGATTTGATGAGTGAATGAGTTACTAAACAAATGAATGAATGAATGAATGAATGAATGAATGAATAAAAGGTCCTAATGGGATTTCTGATTAAATTAATTACAATTTTTAGTTTGTTAAATTTTTATTTTTTAAATGATATATTTTATTTCTTGTGATCTGGATCTGGTCTGTGTCTGTTAAATGCAAAGAAAACCCACTTTGCTCAAATACACTGGGCAGTTTAACCTTGCTTTATTTAATTGTGGCTGAACCTCCTTGGGCTAAAGTAGGAACTTCAGGATTTGGTAACAATAGTTTCTATAAACGATTGATTGTTTATCCATAACAACAAGATCATTCAGTATCACCCCACTGTTCACGACAATGTGTAAATTACATTCAGGAAGAAACCAATACATTTGAAGAAGTGATTAGGAATATATATATATATATATATTTAAATACATCTTTATTGATTTCAGAGATTAGGAATATTAAGACAACAGGTAGAGTCTGAGAATGACCTTGGCAAAGAAAATGGGCCTTTGGCTAGTCTTACTCCTTTTTTGATCTGATTAGTAATCAATAAAAGCTCAAACTGAGAGTGGAGGAACTAGAAAGTACAAGGAAGTAAAATTTTATTTCATGTTTAGCACAATCTCAAGAGACTTTGAATTGGAAGGGCTGCAATATGTTCTGATTTCTGGATGCTGAGTTCTTAAATCAGAGAGAAGAGAGGCTCTGCTTTGTTCTTAGGACTTGTTTTGTGTTGGAACAGTGTCAGAAGCAAAGGGTGAACACGCTTTCGGAAACAGACCTTCTTGATGTAAAAATTACTCTTGGCTAATGCTTTTCTAACTACAGGGTGCAATGAGCGATGGGAGAAGCTCCAGAGGGGTCAGAGCCCTGACTCTGAACCATAGTTTGTTGTATATAAGACACTTACATCTCTTTCTTGGGGTCCAAATGACCAGGCACCTAGAACTGGGTCATATTCACAGGGATTCTTTGGGTTATAGCGATTCTGTTTTTATAACCAAACACTCAGAACGGGAGGTAGGGCAAGAATATTGGAAGTACAGCTGTGTGCTGTTAGACACTTGAAACATAAGACGAGCCTCCAGCAGGTACTCTCAGTGGGCTGTCTTTCCCCCTCTAGTGGGTGTCAGATTGGGTCCTTCTGCAGTTTTGTTAAGGGACTATGTTAACATATAGTCAGATGGACGTCTCAAGAGTGGCAATTTCAGCAAAGAATTTTTCTTAAAAAGGGAGGGGTTTTAGTAATCGCTACTTGGGTAACCCTGGCAACTTCAGAGTAAGTTAAATGACCTTGTGGAATTTAACGTAAAATCAAGTGAGAAGAGAGATTTGCTTAGTTTGACTTTGTGATTTATTTAATTTCTCTGTTCAGTTTTACACTCCAGGGATTTGTGAAGCTATATCACCGTCATAATCTGTTGGTGATTACTCACATAAATGAGTTTATAGATCCTGCAAGGACAAGCTTTATATTTGTTTTCTATGAGCAAATATTATCAAAATTACTGGCATATAAAAGAATCGAGATCAGTGGTTAAACTGGCGAGACATTAAATTAAATTCTCTTTCCGCATTGTAAAATACAAATGACAGATTATTAGGTCATTTAAATAAAGGGAATATACTGATTTGTCAACACATCTCATAACTCAGAATACTTAAGAGTAACACATGATGTTCTAAATTTTAAATGAATGTGAAAGAAAAATAATTATTTCATGAATGTCAGGTGTTGTTTTTTTGTGTGGATGGGGGGCTGGATTCAGCCTATTTGAATCTATTTTCTAAAGTAGTGGTATGTTCCATTTGAATATTTAGCTTGTGTTTTTAGATATTCCTCCAAATTTATGCCATACTAGCTGTCCTCTTGTCATTGTGGGTAATCATTACCTGTTGTTAAATAAATCAACTTTTGTTGACTGTCATTTTGGAATAGACAGTTGCCCAGATGAGGAACAGATAGGTAGAAAATTAGCATCTGCAATTTCAAACATCTGTCCTGGAAGGTTTAGCTTTGAGGGTTTTATTTGGAATCCTTTCTTTCTTCTTCTGGCATCATAATATATATGGGGTAATGCATCTGACTGGAAGTCTACATGAGCTTCCCCTATAACCCTGGCTTCCACTTTTCTGGAGGATGCTGGATTTTATTTTTGAGGAGCTTCCCTTCCAGGTGTCACAGAGAAAAAAAAATTGAGAATGCTTTGTAGTCTATAATTTCAGCCACACCATTTACCCTAAACCTGTGCAAATATGTTTGGTCATTTTTTTGCATAACATAATAAGACTGAAAGTAAGGAGAGGGTGGAGCAGTGATTTGAAAAGAGCATCCTAAAGAAGTAGTGACAGACCAGAGGAAAAGAGTAGCCTTCTCTAATTGGGAAAGTGGTTTGGGAAGAAAAAGGCATCCTATTTAAGTGCCATCAACCTGAGACAGCAGAAATCAACCTTTAACCTTTGCTTTTAACTAATGAATTGATATTAGTAACGCCATAGATTATTAATACTTCTCAGTTTATTTTTTAGTAATACCAAAGAATTTTTTAAATGTGCATTTTAAGCATATTTAAAAGATATCACATCTGCTATTGTTTCTCAAGGCAATGAAAAGAGCTGGCAGCTGGATCCTTCTAGCTAAGATTCAGCTGCCTTTTCTTCTCAATAAGTGTAGAACCAAATATAGGGATTACTTTTATAAATATGTAATTATGAATTTTTCCAGATTCTGATTAATAATTCATCCTCAACTCCTGTAACATTATGTTATGAATGTTAAACAACTGGATGAGTCAAAATTTGATATTTAAGGAGATTAAGGGGAATATTGTGCATATATTTTAGTTTCCATGGCTGCCTGGTAGAATATTAGCAAAATATAATTTGAAATAAATTTGTTTCTCTTACTGAAGCTCCGTATCCATGTGTTTCACTCAGGAAAGGTCGTTTTTCTCTATGGCTTTTAATACTCATTTGGACTACATGATATGGTTCTGATCCCAAACAATGATGCTTATTTGTACCAGAAAAGAGAATCAGGTAAAGTGTATTCTTCCCTCTCCCCCCTCTTAACATAGAATCTGAAGTCTGCTTAAAAAATTTTCTACAGAATAACATAGCAGTTAACAATTAGAGTTTATTAATTCAAATTTCAGTCCAGTCTCTTGAAAGAAATTACTTAATCTCTCCCTGCCTCACCTATAAATAGGAATAATAAAAATCTTTCCTCCATGGAGTTGTTATAAAAATTAAATAAGCCAAGGAGGAGAGTGTGAGGTTCAGTAGATAAAACATTGCTAGGAGGAGACATGAAGGGTAAGGGGATTCTTGCTAAAAGGCAGGCCAAGGACTTAGACATCAAAGGTGGGAGATGAAGAACTAGATCAGGTATCAGAGATGGAGGATTCTTTTTAAAATCACTTAGCAGAATTCTTTGCTAAGACTGGACTGATGAACAGGCCAAAGATAGGCGGGGTGAGGGAGTGGAGGCCTAGTCACAAAGATGGCTCAGAGAGTTTGACTAGAGTTTGGTTAAGGAGAGTCTTTGACAGTGTGTGGGTGTGTATGTGTGTGCACAGTGGCAACGAAGCCCAGGGCAAAGGAAAATATGGATCTCTTGTTCAAAAATTAAAAATTTGAAGATAGTAGTGAAAAAGCATTGAACTGAGACTGTGTCTTGCTAAGCCTGTGGCCTATGTGGTTGCACAGGTGCATGTCCATATTGCTGGCCCAAGGTACGAGCAGTAGAAGGCATAAGGACTTCCTTAAAATAAAGAGTGAGTTATTAAAAAGAGATAAAATATAGCTGGAGGTGTGTTTTTTAAAACAGCATCTTCATCACATACCTTTCTAGAAGGCATATCACACATAAAGCAACGTATGCTCGTTTTCATAAAAGTTGATATGGAAGTAGCTCTATGATAATGTATTATCAGTTGTATTTCCACATTTACTTAAAAGTATATAAAGATAGTTTTCACCCAAAAGGAGCAGTTATCCCTGCTATCTTCCCTGTATTTTGAATTATTCAGATTTTATGGTGCCTGTTTATTGCTTCCCTTTCTCTCTTTAATTGTCCACTTATTGTCTGTGAATAGATATTTTTATTAGCATAGTGGTTCCCTGACTTTTTTTTCTGCATAAATAGGCTGAATATCATATGTAAAAATAGGGAAAGAAAACATGCAGGCTTGGGAGTCTAGGGACTTTCTAATTCTTTGTCTGCTGCTGACTTTCTGGTTAATTTTAAGCCAGTCATCTTATTTGTTCCTTGAAGAAGTGATAACTCAGTGCTTACCCTACAGTGTGCTGCCTCTCAGCCACTAGCTTCCCAGAGCTCCTGTCCCCCTTATCAGTAAACGGGAGGGTTAATCAAGATAATCTCTAGGGTCCATTTCAGCTCTTTAGTCTATAAGCTGGATGTTTACCTTATAGTTTTTTCCCCCTCTAAATGTTTATAAACCATGAGTTCATAAAATTAATTTATCGCCGAAATAAAACTATAGACTTCATTAAATATAAATGTGCAAACAAGTATGCTTTTGCTTCCTTTATTGTTTTTCCCCTTTTTAATTTTGTAGGGAGGGTGACTCCATAACTCCCTTTCCCTCTTCTATGGAAAATTTACCTGCAGCCAGCACTCACTGAATATTTGTTAATCACACCCCCGAGCCGCTCCCTGGGCTTCCTCGAGGTGAGGAAAGGCGAAGCTGAGAGCCCTGTCTGTGGGCTCCTGTTGAGGGGTGAACCTGAGAGCCCTGTCTGTGGGCTCCTGTTGAGGGGTGAACCTGAGAGCCCTGTCTGTGGGCTGCCTGTTGAGGGGTGACCTGAGAGCTCTGTCTGTGGGCTCCTGTTGAGGGGTGAACCTGAGAGCCCTGTCTGTGGGCTGCCTGTTGAGGGGTGAACCTGAGAGCCCTGTCTGTGGGCTGCCTGTTGAGGGGTGCGCTGAGGGGGCGAGAGGAGCCTGCCCTTTCCCAGCCAGCCCAGAGGCCTGCAGATGCCGCTCTCGCCTTGCACGCGGGGGATCGTCTACCTCCAGTTCTTACAAGATTCATTCACCCGCAAGACTGGGAAACAGAATATTCTAAGGTTAATAGACTGACGCGACCTCTGAAAACTGCCCCTACACTTCACAAAGCTGCGGTGGAGGAGCGCGGGACAGAACGCACTGTACCACCCCGGGCTCCAAGCCGGCTCCCAGGCCAGGTGGCACGGGAGCCAAGAGACTGACAAGGCTGGGTTTGCCACAGGACGCTAATGACTGCCACACTGCAAGTGACTGGAGAGCATCTTGGCTTTGCCATGGGGTTTTCTTTAATGATATGCAAATGACAGTGCCGCTCTAATTCCCTCCAGGTTCGAGAGTCGTCCATATTAAGAACTCCCATTCCCCTGGCTGTTAAGTAGTGTAGAAAAACGACGAGGCAGGCAGCTGCCTTCCCCTCCGAGAAGTCCCAGAAGACTGTCCCTGTAACAACTGATCATTAAGGAAAGTCCAGAGTCAGGATTCCCCGAGAGTGTGTGGGATTCCTGGACGTGCTAGAGCAGCTTTCAGGGCTCCAGGCTGAATTCCTCTGGCTGCTCCTGTCAGAATCTCTGAGCACCTCGATGGTAATTATCCGATGACAGTTTCACAGGCTGTCAGTGACCATTGTGCCTGAGTGGCCCTGCTAGAGGGTAATGGGGTTTAATTGCTCTTTGTGGGGGAGGGTGTGGGAGTGCTTGGGGGTGAAGGGTGGGAGGGTATTTTATGAAGAGGTGTTAGGCAGACAGGGAGGAATCAAAATATATATTCATCTACAGTGTGGGATGGGATGGCTTAAAATAACAGCGTGAAGTTACCAAAAGCATTTTAAAGCCGAACTTAAAAGAATTGTAATGAGCTTTCTTTCTTTCCCTTTGCACTTGGTGGTGGTTGTTGAGGATTTCTCCCTAGTAAGAGGTGCGAAGGCCAAGAAACAAGGCTGAGTGGTCCACCCTCCGGTTCCTTGTCCAACGCCCACCCACCACTGTTGGCATTTCAATCTGCTTTAGCACGCAAGTGGAATGAGTGGGGCAGTCTCGTTTGTGTCCCTCGTGGATTTCTGTCTCTGTCAGGAAAACAAATTATGCCTCCAAGCACAAAGTGAACTTAGCATGTGACATTGTCAGCAATCTCTCTGCAGTCCC
Organism: Miniopterus schreibersii; assembly: GCF_964146895.1. Classification (NCBI taxonomy): domain Eukaryota; kingdom Metazoa; phylum Chordata; class Mammalia; order Chiroptera; family Miniopteridae; genus Miniopterus; species Miniopterus schreibersii. The sequence continues at coordinate 16,981,723 of NC_138108.1, read as the reverse complement.
GCCTTAGAGGGGAACAGAGCGAGCTAAGGGTTGTTCCCGTGGAAATTCTCTAGTGCTGGATACCTCGCATGAGCGTGTGTCTCCCCACGAGGACTGTAACATCAGTCTCCATGTTGGGTAGATGGAGGCGAAGGCGCTTTCCCTGACTGTATGCTTCAGTGTGGCCCTGGAATGCGACAAGGCCACGGTGGCTGTTCCTCTCTCCTTTCCTGCCTCTCTGGCTGGTGATATGGGCCCTGGCAAGTACAATTTGTTTACTCATTTTTCATTCTTAACCGTGTATTTGAAACCTTACCCAGTATTGTGGGAAATGAGCCACACTTTCTGAGCGTAGTCCCTTCGGGACTAAGCTGTAGTCTGAGGTCCTGAGAGATGCGAAATCTAAATAGAAACCTGGGCTGCACGTTCCAATGTCTAAGATTGTTCCAACCACAGAGCATGGGGAATTGCCTGAAAATCAACTGAAATCACTACTTGGTCAAAAATTTAGAAATATCAATTTAACAAATATGAGAAATGTGTCTACTGTTTGTTTCATGCCTATCAACAATTGCACGTATTCATTAGAAAGCTAAATTCACAAAATATATGCTGAGCTAAAGTGGAAGTTATGTCATTACCTAATCGTCTATTTTACACACATTCTCTGAATCTTCATTTAAACTCCAAGAAATGTCCTTAAGTTTTTGAACTAGTTTTAATATAATAATTTTGTCATTTGTCAAAAGCCTTCATAACTTAAATTTAAAAAGTCTTGCAGGGGAGCAATGACAATGATATGAGTAATTAAACTGCTGCTCTAAGACGTAAGATGCTACATGTAGCATCTCCAAGGAATTCCCCATGATGCTGTACACCTGCCAGGTGATGGAGAGATTAAGTTGGAATGTACTGTGATGTGATAAAATAAGAATAATGTCTAGAGGCTGCTTTCAGAGTGCTATAAACATTTCTTTAAATTTAGAGTTCAACTTTATGAGGAAAGAGAAATTGTATCTGAGATATAACCTTGGGCCTATCCAAATACAATGCACATGCTCTGCCTCATGAAACGGCGGTTATCTTCATTCTCTCCTCATTTTCACTTGGAAGGTAATAGGATTGGGAATCAATGAATTTTGAGTTAACTTCCTACTATAAATCTGTTTTCAAAGGTGTTGCTGTAATGTGAGTAACATTAAAAGCATGTATGTTACATTTCTTTTTGCGAGTACATTTTAAAACTTCTTGGATGGTATAGATTTAGATTTTTAAAAACTAGACAACACCAAGTACCTTTGACCAATATAATTCTATCCATTTAAGTTCAGTGGGTTCCTATGAAAAACATGTATGTATGTTTGTATATATGTGTAGGTACATATACAACCTTAGACTTGCAATGAATACCATCTATCCTAGAATTCTAGAAAAAGCTTGTGTATAAGGCTTTTTATTTAGTAACATTTGTAACTTGAAGTTGAATATATGCTACATGGATGTCATTTATGAAGCATAATACAATAAAAGATATTAGGGAATGAAAGATTGAGGATGCTGGAGAGATGGAATATTTGAAGGAGAAAGCAGTCAAATAAGTGGGGAGGCAATAAGATCATGGATACTTCCCCTTCAGTTTTCCATTCTATCTAAAGCAGGTTCAAGATTTCACACAAGCGAAACTTTTCATTGGCTCACTGGCTTTTGGCAACTCTAACCCATTCTCTGCTATGTGATACGAATATCCTACCAGAGGCATGGTTTTTTAAAAATAACATATTGACCTTTTATTTACATTTTTCCCATGGTACGTCTTCCTTAGGAAAATTGCAAATTAAAAAAAAATACTTATGTAAAAACCATATATGTACTTTTATATTAAGTAAGGATTTTCTTATTTTAAAATATTTTTAGTGCAAATGATCTGCTTTGTTTTGTTTATAGAGCATACTACCAATCTGTAGACAACAGTAAATTCTAGGAATTGATCCTTTAGTATAAATGATCTGTGCTTTCACTTTGAATTTTAGGTTAATCATCTTAGTCTGGTACAGCAGGGCTGACACCCAGTGAATCTGCTTGGCGCACAGAGAAAGTCATTTAGCATTGTTGGCCTCATTCACAGCCATTTAAGTGTTTTGAATCAAGGTTTCAACTAGTTTAGTTGCTGTAGTTCCTTCTTGTTAAAATTTACCTTCAGCCTTCATTGGTTAAGCCTGAGCTATATCCTTTGTAATCAACATTTTCTACTTCAAGACTGACTATTCAGAGTCTCACTTTAAGCACACAAGTGGACTGAAAAGAAATGCTATGAATGTTCATGGATTTGTAGGCAGAACCATATACAGTCTCTTTCAAACAGACTGAGAGCCCTTTAAATAAAGAGACCCGTGGGTTTTCTCCGATTGCTATGAAAAACATATATAGGTAGGGATTCCTCTATTGTTGTTAAATTCTATTCTTGCTAACAAAAACCTTGTCTATTAGTTTTTTTGAATAAGTTCTGGTATTTTACAAAGAAATGCATCCTTCAGCTTGGGTCATAAAAGACTTTCTTGGTGTGCAGTGAAAGATACAATTACCAAGGTGTTTTATTACTCCGTGGTTGGAATTAAGGAAGCTTTATGCTTCCTTAGCACGTTGTAAGTGTCCCTATTATAGCACTTATCACCATCTGCCTTCATTCATAGTTGTTAATGCATATTTTTAGATTATGAGCTCCTGAAGGGCAAGGACCATACCTTTCTCATTTTATATGTCCCTTAATGCTATATGCAGTGATTTGCTTTTAAATGGTGCTAAAAAAATATTTATTAAATTGACTGAGTAGGTGGCATATTCTTAGAAATAGACTGCTATTCTTTGAAAGAAATGTCTTATTTTAAAATCTTGGTTGCCAGGAAAATTTGAAAACAACGAAGAGGCTGAAATATTATGGGGGACTTTTGTAGAGCAAATGCACTCTGTTGGCCAGTTTTCTTTGGTGTCACATTTTAATATTCATTATATATGCTTTTTATAAGGTATATTAGCCAGGGTTGTCCAGAGAAACAGAACCAATAGGATATATGTAGAGATATATAGAAAGAGATCTGTTATGAGGAATTGGCTCATGTAATTACGGAGGTGGAGAAGTCCCCCAACCAACCGTCTATATGCTGGAGACCCAGGAGAGCTGGTGGTGCAGTTGCAGTTCAAATCCGAAGGCCTTAGAACTGGGGGAGCCCAATAGAGAAGTTCCAGTCTGAGTGTTAAGACTGAGAATCAAGGGCAGGAGAAGGTGAAAGGCTCAGCATAAGTCAGAGAGCAAATTTGTGTTTCCTCACTATTTTGTTTTAGTCAGGCCCTCTGGGGAGTAGATGTAGCCCACCACATTGGTGAAGGCAATCTTCTTTACTCAGTCTGTTGATTCAGTGCTAATATTTTCTGGAAACACCTTCATAGGCCCACCCAGAAATAATATTTTACCACCTATCGAGGCATCCCTTAGCCTAGTCAAGTTGACACATAAAATTAACCATCACATATGTATTAGGGCATTAAGACTTAGACTTTGGAGTCAGCCAACCTGGAAATCTAATTCTTTTTATCACTTCCCAGCTATCTGATTCCATGTGATTTGTCTAACCTCTGTGAGCCACAATTTCCTAACTGTAAAGCGGGAATAATAGTATTAGTTTCATAGAGTTCTTGTGAAGCTCAAATAGACTAGGTATGGAAATCAGCTAGCACATTCTGGGAACTAAATAAATGGTGTCACCTTCTATTTCCTTTCCTTTTTCTCTTCCTTTAATCTAATTTTTTGATAAATTATGATATTTATATGCGGGACAGTTTTTTCCATAATGATTTACAGAGCCCTAAAGATGTCGCTTCCATGCTAAGCACTGGAGGCACAAAGAGAACTAAGACCCATCCAGCAACACTCCCGGGTGAACGTGGAATAGTCAGTTGGGAAGATACTGTCAACGTAACGCTGTGCTACAGCAGAGATGCATCTTGGGTGCTACAAGACTGGAGAGGATGGCGATGTCAGATCTTATTTTAGACACATAAGTGAAGTTAGCTAGGTGAGAAGAAATGAGCGGACATTCCAGGCAGAGGGAATGGTGTGAACCAAGGCAAAATCAGCATAAACCGTGCTCTAGGTTGTAAACTATCAGAATGTAAAGTGAGAGAGGAGATGGCGGAAGAAGGGATCGGTAGGGGATAGTTCATGGGGCTTGACTAGCTCTGCTAAGGAGCTTTGACACTATACTGTAGGCCAGTGATTTTTAATTTATCTAAAACAAAGGGCATTTTTTTTTTTCCCCCAAACAGAAGCCTACAAACGAACCTCAATTAATAAGAGTAGAGAGTAAGATACCTCACATTCTTCCACCTAGAATTTCCCAATTTATCTTCTCCCTTATAGGGACCATTGAAGCTATTCCAAGGAAACCGAGGATTTCAAGAACCTAGCTTGAAAGTCACTGCTGCAGAGGACAAGGTATGCCTGGAGAGTTTTTAGCAGGTTGTAAAATGAAATGGAAGTAGGAACTGCAGTCCTTTGGGCACTGAACTTGAGTTTCAAACTCTGCAAAATATCTCTACTTGCTATCAAAGGTCTCACCTCAGCTATCACAGGGCCTTTTGAGGTCAAAGGTTTTGTAAATAAGGAAGAGACAGAGAAAGATCACACTAAAGTGTGTTTTCCAAAGGTCTAATTAGTTTTCCTTTGATCATTCTAGCTAATCTCATGAAGAAGTGAACATTCAGAGATGCAATGAAAATCATACTTGTTGATTTACAAACAATAAGCTGACCGGAGACATTGAGTGAATATAGAATTATATGCATTTCTGAATCTTTATTCACTCATTCAAAGTTCCAAACATTTTAGAAAGGGCAAAGATAGCAGAACCTTGGGGAAAGAGCTCAAAGAAATCAAAATGTTAATGAAACTTTAGAGAAGCCATCAATTCGACTTCAGACAAAAGTGAAATTCAATGACAACAGAGATGAGAAGACTGAGGAAAGAGAATGATTAGAAACGGGAAAAAGAGCAAAACTCAGTGAGCCTAATCAACCCGAGTCCCAGATGTGAGTAATCAGCACACCGTGTAATCAGCATGGACTGGCATTGCTTGGCAAATGTGCTGGGCCTGCCAACTCAGTGGGGCTGGAGCCTCCTGGCAGAGCACAGACCTCAGCTCATCGGATGCTAACACCCCTTTCAGAGTCAAAGGAAGATGGTCCCTGGAGGCTAGTCCTTCCATATACTGTCCATAAATAATGGGCACAGACCTCTAACAGAATTTGCTTTTACTTTATGACACCAGTATTTATTCACTATTATATGTTACCCTTTTAAAGTCTGATGTTTGGAGTCACTTTTTATTATGTCTGAAAATGAGAATTCTCATTGTGATTACATAGAATACGCGTATATGCATCTTTAAGTTAATTAATGTTATTAGTAAATACCACTTGTTTAAAGTAGATAACTCCTTCATAAAGATAATTTAAGATATAACTGAGTTGCCCTTAGTGCAGCTATGAAGAAGACACAGTAGCTTTGACAAACACTGCTTAATAACAATCATTGTAAATTATTAGCCTCATCAGTTTTGCAGAAAAGAACACATAATTATGTAGCAGGGCCAGGGGAATAGGGACTCATTTTCCTGAGGTTTAACCATAAGAACCTATGACATGCAATTTCACCATAAGAATATATCTTAAGGAAATAATCAATGAAACGAGTGAATGTATATGATAATCATTCTTATGTTTATAGTAGAAAAAATAAAACAGATTTCTGCAAAACAAAATAAATGTGATAAAATAAGTTACTGCACAGCTACATTATGAATGCAGCCACTAAAATGAGGTTTCCAAAAATAGTTAATAACACAGGAAACTACACATAAGAGTAACTGAAAAATTCATTAAATAAAACTCATTAAAAGATATAACATTAATATTGTAAAAATGTGAATATGTAATAAAATGTAATGTATATGTAATAAAAACCTTATTATTTTTTGAGAAGGTGATTTCTTTTTTTCTAGGAAAACCACTTGAGTGAGCTCTTTCGTTTCATGAATGTAAAACAAGTCCCCAGTCATTACCTTGGAGAAATATGTGAAGACAATATTTACCTGACTGTGAATAGCAATATTTAGGCTGAGAATGCAATGTAAATTATGCACATTTTTTAGCAGTTTAGGCTGTAAATGCCTTTCTGCTTCCTTGGTAAGCATGTTCTTTGCCATTTAAAGATTTGGAATATTTAATGCCTAGATATTCGGTTTATTCCTCTGAAGATGAATGTTGCACGTGCACATGCATGCATGTATGTGCACATCTCTTTGTTTAAATAGTTGCTCACAGAAAATCTAGAACTGACATTTTGAAAACCAGAGGAAGGACATAAAGAGATGCAGGAATGACCACCTCAGGTAGGAGATAAGACTAACTAAAGGAATCACACTAGCTTGCTGGATTCTGTAAGCATTCAGTTTTTTTTTTTTTTTTGTCTAAGACTAGATATCTCAATATATACTGGTATTGACGGGATGTTTTAATTGTCCTGTGTGGTCTGAGAATTGGGACCCAACTATGTCTATAAGAGGAGTTCCTCTTAAAGAGGGTTTTTATTTACACTGTATATCGTCTTAAGACTCAGCAAATCCTGGTGTAGGAAACAGAGTTGTGAAGGTAAACCTTGGGCAATGAGAAAGGGATTTCCTTCATTTTTTGGAGAAGTTTTCCAGACTTTGGACAGACATGCATGGATCAATCCATGAAAAGAAAGAGACTTGCACTTTGGCAGAGAGTGGCAAAGAGGAGCTCAGCAAAGAGGCCTTTGACCTCCGGTTCTTTGATCTTAAGACTGTAGATCTCAAGAGTAGCCAAATCCAATAGAATTTTAAAAAGTACTCTCTTGGCATGTATTCCTGAACCTAATAGTGTTTGGTTATGTGTCAAGTCTGTATGGGGCCCTAGGGAATTAAGAAAAGGATCTGCCCCACCCTTGGGCTGGAGACGCAAAGAATAAATATTATCCCCTCCCTCAAGGCCAGAGATGACAGCAGAAGGCCAGACTTGGGGATGGGGTTTTTAGGCAGTTGCTCAGAGTTCCAATCTCACAGAGCACCAAAAATATCATGGAAAATGTAATGAGATAGAGAAAATGTAATTGCTTTCCAAGAACACTTTCCAAGTAGAGTACTGTCAGTGCTTGAAAGGAATATTTTGACAAGTCAGTGGTGTTGAGTTTAAAACCCACAAGAAACATGTGTGTGCAACAGTGGGATGCTAAGCTACCTTTTTAAAAGATATGCTTTAGTTAATTTCAAGACTTTGAAGTGCAGAGGACAGAGTGCAGTTCTGAGACCAGGGCTGAATCATTTGGAATAACAAGTACAGTCACCTCCCCTGCAGTGCTCAGCCTCTTTTCTACATAATAAAAGATGTTTAGAAATGGTCACTTGCCACCAAACCAAAGCCTTCCAGGGTGTGTCCAACCCCAGGACTGTCCCAAAGCAGCCATGTGCTGAGTCTGGCTCTGGGGAGCCATGGGGAACCCAAAGGATGGTGGGCCCAGCACAGAGCCCATCCCCAAAGGCCAAAGGCTGCACTCACAGGGTGTGTTGGGATGAAGAGGAGCTGAAGCTGAGGAAGTATAATGGTCATACTCCTGACCACAGGATAGACTTTGGAAAAGGCTGTGGGGCCTTTGAAGAAAGACTGAAATTAGGGCCTAAACCACTGTGATTCCTGGCATTGAGAGTTACTCTTTTTCTCCCCAGATCAACTCCTTGAAGCAGAGATTTTTGGTTTCTGTTCACTGTTGCACCCGTAGTGACTAAAAAGGTGCATTTTACATACTAGGCCTTAGTGCTTATAGAATATGTGAAAATGACCTAATTTTACACTCATGTGCAAGAAGAAACTTAGGCATTAGGGCTTAATATATAAGTGAATACAGGGTGGGACAAAGTAGGTTTACACCTGTAAGTACTCGAAACACAAAGTTCATTCTTGTATTATGATTTATTAATTATTGTGTTATTTTTTCATATGAACAGCTGTAAACCTACTTTTGCCATACTTTTATATACATATATTTGCACTACACACATCTCTGAAAAGATATTGCAAGAAAATTTGCTAAAATAACAGCAGTGTTTATGCCTGGTTCAAGTTATAAGTCATGATTTTTCCCTTTTCATGTATTTCTGTTAGTAAATCTCCTACCTAATTAGAATTAACCAAACAATTCGAAATCCATAAAAGTATGTCCTGATGATATGAATTAAACAAAAATACTTAATATATAGCAGATTATAATCACAAGTGTCTTACGTTTAAAATTGCTCAATATCTCAAACCTTGTTCTGTGTTTCATAAACACAGGTCTTTTACCTACATGAATAGCAAGTCCCATATCAGAAAGTAGCATTGTAAAAGGCAGGAATTTCAAAACTGATAAGAGTAAAGAGCACCTATTATTTCCCCTACCCTGCAGAATGAAAGTTAAAAACAAATAATTGTCAAAGTACCCTAGCTGGGGTTTGAGCCCCTATAAATGATGCATTCCCCGCCCCCCCCCCCCCCAGCCCCTGGCAGCAATCGGAGGGACATTGAAAATCTATACCTTTGTTTCTCCTTGTGTTTCAAAATAATCACACCCCTAATGGATACATTGCTTTTTTAACCTCACTAATACTTTCAGCTAGGAATAATTTTATAATTTTGGCTGAAAACTAATTTTATCTTCCTGAATGAATCTTGTGTTATTTTTGCTCTGGTATGTAATCTGTTGATGTAAAAATTTCTAACTTTCTTTCTTTATAAATTCCCCTCTCATGTACTGATGAAAGACCTTCTACGGGGAAGAACCAAGAGATCTACAGAGATGGGCCATTTAATGAAAAGGACTTTTATTCCCTAGTCTGATTCTGCTTTGATATCTTTCACAAATGAGTTAAAGGGCATTAAAATGTCAAAAGAAAGGAGAACAAATAACTTCCAGGATTAATGGTTGTTTTACCTCCCTCCAGATGTGCACCTTTTTTAGGAAGGCAGGGGGAGTATGCTCACTAAGGGGTACAGAGAAATTAAGCAAACATGGTCAAAGTACCCTAGTTGGGGCTTAAGCTCCTATAAATTGCTTTCATGGGTCCTCATTACAAATTAGAAATTAAAGTACTGGAAAAAGCTCTCATCTGAGTGATTTGTTTAGCTCTAGATTCTGAACTCTCTAGCCAAAATCACTTTCCAGAGACCTAAGAGTGACTTCTGAAAGATACCCAAGACTTTCCCCTCACATTGAAGCAAACTTAAGTTATAAGATCTCTCTAACTAGGAATCAGCATTTCATAAACAAAGTTGAAAGCAGACAGGTAAATCTTCCAGATAAATAGAGGTCCATTTCTCTGTGTTTATTCATACAAGAAACATACAGCGAATCCCTGCTCCAGGCACCAGATCTTTCGTGGTTGACAAGGGAGACAATGTTTACATCCCAGTGTTGAGTACATTCCAATGGGATAAGTAAACAACAAAAGTAAACAAAAACTCACAACGATAAGTGCAGGCTGGAGTTGAAGCCCTGTAGGGCATGAACAGGATGTCATGGCTGGGATGGAGAAAAGCAACAGGGACATGGTTGGTCAGTCAAAGGTGCTGTAAGGGGAAGGCCTTAGTCGTGAGCAGTGGAGGTGTACAGGAAGAAAGCATGAGGAGTGGGATCACTTGAGGATAAACCAATTATTCTTTTGAATATTCTCCTTTAAGATGTACTTAAATCTCATACATTAATTCACCTGTGTATATGTATTTAATCAGTGGACTTCCAGAACAACTCACTGCAGGAACTTTCGGGAGAGATAGGATAACAGGAACATGAAGGGGTAATTTAGATACCTTAAAGGTTCATATCCACCTCCAGAAAAAAGGTCCAGAACCAATGTGATATGTGTCTTCCTTTAGTCTTCAAAACAAAGATTTCTCGGCCTTTAAAACCAAGGTCAACTGGATATTTTCCGAATCGGGTCTATGTCACTAGGACATCCTGGTGTCCCTAGAGCAGTTGTTTTCTATTTTTAATATTCATAAGAATGTCCTAATATGCCTGCAAAAGTTTTAAGTCCTGAATTCTACTCCAAAAGATCTGAATTATTGAATTTTAGTGGAAGGTCCTCAACTTTGTCTTCTTGGGTGATTCTGATGTAGTCTCACAACCATACTTTGAGAAATCTACTCAAAAATCTCTTCTCCTTTGCAGTATGGCCTGAACTTTGCCTAAGATTTGAAATCACAGGTGCTTTAGCCTAAAATTGTGATTGGCGGCACAGCACACTTGGTCTGGCCCTGTCCCAAGGCCACCGCTAATGCACAAATACCTTTGCGTGTGTAAGAAAAATGTTCTCCCATCTGGATAGGACTTTACATACAGGCTTTTTTGCCTAGCAGAGAGCTCTGAGCCAAGATGAATGGTTTGGCTACGGGGTAATGAACTGACTTTCAGCTGCATTAACACTTTGGACTGGGTTGGGCCTTACAATAAAGTCCTCCCAACTGCAGGCTGCAGTCCTGCCATTATCCCAGGGCACATAAATCAAAATGAAAATTTGCATCAGAACCAGGAGTGCCAAATTATTTTACAATTAAGATGGAATCCCTGGCAAAGATGATTGTTTTGTCGTCTTTCTCCTGTTTTTCAGGGACTACAGCTAGTTTTACTGGTTTTGTAAATTGCTCATCATATGTTGGTATTTCATTTGGCAGCATCATTTGTATAATGTGAGAGATACACGTTAGAGATGTTCTATATATTCTAGTTGTTTTACTAACCCGAGTCCAAGAAATCCTCAGCTCTTTCGTGATATTTTTTGCAGGTTCTTTCTCCACCAGTCAACTTCAAAACCTTCAGGATTCAGTCCAAATCTCTTTTTTTCTTATTTTTCCCTGAATAACCTATCCATTCCCATGACTACATCTATCATCACTATCCGATGATCTAGAAATTTATAACTCAGAATCTGGTATAAATTCTAGATCTCTTAGATGTCTGCATTTGAGTATATCAAGACCAGCGTGTCCAAAAGTGAATACTGACCTCTCTCTTCCAAAACTGTACTTGCCCCAGTCTCCATGCTCAATCAATCAAAGTTGATATACATGTGATATTCTTGATTCTTTCCCTTCATTTCTCTACATCCTTTAGGGTCTGAACAGTAAAGGAGAAACCACTTGTGTGTTTATAGCAAAGTACATCTAATGCAAAGAATTGATTACACAGGTGATAGAAGAGCTGAAAAGCTAAACAGAAATTGATGATGCAAAGATTAGCAGCAAAGCCAAGGGAGGATTTGGTGTCACTGGGGTCTAGAGGCTAGGAGCATCTAGCAGAAACTGCAACCTAAGCTAGCCAATCTGGCACGAGATGAAGCCAAACGTAAAATAGTTTACCTGCAGAAATGATCTTCCTTCCAATCTCCAACCAGTGCCTTGTGTCAGTGGAAGCCACATACAGCAGGGAAACAGTCTGAAATGCAGAAAAGAAAAGGGGGAGGATGACCAATGGGTCTGAGGACACAACCAACAACACAAATATTCCTAAAATCTCTCTACCACCTTTGTCCAAGTCATCAGTGTTACGCCCGCAGGCTTCTAACATGCCCCTATTCAATTGGTGCTCCAAATAGCAGCCAGAGCAATTCTCTTCAAATATAATGGACCTGTTTTAAATGTAATTGTCTACCTGCACTCTTTCCTCATTTGCTTAAAGCACATCAGTGACATCCTATGGCACTCAAGTTACAAACACTTAACCGTAAGGCTATAAGACTACTTGATGTGAGCCCTGCTAATCTTTCCAAATTCGTCTCCAACCACTATCCACCTCATCTAATTCATTCCTGAGATGCTAGCCTCCTTTTTAGCTTTTGGAACATACCAAACTTTTTCATCCTTAAAGCCTTAGCAATCTTGCCACTACTCAATCATCAAATGGATGCCTTCTTCTCAACTTTCAAAGCTGATACAATGTCACCACCTTAGATGGTCTGCCCAGATAACTGCATCCAAGTAGCACCTGTCCTGCCACCCTGTCTGTTACCTTTCTGGCTTTTGTCTCAGTTTATACTCTATATTTCTTTATTTGTTCCCATCTTCCACCATTAAACTATAGGCACCATGAAATAAAGGATCCATACTATTTCAATTTCTAATATGTATTCAGAATATAGCAGAGTATTTGGTACATTCAAAATGATTATAGAATAAAGGAATGAATGTATGAATGCAGAGAGGGCTTGAAGATGAATTGGAAGCTGTATTAATTAAGAGAAAGTAAAAACATGAAAGAAAAGAAAACAATCGGATCTCTAGTATTTTTGTTTTTCTAAATAATTATTATAGAACATGGCAATTATAGTACTAAGGATATTAAGTATATCATAAATACCATGGAAGAAAAAGTTTCCTGGCTGTGTTACAGAAATCCAATAATCATGTATACTTTTAGTGGAATAATGAGTCTTGTTTTTTTATTACTTTCAACAGAGCAATGTTTCTGAAGATTCTGATTCCTTAGGTCTGGGATAGATTTGTGATTCTTTAATTTTAACACTCTTCCAGGAGCTTCCCAAGCTCCTGGTCCAGGGACCACATTTTGAGTAGCAAGTGAGCCATCAAGTTGATGAATTGGATTTACATGGATGTTTTCCAATGTCCACACCTTTTAGCTTCTCTGAGCTGGAAAGTAGAAAGAAAGCACAAAATCAATAAGATGCAATGTTCAATTAGTCTAATCAATTCCTTGGCCACATTTTGTTCCCCTGAAATTATGGTCTCAACCTCTATTTACTTTATAACAGCATTCTCTAACAGATTCTGTATTTCAAATTTCCATCATTAAAGCATTAACTGACTCAGGTTTGAGGACTAACAATTAATGTAGAAATCAATACTGATAACCTTCATTTGTATAGTGCTGTACAGCTTACAGGGAACTTGCAGGTACATTATTGCATTTATCCTCACGGCAATTCAAGATGCTGCCAAGGTAAGAATCATTAACCTTATACTATAGAAGAAGGAAGTTGATGTAGAGACACATTAACTGTGATAATAATCAGTAATATGTTCATCGCTTTAAGTTTATAAATCACTTTAATATGCATTAACTAGTTTGATTTGCATAATGATCCTCAAAATCAGATGGGTATCTGTGCTTGGTGATTGGTCATAGGCAGCTGCAGTGTCCCAAAACATCTTTTCACATCAGTTTTGTTGTATCTGTCTCCTTGGCTACCTTTAGAGAATATAGACTATGGAAATCTGAACGTTTGGACTTGAATCCTTCATTCATTCCCTGTGAGACCTTGTGCAAGTGACTTAACCACTTTGAGGCCCAGCGATAGTATCTGTAAATTGCAAGAAATAGTAACTTCTATTAGAGGGAACCGCATTTCTCTCTCTCCGGGTTTCTAAGAAGGTGATATCCACTCTACTTCCTAGGAAGAAACAGTTTTGAAGCAACACCTTGGAATTATCTGTCTCTACACCTCTTCTGTTATACACACCTCCCTGCAGGAGCTAGAGGTTGATTTATCTGATTGCAGAGATAGAACAATTCTGACACCTTGGTCTCTTCCTACTATTGGGAAAGGTGAACTTATTCCCATCTGTTGCCAATGATACCTTGTGTGTAGAACTACAACACTCTCTTCCTGCATTCATGCATTAAAGCTTCTGATCAGGTCTGAAGGTTTTCTTCTAGAAATAAGTCTGGAGGCCCAAATGAGCCAAAATTTAGAATCTGGAAGTTATAGGAGATATCGAGATTCTCTCATGCAGCTGGCAAGGTGTCTTTTCTGAATGCTTTATCTACCTGAAGGTGCATCGTAACGTGGTCTAATTTCAGGGGGAAATGTGCTATACCTAAAGGCCCATTCATAGTTGCATTATCCAATCCTGCTTTCCAACTGCAAAGCTGATATTTAATCCCCTTCAAACACCTATGTGTACTTCTCAATTGTTTTAGTGCTTAGCAAAGAGGTAGGAGGTAATTAATTACTTTTTAATAAAAACCCAACTACTACTTGAAGAGCTTATGTGAGAGCTAAAGATATACAGCTGATCTTTGAACAATGTGGGTGTTAGGAGTGCAGACCCCTACACAGTAAAAAATCCACATAAATTTGACTCCCCCAAAACTTTACTAATAACCTACTGTTGATCAGAAGTCTACAGATAACATAAACAGCCAATTAACAGACATTTTATATGTTATATGTATATATATTGTATTCTTACAACAAAATAAACTAGCAAAAGAAAATTTTATTAAGAAAATCATAAGGAAGAAAAAATACTTATAGTACTGTATTTATTTTTTTAAAATCCTCATATAAGTGGACCCACACAGTTCAAACCCACGTTGTTCAAGGGTCAACTGTATTGTATTGCATTATGCATAACATCAATTAATGGAGCTATTATTGTTAATATTCCTATCCTAACTGGCTCAATTTAATGGGAATGATAAATTTGCATGTCAATAGAAACAAGTGAGAAGGGACAAAATAAGAGGAAATCAGATTATATGAGAGGTACTCCGTCATTTATGAAGATGTAAATACTGATCCTTAATTTTAGTTTAACGAATCAACAGAACAAATCCTTGAATATTATCTTCAGCTCTGTTGAACAGTTTAGGATTTGAAAAGCTCTAACAAATGATTTTCCCAAGGCCATATATTTAATAAGTGTCAGGGCTAAGGCTTAAAGCAGTGTTTATTTATTTCTACGTGTGTTTTCCCACTTGTGATTATAGCTTCTCAATCTCAATAATCCCATTGTTCCCATTGATATAGAAAATAAGCAAAGTATAATACCCAAAATTAAAGTGTATATACCCCCCATTTATATATTTTGAAATCTTACTGTTCATCAAATATAATTTGTGGGCACCATGAGAATTTTATTAGGTATTTAATTGTGTTAAATTTATCTTACCTTATAAATTACCCACAATCAAACTTTACTGCCCAATACAACGATTATTATCTACATATGCATTTTTAGATTTCATCTTGAGTCACAGATTAAACAAAAGGAAAAATAGCAATAAGAATTATAACATAAGTTTAGACCCCCCCAATTGATAAACTTACAAAATATCCCCTAATGTGAGGACCATCTGCTCTTTACAAAAACAAACAAACAAATAGTGGGATGACCCTGGGCCTTTAGCACCAATGAATGTCTCTGGAGCAGAGATCAAACATGAACCAGAACCGGATCGGGTCAGGGTCACATTAAGGCAGAAAGGTTCTACTGAATCAGAAATATCACTGGTACCACACAGCTGAAAAACTCCTGTTGTCAAATATGAAATCTAAACACTTAAAAGGGAAAGAAAGCCAAACATATTTTCTCACTACAATCTAGATGAAGAACAAAGGAACTCTGAAAATGGGCCAAGAAGATTCTCTTAAAAAGTAATTTGGAATAAAACTGTACAAGAACATACAAGGTATGCCCATCAAGTTTACCTATGCCCTTTCACTTCATTCATGAATGTTTATACAGAGAAGTACAATGACTCCATTAATATTAGCCCACAATATAGGTTTTCAACATCCTGCAAAGTTCAGTGCAGTCTCAGTGAGCGCTCAGAACTTAAAGGATCTGCTAAATTCCCAATGCTTCCACCTGAGGTGAGTCCTGGAAAGGGACAAGTAACCCCACATAGTGTTACGATTACTTTCTAAAGCACTTTACCAAATGGCCCCAGGATGAGGTTAATAAGCATCCCATTGAAGTCCTTCTTTTAATCTATTTAATTCAATTTAGCAAATGCACATTAAGTGTTTACAGGATAAATAAAATGAGCAAGACAGTATTCTGATTCCCTGGGGCACTTGCATTTTAAGATGGGAGTAGGACCCTGTAATGATTTACTATTATCTAAAAATAAAAATAAAATAGCATAATAGAGGTATATATAAAGCATAATGGAATCAATGAGGATGAGGCATGAAAAGGGGAATGTGGCATGAGAAGAGAGCACAAAAGATTACATAACATGAACACAATGAAGTGGATACAATTCTCAAATGCTGGACTTCCTTCCTCTGGGTCAGCTATTGAAACACACGGTCCGTATTCTCAAAATGCGAATCACCAAACCCAGTGCCGTGACCTACATCTGGGTAGGGCCTGGAGTGTTATCTGAAGTGCCTGACACACAGTGTGTCACAGTTGGAAGGTACTCAATGCTGGCTGCTGCTGGTAACGACATCTCTGATAGGTCGTTTATACTCCAAATATTTTAAATGTAGATCACTGATTATCAAAAAAAATGATTAAGTGAATGTGCACAATAATTTACAGAAAGGGTAACACACAAGAAGCCGGAAGAAGAGAAATCTGCTTGTCGGATGGGGTGGCTTGGGAAATAGAGCAGAAAAGCATCGATGCCATGAAAGGCATGAAAAAGGTAACGTGCCGGCTTCTGAGCAAGCGTTTCCATTAAAACAGGCCAGGTCTGGAAAACAGCAAGGAAACTGTTATTTTTAGGGTTCAGAGAGTATATTCTCAGGTCCTGAAAAATGGTGTGAATTCAGTGGGCTTCATGGAAAAAAATTTATTACATTACACAGAAAGCAAATGACAAGAGAGAGTAAAAGCTTTTCATATTCAAAAAAGAAAAAAAGTCATGAAAAGGGAAAAAAGGAAGACATTCTTACTTCCCATGACTTGCCTGTGTTTTATTCAATGGAGTGCAATGCAGGCATGAGGTGTACTAGAAATTCTTCGTATCTTTCTTTTCAAGGTAAAAATCATAATATGTCACTTAAGAAACAAATGCAGGAAGTGTTATTTTTAAATCCTACACTAAATTCAGAAAAATGGGCTCTCATAAGAGGTTGAACATGAGAAAAAATGTTTTAAAATAAAAAAAGAGTACCAACTCAAGAAGATAGTGACTGAATTTTCATGTTTCATGATACATAAAATATCACATTATTTGAGGTAAGATGAGCACGTATTATTATTTTACAAAAGAGAAATGAGAGAAAGAAATTTAAATTTACTGTCTTCTCTTTCTGTTAATATTTCCATGGAAAAAAGTTGAGAAAGGGTGCAAATTAAATTTAAAAGGAAAAACAAAATGTTTGAAGGCATAAAAAGCTTCTAAGGCAGCCAGGACTTGAGGGTCTCTGAGAAAAGGGAAGGACATTGAGATGAATCCAGTATTTGGTGGTGTGTTTTACTCCATACCATTTGCTAATTGGTAGGTGGCATAAGACCCAGAGGCTAAAAATTGGAGCTGAGATTAGTGGCCGAAAGCCCAAAAACCTGAGCCAAGTTTTCTAAAGGGACATAGAGACAAACATTGAGTTGGAACTTCCAAAACAGCCCTACATTCTGCAGCTATTTTTCCCGAGGCATTTGACAATTCGTCAACAGCACATAATGAGGAGCTAAGAGCTGAACAGGGGTAGCAAAGAACCCAGGAAGACAGGAATGGCTTTCCATGAGCTCACAGAGCATGGGACACAAAAAATGAGGTCCAGGCCCCACACAGGAAGAGCACCCTTGAAATACACTCTAGACTTTGAGTTCAGATCCTGAAAGGCAGAGAGCATCTGTCAGGACCTGCCGTATCTGTACAATTATCACACACAGTGCCTGGCAGTGAGTAAATTTCCTAGGCACACTGGAAGACAAGAAGAGAAGGCCACAGCCAAGAGAAAAACACAGGAGAGGTCTGATTGACCCACAGATATTCCACCTGCTGAACCTTTAGGTTGTCATAACTCAGCCCGTCTAAAATGAAGTCAGGTAGAATTAGGCGACCGATAACTAATTTGGAGAATGAAAAGAATGTTGCTCCATGGGAAAGGTGTGGGGGAGGGATTACAAAGAAAAGAAAATGTATCAACTGAAGGACACAGGGCGAGAGAGATTTGCTTACAAGTGACTACAAGCTCTTCAAAATAAACTTTATATTTCTTGAGGTTCATTATATGGCTAAGTCCTAGATTCATACTAGTCTCTGGTGAAATAAGTCTCTGGCCTATTTCATTCTGAGAAACAGCTTCTAAAATAACATTTCATTAAAAAAAAAAGTTCCAGAAATATTCTGGTTAAGACACATAGAGTTTCAGCCTCCCCAACACAGCTTTCACCAGAACAAAAGTCAGCTTTGTAGCCCTGGGGCCAACACAGTAGGGCTGCATGCTACTCCTACCATGGTCCATGGACCAGTCATATCATCATGCCGAATATCAGCTGTACTGCTCCTTTGCACTGCCACCCCAACACACATTAAAGTTGAGAAGCATTTGTCCAAACAATGACATGAGCTTGCTCTACTTAAAGGAGTGTATGCCATGCTCCCCAACTCTTCCCGGTTTCAATTTAGTCTCAGAAATTGAATTCAGCCCCTTCTAAGTGCATTGGTAAACCATCTTTCCACAGAAATAGCCCAAGACAAGATCTGATTCACTGAGGTGGAGCACCACCATGAGACATAAGCTCACCAGTACACGGCGTCAATGGGTAAAAACCTGCACACGTTTCAAGGACGTGGGCTACCCATGACAAACGAAACAAAACACCAAAAAAACAGAGTGTATTTGGAGTTAGTATTAATAACAGAAAAGTAGTTTTATGTCTCAAAATTATCATTAATGCTTCCACAGAGGGTAACTAGGTGATCAAGCGAGGTGAATAATAGGAAGAATTATAGTCATTGCAAGCGTGAACACGCAGCCTGTGGCATACTTAGGGCCTTTATTTCTACGAATTTTATCATCTACTTCCCACTCCACTCCTCATTCAAACTCCCTAGCACTTTTAGAGAAGTAAGGAAAATACACGTCCATAAGTAATGCTCTTAGTGAGAAATTCTGATAAGAATGTTGGCAATTCTAATTTTGACAAAGGCTAAACATATTAGCTGTTGTAATTCTGGGTTATCGATAATTTAATATAACACTTTAGTCATTTTTTTTTTTTTTTGGTATTAGAATAAGAGAAAATTGGGGTTAATTACCCTAAACGAGAGAAAAACAAACTTAAAAAAGATAAAAACATAAAACAAATGAAAAAGGAAATAGAAGTATCTACATGTATTAAACACCTGGGGGTACACAGGAGCATTTGTAAGAAAGAAATGGAATGTTATCCTTTAATTGACTGGGAGTCAATTAATACAAAAGTATTTAGCTGGGTTTCCAAATAAATATTCACATATCAAAGTTCTAGGGGATCTTCTACGGTCCCTTCCCATCCTATGTTTCTGCCATCAAATCCAAATGCTACTATAAAAATAATTTGAGATTATAAAAGAAATACTTTGATTTTGCCAGTGATGAATGTAGATGCCAAATGTGTATTTGAATTTGGGACATCTAGAATGATGTATCTGAGAGTCTCAAAGCCTTCAGATAATAAAATGTATTGGCTCTGTCCCCTCTTCTTCATTCCAGTCCTCTCTCTGATCTCATTACTTCTGGCCTACACCATTCATTAAACTATCTTCTAATTGATTTGCCTGCCCACCATCCTCACATCCCTTGCAGAACCATTCTACATACATTTGCCAGAATAATTTTTATTTCAGTTCTAATTGCCTCATTTTTCCACTGAAAATAAATTAACACATAAAATATTCTTTTGTCGTTTAATAAGACTTATGTTTCTTTCAATTCTCCTTTAAGCCCTTTGGTTTCTAAGCCAAAATGATGGCTGACGTTAATAACTGTTAACATTTACTGATTGCTGAGTCCTGTCAGGCACTACGTGAGCGCCTAATGTGCATTACACCACGCAGTGCTCCCTACAACCCAACGAGGTTTTCTGGAAACTATCCCAGAGAGATTATGAAATGGATTCGTTAAAGATGGCAAAGCTTCTGTCAGCCCGAGTCCCCACATGGTCGCATGGAGTGGAGCCTGCCTGATACCTTGCTATATGAACAAGAAACAAACTATTTTATTTCAGCCATTGCATGTTTGCATCTACTCATTACAGCGGTTTAGCATACCCTAACTAACTCCTTTATTAAAGATAAGAAAATGAGACTTAGGGAGTTTGCTCAACTTTTTACAGCTAGTAAGTGGGAGAGCTGAGATTGAATTGAAAAAGTCTACATGGAGAGCAAATGTTTTCAACCAATGAATCACCATGCCCCGAAGTTATAAACGCCCTAAAGAGTCAAAGCTCTAATCTCCATCTCACTCCCCGGCATCACGGTTTCTCCGGTTCTTTGTCTTTAGTGTTTTCCACCTGAAATGCCCTTTCTGTCATTAAAATCCTGCCGGTTGTTCAAGGATCTGCTCATGCACCGCAGCCTCAATGACTGGCTGGATCCGCTGGCTGCAATAACCTCAACATGCCGCACCCGCTTTTTAGCTTTCTTAGACTACATGGTAAGCTGTCTTGTTTGCAATTTACCTCCAACTATCATCATCTCCCTATTAAATAATAAAGCTGACTTTTTTCTTTTTTTTCTGTGAAAGGTAACCTTGTGTTCTCTCCACAGCCATTCCCCTCCCTTTTTAATATCAGAGCTACAAGTTTGTTCAATGGCCAATATGACCAGCTCCGGAGGAACAGAGATGGCAAAGCATGAGAATTTTCTAGACCACAGTTATCCTTTGCCCCTTCTCAGGTCCTCACTTTCCCAGCTTTCCCTGCAACTAAGAGTTGCCAGGTAGCATGGTTCTGACTAATGAAAAATAAGGGAAAGTCTGCCAAGAAAACAGACTAGTTTCTTCTAGGGAAGATTTTCCTCCAGACTAAAAAGAGAGAGAGAGATCAAGGAAAAACATCTGTTCCCTTTTCTGATTTAGGGGCAGATGTGTGAGAATGTGATTTTTACAGCTGTAAAAACCTTCCTAAAACCACAAGGTGGCCAGGCCAGGGACAAAATTGCACACTTCTGGGAACAGAAAAAAGAAATACAAAAGGGCCTGATTCTTCATAAGGTGCTTTAGCTCCTACACCCACTCAGAGACTGTCTCCCTCTCCACTCTTGTTGCGTGAAATAACTGAACGTCTCTACAAGCCACACTTAGCCCTGCATTCAAGCTGAAGCCACTCTCGATACAGAATCACACCTGAAACAGCATCCGGCTGTGGTCACTAAGCCTGTTCACAAATACTCCAGTTCCCCTCCTTCGAGGTTCACACCAGAATCATACTTTCTCACCTACTTTGCAGAAGGGCACGTGGCCATGTAACTTGCCTTGGTTAACAGAATGGGAGCAGAAGTGGCGTGGTCACCTCTGGGTGACAGCTTTAAGGAGTAGCCGGGGCAGCTCACTTTCAGTGTCCTTTTTCCTGGCGTGTGTGTAAACCGAGCCTCAATTAGCCTCTGTTACTAAACAAGGATGCTGAGCGGAGCTTCTGTACTGGCCTATGCTGAAAATGAAGATAAACAAGAAATAAACCCTTGGTTTATAAAGCCACTGAGATTTTGTAGTTGTTTTATGCGTACATAACTTAGCCTTTCTCTGCTCACCCTGATGTAACAGGGTCACGAGGTGATGACACAGGCTTCCTTTCTCAAGATTAGCTGTACTAATTTCATTAAAACATGTTAATATTAGGAGCACTGAAACACAGGGCCAGTAAGAACAGTTTGAAAATTATGCAGTAGAATATTCCTGTGCGTAGTCACATTTCAATTCTTATTCTAAGGAAAGTAGGAAGGCAATATTTATTGAATGCCAGAGACAATAAAATGTAAATTGCAGATTCAAGAACATAGTGATTGTTGTCCCAAACACAAAATAATGATGGTACTTTTATTAAAATATAACCCTAAGTAAGAATATTTTAAATAAAAAGTCAGGTTAAAGTTTTTGGAATGTTATGAAACATTAAGTAATTAATAAAGACTATTTTTCTTTTCTTATCACTGTAGAAAGATGTGAATGAAATTTTGACCCTTGATATAATTAGTCATAGTGCTAGCAAAAATTACATAAAACATTTTAATTATGTTATAGTGATCAATACTCTCAAAGAATTCAACTATAGATTTTACCACTATAAAAAGAAAGGATAATATATATTAAATTATATTAACTTTTGTTTATATCACAGAAGTCTTTGAAATTTTTATAGCCTAATATCTTTAGAATTAAATACCAATTTTTTAGAGAAAATCAACATAAGAAATTGGAACTGAGTTGCTGTGATGGTTACTTGTGTCTACTTGCTAGGCTAGGGAACCTTGATATTTGGGCAAACACTAGTCTAGAAGTTGATGTGAAGACTTTCTCTATGTGATTAACATTTAAATCAGTAGATTGAGTAAAACAGATTATCCTCTGTAATGGGGGTGGGCCCCATCCAATCAGCTGAAGGCCTTAGGAGAAAAAGAATGAGATCTCCAGAATAAGAACATATTCTGCCTCCCTGCCCTTGAACTGCAGAGAGCAACATCAGCTCCTCCCTGGGTCTCTAACCTGTGGTCTTACGGTACAGATTTTGGACTTGCCTGCTCTACAATCACGTCAGTCAATTTTTTTACAATCTCATAGATGAATAGATAGATGACCAGCTAATTCCTTAAAATCTCATATATAAATGGATAGATTAATAGATGATGATGATAAATAGATATAGATAGACAGATATTTGGTTCTAAATGTAAGTATTGGGTGTGTTTGTAAGTGTGTATGCACATGCATGCATAGATTGTTTTTGTTTCTCTGGATATCTTTGACCAGCATGCCAGTTGTTTTAAATCTGTTATCATATGTTCTCAAAAGTGGTTAAAAGTATGGCAGCCAAATTAGTAGCTACATAAAATAGAACCTTGGTAACGCAGATAGCCCACGAAGTATAGATTAGCCCTCGCTCTGAAAGCTCAGTGTTGTAAGGGTTCCAGGTTATAAGGTTCATGTGTACAGAAAGACATCCACAGCCAGAACTCTTCAGTGTACAAAACTTGCATAAAATATTTCAGCAGGCTTCTAGATCATGCTATCAAATTTGATGACTAAGTAAGGTATCACTCACACATCTGTTAGAGGTAATTTATAAGCACTAAACCAAAAGTTGAAAGAAACGAATAAAAGAGACATCATGATGTATTAAAGCTCGCACTTTCCCTTCACAGCAGAGAAAGCAGCACACCAAAGAGATTGCCATTATATCATAGATTAGTTCCTGAAATGACACTGCGGAAAATATTATTTTTAACATTACTATCATTTAGAAACCCATATTGTTATGTGCCTGGGCACATAAAAGGCATTCTCCCAGGACTCAATGTCAGTGATAGGAGAGGCAGATGATAATGGAAGTGCATGTTCAAAGTCGAGCATTTCCTTTGAGACTTTGTAGATTTTAGTTCCAGCAACATAAATGTCACTTTCATGAATTTAGTATTGTCTAGAGAAATGAACAAAGGCTTTCAAATGTGTAGTCCTGGGTGTGAATCTCTGTTCTAAATATTTACTCAATCAAAGACAATGAGAAATTACTGTAATTCTCTGTTCCTCAATTTCTTCGTATATGAAATAGGGAGGGGGAGTATTCCCTTGAAAGTTTAAGAGAATTAATTGGTTAATATTCAAGAAAGCATAACTTATGAAAGA
The DNA here is from genome assembly GCF_964146895.1 of Miniopterus schreibersii. Taxonomy (NCBI): domain Eukaryota; kingdom Metazoa; phylum Chordata; class Mammalia; order Chiroptera; family Miniopteridae; genus Miniopterus; species Miniopterus schreibersii. The sequence continues at coordinate 16,958,117 of NC_138108.1, read as the reverse complement.
TGCAGGTATCGAGTAGAGCACTGAATAAAATCCCAGGATGGTGTCATTTATGGAGAAGTATCAACTACTACATTTCTTTCTTTTTTAAAAAATTTATTTTTATTGATTTTAAAGAGAAGAAGGGGGAGGGAGAGAGAGAGATAGAAACATCAATGAGAGAGAAACATCAATCAGCTGCCTCCTGCACACCCCCTACTGGGACTGAGCCTGAAGCTTGAGCATGTGCCCGGACCAGGAATCAAATCATGACCTCCTGGTTCATGGGTCAAGCTCAACCACTGAACCACACCAGCTGACCCACTATTGTATTTCTTAAAACAGTATTCAAACTTCCTTTAGAGATAAATTAAAATGAAATTGTAATTGAAAATATACCCCAATCACATCATAAGGAAAAACAGTTTTATATTCCATCGTACAAAGGCAAGGAGAAACAAATAATACTTGGTATCTTGAGTTTGGAAAATCACGAACTTGTGCAGACAATTGGTTTTCTAGCTGAAACTGACAACACCTACTGAACAGCGTGGTGATGTTATAAGAAGGGGACATAGGGAAATAACAGAGCAAAGTGTAGATGCTCTGAAAGATAAACACAGAAGCTCAGGCCCTAGGAGAACAGTCTAGAGAATGCTCTGACCTTAAGAATAAACTCTCTGTGAACCAGAAATGTCCTGGTCTGTACTGGTGACTTCACTAAGTTTGCGTATGCACATCCTAGGGATGCATAACCTGGGTACCATCTTTGAAACAAAATACTTAGCAAAGTTAGCCAGAGAACTTGAACATAATTGGAAATTACCATCATTCTATCCCAGGCGTATCTTCTCTCTCTGGAGGGCTTTGAGAAAGGTGTCCGTAGCCTGGGTAGCAGAGAGAAAGTTTATTAAAGAGGAGAATACATGCCAGCCCTAGTTCATGGCCGTGAGCACATCGGGAACGCGACCATGGAGTCACCCGGTTATCTCCTGGCTCATTGGCAACCTACCCTGACAAACAGCTCTGGGAACTGGCTCCTTTCAGAGGGAAGAGCAGAAGGAATTATGGCTCGAAGGTAAAAGATGCCTTGCTAAGCAGTAAATGGCTTTAATTAACGAGCTGGGCAAAGAAGGCAGTTACTAAAATAGGAGAGACTATTCTAGACGCTGAGGAGAGTGCTCTAGCGGATAAGACTCCAAAGAAAACAGAAGGAGCTGTTTTTAGTCTGTTCCTGGACACAGACAAGAACACGAGATGTTTACTCGGCACCTTGTACACAGCTAGGACTAGCCCGCAGGGGTCAGCCACCCCTCTCACCCCCGGGCTCCAAGCCAGGCAAAGCCCCGGCTGGGGAGGCCCCAGGCCAGGCCGCGTGAATTGTGGCCCCTACTCCCCAGCAGCCCAGGGAGGCGAAGGCCTGCTCTCATCGTTCCTCACAGGACTCTCTCCGGCGGTAATAAAGGTCTCAATAAACTGGGACTGTTACTTCTGGGTTTTCAGTATTTTTTTAAATGTCCAATCCTGTGTTCTTAGCACTGTGTAGTCACTATCATATCTCGGCACAGAGGAATTAGATGGTGAGCGTGATGCTATACGCAGACCGTTAACATCTTCCTTTCGTTCGTGGAAGCCGATCCCACATTAAGCAGTGTTATGACATTTTCCTTACACCATTCACTCACTGCCTGGCCAACAATAGCTGGGACATTTCAGTTTAATTAGTTCATGCCAGTCGCATGCGTGCTATCATCCCCCTTACAAACCGCAGATGTCTTTATCAAATCATTTTTTAGATCACAGCACATTTTGCCTAGATTTGAGAGAACTAGCTGGAACAGTGACTACATTCATACACACAAACGATAAGTGTATGTGCATATACACAATATATTAGAAAATCATACATGCATGAACGCATGTTTAGAGAATACAGACCATGGACAGTCAGCAAGCTCCACCTTAGATCACTAGGCCCCGCAGCATTCTGGCGGGGTTTGTCTATTGCGATGGAACTGCTTCATCTTATCCACTTTTTACACAGGCAGATGGGGGCCCATTTCTCCCGCTGCTCCTGACAGGGATGCTTTGCTGAATGCCCTGTTCTATACCTAAACGATTACTTAAAGGGCACAGACAGCGACTCTGTGAGTTCAAGTTGAAAAGATATAGAACCTTCTCCCTGCTAGAGTCAAAATATTGTAGAGCATGTTAGAGCAAAGCAGCCCTGTGCAGAAAAAATCAATTCTCAGTTGTCAAAGTCTGTATTTTGTTCAAATTCGTAAGCAAAATCTAAGAACTGGTAATAAGTCAGTGAAGCAAAAAGCTGACCCACCAGTGAATTAAGATGACAACAAAGAACAAAGGAACCCAATCGTAGCAAGGCTATTCCCTTAGTCACACTGATTACGATTATGATTAGTTTCTTAGAAAAGGGGAGTAAGAGACTACTCAGGTATCCTTTATAATTTATTATATAAAAATTATGCTCAGTAAATGTAGTATTGTTATTGCACACAGTGGGTTCAGTCATTCTCAACAAATCCTAATGTCTTCCTTCTAAAGTCCACAGGTAAAGAACATTGTCACATAAGATTAAACAGATGGTGGAATCAGGCAGAAAATACTTTTCTGTTACACAGTGTGCCAAACATGGTCCACAGCACTTTGTGCAAATGCAGGCTGACTGTGTGTCACATGACAAAAACTACTTGTGACATGTAAACATATGTCAAGTATTTTTAACCTTAATATCAGAAACCTTTATTTTGCCCTTGGGGATTCTGTAAGCCTCTTGAAATCACTGTATATGCAATATGTATGTGTATGTGCATTTCTCTGTAAAAAGATTCTTTAGCTTTTATTATTTTCTCCAAGGAGCTGGTGACCCTTCCAAAATTAAGAACTACTAGATGATAGTATTATACCAAGAAAGCATTGTATGTACCACTTTAAAATCCACATTGAAAAGCAAAGACTCTCTCACCATCTTAAGTAAAGAAAAAAACATGAAAAAATAAGTATTTTTTTCAAGAGAAAGCAAAAGAGAGGAAATTCTCTAAACAGTCATAGAGAAAAGAATATTTCCCTCAATAATGTCTGGAGCCCAAATTATATTATTCTCAGATTTCTTTTCTGGATTGTATTTAAAGAGAAATCAATCACCTAAAACACAAAGGTAACAAACAAGCAGGAATAATGGTGGGCTTATATTTGTTGCAACATGTTTTTATTTTTTAATTATGAATATAGTTATCTTCCAGTCCATATAGGTAAATAGATTCTCATCTCTTAATTTTTCAGGAAAAATAGAGAAGTAATGGCTAATTAAAGCATTTAGCAAACATAGTAGAAAGGTCAAAGTGTAAAACTGAGCTGAATTCAAAATTAAAAAAAAATAATAACAGAAAGAGAAAGGAAGAAAAGAGAGCTGAAAAAGGTTAGGCATTTAAATTGCAGTGTTAAACTAAATATAATTAGACCTCACTTGGCCCTTCTCCCACAGTTCATAAACCCACACCAAGGACTCCCTAGGGAATGATTTAGTCAAATCGTGTCTTCCTTTTATGACCCATTTAGGTGGCCAGTCCTGTCCTACCTGCTCTCATTTTTTTTCTGTTTCTCCCTTTCACCTTTCCTTTTAGGCATGTGACCGTTAGCCTGTGTCTGGAGTGTTTATTAGAGCAACTTGAAACCAAAGCAAAATAAATTCTCGAATATCTCAGGTTTGCAAATAAAAGGACTTTGACTGTGGATTTTAAGATCAGTCACTATTTGCTCATTTTAGCCCAGTTACACCTCAGTCTCCATTTCATGGAAGTATGGATGAACAAAAAGGGAAATAATGAAAATAGGAGGAAATGCCATTTAGAAAAAATTAACTGAAAAAACAAGTCATTAATGATGGAACTATTTTTCTTTTTTTAAAAATAAGTACTAAGTAAAAGAAAAATCTAAACTTCCAGGGCTTAAATCTCAGCTGGAAGTTCCAATAAAGAGCTTGGAAGCTGTCAGTCTCATTCTTACAAAAGAAAAGAAAGAAAAAAGAAAAAGAACAGGCTGAAAAACAGTGATTTTCCTTGGCCCTGGGAAGGAACAGTCTTGGCAAACCTGAAGTCTGGAGACAGAAGAGATCTGCCCGCCTGGAAGAGAAGCTGCTGGAGCCAGAGGCTGTAGAAAATTTAGGTGGTAACTTTGACAAACTGGTGAGGGCTAAGCACGGCCTCTTTAAAAGTGAGAAACCCCTGGGGACCCACAGTCTTAGAAGGGATCCCACGCTTTTGTGGGTTTTTACATCCAGGGACCTCACAAAGGTTCTCAAGGTGAAGATTTAAGAAAGTTGCCCTTTGTGGCTCTTCTCCCAGCTTCTTGTACCCTAAGCAGTGCCCTAAGGAACTGTAATTTCTTCTCTGCGAATTTCTGTCTCATGCCCCAGAGATGAGATGAGACACCAATGAGCTTATAGTTTGCCTTGGGAATAATAAGGCTCTTTTAGTTTATGTCACATTTGTGAATGTCTCTGGTTGTTAATAACACAGCGAAGGGTAAGCAGAACATTCCAGGTGTCTCTGACTACCTTAATACGGTGAGATAAAGCATAGGAATTAACCTGTTTAGTGTAACACTTGGGCAATATTGAAAACATTAAAAATTGTCTTTCCCCAGTAGCCAGGTAATTTTAGCGTGAGTTATACAGATAATTTATCAGATCGTTCTTTATGAGAATAATTTTTAATCTGATTTGGTGTAAATTAGAAAAAATTAAGTACTAATCAGGTAGAATATATTAAATTTAGATAGTAATTATAATTCCAAAGAATTAAAATGATATGATAGAGGATTTATGAGGGTAGATTAAAGGAATAGTATATGTTATCTGGGAAAAGAGGCCATCCTCCAGGCACATTAATAATAATTATTACATACATGATAGATTATGATATGCAAGATGTTGACCAGCTGTTCCTCATTTCCACTGAGTACTGACTAGGAGGAAATATGTTTTAAAACGCAGCAGAATTTTTTAAAAAAAAAATAGAATTGTTTTAGGAAATCCTTTTTAAAGTGAAGAGCAATTATTAATGTTTAAAAATGTAATTATAAGAACTGTGAAGCTTCCATTCTCAAGAGATGTGTTATAAATGATTGTAGAGACGAAGTCTACTGTTTGAACACCTGACGGTCAGTAGAATCCTTACCGGGAGGACTCTCATGTTAAAGTTTCCCCTATACGGTTAAACTACCGCAGTGTGACTTCACTATTTCGCTTTTTGCGATGTGCTGTTCTCCTTAAACGTTTCATTGCTCTCACACTGTCTCATGTTATTTATTTGTGATCTGCCTACTTTTTTCTATAAGCAGCTGAAGTAAATACCTTGCATAGTCATGCCGAGCCCTGAATCATCTGCCATCGTCTTGCCCAGCTTACCTTATAATCTCCCACTACCCCCAACGCCCGCCATCCCCTTCAGTCACAGTGGCCTTTGCTGTGCCAAGAACATGCCCACAGTGGCTGTGCTGCCCCCAGGAACTCTCTTCCCCATGCGCTGGCAGGGCTACCCCTCTTTCTTTCAGGAGTTTGCTGAGGAGTTACCCCTCATGGAACGATCCCTGACAACCCTAGTTAATTCTGAAGCCCGGCCCCTTCACCACCATCCCCTGGGCACTCTCAACTCTCCTTTTCCTGAAATTTTTGCACCTTTTTCTTAAAATATTAACCACCTTCTAACATATTATATAATATTCTTTATCGTGTTTACAAGCTATTGTGTGATCTTTTCCCCACTAGAATGTACTGTAATCTTCACACACATCATAAGACACATTACCTGTTTTGTTCATTGGAATATAAATATACCAAGTGCCTAAAATAGTGACTGGTACTCATTATATATCTATTGAACAAATGAATAAATAAGTGAATGAAAAATACAGCTTCAATTGTTTGCCCAAATTGAATCACTGAATACCTGGTTACATATAACTCCAACATGTCTTGCCTGCTGTCAGGCATGGAGCTCTGTGGCTCAAGTGTAACGACTTGCAGGCATAAGAAATAAACGGACATACACACATACAGAAACATCCAAAACAGGTGTCTGAGGGTCGAGAGAGGATGGCAGACATTGCTGATAGAGGTTTTATAGAAACTGCAACCCCAATAACTTTAGAATTCCATGTTAGCCTTCATATACCCTGTAATGTTTACTAGTGGTTCCTGGTACTATTAATTTGAACTCAGATATTATGATTGCTAATTGGCAAGTCAGGGGTGGAAATTATTTTAAAACTTGCAACTATTGATTCAAAAGGGAAAAACTGTAAATGTGTCACGTAGGAAGGATGCCCTTTTGCACCCATTCTAAAACCACACTATTTTTTTAAGCCACACTACTTACTAATTTTTTTTTACAAACCAAGAACTAAACTAGGTGCTTTACATGTATCATCTCCAGTCCTCTAGTAATTCTTATAAAATAGATATTGTTATCTTATTTTACAAAATAAAATAATAATGAGATTCAAAGAGGTTAGTAAAATTCTCCAAACTCACACAGCTAAAATGTCGAGAAGCCTGGATTCCAGCCAGGCTGTCCGGGTTGTTTAAGACCCATGTTCTTTCATTATAGTAGGCTGCCTCCTTTAGTTATGATTGCCTTGGCCGCTGAGAGCAAGGGCAGAGCTACAGATCATCAGTTCAATAGTAATTTGGCTCCATGGCAGCCACCTTGAGAATGAATTTGGGGATGTGGAGAAGAAACCTGGGATCCCTCAGACCCCTTTGGTCTGTCACATTGTGAGTTTGGGCAAGACTCCAGATCATCAGATCAGTGCCTGGTTGACTGTTTCCTCTGCATGTTGATCTTTCGGGTGAATGGGTCAATATTACAAGCAAAAAAACCCCCCATAGTCAACCGTGAGACATGTTCTGAGAAGCACTGGAGGGTCAAACCTCTGGGCAACAGCAGAGCTGGTAGAGTTTCTCTAAACCTGCAGAGCATTTAGTTTGTTTGCTTTATTTTGTTGCAAGCAAACAATAAGGTCTCATTGGATATAAATTACATTTCAAGACCATATAAAACCTGCCAAAACATTATATATGATCTCTACACACAAGTGTTAATGTGGGCTTTTTGTGCCTTTTCTTTAACTCTCTCACTCCCTCCTCTTCAAACTTCGCTCTTGCCTTTCCTGAACCTGAAACCTCTAACTGACACTTGCTGGTAAAACTCGAGACCCAGGTATTGAAGGCCCCCCCCAATAAACACATATAATTATTCATTCACTCATGAGGTGCTCATTTCCTACCTTGGAACATCTGACTCACAATAAAAAATAAAAGCCAACAAATACTTGAGTTTTAATTAGAATCCATTAATTTAACCAAATAGAATTTATTGGAAAACAATCCCATCTACTAGCAAATGAAGACAGTATGTGGTATCCACCTCCGAGGAATTTACAGTCTATGAACATATACCTTTTCACTTAAAGGAAGTGCTTTATCGCTTCTCTTTAGCATGTCCGAATTGCCAACATCAATACTTTTGTGCTTTGGGGTCATTATTAAGTAAAATAAGGATTATTTGAACACAAGCCCTGTGATACCATGACACTGGATCTGATAACTGAGGCAGCTACTAAGTCACGAACAGGCAGGTAGAGTCTACAGTGTGGAGATGCTGAACAAAGAGACCATTCACATCTTGGGCAGGATGAAGTGGGAGGGTGCAAGATTTTATCACACTCCTCAGAAGGGGTGCAATTTAACACTTACCAATTGTTTACTTCTGGAATGTTTCATTTAATATTTTTGGACTGTGGTGAACCATGCTAATTGAAACTGTTGAAAGAGAAACCAGGGATAAAAGGGGTAGGGACTACTGTACAAATTATAATGTACCAATATAGCAGTGTTTTCAACCATTTAGTACACACTTTTTGTTCCTATCTCAGTTTCTACTACTCCCAGCAGACGCTCAAACACATATCCCAGATATGCACACAATATTTGAGTCTGAGTGAGAGGAGAAAAAAAAAAGTGAACACCAATCAGCCTTTCCAAAATATACAGCCTTCAGCAGAATGGCATATTTCCTCACCAGAGACTTTTATGATGGTGAAGATCAATTTTCTGAAAGGTTAAGAAAACTCCCTTTAGCTTTTTAAGGAAATGATCCCAGTCCTCAGGAGCTGTGCAAGCCAGAGGCCTCTGCATGTCAGCATCATAATTTTGCAGACAATCCCTAGGTTTTAAAAATAACTAAGCATCTTTTACATGATGACACATATTTATTTGGCCCACGTACTGAGGTGTTTGTGTGTTTGTTGAGAAGAGCTTTTCGTTTTACTCTTTCTGGCTTGTTGGCTTTCAAACTCTCTCGGCCCCCATAGGAAGCCATTTCGATCTAAAGAAGCCAGCCTCCAAAGAGCATGGAGCTGCTGCAATATTTATGAAATCTAAAACCTCTCTTGATCTTTTTAATAAAGATCCCAGAGGAAGGTCTTGAGGCTAATAAAGAGGGAAGGGTGAAGGAAAAAGCTTATAAGAGAGTCTAACAGTACACTCTCAGCAGCCTGCTAAAATGTAAACAGCGAGGTGATCAATGACAGACACTGTTTCTAAATTAAGTCTCAAAATGCATATTAATGAATGCTTTTTGAAAAAGTATATTATATTGAGAATGGCACTTAGGCAAATGGAAGCAACCTTAATTTTAGATTCCGCTTGCCACTCAGCTGAGTTTCCTGACTGGGAAATACTTGCCTAGTTAATGGGTAGAGTTGTATGGCTCATTTTTAAACTAATCTAGAAAGAGGCTTTAAAAAAAAATAAAACAACTCCCCAAACATAAACAGGTCAAATGTGGCTCTCAACTCATCCCCAGAGGATCTCTCAGAAAGACTCACAGCTGCTCGGTTTTATAGGGCCACCTGTCATACTGATGAAAAGGATGGGATCACTCTGAATAGCAAGGGAAGAAAGCCAAGCTCCTGGAAACGAGCATGAAACACTGAAAAGATTAGTATTCAGGATCTCGATTCTGTGAAACAACTGTGCAAAGTAAAGCAGATTCATGAGTCCAAGAAGAAACGAAATTAGAACTGGCCTAATTCAAACTGAATATTCTTCTGAGGGCAGTAGCACAGTAAAATCCCATCTTTCCTTTATTAAGTAAGTGGCTACATGAATGTGACAAAGCATAAATTAAAAGGCAAGAGAGTTTTGAGAGATGAGGTTGGTGGGCTGGTCAGAGGCTCAGTTACGCAGAGGATTGTCAGTCTTGAATGTCATGCAGGCTGGTGGCTTTCAGAATTCATCAAGGCAGTCAATTCCCCTCCTTCCACCTCCTGCATCATTTTGCCCCAAATGAAATGCCATGCAGAACTACAGTCTATAAAAGATAAAGATAGAATGACTCTAGTTAAGAAGGGAAAGCACAGTAAGAACACAGCGAGGGGCAGGAACTGCACTCTCTGCCCACTCCCCCTTCCCCACTAAGCCCCACCGTCACTGCATGGACCCGAGTCGCTTCCAATGCACCTTAAGGCCTTCAGAGAGCCATTTTTGAAAGCTACCGAGGTCTACAATAAAGGGTATTTGAAAGTTTTAAGCAGATGATGGGCATGTCCTGATTATGATTTCTGGGCTGAGCATCATCCTGAGATGGGCAAAGCGGATGGGTTTGAGCTCGTGAGCTTGAGGGTAGGAATGAGGCGGGAGGCCGTCGTTTTGGGTGGCTGAGGAGGCTCCAGGCCCGACCAGGACGAAGATCGTCGGAACGAAGGGAAGGCGCGTTTGGAAAGCGATGTGAGAAGACTTGGTGACTGAGCAGATGTGGGAGATCCAGGGACAAGGAGAAGTCAAGCATATATTCCAGGTCGGTCCAAGCACCACCACTGGGTAGACACATAGAGAATAGAAGTGGAGCGAGTGTATATGTGTAGGGGAAATAGACTGTTTTAATCATTTTCAGGTTGGGGTGCCTGAGATATTCAGTCAACAATAATATATATATGAGTCTAAGTCTTGAAAGATAATTTTAATTTGGATATTTATATTTAGTGTCGCTAACATATAAACAGTAATTAAAATCATAGTAAAGCAATAGACAAAAAAGAAGAATGTGTTTAGGCTTGAATTCTATGGGCTAACAAAATTAAAGGAATAGATAATGCAGAGAAGGTGTATGACAGAGTCAGAAAAGATAAATCAGGATAAAATAAGAAGTAAAGGACACTGTCCTACCAAAAAAGAAAAGAAAAGAAAACATCAGAAAATTTTAAGAAGGAATTGGAGACATGCAACAGAGATATCAACAAAGGTAAAGAAGCAAAATGCATCTTTGTGTTTAATATTTAGGAAGCCATTTGGGGACCATAACAAAAAAGTCAAAAGTCAGATTACAGTTGATTGACAAGTGAATGGAACGTTAAAATGAGCTGGTGACTACTATTAGAAATGAAGAAAGAAGAAAGAACAATTGGGCTGTCAGAGAGGGTAGTGTAGGCTGCAAAACAAGGTCTGGCAAACAGCGGGATGCAGTCAGTATCGACAGACTAAAGGACTGAACGACTCCCAGAATGAATAAATGAAATTAATGAGGAGACTTGTATAACAGGAAAGATGAAATGAGGGAAGCATGACATGCTTATAATGATCACATTACCTTTATGTTCATCAAGCTACTGCAAATCTTTCTGGGAATTAGATGAGAAATTATTTAATCACTTCGCAATCCTTATATTATTCAAACTTGCCACGAGTCTTGCCACATTCCCTTATCCTGGGACTTACAAGGAAAGGGATGGGAAAGGAAGGGAATTGAGTTAACATTTATTCAATGAGAGTACTTTGCTTGTGTTACTGCATTTGATCTTGGAACAAGCCTGTGAGGCAAGTATTATTATTTCATCATCTTACAAATGAGGAAACTGAAGTTCAAAGGGGTTAAGTGATTTGCCTGAGGTCTTACATCATTATTTATATGGTACTATTCTCAGCTGTCAAAATCAGCTACTATAAATACTGTATAAAAGAAGAAAATAGGTCTGTGAGTGCAATTTAAAAACCATTCTGACTGGAGAAATTGAGTGGCAATAGAATATGTTTAGAAAAACAGCATGGAAGCAGGAAATTCTCCCAACTCTGAAGTATATACGGGGTGAGACGGTAGGGTTTAGAATGAGACTGTCTGTGTTCTGTGGCCTTAAGCAAGTTATTTGTCCTCCTTATGCACCACTGTCTTCGTCTGACAAATGAGAATTAGGATCTTCCTCCCTGATGCATGAGATAACTTATGCAAAACCTTGGCATAGTTCCTGCCACACAGTAAGTACTTAATTTGTGACACTTTTTTTTTTATCATTGGTATCATTACTATTCTCTTTTACTAGGGTGACATAGAAGAGGAAAATTATGACAAGCATCCTCTTTTGAAAGTGTTTGGAGATCATATGAGTATAAAAAGCAAAAGATGAGCTACAAAACTTGGTCTCAGAGTATGTTCCACCAAGTCAATGCCAGAGGTCTTAAGGGGGAAGGATATATGTTGGCTGCCAAAGGGTATGAGGGTTGAGCCAGATTTCTTCAAGATCTATGCCTGATACCCATGAGAGAACAAAGCATGATTTCCATATTTACACTGTAGAGATTGTGCAGTGAAAGCACCCCTGAGCTCTGAATGACAAGGTGACTTGATCTGGAACGCTGGGTCGTCACCATACACGACAGGTGGCCATGCTGAGTACAACCAGGCAGCGCAGCTGCTGACGGGCCTGCGCGCCGTGGGGGGCTCAGGGCCTCATCTGAGAGAACGTCTCTCTTCCAACCTGAAGTCTCCAAGGAAGAGAAGGCAATTCTACGTCTCTGGATGTCCTGGAGGACTCATTAGCACCCGCCGCTGTGGAGCTGACCGCTGGACTCTGCTGAGCATGAGGCACAGCCTCCCGAGGCAGCCAGTCTCGGAGGAATCCGGCCCGGAAAGGGGTTCCACAGTGAAGGCGACGCTGCTCACTCGACATCATGGTACTGTCTAAATAAATTGAGGGGGGGATAGAATTTTTAAAAGGAATCCTTTTGACAACAAAAGTAAACTTAAAAAAGAGAGAGAGAAAGAGGGAAAAAAAATAAATAAAATAAGTAAAAAGAAATCCACATGAAAATAAGAACAAGATTGGAGGAAACTGGAATGACGGTGTAAAGTTATTTATCAGGCATGGAAGCTTGACCTGTGAGTGGCGAAGTTTGTCCTGTAATGGAAACCGGTTCCTTAAAGGGTGCCTATGGGAGTCCAATAGCACATAAGAGGAAAATATAGCTGAGGGATAGAAATGATGAAAAGATGACCTTGCGGTCCCCGGGCAGAGCTTCAGTCTAAGGAAACATTTTATTAGCTTGGGATAAAAAGAGCAGCAAATGATTTTCTCTCCCTCGTTTCTGTTCTCACTACCTCTGAGTGTAAATATCACCTACGACAGTGAACTGAAATCCAACAGAGAGGCATAACTGATTGGAAGAATATGAATAATTATGTGCAAAATAAGAATAGAGATGGATATAAATTCAATGTGTCCCTAGACACAACTGAAAAAGGAAATATATTACTGTGTTTAAGAGCCTAGGCACTAGCATCACGCCGTTTAGGACTGAATCCTATCTCTATCGCATATTGACAGGGCGGCTTTTGGCAAGTCATTTAACTTCTTTCAGCCACCGTTTTCTGATCTGTAAAATGGTGATTACATTGGTACCTATGTCATGGTCCTATGATGAAGACAAATGTTTTTCCCCTTTCTTAACTGTGAGTTCTTCTAGGGCTCAGAGTATGTTTTATGTATTCATCTCTATACACCCAAGTCCTAATAAAATGTCTGGTGCATAGTAAGCATTAAAATATTTGTTGAATAAATATGAAATAAATTATTCCTTTAATCCAACCTCTGACTTATATAAGAATTTTTCTATACTACACTCAAATCCATGTTTTTACTTAATGCCAAACAGAATCTAGGGTAGTTTACACAATTCTTATCTTACATCTCTGAGAAATTATTTAACAAGAAGCACAGACACTGTAATTGAACCTTGGGAAGCCATAAAAGACGGGGATAGGGAAGAGTGTTTATTAAAAATAGTTTAACATGGATAAGTCTAATAGACATTTGAAAATCACACTGCTCTTTAGTATTATTAGCTATATAAAATTAGGCTGTCAAGTGATGCTTTATGAATAGTCAGGAAGGAAAAGAAAGACTCACAGGGGACAAATCACTGTCAGTCACAGAAGACTACGTGGCAGTCTAAGAATTAAGTTCACTCTTCAGGGCATGCTATCCTCGGCTGCTATAAATACGCTGCATGCCTCTGTCAGCAGGCTCAATAAGAGGCCGCCTCCACCAGTATGGTGCTTATAAGGTGAAGTCTGTTGCTTGGAGGGAAAGGGAACAAAGACATTTTGCTTCCAATTATTGTCACTTTCCCTTTTAGCTCAGCCCAGCAATTTCTTGACCAGTGAGACAAAAAGGATTCTGAACAGTAGAGTAACTAAACAAAATCCCTTAAATTAAATGACACTCAGCAAGGACAGGGGACACCCAGAGTCTAGTTTAGAGCAAGCTCTTGCTACCTGGAGTCAGCAGTTTAGCATTTGACGGATTAGAAAACACTTTTACATGTGCAGACGACTCCACTGCTTTTCCTGAGTCACTCTTAGGCCTTAGTGATCTATGAATTTTCTCAGGGCTCACTGATGTATTATTCCTCACAATATAGCATAAGATAGAGGTCTTTGGTATGAGCATGGTCTATTGTAAGTGGAGTTCAGTAGCAGTTCCTTGATCTATTTTTCTGCCTGCTGTCCAACCAAATGCATGATTTACCTACATACTTGGCAGCATTTGAGATTCTCAAGTTTACATATTCAACCTACAAGTTACCAGAGGTCAGAAAGTGGTTTACAGACTGTATTCAGAAAAATCCCAGGATTTCTTTGTCAAATCACAGCAGTGGCAGACCTATGCAATTATAGTAAAGCCTATCTGTAGCTATCCTTTAAACTCTAGTTCTGAAATCAAAGAACTTTCTGGAACTCTGAGATCTAAGAAGTGCCAGGGACCAGGGCAGGACCAAATGGCAATCAAGCTGTCTCCATGGACCAAATGAAAAGAATATTGTTGTACAGATCAGAATACAAAATATCAAAAGTTATATTTTTATAGTAATTTGCAGACTATATGGCTGTTGTTCTAGAATCTTCTAGTGGGAATTACAGAGCTATTTCCTACCCTAGGAGCTGTGAACCCCAGAGGGCCCCTATGGAGTAATCAAGGGCCTTTAAATCCAAATGCAAAGGAAGCATTGTTAGTAGAATGATATGTTTTGCACATAAATCTAGTTTCTAAATGTATACTGACACTAATAAATACAGGAATTTATTTACAGTATTTTCTGAAATCCTACTACTTATTGATTGTTACATACTTTTTTATTATTAACTAATTCTAAAATGGTGAGAAACTATGAAAAATGTTGATAATCGAGTGAGTTTCTCTCATTCAGAAGAATCTAGAAGCACCTCTAAAGAGAAAACAATAACTTGATAAGCATGAAAATAGATATGGAAAAAAAGAAAAAAATGTTTCAGCAACCAAATTTTCAGCCCAAAGAAGAGATCTGGAGCTCCTGAGGCTTATTCCAGTGCACTCAAGCCTGTCCACCTCCATGCATCGCAGGCATCACGCTGTGAGATGCAGACACATTCAGGTGGCTTTCTGCTTAGCACCGACAGTCCCCTCCTAGCCTTCCTCTCTGTGACAGCTAGATCTAAACTCTAAACCTGCTCATCTTCTACAACAGCATCAGCTCCCCAACACTTTCTTGAAACCATCACACTTGTTTATTCGCTCTTCGTGTTTCCTCCAGCACCTCTGTCTGTAGAGATCTTAGTCAGAGATGGGTGGCTTATGCCGACAAGCTGGGATTTAAAAAACCACATTTATGTTGTGGTAGGTGAAATACTCTACACATTTCAATATCTGAATGTATCTTCCGAGTCTAACTCAGTTCCCCAAGGACAGAAGGTGCGATCTAAACATCCAGGTAAGAAATGATCATTCACAGAGGAAGCAGCTCTGGCTAGTGGCAGCTAAGACCATGCAGAGCTTGCTCACTAAGACAGTGAGTCAGAATGCTTTCCTCTGCTAATGACCTTCAATTGTGGCAGGGGTCGCAGAGGACAGAAAAGTGTAATTATCAACTCTCAGACTTCTAAAGGCAGACATTAATCTTTTTTCTCATATTATGCTGTATCATTACCACCTAGCATAATAACCTGTATATGGCAGATGTTTGTTAGTTTATGAATGAATGACATGAACAAATGAGTAAATCAGTAAATTACATGAGCTATTTAATGACTCAATGAACCCACTTTGGCCTGAAATAATTAGCTCAGTAGTGGGACAGGAGAGACGAGGCTTTAGAATCCAAACCTCCAATCATCTCTTCGCCAAAGTCATTTCAAACAAATATGAAATCTAAGATAAAACAGTCTGCTATCTTTCTCTGCAACCTTTAGTTCAAGAACAGTCAGTTGACACGTCCTTCCAAGAAGACTACCCAAACCCAAACTTGCTTTACAATAAAATTATAGAACTATAATTAAATCAGCAAATAAGCCAAATCCATAATTTTACCTATTCTCATTTTCCTCCCAAATATTTTGTTAATATTTCCAAAATTCTGTGTAAGTCTGCCATAGCATTGCCTTTCTCAGTTACTCTAAATCGTTAGGACATAAGCTCCATGAGGACAGGGATGTTTCGCCATTTTGTTCATTAGTTCATTCTGAGCACCAAGAACAGAGTCCATCCTATAACAGACACTAAATAAATATATTTCTCATTTTCTCATGCTCCATTTACCTCAGTTAAACACCCAGCCTTTGAGGCTTCATTCCACCGTGTGATTCTCTGCTTACATTTAGTCATTGCTACCTGACCTGATACCTTATTTTCCAAATTATGTTTTCCTCACTCAGAACCCATTAGAAAAAAGAGAACACTATGATAAATATAGCAGAGACACTTTGTCATTAACTGGACTCCCACTGAGACAGTGTTCCTCTGGGTACTCACGAGTGACACACTGTAAGACTCTCACGTGGAGTGACGGAAGAGAAAGGTGATGAGGCGAGAGGGCAAAAGCACTTATATATAAACCACCTTATTTAACCTTCATGAACTGTTTTGTAGAGGCAGAAAGATCTGATTTCCTCAACATTCAGAAAGAGAAACTGAGGCTCAGAGAAGATAGCTTGCCTGAGGAACACACAGCCGACAAAGTGTGACCCTGTCCCAACTCATTTCCCTTGGAAGCCTGCTGTCCTCCTAGCACTTTAGATCCAAATGCATCCCAGAGTTATATACTTAGCAAGTTAAACACAAACCAACACATACTAAATAGAGGCAAGGATATGTCTCATTATTTGGAATCCCAAATTTCTCTGCAAAAACTTTAACAACAAAACGGAAAGGTAAGATGAAAGACTAAAGAACAGGCCTTCAAGCCTTAATCTCTTAGAAACAAGCCCTCTACTAGGAACAGCTCTATGTGCAGTGAAAATTGGAAAACTCTGCAGAAGACAGAGAGGTATGTAAAGGCACAGGTGGACAACCTTTCAAAGTGAAGGAGATAATTACAATTCTGCAGGGATGCACACCCTCCAGACCATGTGGCAGCTGCTTTCTAGACCTCTGTCGCACTCTGCTCGGCATGGCCCCGAAGCCAGTAGGGGAAGGAGGGCTTCTTTCCTTTCTCACTAATCATCCTTGACATCCCAGTTGAACACCCATCAGAGACAGTCTATTTGTGGCTTTCTAGGTCAGCCTGGCACTGTGCGAGGAGAGTGTCAGTATTTATGGGTAGCCTACGGTTGTAATTAGAGCTACTTTGCATTGTTTGGGGAGCTCTGGGATACCTGGGCTGGCCCTAGGATTCAATTTGCAGATGTGTTCCTGTGTCCTTTAAGGGAGACAGATTCAACTTGAAGTTAAAAAGCTTAAGGGCCACTCGCTATCATGGGCCCCTTCCAAGACCCTGGGGAAGGGTCCCAGTAATACCTGCACATAGTCATATATTTTGTAAAATTTATAAAACTGCTACATATTTCTATCCTAATACCTTCATTATATTTTCCCTAGTGTCTGCTGGCACTGAAGTAGTTACTGGCACTTTTTGGGACTGGCTAAAGGTACATTAAATTTGAGATACATTAATTGGGGTTTATAGGATATATTTCTGTAGCTTACAATCACTTCCCTGTACAGTTATGTTACTGCTAAAAAAGATTGCCCAGCTACTAAGTATAATAGAAGGAACTCCAATTGACCTCTGTCTGACTCCAATGCTAATGAACTTAGCACTACACTCTATGGCCCTTTATAAGCTCAGTGATCCATCAAAAGGCATTGGATTTTTTTTAACCTAAAGGCAGGAGAAGAGAGCCTCAGGCACTCACCAACATTTGACACCAGATCACATTTCTTCACCTGGCCCGAACACCCTTAGCTAGCCTTACTGATGCTTGCGTACTCTGTACACACCATAAAGATGTTATAATTTCCTATATGCTTTCCATAGAGGTCTTTTTGCACACTTTCTTTTCTTGGCCCAACATGGCCTTATCTAATATTTCTACAAATTCTTATTAAGTTCTTATTGCTTTAACATGAAGTACTGACACTGAAAAAATTCTAAACTCATAATATGCAAATACTATGAGGATGCCAATGACAATTGCCTAAAAAGAGTTGTCAAATCAAACTCTGTTTAAGAATACTCATGATATATATAAATTTTTTATGCCATGAAATCTTACAGTTCAAATAAGAAATATTTTTCCTAAATTTAACAATTCCAACAATTTACATGACAACACCAATAGCTGCAGAAATAAAAGTAACTTTTACAAGTTTCTAATAATCAAATATAATTTTTCATCAGCCCTGGTAAAGAAAGGGCTTAATCATTTTCTCTTTTCGCTGTAGAAAATGATATTGCAAAATTATTGTCAAAGATCATACAGCCGAAATGTAAGTATAATGTATCAGTGTGTCAAACATTTATTTAATTTATTTAAAAAGTGTGTTATTTTTCTGGGTTTTGTGATTTTTGTATTATTTGGTACCTTTTCAGCATTTGTACTTTACTGTGTTTTTTTTCTTTGAACATAAATATTTATTTTATTTTGGTATTTTTATATTTTTTTTCTTAAGGAAGACCCCAAATTTATAAGCTTCAGGCTCCACAAGACCTGATTTAGCTTTATTGGAAGAGGGCTTTTAGAAGAAAGCGCAAGGCATCTCAAGACGCTGGCATCTAGGGAGTCTGAAACCTGCTTGGAGTTAAAGGACTATACAAGGTGTGGCAAAAGTAGGGTTGCAGTTGTGAGTACCTGAAATAGAGTTTATTCTTGTATCATTTATTACTTAAAGTATTATTTTCCATTTGAACACCTGTAAACCTACTTTCCCCCCACCCTATATATTCCTGCCCTGCTTCAGGATTCAGCAAAGGAAGCCTTGTGGAGTCAGGAATGTGACACTGATGTTCTTTGAACTTGTTTCTTAGGCAATCCCAAACAATACAGAGAGAATCCTTAGGAAACCACTCTCAATAGACTTGCATTTCAGGAGTGTAGATTCTCTAGAAAGGTTGGGGTGAGTGCCCAGGGGATGCCTCAGGGAGTTACCAAGAAGAACTGCTGAAACTGGGATATCTGAAGCCCTCTTCAGCAAGTCAATGGTGACACAGGGGCCAAGTATCCTGTTGGACTCTTGACCCATAGGATGCTTAGGACAGATTGAGAACTAGTGCACAGAGCAGCAATTCTCAGTGGAAGCCATGACACACATAAAGGACGTTTTGGGAATGTGTTGAGATATTTTGGGTTGTTGCAATGGTTGTGGAGCCCTGCTGGCTCGATTGAGCAGGGGCAGGATCCTAGATGGTGTTCAATGTGCGCAACAGGCAAGCCTGACAAAGGACTCTTCTCTGCTCTGCACTAGCTTCAAACGTTTTGCTGAGTATTGATGCAGGATGGGTGGTCACCCTATTTATAATTATCTGAGGTTTTTGATATAAACACAAAATACATTTGCATGGTTTTAATATAAACCGAATTTTACACCATGTAAATGATAGGAATATGGTTATAACTTCCCCAAGGCGTGCTCAGCTCTCCCTAGCATCACGCCCCCTTGGCGAGGCAGTGCGTCATTTTCATTGCGAATATGCTGCCTGTACCCAAATATTCTGTCTTTGCGGTTGTTACATTTATAGGAACTATACACACACACAGAAGTACCTTTCACTGACTCCAAATTGTCCTGTAAGAAAAGGTTTTTTAAAGTCTTAAAACCCGTTCGCTATAAATACGTGCAAGCACCTGGCTAGTTCATTATTTATTCTATTGTGGTGGTTCCTGAACTTGTTCCTATTGTCAAAGAATAGTTGGGAGATGTTCACGTAGTTATTTTGTCCACTGAAAATTGGTTTCTCCCTTATGGGAGAGAATGCTGGCAGGTTGAAGCAAGTAATAAAGGCAAAACAGAATTTATAAGAGGAGGAGGGAGGCTGCAGTCTGAAAACAGTGACTCTTGTTTGAACAAATTTTTGGCGAAGCCTATTGGCTGGAAACTAACACAGGAGGAAGCATTCTGACTTTGAACAGGACAACACGGATACATAAAAAGACAATTTCAGTTATTTGTGATTCTCTAGAGAGCCTTGAGAGTTTGAGCTGTAGACATTCATGACGGGTTATGCTATGTCCCCGTGGTTAGGTCTACACCACAGGCTTCATTCGAGTTTTTGAATATTGGCATGCATACTATTTCATTTTAAATTACTTCTCTTTATATTGCTCTAAGGATATTATATTGAGTTTTTAAGAGTCAGGTAAATAGATGAGTTTCATTATCTATGACTTTTATGCCAGAAGAACAAACACTCGCTATGAAAAAGGAGTGTTGAGTCCGACAGAGCTGAGGACCATGAGCACTGAGTGAAGCGGCTGGAGATGCTCGTGCTTACAGGCCTTCAGCTGGGATGCTCCACTGGTCCATGGGAGCCCCCAGCATAACGAAAGGGGTCCTTAGCAGAGTGCCTCCCACATGGAGGAATTCAATTAATGTCTAACATATGGAAGAATAAATTTCAATTTAAATTAGGTTTCACAACTCTCATGTGCTTCCGGAAGGAGAGTAGAGGCTTTATGTTTTGTTTGTTTTTTAGTTTTAAGTAAATATACCAAAAGAAAGGTGTTTGGAGAAGTTTACTATTTCAGAAAAAACTGTAGGTAGAGAAGCAAATGGATGAAACTCAAATGGATGAAACCCCTCAGAAGCCCGTCAGGTTTGGCCTGAGAAAGCTCAATTTAGAATCTCTTAAAAATCAATAATTTTACATTTTACCCAGAATAAAAACAAAAGTAGATTCACATGCCATAATTAAAAAAGGTAAGGCTCTTTGTTAACTTCTCATAACAGCTTCTAATAACCAAAACCAGCTAAGACACGTTAGATATGCTTGCAGCCAATGTACTATATGGCTTTATATAATAAATGGCCAAATTAACCTGGACAGTGCATTGTTCCAGAGAACGTGTTCCACATATTAACACACAGACATGTCAGCATTTCACACTGTTATGAGTAGTACATCATGATTTTTCTCACAGTGGTGAAGACTGCCATACACAAATACGCTTGTACATGTGTGTGGGTAAATGCAGATACATGTGCATATTTTCCCACAGGCTCTTGTTCTCCCTCCCAAAGTAATAGATTAATACCCATAGGTTTGTACTAAAACCACAATGCTGTTATCCTGGAAACGCTTCTCAGAAGGCTATTCATTTTGTTGCAATGGTTTGGATGTCACCTTGCTAAGATATAGAGTAGTCAAGCATTTATAACTAGTAGAAAATTTCATTCAAATTGAGAATTTTGTTTAAGTTGTATCATCATGAATGTGATACAAGAAGTCATAAAGCAGGAAGAGATATTTGCAAAGCATGTAACCAACAAAGAATTTGTATCTCAAATGTAACTAAGTTTAAAATACTAATAAGAAAAATGACAAAAACTATACAGGATAAGAAGAGCAAATTCCTGACCGGGAGTGTCATAGATGAGCAAGCCGCTAAAAGAAAGGTCACTAGAGGAAGACTGGATCCAGAGATGCACACCCTACTCCAGGGAAGGCACAGCCATATCTACTGAGGACCAGAGAAGCTCTCACCGGTGGATTTGGTGATGAGCATAGGTTCCAATAGGGTGGAGGGGGGGGTGGTGTCTTGGTCCATGAGGGTAATGGCAGACAGCTACATTTGGTTCCTGGAAACCAAGGAGCAGGCAATCTTGAGGCTATAGCAAGGGAGATGGACAGAATCGAGGAGGTCTGAGAACAGATGCCTGAGTCACTGCTGTGCATTGATGTTCTGATGTGAAACTCAAGGGTTTAGACAATAGTAACAAGGCAGGATGCTGGTCTCAGAGGAACCAGCAATGAGAAATCAAAGTAGAGAAAAAAGTACAAGGAAATGAAGCTACCATCTATTCTCACAAATTGAGGTACAACATACAAGACTGGTTAGGAGAAAGAGTAAAAGCAGACGCAGTCTGAAGTAGGAAGCAGGTCAGAGGCTACCAGCAACAACACTGATTAGATGAGCATATGCTTTCCTGCCACTGGGCTGGGGCTTTTCAAAATTCCCGTCAGATGACAAAGCCCAAACCTGAAACAGGCCCAAACTTGCAGATGGGAGGAAAGTGTCCCAGCTCTAGGGATTGAAGTGATAAAAAGCTGGGAGCATGAAAGGCTCTTGCTTCATTCCAGCAGATGGCAATTCCTTACCACCCTGAGGAGCAGTACAGACATTGTTTGACCAGAGTTGGGCTTTAAGGAGAGCAGAGAATCAGGACATATGATCCCAGCTGCTTCTGTCCACTCCTGGAGCATGGTCTTTGGATCCAGCAGCACCCACTAGGTATTAGCTAATAGTCTTCGTTAAATACTGTTGAGTGAATGAATGGACAGACCTATGTGGGCAGGATTGCTATTCCCCGTGAAGACACAGTTTGCCAATAGCCACACCAAGGTTGCTGAGCTTGAAATCTGTAGTGAAATCTCTCTCCTCCAAAAATCTGACCGAGAGAGTAAACCACCATGAGGCTTGGAGAGTCTCAGTTCTCAGGAAAAAACATTGTTCAGGTCCTCCCAAATTATTCCTTCTACCTCACAACACCTTCACTCCCAGTAGCCCCTGTAGCTCATTCCCGCACAAGAAGAGCTTGCTAGGAATATAGAGGCATAATTTTTCCTTCTTCCTTTCTAATTTGCACAGGTCAAGATCAAGCTTCTTAAGTATGGTTTGAACTTCTTCCCCAAGTTACAAAATGACAGTATTCATACACACAGCACATATTTTATCATTGGGTAGCAGAAGAAGGGTTAGCAAAGACTGTGATCTCTCTATATATACAGTCATCAACTCAAATGGCACTCAAATGGTTAAAATACTTATTAGTGCAACTCCCCTCCAAAATTCTCATTTCCCAAATCACCTGCTCATACCAACACCTACTAATATCCTCTCTTCATGATAGAATCATCTTAAACTTCCCACCAGCATTATAAGTGAACCTGCACTCCAGATAACCTCTCCTCTTAGTTTTCTCCTGTATCTAAGCTGTGCATCTATTGAGACCATCCCCTCTTGCCAGCTCGTGGCTTCCTTCTTACTGGGGCTCTATTTCTCTCTGGAAATTACTACAAGTTCCAGTGATAAGGATAGGTGGATGGAGAAGACTTACCGGGAGCCATTATATTTCTCAAAAGTTTCTCAGCATTAGCATATGCAAATATGTCATAGGGTGCCATAATAATTACTTCAGTCATTCATTCGCTTATTTACTGTTGGATAGCGGTTACCTCGTACATTAGGTGTTCAGAGTGGTTTGAAGTCCAATACCTTATCAGCTAGTCTCAGAATGAACACAGTCCCATTATGAGATCAACTATTTTCAGCTATTTTCTATCACTTGTCATCCTGTTGACAAGGTGGCAAAACTACCCTGTCTCTGGCCAGACTCTTTTGCTGCACAGTGAACTCATGAAAATCATTAAAAATCAAGAGCACTAACAATTCTCCTCAGCC
Organism: Miniopterus schreibersii; assembly: GCF_964146895.1. Classification (NCBI taxonomy): domain Eukaryota; kingdom Metazoa; phylum Chordata; class Mammalia; order Chiroptera; family Miniopteridae; genus Miniopterus; species Miniopterus schreibersii. The sequence continues at coordinate 16,934,919 of NC_138108.1, read as the reverse complement.
TTTTGGGAGTCAATGAAAACAACCTGTAACCTAAAAATCAGTTAATTTAAAATGAAAATCTTTTCCAGGTCTCTTTATTAAGACATTGATAAGTAGAATTCATGACTAAAAATCCTAAACCTCCTTCCTGGAATGCAAACTGGGGGTTATAGCTTAGACCTACAACCCCATCAGATACTATCCCAGGCACAAATGTGTATGCAAAATATTCAACTTAGTAAAAAGTAACACAGGATCTCTATGCGGCCTTTTATTCATATGTTTTCAACATTTTTTTCTTTAGCCTAAAATGGTAACAATAACAGGCAGGATGTTACTTGCTACAAAAGCATTGGAATAGAATAAATAAACTGAATTGGATTCTCTGCCTTAAAAGTGCTTATACTGCTAATCTTCCCTCTCTAGCAGTAGCTGCAGAAAGGCAGGAACAACACGGGGTTTCAGTTCAGCTTTACTTTACAGACTAACTGACTCCAGATGCTAGGATTACTCTGGAAATGTAATTAGTTTCAATTAACTAACATCTGGCCAAACATCAACATTAAACTTGAGATTCAGGTAAAGGAAAGCACATTCCTACAGAGCAAGCTTGTTTACTGAACAGTCTGAAGTAGCTTAAGAAATCCTATTTAAGTCCTTGAGAAAAAACTAATTTATTAGAAGTGGCTTTCCAGGCATATTCTTTGATATTCTCTCTATCCCTAGGTTTCTGGATTAACCTCCAGTATAATTATAGGAGCCAAAATCTGTTTATATAATACCAGGTCAAATCCTATCCCAGCAAATACCAAGTCAGCTAAAATCTATGCATGTCTCCTACAGCCAAGAGTTCATCTATTTCAAGAAACAAAATTAAATCTATTTTCAATATGACCAAAGAAGCATCCCCTGAATCAGCTGTAATAGGATTTGGGTGACTCTTCCATAAGATAATACGTATGAGGGAGGAGTTTGGTTATGTCGTAGTTATGAGTGATGTACGTGGCAGCTGTCCAAAGCAGTACAGAAAATAAATCTCTAATTTTATGCACTTTAGAGAGAAAAAAACACACCACCAGGCTTAGTGGGAATAAAAGTCATGCTTCATTAAAGAGAGCCCTTTCTGCACATGTGCTTGTGGAGCTATCAGCACAATAGACTTCTTTTCAGATTTAGAGAATGTGGACCTGCCAATGGGAGGAACATTGTCAACATCCACGCAGATTTCATTCTCTAACTATTGAGTGGGAAATAACTCATGTCCTGTAAGGCCTAAGTGGAAAAATGTTTGATTTCTCGCTCATTTCCATGTTTTTAACATTCAGGTAAAATTACCTTTCATCATCGCTCATACTAAAGAATCTAATTCAAAAAGCATAGTCAACCTTAAGGGGTTGAAAACCTGCTGGTAATGTAGCATCAAGCCCTCTACCAAATAACGACGTGGAAAGCACTTTGACAAGCTACCTTTCTGTTCCACGGAGAGTTAGACCAATTGCAGATGTGGCATTTGACTTGCTGAAAATAACTTTCCTATACACCTATTCTGTGTGTAAAGGACATTGTCATTAGTGAAAAATTGCAATCTAGTCAGGCTGTTAGCATCACTGCCATATTCTTCACATTCTGGTCCAGGCACACAGCTCATACACATGAGATAAACAAAACGTGGAACTAAGGAACATATATGATAGTGACAGGACATTAAGCCACTGAGAAACAACTTCACATTTATCTATAACCTTTGCAATTTTGCAAACTAGATTTTCCTATTTAGGAACAAAACCAACACACATACGTACACACACACGACTTATTTCTTTCTAATTTATGGCCAAACTTCTACATGGAATAATTTACACTGACTCTCTATTTTCTCTTCACTTTCTTGTCCTTAAACTATGTTCTACCTTCATCACTTTAGGAAAGACAAGTATTTTTCAATGATTTTCTTACATTGCCTCAATGTTGAGTGGAATACAATTAACCTTCCCCCCGCTTGGAAATATTCTATTACGTTGACTTTCAACCTACTAGATTCTTACTTCTATTCCCAGCTCCCCACCCATTTCTCTCCTGTCTGCTGACTCCCCTTCCTCTATACTCTCTTTAAATGTCGGTGTCACCTTGGGTGTCCTTATGCTATGCAGTCTCCATGGCCAACCCCATTTATTACTTCAACCACCACCTTTATGCTGACAACTAATAAATCTATATCTCTAGCCCATATCATCTTTCCAAGCTTTGTACCTGTATTTCTAATTGCCTACTGCTTACTCAGCCTTATATGGTTGTTTTCTAGATATCTCTAATGCGCTATGTCCCAAATGAGCTTTCCAACTCTTCTCTCTGTGACCTAGCTCCTCCTACTGGATTCCTAATGTGATGTATCCCATCCTCATTTATACAATCCCCCAAACCGGAAACATGAGCATCATTCCAGCTCCCTCTACCTTCCTATTGCTGCTCCAGGTTGGGTCTTCCCAGTGATAAGTGCAACAGTCTCATATCTCCACCTTGCTTTGACGTGTGACCCCACCTTCAACTCCAGGCCTTAACAACTCGCCTCTCACAGCCTAAATGCAAGTCTGATCATGCCACTTTCTTGATTAAATCTATAAATGGCAATTAAATAGCTTCAGGACAAAAATCAAGTTCTTTCTCTTAGGAAGTAAGACCTTTTCTATCAGGTCCGTATCAACTTTTCAAGAGTTGGATGCCACCAACTCTGGTGTGCTAGATGTTCATTTGTCAGCCTGGTTACACAGACAGTTTTTCTAGAATCCCCTTTCATATAGAATCCAGGTTAGAACTGACCAAAAGTGAGATCAAGAGAGATTTGAGAGGCAGAAGTGAAGCAGCCAGCATTGCATTGTGAAGGTCATGGTTATTTACTGGTGATGAGAGACAGGTGCACACGTGCTGATAAGTTCCAGTTTGGTCTCTTTCCAATCCACTGCCAGCTTTCCTTCCTTAATGCCAACCATGTTAAGTGGCAGAGGCCTCAGCCTAACAAATAGACAATTCACTGTAAACTCGCAGAGGTGGTAGCCACAAAGATTAACAAATGTCCATAGGCTTTTATACCAGATTTCTTTGCAGCTCTACTCCAGTCTCTCTAAATATATGCACGTATATGTATATAAGCACACATATGTAAATAGATATGTTACTTATAGTGGGCCATACGCATGGTAAACACTAAGTATACATGAGTTGCTTCTGGATTCCAAAATTTTTACATTTTCATTTAATAATGTACATTTTTACTTAGCTTAGATGTGCAAATGAAAGGCCCTGAAACTGCATTATATCTGAAATGGTTAAGTGAACATTTTTATAGGTTACAAAACTCCATGTAAGTCAGTAGTATCTTCATTTTACATATCTAAGCACTAACAATCTAGGTCAGATTTCATAGTAAATTAACACATTTTCTGTGTTTGCCTTTGGCGAAGTGATTATCCATACACAATTTAAAATATCCCCTGCCCTTGCAAGGAGTCCCGATGGAGGCTAACGATGGAGAATTCTTACCATTATGCTAAACTAAGTGGCTATGGTTTATGCTAGACTTGAAGTCTGAGGGGGCGCTGCTTGCCTGTGTAACAATTGACAATACAGTGTCATCCTCACAAAGTAAATACGACAAATTTTCACAGTGCTAGACTCTGCTGTTATTAGTGTTTAAGAGTTGGAGTGCGAGAGGGATGGAACGCATTTTTGAGAGGCCACTCACACACATCTGACAGGGTAGCCTTTGTGTGACGGTGGTGAATTGAGAGGAATTAGAACTCAGCACCAGCAACTAGTCCAACTGCCTTCCACCCAACAGCTCACCCGATAGTTATCTCCTGAGCTCTTACTACTTGCCAGTCATTATTTTAGGTTTTTGGAACATATCAGTAAATAAAACAAAAATTCTTGTGCTTATGCTATAATATCAAAAACCAATTTTACTAAATGCTATCTAATGAAGGGAAGAGTTTATCTATTCTTGTGCTATAATATCAAAAACCAATTTTACTAAATGCTATCTAATGAAGGGAAGAGTTTATCTACTACTCCCATTTGTACACGTGATGCTAGGCCTTGTTGTAAAGATTATAAAGTGAATGAGTTACAAGGAAAAATATTTTGGAATAAAAAAGGGCAGCATATCACATAATCTACCATATTACACATATCCAATGAAAAATAAAAATGGAAAAAATGGCAAAAATATTATTACTGTTATGATTTTATGCAATATTGAGAAATTATTAATATCTTGTGAATATAGGAGGTCATTTACTTGCCCAAGGACATGCAGAATATCAGCTTTTTGTCAGAAATATTCCATTCTAGTTTTTCAGAGTCAACACAATTACTTTTGCTGCAAGGGAGTTGTCAGGTGATTTTCCTGATATCATATTATTTATTCTGCCACTAAGCTGAAGACCATTACTATTAATGTGATAGGTATTAGTCTGCTTTGTTTAGATTGTACAATCTGATCTTCCTGGGCAGTGGAAATAATCAAAATGTTCAAACACAAACACACACACACACACACACACACACACACACACACACACACAAGTTATAGCTAATTAAAATGTAAAATATTGATGAAAATTATGAACTGGAATGCTATATTTTATTTTGAAGAATAATAATTTTTTTCAGTGTAGGGGTATAGGAGTTATGTTATGAGAATTTGTACTATTATAAACAACAACAACAATTATTGATTGAACTCAAGCCTATCAGAGGAATAGTGGATGTGTTAAATTACAAAAGGATACCACTAAAGCAAAACATTGCATTTGTTTATGAAAGAATTTAAATGAGAACTGAAAGTTTTAATTAAAATAATTGATTGGTTTAAAATGGTTTACATAAGATTCTAATTTAGAAATTTACTGTTTTTCTCTGTTACCACCATTGTTTGATAAGCTGACATCTAATTAGATTGCATGGTAGTATGTTCTGAGAAGTAATTATTTGGTTTATTATGATTCTTTTCAAAAAGGACACAAATCTTTTCTTCAAAAAATTTGAGTATACAAACACATATATGTACACTTTTTTATTTCCTAATTCTTTACAAATTCTTTTCCAGCAAACAAATTAAGAACATAATTATTTTATTAAGTGCAGTATAATATTAGCCTTAAATTTCCTTAAACTACTTCAAAATCTTGTGGGAGTGATTTAGGTTTAAAAAATAAGTAAAAAATAAGCAAAACATTTTTTTTGCTTTTCCAGTTATCACAAACCTCAAAACTCAAGCAGATTTCCCAGTAAGTCCTCTGCATTTGCACCAAGCTTTTAGTTTAAAGACTTCAGTAACATTGAGTCTGTTAGCTTTTTGATTCATAATGCCCAGTATTACATTTCACATCACATAACTTTCCTTTTAGTCTCTGCCGCAAGATTCTTTCTTTTGGTTTTGAAGTTCTTTTTAAACTTCTTCATCTTACGTCTCTGTATTTTATCAGCTTTCCCGTCTTTAAACTTCTTCATGCGTAGATTGCCTTGCTCACCTCGAAGTGTCTCCAAAGAGTCTATTAAATTCCAGTTCCACATCTGTCTGAAACATTCTTTCAACCTTTTCTTGCTCTCCAGTCCAAATCCAAAGATCGCTATTATTTCAACTATTTTCATGCCAGTGGTCTCTACTCTTATGTCTGTTTGTCCACATTTTGGATGAATCTTATCTGCTCTGAGCTCACTCATGTGACCATTAGCAGCCTCAGAGATCCTTGCAAGCTCACTTGCCTGGCCTCTCCGCACAACTGCCTCATGGCGTGGCAGCTGGCTCCCCGAAAGTGAAGGTTCCCAAAGAGAATGAGAGCACCCCCAAGACAGAAGCCACAGCCTTTTTGCATAACCTGTTCTTGAAAGTGACATACATTGCTTCTGCTGTGTGCCATTCCTTAGGAAGGAATCAAGGGGAAGTGATTACATAAATTCATGAATACAGAAGGTAGGGCCGTTGGGGGTCATCTTAGTCTATCTACCACAGAGGGAGAAAAACAGGATATTAAAAAACTGACCCATTCAAAAGAAGAAAAGACAGAAAAGTAAAAATCACAAACTGAGATAGTAGAAATAATCCCAATTAATCAATAATTAACTACAATAAAATAAACAAATATCATCTATTAATATGGCTAAATGTCAGATGTACAGTGTTGAGTGAAAAGAGTATGGTTCAGAATATAATGTACTGTTTTCTGCCACTTATATGAAGTATAGAAATAAACAAAATAAAAATTAAAGCACTTATTTAGATATTCAGTGAAAACATAGGTAGATTTATGGAATTGATAAAACTCAATTTACTCAGTGGTTATACCTTGAAAAGCAAATGAGGAATGTTACTTATAATATGTTCTTTGAAAATTCTTTGGAAAAAAGATCAGAAGCAAATAAAAAAATACTAGGAAGACTGATAAAGCTGGGTGGTGGGTACACAGATGCTGATTATCTTAATTCTGTATTTTTATCTGTTCATTTGAAATAATTCACAATATATATTTTAAAAAATAATCACTCTTACTGTCTATTCCACTAGCATTTCTGTGGTCCAAAGCTGTGTTGATTCATGCCTGGAGTTCTTTCACAGCCACACTGTCTACACTCTGCCTTCAGTCTGATCTTCAGCCAGTCAGTTCCCGCCTATCACTTACTACCACCAGCAGGACATCAAATTTCCTGCTATAATTGTTCCATAATATATTATATCAAGTCTAAGTCTCTATTTATGGCTTTCCAGTCCATCCAGAACCTGCCAAGAGCGCTCGTTCTTATAACTCCTCCCCGCCAGAGGAACTGTGCTTGCAGTTAAAGCATAACTGCCCTCTGCTCCTTCACTCAGTTCCAAAGCCATACATCAGGGCACAGGCCAAATGATATAATAGCCATAATGGCTTTTTTCTAATCACTTCAGCTTATTCAGAATTTGTATTATCCATAAAATCACTATTATACTATTTACTTCTTAAATAGCCTCGATTGTGTTTGTTGAATTTAGATTCAGACCTTGCACTAATTCTGTGAGGCCAGGAAATATTTTATTTTTATTTTATTTTTTATTTTATTTTATTTTATTTTATTTTATTTTATTTTATTTTATTTTATTATTTTATTTTATTTATTTTATTTAATTTTAATTTTATTTTATTATTTTATTTTATTATTTTATTTTATTTTAAGCTAAGCACAGAGCTAAGCACACTAATTCCCCAAACTCTTATTCCAGGATGATCACCCAAGATGATGCAGTGGCTCTTAGGCCCTCAGTGTGAAATCTGGACTATTCTTGAGTTTCCCCACTTTCATTCCCGGTCAAACAAACACTATGCTTTATTTTTTAGTTTCATTAGTATATTTCCATTCTCTGCACTTATCTCTGTTTTCATTGAACTACCTTGTCAAAGCCACTGTTACTCCATGTAGGTAGCAAGAGACTTAGAAAATTATAATAATGAAGCTGATATGTTTTCATGAAATTATCACCTGAGACTTGTACAGAGGGGAAATGTTGCTGTTCTTCATTAATGGGACTCTGTGCAACAACTCTGGCCTCCCTCTATCTTTTAATGAAGCCAGAGTAAACTTTATAGAATCAAATTTAGTCATTCTGTTGCTTTAAAGGGCTTTGATGGCTTTCCCCTGTCCTTATAAAGTCCCAAATACTTAACATGACTCATAGAGCCTTGTGTGATCTGTCACTGCCTACTTCTCCAGCATCACCTAATACCACCCACCCCTGAGCTGTAGACACACTGCCTTCTTTCTGTTCCTCAAGAAGCCATGTGCTTTATCCCCTCAGGGCTTCTACACAGGCTAATCTGTCTTTCTAGAACCCATTTCCCACCACCTTTCTTCACATGGGCAATCTTTATTTATTTTTCAGGTCATAATTACAATTTCATTGGTGAATCTTTCCTTACCTCTCCCCCTACCTATACCACTCAAACTATTATAATTTCAATAGTTCCTTGTATTTATTCTTTCTAACACCCATAAAAATGTAATTAATTTCTGTTTTTTTCTATTCCAGGACTCTATAAGCTCCACAGGGAATGGGGCTCTATTTTCTTCCCCACTTTATCCACAGTGGCCAACATAATGCCTTGTTCATAGAAGATGCTGTAAACATATTTATTGAATGTATTAATTGTTTCATAAGGAATATTTTTAATTGATTTTGATTTATTAAAATATATGGTAAATGTATTCTTTTATGAATTTCAATTTTCTATCATTTTTTGTCATTCTGTTCTTAAAGATGGATAAAGTGAACAAAACCAGGTCATTTCTACAAATTCTAGAGGAAAACAGATTTAAGCAAACCAAAAATTTGAGCACAGTTAATAGCTTTATTTTTCAGTTTTTCTCAAGTTGGGAAACAGAAGTAAACTCTTCATAGTAATGATTTTATTTTTTAAAGTGCAGCTTTAGGGTGGGAGGGTCATTGACTATTTTAAAATAGGAATTCCTGGTGATTAAGGAGGAATAAAAATATTTACCAAAGTAGCATTTAATATTAACAAAATAAACATATAATCTCGATGTCTGACACTTTCAAATCAAGCACCCCTACATGACTTGTTCGCCAGTGTTTTCTTGCATCTTTTGCCCTGCTTGCATCTGTGCTCTCGGTGTTATAATAGTCCTACACAGTGTTTGAAAACTGTAACACAATCCCACTATTTTAGAAGGGAGGGGAAAAGAAAGAAGACAACCTGCATTTCACACCCTGCCATGTTCCGGCTGCTCTAGGTGATTAATGATAATGGCCATTTGCCCAAAATATAGACCTGCTCACAAATGGGATTGGAAAACAACTTTATGATAAATGTGGAAAATACATTCTTCTTCTTCTATGGTATATACCTTTCTTTATACATAAAATGGAAGGCATTCTTAAATTCTATTTGCACATAATAATGCATGAAATTACAGCTTTTATAATGCTGTGTATTGAGAGGAACTGGTTTGATTTGGTCAACCAAGGGGCACAGCCTATTTTCTTCAGAACTGTGAGAATTATGTATGTTGATACTTACAACCTGCAGAGTTCTTCTAAAGGAAATATTATATATTACACATTTATGGAGACTCTGTACTTTATATGGAGGAGAGACGTTTGGAGTTTTCATTCTGATACTTACCTGATGGGTACCTACTTTTTTACATAAGGTTTGTGATGATGAGTTTTAGAACAAAAGGGTTCACTGGATCGAAGGGGAAATCATCGACAAAGTACTGATTCCCTCTGGAAGAGATTCATTTCTCTTGCTCCTTTAAATAGTATTTTAACTTCTCTTGGTGAAGAGAGGTGAAGGAATGGCTCTCCGTGACCCATTTTGTAAATGATGAAATGTTCCAGGCCTTCACTGATGCAATGGGAGAAAGTCTGTCCCCAGTAATTGTTATGCATCTGATTGTTCCTTTTAACAAACTAAATGTAATTAAAAATAGAACAGGGCCATTGCATTTTAATAGCTTGGATCCTTCCCTGTGGAAGAGTCAGCAAACAGTGAGAGAATATGAAGATTCAGCTCTCCAGCACCTGCCAGGCAGCCTTTGTCAAGATTAACAGCATCACACCAGGTTATTAGAGGAAACATAAATACTTTTGAGACTCTGTGGGTAGTTATGATATCACGTTTTATTATCTTCTCCTAAAATGGAATTACTCACTGTAATTGCTTGCCAGTCACAGGCCAACAAATATGACAGAAGAAATCCTATATACTGTGGAGAGGGGTTATAATGCGAAGGCAACTGACCTAGAGAACACTTTAAAGGACATATTATTACGTATTTGTAATCATCATAATTAAATTGTTATGGTACTTTACAGCTTCTAGGATGGGCACATATCGATGCCTTGCAGCTTGAAGTGGGCATAGTGGTTACTTGATTTCCTATCTAAATGAGAATGCAGGGGTGTGAAGATGTTGAGTGATGTGCTCAAGAATCCTGCTGCTAGTAAATGTGGAGTTGAGGATGAGATTGGCTCCTAATTTTAGTCTGTGTCTCTCTGCCAATCTGCATGTTCAGTGCAAGCACATAATATACGCAGTTTCCTTTGGGACTATTTTCTTTCTCAAGCCACAATCTGAAAAGTTCTTTATCAAAGACCATATGCCCCAGATTTAGGATTAACCAAACTGTCACCAATTCTAACCTCAACCTGCCAATCTTTGATGGAAAGTCCTCCGCAGTCTCTTCCTCTGTTATTACTGGGAGTCCTTGGACATATCTTTTTTGGGGTCATGAACAGTTTTTCTTTTGTTACAGAACCCACCATGTTCCTTCACGCTCATTCCAATTCCTGACCACAGCTGACAAAGTCACTAGAGGTGTGATAAGTACCCCTGCAGCTAGTATTCTCTAAGAGGTCGCTGACATTTTTGACGAGTGTGTTGCTTCCTGACACAGCCTCTAGGCACCAAAGCCATGCAGCTCATCAATCCTCAGGACACATTTTTACTTGGGCAGCAAAAAGGTGTATTCCAGGGTGAAGAGAGACTGATGTTTGCAGCCCCATGGAGTTCAGATGGGAATCTTTGGACCTAAGCCAACATATACACTCCCAGTTAGACATTTTATCTTCCCATTGTCTTCTCCTTTCATCATTATTAGCCTCTGTCTGTTGTAAATGTCACTGCTGCATTCTAATAGCGAGTGAAGCCTAGCTAACGCCTGTATCTCCACTATGCCTGCCACTCTCTTGGCCTGGCTATGTTTTATACAGAAAGATTTCCTTTCAGAACATACTTTATGCCTAAAGATTTCCTTTCTTTAACAAAATCAATTTTGTACTTTGAATGACTTACCAAGCATGTGTGAAATAAAGACTGACACACTGGACCAGGACTATTTTAGGAGAAGGGAGAGAAAAATGGCAAAAACTACAGTCCTACAGATGATATCTTGGGGTAGTCCTTTAAAGAAAAAACACACATATTCTAGAATGGTGACATAAGAATATGCAAGTTGTGCTTTTAAATGGTGTTCATATCCTAACTGCTCTAATTCCTACCATCTGTTTCAACCACACATGTGATGAAATAGCAGAGCATAAAGTGGGTTCAGAGCCTTGTAGATGTTGCTACAACGAATAGTAAAGCATATGAATAAATATGTCACCCTTTAATCTGCTTCCCTGTGATTTATTCATCATTGTAGTGAACGTCATGGGTTTAACTCTGTGGTTTCTAGTTAAGGTCACTAGTTTAGCATACATTAGTGGAGAGCTACCGATGTGCCAGGTAATATGCAGGATGCAGAAAATTTAAGATGTTACTGTCTAGCATGGAAGCATATTTCCTTTGTTTTAACATCCTAACACTTGTCCTTGTAAATGAAAATGAGAGCATGCATATTTTTGGAAATATACTTTAAACAATGATTTTTGTCACATAACTCATCATTTTGAATGAAACATTGAGCTAACTCACCAAATTAGAGCATTTTAAGTCCAAATCTGATTGCCATTTAGGGACTGGTTAGTGTCCTTGACTATATGCTTGTTAAGAGCTTTAATTATAAACTCAGTAGCTTTCAAGCTAAGATTCATAAATGCTCAGGGCCTGAATTCTAACCTAAATGCAAGCATTCAATGATTTCCCCTAAAACTTAGGACTGGTTGGTTAATTTGGCTGATTGTTTATGTTTCTTAGCTTTGGTAAGCTATTTTTTTACTTTTATTTTACATGTCTTATTTTTCTTGTTCACATTCTGTCCTTGAATTTGTCTAGTATACACCCTAAATACATACCCTTGCATGCAATGTGTGTTTATGTCAGGTGAGTCTGTCTCTGTGGAGTGGTGGAGTATAAGCCACACAAGCAGCCCCTCACCAAAGCCAGTGGGCTAGCAGATGGAGTGCACAGTATGAAATTAGAGATAACTGGCAGGACTTATTTTTTTTAATGATCCATCTGGAATCCAAGGGTCAAGATCATTAATTTTGACACTTACAGAGGATCACAGCCTCACTTTACATTTAATTGCTAAGGTTACTTTCTTAAAATATATATTCTTCAATATTAAAAAAAGCTAATTTAGAAAATAAAGAGCAACAGTAACTTAAAAATTACCACAGAGTAAATGCTACATTATTATAGAATAATGACTTACACATAAAAAATATTATATTATTTAATATACTATAACACAAATAATATATTACATAACACATTATGAATTGCTGTGGTTAATCACATTAACAATTCTAAATATTCGGTGCTAAAGTGTTCAGAACTACAAAGTGGATGTATTAGGGTAGGTTAGAATGATAGTGACTACAGTGACCACCACCAACCACCATGACCAAATTCAGTGGTTATATACCAAAATAAATTTGGCTTTTAGTAACAATACATGATGAGTGTTGTTAGGCTGGTGGGTGTCTCTGCCCCATCAGGGTATTTAGGCATTTAGGTTCCTGTGGTAAGCCAAAGAATGCCCCCGTCCAAGATGCCCAAGTTCTAATCACTGGAACCTGTGAATATGTTACCTTCTATGGCAAAAGAAAACAAGGAAACAAAAACTTTGCAGATGTGATTAAGGACCTTCAGATGGGATTACCCTGATTTATCCAGGTGGGTCTAATATAATTCCCAGGGTCTTTCTAAGAGGGGGATAGGACAGTCAAAGTCGGAAAAGGCAATGTGACGGCAAAAGCAGAGGTGAAAGGCTTGGAGAGACACACTGCTGACTTTAAAGACGTAGAAGGGACCACAAACCAGGGAAAGCAGGTTGCCTCTGGGATCTAGAACAGGTAAGGACACAGATACTCCCCTAGAGTGTCATCCACACACTCTTCATGCGCAAGAAACCAGCCTTGTGAACACCTTAACGTTAGCTCACTGAGACTGATTTTAGACTTCTGACCTCAAGAGCTGCAAGATGATAAATTTGTGCTGTTTTAAGCCACTAAATTGTGGTCATCTGTTACAGCAGTGATAGGAACTTGTACTTTGGCTTAACTTGGTACTTCCAAGTTTGCTGTGGTTTTCTTTCCATGGTCCCTTTATCACTATTTGATGGTCTTTTTTGTTTCTTGTTAGCTTTTGGCTTACAGTCTATTTTGTTTGATGTAAGTATAGCTATCCCTGATCTCTTCTGGTCTCTATTTGCATGGAATATTTTTTCTCATTTATTTGCGTTGGGCCCACACGTGTCCTGTGTGTACTTGAAGTGAGTGTCTGGTAGGCACTATATAGTTGGGTCCTGGGGGTTTTTGTTCCTTTGTTTTGTTTTGTTTAAATCCATTTAGCCACTCTGCCTTTTGATTAGAAAATTTAATCCATTTGCATTATAGTAATTATTGATAGGTAAGGACTTACTAAGGACATCTTATGGTTTTCTGGCTGTTTTGTAGTTTCCTTGGTCCTTTCTTCCTCTTTTGCTGTCTTTCTTTGTGAACTGATGATTTTCCACAGCAGTATGCTTTGATTCCCTTCTCTTTGTCCTTTGTGTATCTAGTGTATACAAAAAATACTCTTATGGCAACACTTTTAATATTACAAAAATTGATTTGTTTTTTTGAACCAGGAAGTGTTGGTACAAGAAAGAAATTATTGTAGGCACAGCACTAACTTTAAAATGGATAGGAAAGCACCACTGCAAAGACAGAAACCTGCCTATTATTGTCAGCTTCAGTTAACTTGAAGGGAAATTAATCCACATGGCCCATGTACAGGAACAATGGGAAAAAAAACCACCCACAAACATGTGTGTGTGTGTATGTGTGTGTTGGAGTTGGGACTCTTAAAATTTTAGAAAACAGGTTGATAAATTATGGTCAATAAGAAGAAATCTGGAGTTTAACAAAATCATGATAACTATCTGAGGTGTTTATAGTCGATTTCCTCATAGTCAATGAGGAATGAAAAATAGGAAAAACTTGGAGACTTAATTCTTAACCGTAAAAGCATGTGAGGACATCATGAGTCTTACCTGCCAAACTCAAGTGCTTAAGTAATGCCACAGACCTTCACTGGTGGGGGGCTGAAGCACTCTCATGCCCTTGGATTGCCCAAGAATCACGAGGGTGGTATGATTACTAATCAGCAAGAGCTCTTTCACTTACAGTGCATCCTACTGAGAACACCTTTACTCTAACCCCTTGTGGCCCCACACAATCCAGCAACTCTGCTTCTATTATGCCACACTCTGGGAAGAGCATCTTTGCAGAAGTCCAGAGGCTTGGGACCAGAGTCTAGCTTACCTAGATTTGTAGCCCTCTCCTTCTTCGGTCCAGAGACTTCCTCAGGGCTGTCCTTGATGAGCTACAAGTACCTATATGTCTGTCCACTTAATTTTGTTCTTCCTCAGACTTGGGAATCTTTCTTATTACTCTCACATTATTTCTTCCTTCCCTTCTTTCTACTTTCTGCTCTCCCCACCTACCCCTGACATACCAACTGAGCAGAATCTCTTAACTGAACTACCACACACAGACTTCTCCAAGGGGGCCTGACTGTCTTATTGGAGAAAGAAGGGAAAAGAGATTACATTAGAAACATAAGACAAATCAATAGCTCAGTAAATTATTCCTCTATGAGTGTATATTTAAACCAGCATGGGAAAGCTTACTCTATATTTCCCTAAATCGTTCCCAGCAATTCTTCATTTCCTCTGAACCAAAACCTGTTGAAATTTTAAAACTCCACCTGTAAGTTATCAGCTAAATAAGGAAATTGTTTTCTAGGGGTTTTCATCAAGGACGGAGCTCATACACACCTGTTCACTGGTTCTCCTTACTCAGCGTTGTGTTCGTTTCTAGTGCTTTTCTAAAACATATTCAGAGAAAGAAATACCCTTTAGGTGGAATAAAAAAGTCCCATTCTATGAACATTTTCTTTCCTGACTGAAATATTACTGACTATAGTATAGGCACCCAGGTAAATTTTTCTACCTCAAATTATAAATATCTAAACTATATTTTACATTGTTTTGTCGTAAATGAGCCTCTAATGAAAGAAGATAGCAGAGATATTTCAATAGAGAATTAGCAACAGAGAACTGCAAAGGCTTTCTTTGGTAGGATGATTGGTGATTATTTTGATTATTTTACAATATATGTTTTCCCTTATGCTTCGGCTTCCTTGTCTGAATATCGGCATGTCTGCCTAACTGCATTTTATGGTAGATTTTAACATTCTTCCATTTGGCATGTGGCTAACAGTAAGTATTCTGTCTGTTCCTCATATATGAAAACTGGTCCTTAAGGAAAAGCTTCCTCATAATGCAATGTGAGAGATTTTGCCAACTTGGGAAAACCAGTTAGAATAATAATAAAATATATAGAAAAATTATAAAGATGTATTTCTTGAAAGAAGTAGGATGCGTTTAGATCAAGGAGAAGTAATATTAGTAAAGCAACATCCAAACAGGACTGTTTATGGCAACAGAAATACATTTTTTTCTCAAGGCAGGCTTTGACCCATCTGAGGGAGTTATCAGAATGACCGGACCCAAGACTTGATAAGGCAATGGGTAACCTCACAGAACAAAGGCCAATATTTAAGTGAATAAATGATAATCATATCTATTTTTAATTTATAGGTTTATTGTTATACATCTCCCTCAATCTAATAAATGAGAGAATTCTAACTGTATAGGATACTGAAGCTGTAGAACTAGAGGTGCCACATGATAGTATGGTATCCTATGTAACCATTGCTCATGCTTTACATACACGTATATGGAGTTAGAGATGTCCTGGAGCATTAATCTTATTTAATTTCTGCTTCTCCCTCCCACCTGTTAATCAAACAACCTTAACACACACACTCACACATTCACACACGTGACCTTGAGATAGGTTATCTCATTTAAGTGTTTTGGTTTTGGTTTTACAAACAAGAACTATATACAAATTGCTTGTTTCACTATTAGAATGCTCTAATATTTAACTGCACCAACCAGGGCCTGATGAGAGCAGGCGGCCTGAGACTTCAACCCCTCAGAAATAAAGTACTACTCATGCCACTGGGTAAGTTAATCTAGACCAACGGATGTCCTATGCAAAGTGAAGGGAGTTTATATGGGGCCCAGTTATACTCACAGAATGAGCTGCTGCAGTAAGAGACGTACCAAGGTTCATTAACCCTTTGCTTTAAGTTTTATTTTGTCAAGAGGTTTTTGACTGGCCACAGTGCTGAGCAAATGTAACAGGAGGGTTTTAAGTGAGGTATGAGAAAAGTGAGAACTACAGGGGTATTCTGAAGCCGATGCCACCCCAGGGGTATTCTGAAGCCGATGCCACCCCATCTTCTCTTGCCCCACAAAAATTTACCTGCAGCTCTGGTACTATCAAGCTGACAGCGTCCTACTTTAAGAACTTGACTCTCACTTCTCTGCTGAGGTCTTTCTCAAACTTATCAGCAGCTTGCTTCTCTGCATTTAGGTAATCCAGAAGTGTGTGTATGTGTCCCCATAGGATTCAACATCAGTAGCCTAAAATAGCAAATTGCTCATTAACACCTTTTCTCCCCCCCTCCCTTTCCCATCACATTTTCCATCTT
This sequence comes from Miniopterus schreibersii, assembly GCF_964146895.1. NCBI lineage: Eukaryota > Metazoa > Chordata > Mammalia > Chiroptera > Miniopteridae > Miniopterus > Miniopterus schreibersii. The sequence continues at coordinate 16,918,396 of NC_138108.1, read as the reverse complement.
GCTCATCTGTGCTTCCCAAATTCTTGCCTCAGGGTTTGATTTTGGGAGGGACCCAAACTAAGACAGCGAAGTTCTAACTATTTCTTAAACACATCAGCTTTATATTCAAAATGCTTGCAGGGAAGGGGCTAAGTGTGATTATGAGAGTAAAAATGTGGGGGGCTTCCTATTAAGGGAGCTAACAGGGGATATGGTAAAAATTCTCTCCCTAGCCTTTTAAGAGCAGAACCCTGATTTTGTGTACTAAGAAGCACCGTACCTGTCAATTTTTTCTTCTTTGCTTCTCCTTTGCCCCGCATCACCAGGGAAGATGGAGACCTTTCTTTCTTCTTTATGTAAACTAATAATTTCAAGAAAAATACAGGTGATTTTCCTTGAGAATCATTCAGTTTTTCTTGAATACTTTGCCTTTATATAGCTCTTTAAGTCTTGATATTATACTTTGACTCTTAAAGGGAAAATTCATTGCTTCTCTTTCTAAGTTCCTGCAGGGCATCACTATAGCAACCTGAGGAGTTAGGCCTTTATCATATTTTCTTAAGCCTCCATGCTTTTGCTCACGATGTTTCATACTGGAAGGTTCTTTATGAGCCTTCCATCTCACTGACTTACAATCATAAGGTCGAGGCACTTCTGGGGGACATTTTCTTGACCACCAGGCAGTTAAGTTTCCTTTTTGTCTCCTGCATGTACTTTCATTATAGCGACGATCCCATTAACTGCAGTTTTCTGTGCAAATACCTTTGAGGCCAGAAACTTGGTCCTATTCATCTCTGTATCCACAAGACATAATAATTACTCACTGCATGTTTTTGGAATTAATAATTATGTGCATTGTAAGAACTATCAGTAAAGAATCTGCATAGGACTATGATTATAGCAGAAGTTTGATGTTGAACGGAGGCTTAAACCATCCTGAGGGGCTGCCATGATTTAGAAGGAACATTCCCCAAACCAGAATGGCTTCTTGATCATGGTTTCTTGGTGAGTTCACAGAGAAAGAAAACCATCAAGAGTCTGTTAACTTGACACGTACTATGTAATTCTTGCCCAACTTTTCAATAGCATAATTGTCCAGGACATAAGTGCAGCTTCCGGCTGATTATTTTATTCTTTATTTTCTGCATACAGGATAGCCAAGATAACGTGTCCAAAAGTTTGTGCAATATCAGTGTTTTTGTTATTGCAAATAACGAGAGAAAACGTCTAAAAAATGCACAAGTAACACAGATTTTTGGCTTGTAAAAGGAATTGTAGAACCCCTTAGGCAATTTTCTAAGACATGGGCTTATCTAAGTTGCTGTTTATTTGGTTTTGCCCCCAAACACTAAAGTGCCAAAGTATGTGATGAAAGTACCATATGATATTGGGTAGCTACAGTAAATCTTGTTTTTAAGATTTTTAGCAGTAATATATGCTTTTAGAAAATGATTAATGTTGAACAAAAACAACAAAAAGGCAAATGAAATGGCACCATAATTAACACTGACTTCTCAAGAGAGTAGCCCACACAGATGTCCTTCATTATAAACTTAAAATAACGTATTACTTAAATTAATAACCTTTTAATGAGCATCTACTACAAATCAGGTAATATAATAATATATATTCTATGTGGAAAAGTGAGAAAATGCAGATAAAATAACAGCAAAATAATCATTGCTCATAGATAACCACTGTTAATAGTATGATAGTATAATCTCTCTTTCCCTGTCTCACACACACATACGCATTTCTCAAAACTTTAAAGTAAAGAGAGCCCATTTTCTATCTTTTGCAATTGCCATAATGCAGCTATACTTATAAGAGGGTTTTCTTATTTAGCTTAATGGGTAATTTATCCTGACTAATATGAACTAATGCGAACACACACACACACACACACACACCACACACACACACACACACACAGGTACGGCAGCCTCTATTGGCTGGTTACTTTCCTAATAATCATCTTTCATTTTCCTTTTTAAGAAAACTATTTTTTTTTTTCAGATGTGAGGAGACCGTGGGTTGTAGGGGAGCTGGCCCCTCAGTCCTAGAAATGAAATCTTGATGAATAAAAGTCAGTTATGGCACTCCTATTTCCCTTGCGAGTGTTGGAGGAACTGAAAGTGCAAAAAAGGCTCAAATATGCTGAATGAAGCAAAGACTTTCCGGAAACTTTTGAGAAGGATTCTGTTACTTTTAACAAGGGGCCTGAGGATGGGGTATGCTCTCTGCATGTGAGTTCTTGTGTTTCTCTAATCATTGCCCTTTTATCCCAGACTCTCTTTTAAGGAGTTTCTATAGTGAGCAATCTTCAAAGATGGGAATAGTTTTGAAGCAAAGGGCAAGTTCATTTACTGTCCAGAATAATAAAGATAATGTCTCCCTCCAGCACAAAAGTCAACTAGGTTTGCTGAAAGTCTGTTATAAAAGATTAAGATTCCTTAATAGCAGGGCTCCTTTCTTGTAAAATAATCCAACAAGCATGTAGGCATTTGCCCTGTAGGAACTGAGACTTTGGGAAATAGCTAAAAAAAATTTCTGATAATTTAAAAGATTTGAATCCTTATGAACAACCCTGCATAGATAGTTGTTATTAATATTTTTAAAACAAAGATTCTGAACCTCTAGTGGTTAAGGAATAAGCCTAAAATAATTCAGCTAACAAATGACAGAACTAGGATTCAAATCCATGTCCACCTCACAACAAGGCCTAGGTTCCTAACCCCGGTAGAGTATCTCCCAACATTTGTGTGGCTTCCTTTGGTCCTGACTCTGTCCTAAGCATTTAACAATAAATTCTTATAAATTCTTACATACACAGGGGAAGAATTTTGACCAGTTACATAAGTCTCTGTGCAAATGAATGCCAGGAAACGTTCTGCCTGAAAATGAACTTTTGAATTTGTCCCCAAACAGTAATTTTAAATTAGAGATCTGCTTGGGTTTTCAGATCAGAGCTGAAAATTGGATGCTTCGTAGCTATTGCTGAAAGTGAATTTGCACCGCTTATTGTGGACTAATTTCATCAACATATATTACTCTTATAATTGGAGGAGATGTTCTGTTGTTGCACTGATAGATAAGCAGAGGAGAGATTAGTATACCTCGTATTAATCCCTTATTCAGTAGTCCTTTTTTGCTCGCAAATTACTTCAACCCGAAAACACAGATAGAAACAACCCCCGGGACTGTTGGACTTTAAGCTTTATGCTCTCAGGAACCTGGTTTGACTAATTCAAATAAATCACTATCCCCTAGGTAGTGTCTACCCTCATGTACACTCATGAATAGATAAAATCCAAGGAATTTAAATATATATATAGATACATATTCTTATTTTGAATCATACTGCTCCCTAGAGACACTGCAACAATGTCCTCTGAGATTCTGGATAAAACAAATCTGCAGGAAATGGAAGATTTCTTAGTACATCAGTTGCCTTTTTGAATGGTAGTCCCTTGCATTTGGTTGCTCAGTATGATCCCCAGATCATTTTTCTATTATAATTTAAGAGTGTGACTGATTAATAAGCTGCCAAGTTTCTTGAGGTGGTCAAAAGGGGTAGAAACAGTCAATGAAGATTTTGAAGCGTTGGAGAGTAAGATTTGAAATTTGAAAAGATGACTAAAATATCCTAAAGTTTTTCTTTCTGTATCTGTAGTGCCAGGAGTGACATCAGAATTATAACCTACTTCTCAACTGTAATATAATTTTTAATATAAAAGTTATTTGTTATCACTCACTACCACGGCCCAGAAGTGAAACATAATCCAAATACATTATCCATTGTAATATAGCTTTGACGTGTATTTCCCTAGTGCTGTTGTGTTCCGGGGAACCTAGTCCTAATTATTTAACACTTTCAAAGTCAATAAATTATTGGAGGGGAGCAAAAGGCTGTGGGTGGGTGAATTTCTCTGAGAAATGAAAGCCCTCTCATAGAGTGAGAAGTTGCAACAAGGTATTGTTTAATAATAGCAAGTAATATTTTTAAATTACTGTTTAGAAATGTATTGCCTGATATTAAAATGACTTTATATAAATGCTGTGTCCTCAATTTAAAAGGACATTGGTAACCCCCCTAGGACTGAACAGGCCTTTTCTCTACCTAATTAAATTAAGTGCAGTGTACAGTGCCTCTCTGCAAAGATTAATAGAATGCATTACTTGTCAGTTTAAGTGTTGCCTGTGGCGGTATTTTTTCTAATTTAATTAAAAGCTGTTCTTTTATGAAGAACAAGCTTGCAGCATAATTCCTCTTACGTTTACATTTCTAAAGGCTGTTTGGGAGAAAGTGGAGAGTGAAAAGAAGAGAAAAGAAAAAGGAAGGAGAGGGGACCAAGTTGTAGGCACCCAAGAGGAAGTTAATATTATTTCCCAGTTTGGGGGAAAATTTTATTACAGAAGTGAAAACGAGTGGAGATAAACCAGGTGTCTAGGGAGGCCACAGTTTTCTTTGTTGTGTGTTAGATCATATCTCTATCTAAGGCCCAGTAAACAACATTGAAAACAATACTGGGTATTTGTCAAACAGGTAGTTATGCCGCAAACATTCATATATTCAAATATTTGTTGTGCTGTTGGGTCCCTGAAAGTGTGTGACTTGCTGCGGAGGCTGAGGTAAGTTTTTCAGTCTGTCACCGCGTGCAGAGCTAGGTAGGAGTCAGCAGCGCCGTAGTGAAAAAGCACTTGGTGCTTTGTACAAGCAACAAAATTCAGTCAGTAACATCCTGAAGATGTGTAAGGGCCCTGAGAGCCAACTTCAGAACCCTCCCCAATACTAATGCTTTCTCGATCAGGATTAGACAGCATTCAACCTTCCTATTTTTGTCATGACCCTAGAGTATCTATCTGTATTACTAAATATTTATCATCTTGTATAAGAAGTCTATATTTTCTGAGTTTAATCAAAGTGAAGAGAATAAAAGATAGTACAGAAGAAGAAACCTTTTGATAAAGAAAATATCTGATAAAAATTTGAAATGTAAATAAAATAAACAAATGGCAAATAAACATACGAAAAGAGTGCTCAACATCTTCCGCCCTCAGGTATTGCAACTAGAACAACTGGGTCTCACTACACACCTACTGGAATCACTGAAACCAAAACCTCTGCCAGCTGCCAGTCAGACGTGGGCAACAAGGCCCTCATGCGCCGCAGGTGGGATGCAAATGGGACAGCCGTTTGGGAGGGAGTTTGGTGGTTTGTTTTTTTACAAAATTAAATATACTCTGACCCTATGATCCATCAGTTATGCTCCATGGAATTTACCCAAAGGAGTTGAAAACCTATGTCCACAAAAAACCTGCATGAGGGTGTTTATAGCAGCTTTTCCCATAATTGCCAAGGCTCGGAAGCGACCAGAGTGTCTTCAGTAGGTGAACAGATAAACTGTGGCACATTCGGACAATATTATTCAGGACTTAAAAAGAAAGCTATCAAGCTATGAAAAGACATGGAGGAAGGTTAGATGTGTATTTCTAAGTAAAAGAAGCCAATCTGAAAAGGCCACGTACCATATACAATCCAACTACAGGCCATGATAAAAAGGGAAAAGCAAGTGCCAGCGGCTGCCAGAGGTTGGGACAGGGAGAGGTAAACAGACGGCACAGCGGGTTTTGATGTCAGTGAAGCTACTCCGTGCGATATGAAGGTGCACACGTGTCATTATACATTTGTCAAAAGCCATGGGGTATACAACACCGAGACTGAACTTGAATGTAAACCGTGGCCTTTGGGTGATGATGAAGTGTCAATATAGGTTAACTGATGTAACAAACATGCCACTGATGCAGAATGTTGACAGTGAGGGAGACTGTGCACATGTGGCATACATGGGAAGTCTCTGTACCTTATACTCGGTGAACCTAAAGCTGCTCTAAAAAATAAAGTCCATAAAACAAATCAATGTAACACACCATATCAACAAGATAAAGAAGAAAAAAATGACATGTCAATTGATGCAGAAAAAGCATTTGACAAAATCCAACACCCAATCATGGTTAAAAACTCAGGGATGGTGGGTAATTACTTTAACTTGGTAGCATAAATCTACGAAAAATCTCTGCTGGTGCCATTATGTTTATTGATAAGGAACCGAACACTTTGCCCCTAAGACTGGCAAAAATGTCCTCTCTCACCACTCTGTTCAACATTGTACGGGAAGTCTTAGGTAGTTCAATAAAAAGAAAAGGAAATACAATGCATGCAGACTGGGAACAAAACTCCCTTTTTTGCAGGTGACATGGTTATCTACATAGAAAATGCCAAAAATTAAATGTTTAAAAACTTATGGAAATAATAAGTATAGTAATATTATGGAATACAAGATAAATATTCAAAAGTCAATTGCTTTTCTATATAACAACAATAAATAATTCGACTTGATAGCTTAAAAATAGTATATATTTATAAATCATTTACAATGGCACCAAAAACGAAATACTTGGTATAAGTCTAATAAAGTGTATTCCAGATATATACACAGAAAACTGAAATTCTGATATAAATTGAAGAAGATCTCAATAAATGGAGATATATTTTGTTTTTATAATTGGAATACTCAATGTTGTTAAGATGCTCATTCTTCCCACTTGGTCTGTGGAATTAATGAAATCTCAATCAAAATCCCAGTGAGCTATTTAGTGGATATCAACAAGTGAGTTCTAAAGTATACATGAAAAGGCAAAAGGCCTAGAAAAACCATACAACTCTGAAGGAAAGAGCAATGTTGAAGGACTCACACTATCCAATGTCAAGACTTAACATAAAGCTACTGTGAATAAGACAGCATAGTATTGGTGAAAAAATAGATCTATAGATCTATGGAACAACATAGAGAGTCCAGAAATAGATTCACACAAAGTAGTGAACTGATATTTCACAAAGAAGCAAAAGCAATTCAATGAAGAAATGACGCTTTTCAACAAATATTGTTTGAATAATTAATTGTATGCCCATATGCAAAAAGGCGAATCTATACTCAGACCTTATACTTTTCACAAAAATTAACTCAAAAAGGGGTATAGGCCTCAATGTAAAATGCAAAACTATAAAACTTTGAGCGCAAAATCTATGTGACCTAGTGCTTATCAATGAATTTTTAGATCCAAATCTCAGTCCATGAAAAAAAAAGGTTGCTACTGTAGCAAATACACCAGGCTAACAAAAGGTGTTAATAAAAGTGGAAACTGGATGTGGGGTATCTGCGAACTCTCTGTGCTAACTTCATCATTTTTCTGTTTAACTCTAAAGCTGTTATAAAATAAAAAGATTATTCTTCAAAACAAAGTTTATAGAGTAGAAAGGCAATACTGCTTAAAGATTTAGAGACAATGTTGGACAAACCTAACCTCAGGAGCGCTTACAGCTAATACATTTCCTACTCTTTGGTAGTCAAGCCCTGCTTGTTGGGAAGATAAAGAAGGTGAGGAGGAAAGAGCAGGAACAAAGGCTTAGCAACCTGGGTGCCCTAATCCCGTTCTTTGGACCCGCTTCTGGCTCAGTGGCATAAAGGAGGGACAGCTGTGCTGCTCGGACGCCTTCCAGTTTTAAGGAGTGTGGTGGTGACACAGATTCCAGAAAGCAGTTCCCTCCAGTCCGCCAAAAACATCCACCTGGGACAGTCGAAAAATGAGGCAATCATTTCAACATGCAGCGAAAGGGGGCAATATAAGATGAAGGAAAACAACTGCAATGTTCAAACCCAGAGAACTAAAAAGTCACCTTCTGGAGGGCAGCGTGGTCACGGCTTCATCCTGTCTTTTCTTTAATAGGATCATATTACTAGTCATCTGTCTACTGTCTATGTTTCGAACTTCATAGTTCCTGTCAATTCGTAGGGATTGTCCATTAAGAGAGTCAGAGCTACAGATAATGGTGTTTGAATTTAAAAAGTGTTATTTTCTTTTTCTGAAATAAAAAAGAGCACCCACCAAACATGTTTGTTATTTTAAAAGATGGATGATGAATTTCTGCCCAATGTTATAGTTTACAGTAACAGCGTTTTATTCTGTGTGGGTCCATAGTTGCCGGCCATAACAATTTAAGACAGAAAGATTAGTGGAGTAATTTTACAGCAATAAAGGCCACCTTGGGGAAGGTCAGTTCTCTGCTTGCTTCTGTTTCCCAACACAAGACCCTTCCAGCAACAAGAATTTCTGTTGAAAGAGCTGGATACCAGTAGTCAGAGAAAAGCCACTTTCTCCCTGTTATGGGATATAATCTTGTACATAGAATTTGGGTAGCTTTTTGTGAAAATGGCTACTGGAGGCACATTGTCCAAACTAGGGAACTAGGTCAGGTGCCTAGAGCGCAGGTGACTTAGTGAATCATGTTTTCAGTCAGGTCATGTGGTAATCTGTGTGTGTGTGTGTGTGTGTGTGTGCGTGTGCGTGTGTGTGTTGTGTTTTATCTCAACTTCTTTTTCTCTGTTGTTGAAACTCTGTTTTATGTATTTATTTTCTGTTTACTTTGTACATGACTGACCGTAGTTAAAGATTATGCCAAATGAGTTAGAAGCCTTCTAGCATAGAAGCTGTGACTGGCTTCTGCTGCTTCTTATTTCCTCTGCCTTCCCAGCGCGTAGGATAACTGCAAAATGACAATCCAAAATCTTTTAAAGAAAATCCTTCATCCAGGAGTAAGAGACTAAACATTTCTCAATCTGAAAGGACAAATAGGAATGAATGGTCTCGTTGTCAGCATGTGCTGAGGCTGCAACCATGACTAAAACGTGGCTTTCTGCAGCTAATGAGTTTTGTTTTATTGTGATGTGACAAGTTACAACAATTTTACAAATTTTGAACCTCAATTCAGTTTCACATTTTAGAAATCTTATGTTTTTCTCTCAAAAAAGATCTGTACTGTTACCGTTTGTAAGGAAATCAAGTACAATAGTTACTGGTGCCGCAGAGCCTAGTTTATAGACTATCTAGCTTAAGGGAAAAGGGACAGGAATAGTTCTGTTCTGCTTTTGTCACCAGCCCACAAGGGGACTTGGACACGTCATTTTAACCTCTCTGAATCTCAGGTTTCTCGTGTTAAATTAAGGGTTTGTTTTGTGATGATATTTGAAATTGCTTCTGTGCGCGAACCAGAAGGTCTGCATTAAAGTATGTCATGCACATAGTGTACGCGATACATATGTAATAAAAGAAATATCTGCTTGGATTTCAGCTCAGTTAACTTTACACTTAAGTGGTCTTACGCCAGCCTTCTGTCTCTGTGCGTTACACAAGGTGCTGCGGTTATATAACCCCGTATATCAGAATGGGCTTTGTCAGCGTCACTACGGCCAAGGTCGATGGCCTTGCGCGTGTTACATCGTTCTGTGAACTTCATACTACCTATCTGAACAATGATGATAAAAATGAGGGTGTTTAATAAAACTAATACTTTTCTTCTAATTTAATGTTCTGAGTATATATTTAAAACCTTCTTAGTACAGAAATACTTACTGCATAAACATTTTGGCCACAATAATCACCGTATTTCTATATGAAGAAACAAACCAATGTTGTATGTAGGTAGCCTCTGGTCCCCACATGCTTCAGATCGTGTTCAGTACATGTTCTTCTGCATTCTCTCCCTCCTACTCCTTTCCTTTCTCAAATGTGTCAGCCTCTCTACGATTTATGCAATTCTAGGTTGCCAAGTTGCATAATAAATATCTATATAAATACAAGGATAGAGGAAAACACTACTTTTCCTTCATTTCAAAACCCAGGTCAGCCTTTATACCGGACTGAGGTTTCCTCAATGCTACCAGTATACTTTTTATAATCCTCAAGATGTATCAAGATGTATCTGGTTTTAAAATGCCACCACTGATTAAGTTATAGGATATTCTCCAACACTGATCATGACTGGACCCTATGATGTTTCTTTTCTCTCTTCTGCCCAGGTGGCATTTCTGCAGCTGGCCATAGGAGCAATGGAGATTTTAAGCTAAGAGAAATGATTCTGAAGAGACTGGTTGACATCCACTTTTCACACCACACAAAAGGCTCTTGTCTTTTAGTAGAGGTTGTGGTATCTTATGCCCAGGGACACTTGAGTATCCTTTTGTGGCTTGGCATTAAAACAAATTTATTGATGTTCTTCTGTGGGCCTACCGGCTGGCCTTTTATTTATTATTGTTATATTTTATTTGTATAGATATCCCGCCATGCTATGTGCTATAAATAGTGATGTTTTTATTGTTAGTACCGCACACTTAATAAAGCCGCAGTTTTCCTGGCAATTAATTGTGCTGACAATCAATGCAAGGCTGCAGGCAGTGTGTTTATGTGCTGAGCTTTTGATGAGGAAAGCCCTGAGAAGCCAGGCTGTCAGAATTAACTACACTGCTCAGACATGACGCCACATTCTGTTCTTGGTTTCACCAAATGACACTTGATTATAGGCTAAGCCTAGACCTGGTTTTGCTTATAAAGTAGAGCTTATTTGGTCAACTTTAAGCAATCAGTTTAGACATTTATTTAAGACAAACTAGCATGATAAAATTACTCCTTTCTGATTTTTCTCAGGGTATAGTCTATGTTTGATAAAATTTCCTTTCTTTGAAGTACCCTAGCAGCTTTTGGCTTTCCACCAACCTTTAAGATAAAATACATATAGACGTTTGGTGGGTTAGTAGATGCTTCCAATTTACTCATATAATTTCCCTGGATTATATATGACCAATGATTGTATTTTTCTCTACTTTTCCCCCCTCCTTCATGTACTAAACAGGTTCTTCTATGACATTTGACTTATGTCCTGACTCACTGGATGTTAAATCTTTGCCCAATGACAATGATAGTGACAGATCAAAGGTGTTTGATGATTGAAATAGGATAAAAAAATATTCAATAACTTTGAATCTAATTCCAAATCTGTGTTGGTTGGTTGGTACAGATACAGATGCTGCACTGTGGCTGTTGTTTCTTTCTTGTCTCTTTTGCCAACTATTAGTAAAATCTAGTGCATGTTATAATATTAATGAATTTTCATTTGCTAATTCAGTCTTTGGTAATAGTATAAAATTATTTTAAATTTAAATTATAAAATTTGACAGATATAGAAGAATATCATAGTAAATATTAAAAATCTGTCAAAATAACTACTTTTAAAATATAGCATTTTAATTTAATTTTATGAAGTTACTGAAAATGTTCAAGTCCTAGATACTTTTTATGTTGTTATAGCCATTCCCAAGCACAAAGAAAAGATGGAATCTTCACCATTTCTTTTATAAGGTTATAATTATTCTGGAATCAAAATGTGACCAAGAGTGCATCTAAGGGACAACTATCTAACATCGACGCAAATATCCTAAATAACCTTTTAGAAAAGACAATCACCAATAACCATTTATGATATATAATGGAAAAATACACCATTCTTAATAGATACAAAATCACAAATATACAGGAGAAAACTGGACAAGATATAGATAAGACGTGTGTAAGAAATATTCAAAAATTTTCTGAATGACATAAAATAGTTGAATAAAAGGAGAGATATATACCATGTCCTGGATATTGAAGCTGAGAAATAGAAAAGTATTCACTTTTCTCTAAAAAATATATTCAAGAAAAACAATTCTAATCAAAATGCCAGCAGGATTTTAGGGGTTACTGAACAACATGAACCAAAAGTTATCTATAAACATGAACAAGAAAGAAGAGCAAAGGAAACCATGCAACTAAAGGATCCTGAAGCAGGGGTGGAGGGTGGGGGAGAAGAGGGATGATCACTCTGCCATATATTAAATGAGAGTAAAGATTCCTGGAATAAAGGGAGCATGAGAAAACTGGTGTGAGGAAAGAGGTCATGGACACAGAATTGAAAGTCAAGAAGAAGATTAATTACATATGTGGTGAGTGTTTATGATCTGATAGTACTATTATTTCACATAAATGAGAACAAAGAATATTTATAATGTTAAATGATGCTGAGATAATTGGTTAACTTTTTGGAAATAATTTTTTTTTTTTAAAAAGTATCTTAACTTCACTTCCTATAAGGAATTTATCTCCAGATACTTTAATGTTGCAAGTTCTGAAATATAAATTTAATGTTCATTTAGTCTTAAAAGGGGCTAAGACTATTTAATTATAACCCACAAGGCGGAATTCTTAAACAAAAAAGAAATGATAGAATCGACTAAAGCAATAATAGCACCACAGAAGTACTCCATTGATCAAAAATTGCCACTAGTTATATTCCAAGAAAAAAGAAAACCCTGGGAGGGAAATATTTGTGGCATATATGGCGAAGAGTTGGATTTACTTTTCTGTTATGTTAAGAATTTTTACCAATCAAAATAGCAATGATAAAATTTAACTCCTGTTTAATGTCTTTGCAAAGATACTAATAACACAACTCCCGAAAAACACATTAATAATTTTTACAGGTGGGTGAGTCCATCGGATGTTTAAACAGGAGGTACATTGTCTAGATATACTTAAGGGGATCAAGCCCAGAGTCTATGTATTTATGAAACACAACTCTCGGGAAAATATAATGTAAGGTCTATAATTTTGTATTAAGTGGAGTGTATCAGAACCAAAATAGCTTCCTATTGTGTAAATAATGTCCTGGTTGCATAACTTTGAGATATAAATCTTTTACATATATACTTCAGAAACCTAAAGTGAAGACAAAGCTTGAGCCATAGTATTAAAACTTGGAATCAATTTGGCTCTAATCAATTTTGCAAATAAAATGAAGGTTAATGCACAAACTGAACAGCTGCATGCTACTGTCAGAGTCTGTAGCATAAAATTTAGGAGACATGAAAATCTAAAACAGGAAAAGCAGGTTTGTCTTCAAATTAGAAATAAGTATTTCATGGCAAAGATTAATGTTTACATTTGTGGAAAACAAAGGACATTTTGAAAGTAGTGAGTAGACCACTTCTTCGTTCCCACTTAGGATCTTAGAGAAGATGAGTCATGAAGCAACAATTTTTTTAAAGAGAATTTCACTCTCTTAAATAGACCGTGTGATGACACTGGAACCCAGCGCCACTGGGACTGCTCCTGATCGAAAAACAGTGGCAAGGAACTGACTCAATACATCTGCTCATGGTATGTTGAATCAATTAAATTAGAACCCCCCTTTTTATGAGGAAATTGTGTCTGTTTATATCTTCTGAGACACAAATGCCAAGACCGGACCAGAAATGCCAGGTATTTACTGGGGAAATGCTTGTGAGACGCAAAGAAGGAGTGAGCAGGGCCCCCGGCCCTCTGCAGATCCCACATCTGTGAGAGAGGGTGGGGGCAGAGCAGGGGGCAGTGAAGAGCTGCCCTGAGGCCCAGTTCTGAGGACGGCCTGTCCAGGCTCATCAGGAGCCCCGAACAAGCTTCCCGTTAGAGTAAGGAGCGTGGGGCCAGGGCGAGGCGGGCCTAGCACACCGGGCAGGGCTGGCGTGGTGCTGGGGTGCCAGAGGGAGGTGGGTTGGCATGAGCGCTGTGGCGCGTTGCAAGCTGTGGCCGCTGAGGTCTCTGAGCCGGCTCTGCTCCCAGGGCAGGTGTCCATGGAGGGACATCTGGGCAGGGTGCCTTCGCCAGTAGCCTTGAGATGCAGATATCCACGTCTGCAACTAGATGTGTGCAGCTAGCCTATGGTCCCCCAGGGCTCTTGTCCTTGGCAGGAAACTTGGAGGAGGCTGTTAGTAGTTAGTGAGATGAACTGTAACCCTCCCAACTGTCACTTCCCTTCATCCTTGCCTCTTACTCGAGGATCTTAAAGATAGGACGCAAATCTTTCCTCTTGGGGAGTCTGAGCGTTTGGTAATCACCCATTTCTCGGTACCAGGAGCTTCATGTTTCTGTTCCCAGTTCCTGTTGGCAAGGGGAGACCTAGAGGCACCCGTGCGGATTGCCTGAGTTTCACACCCTCGTGTGTAAAAGCAGCCGTCTTCTCTTGCTTCCCCATTTCCCCTGCCAGGGTGGTAACTCTTTCTTACCTACTTCCCTGAGCATACGGGGACCGAAGTGCCCTGGTAGGAGCTGTAGTTTGTAATTTAATGACAGCCTCGCTATGTCCCCTGGCAAGAGTGTACTCCTCTTGTGGACCAAGACTTCCAACACAGCAAAGCTTAGAGTTAAGGGGTGGGAGGCTCCAAGTCCCCCAGGGGTCACTGCGAGTGGTAGTGTGTAAGGTCTTTCGCTCTTTCACCCTGATGCTGGAACCACCTGTTTCAGTTTAGGCTCTCCGAGAAGCCGATGGCAAGACCTAGCCAAATTCTCAGGCGATTTATGGGGTAAAAGCCTGTGGAGGATACAAAGAGCAGGAACAGTAGGCAGAGAGGGACCCCACATCTCAGCTGTAAGTGAGCGAAGGAAGGGTCGGATGGGAAGGCCTCGGAATGCAGTGCTGCCCTTAGAGTTTCAGCCGGGCCGATTGCAAGTCCTCTAGCTAAAGGCACAGATTCGGGGAACCCCGGGGGAGGGGGGTGCTCAGGGCTGAGGATCCTTCCCTTCGCAAGGCTGCCTTGCTCAGTCACTGACTGGGAGCAGCAGTCCGGGAGCCGCCTGGCGCTGACACTGCGGTGGGGTTATAGTTGCCGCATTTGGAGTCTCTCGACCGCCTGACTTCCCAGGCAGGTTCTGTTAAATGGAGATCTGAGCAGTCTGCCTTGGTGACTGCTACAAAAAATTCTAGGTTAATCCAGGACAGGGAAAATGGTCATAAATACGTACAACTTGACTTATAAACAGGACACAACTTCAGATATATTCACATTGTGTGAAAGACTCTAACCTTGGAAGTTTTAATCCTTACTCTATTTGAAGGCTGTGCTTTGATGTATGGTTGGCAAGCAAAATATGCTATTATCTTCATTATGCCAGACACATACGTAAAAATGTGTGAGGTAGCCCGAGGGTGCTAAAGATATGGGATGAATAGTGTATTCTCTTTGGGTAATTTATTATCAGAAGGAATGTGAAAATGTAAATATTTAGAATAAAATTTTACTCTTCTGTAGGTATTTTATTCACTTGAAAAATATTTTAATGATATTTGCTCTGGGGAGATTCTTTAGTATTTTTATTTCTTATGAACAATCCACACCTACCAAAAACACCACTCACCGTATTCGTGAATGATTTTACAAATGTTTTATTTTGTTTTGTTTTATTATTTTATTTTAATTGTCAGGAGAGAAGCTACCTAAGTGGTATAAAAATTGTGTGGGAGCGTGACATATTACATATGTTGACTGATTGCTGTGGATACATAGATGTATTTATACTTGGCGAGGTCAAGGCTGTCTTACTATTAATGTGCTGACACTAGTCCACAGAGCTGCTCATAAGTGAATTCTTATAGACCCAGCATCCTTAGACATTTCCCTCACTCCCCACCCTGATGAACTGTCATAATAATTGATTGTATTAACAGAAATAAATAGCCCCAATCTGGCTGACTCTCAAAATGACCCTGTTTCAAAAGACACAAATGAGGAAAAAGGTTATTTCCCTTCGCCCCAGCGGGTCAAGGCTCAGCGGAAGCCTCGCCTTGTGCCTGGCACTTGACCCTGAGGACGAGAGAGTGCCTCGGCTTCGTCGGTCTCTTTGTGTCTGGCGCGGACACCGATCACCTTGTTTCGCTTCTTGTTTCCCCTAGAGGGAAGGAATTTTGGCGGAATCCTGCTTACTTTTACAGTTATAAAAGCTACGCAGCTTAAGGAGGGAGCAGTAATTGCCTGCCATTAAACTCAGAAGGCCATCGGCGCAGACGAACATTCCAAAAGGACGCGGCCTTCAAGTGCAGCCCGGCGGCCACCCGAGCGTCTCGGGCAGAGCTGGGGGGGGGGGAGCCCTGCGAATGTGCTAGAGCAGCAAACCCGTGCAGATGCAGCTACTCACGGCGGGGACGGC
This sequence comes from Miniopterus schreibersii, assembly GCF_964146895.1. Classification (NCBI taxonomy): domain Eukaryota; kingdom Metazoa; phylum Chordata; class Mammalia; order Chiroptera; family Miniopteridae; genus Miniopterus; species Miniopterus schreibersii. Next base: position 16,902,526 of record NC_138108.1, on the reverse strand, counting down.
GCTGACCACGCCGCGGCGATTCAGCAGAGCGGTTCACACTTGCCGTTAAACCAAGTGCCACAATGGGGTTTAAAATGTACTCAGGTCCCACGTGCTCTGTGCAGCCTAGCCGGAGAGGTGCCACATTACTCCTTCACGATGGCCTGTGGGACAGTCCCCAGCCTATTGTGCCCGACAGCTTTCCTCTTGGCTCTGAGTGCAGTCCTTGCAGAAACTTCTGTTTTTCTCTTTGCCAATCGATGCCTCTCGTTTGGTTAAAACACATCTTAAGATTTACCTCTTCCAGAAAGCTTTCCTGATTAATTGCATTCAGCTACCTCCCTTTGTAAACGCTGCTTTAAGTTATTCTGCTATGTTGGTTTGAAAGATTTAAAAAAATATAAGTACATATATATCTTAAAACTTCGAACCAATGTGAGCAGTAATGTAATACATATTTAGATTACAATAAAAATATCATTACCTTCATAAATAGACCATTATCTCTGACTAAGCTAGAATTCTTTTACTTCTCTTGTATACCTCCATAAGCATTATGTCGTTCTGAATAGTGTACAAAAGTTCAGGTGACAAACCCTGTGAGTTCAGTAGGAGGTGTTTGTTTCTGACACAAATGAGAAGGAAAGACGTCTGAACACCTGATGTGGGGAGGTCATTTTCCCACAGCCTTGAAAGGAAAGAGTGTTACGGCATTTCTTTCTTGCATTCTTATTATTAGAGACTGTTCTCTACATGTGCTTAGGAGAAACAGGAAAGTGAAACTCCATCCCACTCTCAGGTCAGAAGTTGTTGACTTTATTAAGGTTATGTGACTAAGTGTGATAATACACACTAGGAAAGAATTAAACAAGATACACAATACTAAGAAGTGGGATAAAATGTTTGCTTCTCTCAAGTGTGCCCCGCCCAAGCCCTCATCTTCTTTTTTTATATTATTATTATTTATTTTATTTTATTTTTTCTTAATTTTATTTTTGTTTAAAATATTACAGATGTCCCATTTTCTACCCAATGACCCATTCCACCCCATCCCACCCCCCTCCCCAGTCCCTCTCCCCACCATTGTCCCTGTCCTTGGGTTGTGCATATATGCACATAAATTCTTTGGTTACTCTCTTCCCCTCCACCCACCCGCCCTCCTCCATCCCTCTGACATTCATCAGTCTCGTCTATGCTTCCATATCACTGAATCCATTCTGTTCATCAGTTTATTAAGTTCTTTAAATTCCACATGTAAGTGAGATCATGTGATGTTTGTCTTTCTCTGCCTGGATTATTTCACTTAGAATACTTTTCTTCAGGTCCATCCATACTGTCCCGAAGGGTACGAGATCCTTCTTCTTTACAGCTGCGTAGTATTCCATGGTGTGAATGTCCCACAGCTTTTTCATCCGCTCATCTACTGAAGGGCACTTGGGCTGTTTCCAGATCTTAGCTATTGTAAACTGTGCTGCTATGAACATAGGGGTGCATATATTCTTTCTGATTAGTGTTTCAGGATTCTTAGGATATATTCCTAGGAGTGGGATCACTGTGTCAAACAGCAGCTCCATTTTTAACTTTTTGAGGAACCTCCATACTGTTTCCACAGTGGCTGCCCCAGTCTGCACTCCCACCAGCAGTGCACCAGGGCTCCCCTTTCTCCACACCCTCGCCAGCACATGCTGTTTGTTGATTTGTTGATGGAGCCATTCTGACAGGTGTGAAGTGAGACCTCATCTTCTTTTAAGCATCTTTCTTTTTGACTCCAGAATAGCATCCTGTCTAATGCCATCTATATTCCTGCTCTGCTTTCTCGCACAATTTCTGATTGGAACAGGTATGGATGGGATTCAAATTACTCAATCATCCATATGACTACTAACTATATTATGTTCCTATCGCTGCTACAACAAATTACAACAAACTTGGTGGTTTAAGAAACACATACACACAAATTTATTATCTTACCATTCTGAGAATCTGAAGTCCAAAATCAAGCCTGAGCTCCCTCCAGTGAATCCAGAAGGGAATGTTTCCAAGGCTTCTCCATCTCCTAGAGCTCCATTTCTTGCACCCTTTGGCTTCGGGCCTTTCCTACACCTTCAAAGCCAGCAGGTAGCATCTTGCTTCAACCATATGGCCTATTCTTCTGTCTGTAGTCCTATCTCCATTCACCCCCCCCTTTGATTAGGACACTTGTGATTACACATAGGTTTCACCTAGATAACCTAGGATAATCTCTCTATCTCAAGATCACAAATTTAATCATATCTGCAAAGTCTATTTTGCTGTGTAAGTTAACATTTGAAGATCCCAGGATTCGGGGAAAGTACAGTTTTGGAAGAGAAAGGTCAGTATTCACTTTTGGACAAGGTGGTCTTGATACATTGAAATGCAAACATATAAGAGGTCTAGAATTCATACCAGATTTTGAGTTAAAAATCTCTACATTGTGAGATAGTGATGGTGCGTGTAGTCATGGGAATGAATAGGTTATCCAGGGGAAAATGAAGAGAGATAAGAGAAAGGAGACTTGGGATGAATCCTAAAGGATTTGAGGTTGGCTGGTGGAGAAAGAACCTGCAAAAGATATCAGGAAAGAGCTGAGGATTTCCTGAATTTAGATTAGTGAAACAACTAGAATTTATAGATGATCTCTAACGTGTATCTCTCACATTGTATAAATGATGCTGCCAAATGAAATACCAGCACACAATGAGCAACATGAAACCAGGAAAACTATCTGTAGGCTGTGAAAAATAAGAGAAAGGCAATAAGACAAGAATCTTTGGAAGTGAATCCATCTTAATTGTAAAATAATTTGGCATTCCTGTGACAGAGAGATAAAAGTGGCACTTACTATTGGCTTAAAGTTTTAAGTGTCAAAGTTTTGAAGCCAAATGAAAACAATACCCAAGGCATTGTTCACCTTATAAATTATAATTGCAAAAATATTCTCCCTATTTAAAGCAGAGAAAGCATGGACACATATCTCTAGAGACACATAAAGCAAGTATCAAAGCTGACATACCTGGAGAGTCTAAGTGCAAATCTGTATAAAGCAATGAATGGTCTGAGTACTTTGAATTGTTGAGAAGTCCCTCCCCCCTTTTTTTTTTGATTCATGAATTCTAGAATAGCATGAAGATTACTGGATAACTAAGCACACTGTCAATTTTAATTACTTTAATAAACAGAAGATCTGTCCATTGACCTATACATTCAAATTTAAGACTTAAGCACAGACCTTGACTGTTTAATAACCTTCAGCTGCTAAAAAGAAGGTCTATTTACCCAAACTGCTGAACCCATACTCAAAGAGCCATTTGAGCTATTACTTTGTAACTTATTTTTTAATATATGTTAGGACCAAAACGTGAGCTAATGTTATCAGTGATAAATGAGTTGCTTAATATTGTTGAACTTCTCAACAGTGATCATTAGAATTCAAGTCCTCTCCCTCCATTAAAGTAATCAGTGCCTCTCAGTTACTGTTAAAGTGCTTGGGTTCCCACAAATATTTTGGTATGTGACATGTTTTTCCAATAATGAGGGTCAATTTTAGTAAAAGTTTTTCATAAATGTTTTTTATAAATAAGAGACACAGTAGTCTCTGTTGAATTGATGACTATTTCTCCTAGTATGGTAGTAATCAGCTTTATAATTCATAAATTTGCAAATACTCTATCATGTAGTTAGACGTTATCTAGAATAGTCACAAATCCATGCAAATATTCACCACCTACTCCCTTGCTCCTCACACACATCAGAAAAATAGAAAAGATTTTGCACTGTTCTTGTTAATAGCAGCAGAAGAATATTGTTTGGGAGATGAAAAATGTTTGTTTGCATTATTCAGTTACTAGTTCTTTGTCATTAAATTCTTATGCTGTAGTATATTATATAAAATATGGATACTCAACTACATTTTTATATCAAGATATTTTTAAAAAATCAATGATTTTATTTTTGTTTTCAGTGACTAATGAACATATTATTTGGATATAGATTACCATTATTACCATATAGGATGTATCCATTGTGTATGTTTATACTTTGAGAAACAGATATTAATTTTTTTTAATATATCTTTAATGACTTCAGAGAGAGGAAGGGAGAGGGAGAGAGAGAGAGAGAAACATCAATGATGAGAGTCATTGATCGGCTGCCTCCTGCATGCCCCCTGCTGGGGATCGAGCCCGCAACCCGGGCATATGCCCTGACCGGGAATCGAACCCCGATCGCCTGGATCCCAGGTCAACGCTCAATCGCTGAGCCATGCCAGCTGGGCCAGATATTGATTTTTTACCTCCATCTCTTATGTTCTGAACTGCAGCAGCATTACTCTGGGTGGTAAACCTATGCCCACTGAGCAGTTCCAAATCAGCTCTGCAGTTGACCTTCAGGGCCAGGTCGGTGAAAGTAAGTATGAGTGTGGGGCTGGTAGCACATGTGCATAGGTGTTGTTGTTTTTTTTCTGGAAAAATGTCTTTATATTTTAAAAATAACTCATTTTAAAAAAATATAATATATGCTCAATATATAGATTTAAATAGCCTAGTTTTTTGGCGGGGGGGGGGGGGAGATGGGGAGAAAATCTTTTCCTTCTTTCTTTCTAGGTTCTTTGGTTGATCTAAGAATTCAATTGACATGGAGCAGATTAACAAAAGAAATATAATCAAATTTCATTACATGCATACATACAAGAACCCCAAGTATAGGAGAGTGTCAGAGGCCCCACACATACATGACATGCATGCAAGGTTCAGAGACAGTAAGGTAAAGTGAGATACATGTGACAATCTGAACTAAGAATACAGTAAGGCACCTTGTGGCTTCGGAGGGGAGAAGGTTAATTCTTCGGAAAATCAGAAAAGCAGATTTTCAGTAATTACAAGTTTGTTCTGCTCCGTAGATAGATCATAAAAAGTTATTTCTGTTAATAGCTTTTATTATGGGCAAGGCCCCTAATTTAAATTCCTTAAGGGAGGGGTAAAGTCTCTCTTGAGCCCACAGGGTCTCTATTGCCTTCAGCTCAAAATAATCCACATGCCAAACTAGTACATCTTGGAGAGGCCTGTTCTGAAAACTTTCACTACTGAAACCAGGCAAAGGCATTAGTAGAAAAGAAACTAACAGACCAATATGCTTCATGAACATAGATGCAAAATTCTAAACAAAATTTTAGCAATTTTCCCCATGTACCTATTCAAAATTCAGAGTATCTCTCACACCATCTGACCAATGCAAGATCCCTAAATATATATGCATTTGAAAAAACCTTCAAATGACTTTATAATCCACATTGCATGATGCTCTACCCTTTGCCCAAACTCTTATCTCTTTTCAAGGCAGTAAATTTTATTTATTTGAAGTATATAGTCTTTCTAACTTTAGTCCACTGTTAGTTATGAGGGGAAGGGACTTCTCAAATTCAGCTTCTTTCCCTGAAACCAGAAACTGGCATGCAGTAATATTTTACTAGAGGGATGGCACCATAACTCTTTGCTTTGTAAAAGTCTTTTATTGTGCTCGCTGGTTAGAGTGATAGAAGATTTTCCTGTGGCAATGACTGTACTCTACACTGGTGTCTTTCATGAAAGGCTCTACTGAAAGTTAGTGCTTTTCAGTTCCTGTAATGCCACTTCCTGAAAGGCTTGAAAATCCTACTTTTAAACCTCATGAAAGAGACCAGCTTTTCCCATCGTGACCTTAGCCGTGAAGAAGTTCCAGCAATGCAGTCTGATTTCTACATTTTACTAACGTTCAAATTTGCCAAAGGAGATACTTTTACTGTGAAAATTTAGGTAGGAATGAATGCTATAAAATTCTAACTCAAAGGTCTTAATTCCAACGTTTCTTTTGTACATGTCTCTTGCTACAGCAATTTTAAAGGATACAATAATTAAACATATGGCAGGATTAAATGAAACATGGATGCCAATATTTCAACCGTAATTATGGGGCAAAGTTTGATTTAACTACAGTGAGAATCCTGAGTTTAGTAGCCCTGTGTTTTCCACAGAAACTGAAACTTCTATGTAAAATTCAGCAAGAACATAAGAGGAGCAATAAGTATGATTTATTTCCTATAGTAAGTATAGTTAACTGATGGCAACACAGGAATAAACAATTTAAAGTTGAGAAAGAAAGTAAAATATGACTACCTATTCTATTGCCTTCTGGATGAGCTATTAAAAACTCTAGTCTGAGACCAGGGCACACAACAATAGAAGTGTGTGCCTTAGAAAAGTCTCATATGAAAAATTGATTTAAAGTTTCTGTTTACCTTTGTTATTTAAACTTCAAGGACAATATGAAGAGAACATAAGACCACTTTGAGAGCCCTTTTCTACTTTAATAGTGTGAACAGTGTGGTCAAGGATTTCTAATGCATTTGGTGTGGAAAATAAGACTGGACAATTTTAGCATGCTTAGGCTGGCTGACTCCAGGAGAGGCAGCCCTGAAATTTATTCCACACACTGAAAGGATTTTAAAGGACTTTGGCTTCTTTCAGTATTATAGTGCTTTTCTTCTTGTGTTGAGCAGTTTGGCTTGACTCTCTAAGCTTTGTGTCAAACAAACTGAGACAGAACTTTATATCTCTGGAGGGAAAAAATCATTTACTTGAAGCGTTACACAGTGTCCTCCTAATTCTCAAGTCATCAGAGCCTTTTTTATTCTTTGTCTTCATGCCTTACATCTTTATAACTATGATGAGCTTTGTTGTTCCTTCCTTTCTCTTAGGAATTTTTCATATCAACCAAATTGAGAACCAGTTGGTCTCAGAAAATACCAAATATTTCCTCATTTCTGCATACTGGCTTCCTTCCTAGATCCCTTTAATAAATACTTTAAATTGTCTCATTTTACTAATTCAGAACTTTTCAATAGCTAGCCTGAATTTCACTTTACTGTTAATATCAAAATTCATTCCATTTTCTTTTTTAGATCCTGAGCTCCATGAGACTAACTTTCCACAGTTTAGCGTAGTTGATCTACAAAAATTTCATTAATTGGGTCTAGCTGAAGGAAATTCATTTTGTATTCCTGTTAAAATTCCCTCATATTAGCATATGCAAGAAAAAAATTAAGCTAAAAAAGAATCATGCTTTAAAAAATTATCATGATGCTTTTAAAGTTTTTATGAAAAGCGTAAGAGTTAGGAATGTGTTATTTACCAGACCAAAAGTATAAGTTTAAAGGTAAAACCTGAAGGACACAGGCTTGCCCTGAAGCCCAGCTCTGTGTCTAGTGGAGATGCTTGCTGGGGTGGCTGGCTGGTTTGCAGAGCCCTGGCTCAGGACTGGGGCTGCTTTTCCTGGCATTTTCATACAGCTTTTCATAAGCAAATAGAGCTTCAGGGCCTGTGAGTGGAGAAAATGACTGCATTTCTCAGGAGCTCTATGTCTCTTGTGCCTTATATTGCCCTCTCGTGCAATAATCATCTAGACCATGTACCTGAATGATCACATCAGCTGTGTTTTATAACTATATATACCATAGGACAAACTTTCTCACAAATTTTAAGCTCAGTGTGGCAAATCGAGTCCAGAGTAGCCTGAAAAGTCACAGCTGAAATGCATTTATTTCTAACATTGAAGATAAAACAAGCCCTATATTCGTTCCCAAAGATTTAATGATGTTAATCCCAATTTTTCTTAAAATTTATCTGGGTGATAACAAAAAACAACCCCAAACTTTCTCTGTGTTAGTTTATAATTGAAGATATTTTAAGATGACAGAGGTTAACATTTTATGACTACTGCTTAAAAACATGTAGTTATGGATATTTCAGATATCTCTTTCCACAGAAGAGCCAACCTTATAAATTAATAGTATAATTTACTAATCAATACAGGTGACATATTGGGATTAAATTGTAACCTATCTTTATCTCCATAACGGTAACAGCATTTTTTACATAAGATAATGACAATTGGACTCAAAGTCACACTTTTAACTGATTGAATAAAATTTTCTATTATGTGTCTAATTCATATGCCACCTCAGAACTTCCTTCTCTCCTACATAGTCCTGAGCTTGATTTAATAAATCTCTTCTCTCAGGATTTAGGCTTTCAGAGTTTGTTTTAATTAGTACTTGTTTTCTAATCTACTTGCTATACTTTTATCCCATTACCATTAATTTGATGCATCAAGCCTTTTCTTGTTCTGAAATACGGTACCTGGGGCAGCCTATTCTGTTGCTCTAATCCCACATTAAAAAAAATTTCACCTGATTTCCCCTGCAAAACAATACCAAGTGCTGTGTCTTGATGTATTGTTTTGTTCTGCATTGTTGTCTAATAATATGATAAACTTCTTTCAATTTTGAGATAAGACAGAAGAGAAATGAAAGATTTGGAAACACGGCAACACATGGGAATATAGAAAGTCACACTGGAATTGGAATTTTGAAACACAGACTGAAGAAGCCTGAATCTATTTACTATGAACTGCTCAAAGGAAATGCAAAAATACCTTGTGAAATACATCACTCACTTTATATTGAACACATTTTCTAAATCTGAAGAACTTGACAAGTTTTACCCATACCCTTTTCTTGTCAGTAGCAACAGTGTTGTGATTGTTATTGTAGCAGAAACACCCTCTCTTGCTTTTCCTGCATTTTTATCCCTGCAGTTGGCACAGTCAAGATGAAACAATTAGAAATACCTGGGGGAGGAGACTCTATGACCATCAATCAATATATTTATTGAACATCTAAACACTTCACACTTTGCCAAGTAGAGAAGACTTTCTCCACCCCTGAGTTAGTAATCGGTCATTTCACCATGAACTTCAACCATATTTGCACTTTTCCACTGAGAAAGATGAAAATTAATGGACGACATTCATGTATATAAATAATCCTAAATTTGCATCAATAATCCTTGAATTTTAAATCTTATTTTCATACATCATCTAAATATTACTTTTATTCTCCTTACCTCACCACATTTGCCACCACTGAACACCCATCACTAAAAAATCAATGGAATTCCATTGTGGATCCAGTGTCTGGTTTACGTGGATTGAGTGTTTTGAGATTTTATTACATACCTTTTAAAATTTTTAATGTTTACATTGTTGCAAGAGTCCTCCTTTCCCCCCATGTTGCCCTCTTACAGATTTCTTTCCTTTTATTTTACTCTTGAACATATCTTCACTTTTCTTGCAGCCAAGAATTGCTCAAGAAAATAATAAAAAGAGGCTGATTTGGTCACAGCTGAATGGGTGTGATTTAACATCAGGAAAGTCATTTTTGTGGCTCATCTGTTTTATTCTAGTTGTCTTGCCAGATTCATGATTGCATTCCTAAAAATGCCTTTACAAAGATGAGTGAGTCATATTGCCCTCTCTCAGGGACCTAACAATAGATTAGGAGAACACAATGGATGTGTGCTCTCTTAATTATCATAGGGTAAAGTAAATATCAGTAGAGGGATCAAAGACTGAGAAAGGGGCAGCTTGACAGTACCAGTGATTATTTACCAGAGTTTTGTGGGATGATTTTTTGGGGAAGGTGAAACTAGGCTTCTGTGCCTAGTGAAAAAGCACATAGGAAAGAGCATGAGGCCCCTTTTCTCTCCGCATCTCTTTCTCTGCATTTTATCTTGCGCCCCTCTGAATCCTCTAAGACGGGGTTGGCAAACGATGGTCCACAGGCTAAATCTGGCCTACTATTTATTTTAAAATAAAGTTTTATTGCCAATTGGTTGACAGTGGGGACAGACTGAAAACACTACCCAGGACCTTTGTGTCACATGATGTAAAAGCTTAATCTTCTGGGAATGGGTAGGAACTCCCCCATCCCCGGGGCTCAGGCAGCTACTCCCTTTGGTGGAGTAGAATCAAAACCTAACTGCCTATGGAAATGGAGAGAAAATCTCTGGTCATCAGGACACAGGTAAAGATCCTTTGCTTCCAGGGGAAGGCAGAAATCAAGTGTGTGACCCCAAGTAAGGCACAGGAAATACTTTCCTGTGTGGGATGGGAGCTGAATAATTTCCCTAGGAATAATTGAAATTTTAATAGTACAAGGAAAATCCAAAATGGATGGTGAAACCATCCTGAAGATTGCATCATATAGAAAAATGTTCTTTAAAATTTTAGTGGATTAACTTTGACTAATACATCTTCTAGGATAGTTTTAAATAATAGCAAATATAGGAGAGTGTTTTGATGTATTATACTTGGGAGTCTTCTCTATCTAAATGGAAATCAAGCCCAGAGTAATAAGAGCTTCAGGAAGAAGCCAAAGCAAAAAAAAAAAAGCAAAAAAAAGCAAAGAATGGCATTGTTGGCAAGATTAATAAATAAAAATTCTGACTATGCTATTAGATCAAGCAAAAGTTGCATTGCTGTAAATCTGAAATATTTGTGCAAGTAGGACAATATCCTATACAGAAATCATAGTATTGCATTCCCTTTACCGACTAATGGAGAATGGAGGGAGAAAAAAGCATTCGGGACCCCAAAACCCAGGGAGTGTGCTTAGATGTGCTCCAAGTTCATTAGCACAGTCAATGTCCGTGTAAACAAAACATCTAGTTGAAGATTCTCATTAACAGAATTCATGTGCCAGGTTAAAACCTGCTACTGCTCAAAAGATGTTGAAAGAAGTTTCATCTAGAGCTCATCTAATTCTGTTAGCTCTCTGCTAGCTTTGCAGTGACATTTATGTAATCTTTACTTGTATGTAAATTTATGTTAATGACATCACTGATGCCTGGATTCTAAATTGATGTGGAGTGAAAGCAAAGTGCTGTAATTAAAGCTTTGTGAGTATCAGCCTTTCTAAAAGAAACTTTAAAATATCAATGGGATTCCATTGTGAATCCAATGTGTCTGGCTTAGGTGGATTGAGTGTTTTGAGATTTCATTAAGTACTCCTTTGCCAGCACCAAGCTTGAAATAGCTGTGACAGTGGAAGGTTTTCTCTACAAAGAAAAAATAATAATGGATGGATAGTCCATTTCTGGGGTTGTCTGTTGTCTTAAAAATATTTCTGATACTTTTTCTTTGGTAGATGGTTCAATAATATTATTTTTTATCAGTAATAAACGAACTTTGACTGCTAATAGACTTTTTTTTTTTTTTTTAATCCTCAACTGAGGATATGTTTTTCACTGATTCTGGGGTTGGGGGTGCGGGAGGGGGGACACTGATTGGTTTCCTCATGCACCCGTCCTGACCAGAGATCGAACCTGAAACCAGGGCATAGTGCCCTGACAGGGAATCGGTGCTCAGGAGGATGCTCCGGCCACTGATTCACACCGGCCAGGGCTCAAATAGCCTTTTGATAGAATTAAGTTTTAGCCTTAAATAAAAATTAGCTTCAGGGATATTTATTCTAAAGAAATTATAATTAATATTTTTTCTAGTTTATATAATAAAATCAATAATTCCTGTTAGGAACAAATCCAATTGAGAAATAGGATTTTTAGGAAGATATTAATTTAGAACCTCCTAGACTATAGGGCAATAGTTGATTGCGGACTGATTGGATCCCTAAGTAAATGAGATGCTTGGTTCCTCACCTATTTGTTTTCTTTGTGAATGCCTTTCTAAATGCACATATATATTTTTTCTGCCCACTCATCACAGCTAGTGCCTTACATATTTTATGTCACCTTTAGATTTCATTGCAGCTGTTGCATTGTTATATCTAATGGCAGTAAGTTTTGATCACATACAATTTAACTGCCCACACAATTGGATAGCTGTGAACCTCTAACATGGTGAGCTCATGCCTGTCTCTATTCCTGTGTGTGACACACTTTTTTTTTTTTTAATTCCTAGCACACGTAAGTCATAGCTCAGCAAATGAATGAGTATTAAATCATTAATATTCACTTACTGTCTGCTTCCCTAACATGAATCCCAAAGGGGTAAATGTTTCTATAAGCCTCTTGTGTTAGAAGAGTCAATTGTTGCTACGAACCTCTTTCTTTATCATTGTTATCAACAATCACTTACATGTAAGCACTAGAGTGGCTTGTACATATTTGTATTGACAAGAGAACTCCTTAAAATAAGATAAAAATAAAACTCCCCTTTTTTAGTGCTGGGTTTTTTGGAGATACTCATATGAGCCTTTTTATCATTATGTTTGAGAAGAGGGACATTCTGGGATGTCCTAAATTAAATTACAGCAGGCCAGAGGGTGGAAGGAAGAGACAAGAGAGGTAAATCAGTTAACAACTGTGGGCCAAAAACCAACAAAAGGCCACTTACATTCCTGAGTGTATGTTGAACCTTTGAATTAACTTCCAGGTGGCTATTTCCATGATTATCTAGAAAGAATAGCTGAAATGCCAACCACCAGGCACCACAGTATCTTGCCCTTCTAGGAACTTTCCAGACTGTTGCCCACAGCTAATCCAAAAAGAGCAACCACTCCTCACAGAATATGCACCTATTCTAGAACTAGCCCCTCGTCACTGCCCTCACCCCATCTATCTATAGACAATGTAAATTCTTTCAAGACAACTTCCATGTTTCTTCCCCAGACTCATTTTATAAAAGAGACCTGTCAAGTACAGGATGGTGGCCAGTCTGCCGTTTGCCCCTGGCCTTGCTGCTTGCCTAGCTTCAGGCTGCGAGCCCCAGGACCTGGACTTTTTTCTGGCTAGCACTTGGCTTAGTAAACCTTTTCTTTTAGAAAAGTTTTTGGTCATGAAAGTTTTTGCTGAAAATGATAAATATTCCTGGGATGCTCTTAGAAATATACGTATATTTTATTTGTCATCAAGACACATTACAATGTACTCATGGTTGAAAAACCGCTTCCCCTATTTGTTTTCATGGTAAATGTCCACATAGTACAAATATGTTTATCAATACCACAGAAAATCTGCCGCACTAAACTTATTTTGCAGAGGATTTATATCTCCATAAACATGCACACTTATATGAACTAGCTTTTAAGAATTGTAAAGCATAGAACTAGGTTAATATAATTTTAATGTCAAAATCTTAATTGTAGGTAGACTAATCAAAAGTATGAATTGTATTTCAATACCTTTCAGTTACCAGGCTGTTCTGAAATCTGAAATCCTTTTTGGTAAAATCATTAAACCAAATAAATTATTTTTTTAATATGAGATTCCTGTCTCTAATATTCCCTTTTTATAATTGCTAGCTGATACCTCAAATCTATATCAATGTTTTGTTTCGAGAGTACTTTATATCATCTTGATATCTGATTTAATCTGAACAAGTGGGAAGATTTTTTTTTATGTGAAGTTGTTCTATGAGATTTTTACTACTAAACCTAAGCATTATCTTAACTTGCAATTTAACATAATACCTTCAAACTTATGAGGTCAACGGTTAGCTCCTTTCTGAAAAGTGTTTGGAGTATTTAACTACATAGAACTGATTATACAATTTTTTTTAAAAGCACACACCATTTTAATGTTTGCTTCTCAAAATATTTTAATATGATATTATCTGTCTCCCACTTGCTCCCTCTCCCCACCGATGGTTAATGTGTGTCTAATTTCTTTAAACTATATTTAAATTTTAGGGTGTTTTTTTTAAGTCCCTCTGCCAGAGCTGAAACTGCATCTGTGGCCCGGTCCGTCCTCGCACTGCCCAGCTTTGCAGTTCAGATCATCAATAGCGCTGCGTGGAAAAGCTGAGTCTCATTATGATTTAAAGGCCCGTCCTCTGGCGTGGTGCCAAATAAGTCTAATTTGGAATCCGGGGAATGATAGACAAGAAAATTACAACTGGAAGAAATGTACGTAGAATTCTAATTCAAAGCATGAGATTCTGGGTGTTATGCTTTTATTTTGTACTGTGTTGTTGTTTGGGGAATTTAAAAACCTTTGGTTCTGTTACAAAAAATAACACAAGGCAGGTGCAAAATTATATATTTTGATTCATTTTTAGGGATAATGGCCTAAAATATGTTGATGTTTTTTATTAATATAAATATGAGCTGCACTTCACTGAAAATACTGCCTCTTGTTAATATCTGATCCCTGCCAATTTCCTTAAAATCCCTCCTTCATCACTCAAGAGTATGTAACAGCTCCCTATTGCCTACCTCCTAAATACTTTTGAAGAATTTATTTATTTAGAACAATTTGAATTCACAATACAATTGAGAGGAAGGTAAAGAGATTTCCCATATACCCCTCACCCCCACCCCCCGTCATAGCCTGTTCCATAATCAGTATCCCCATAAGATTGGTAAACGTGTTACAGTCGACGAACCTACACTGACTTATCATAATCGCCTAATATTTGTAGTTTATTTTAGGGTTTACTCTTGGTGGTGTGCATTCAATGCGTTTGACAAATGTGTAATGGCATGGGTCCATCATTGTAGTTTCATACAGAGTATTTTCACATCTTTAAAAATCCTCTGTGCTCCATCTATTCATTCCTTCGACACCTCCGAACCCTGGCAGCGCAGTGGACAGTTTTACTATCTTAGTGGTTGTGCCTTTTCCACAGTGTCCTGTGACTGGAATCATGCAGCGTGTAGCCCCTTCAGACTGGCTCTTCTGACAAGCCTCCCAGTCCCTTCGTACCTGTCCTCAGGCTGCCTGACCCCAGTGCACATTCTCACGGAGACCCCTTTGCCTTCCCTATCTCCCGACCTCCAACGCCTTTTATAGGGATTCATAGGCTTGTCTCTGGTGTGTCTTGGGCCAATTCAAAATGTAAGCCCTGTTATTTCAAAGGACTCCACTGTGCAATGTAGAGAGGCTGTAATTGCTAGGTAATCCCTAGTCTTATATCCAGGCTAATTATTTGATTATACCTTGTTTATAAGAACTGGTCCCCAATGCGTACCCCCGTTCCCACAAGTGGGCTCTGTTGTACTCTCTGTGAGTCACCCCCTCTGCACTTGACTCGTGCATCACCCTAGTCCTTTTGAGATTCTGTCTTGCTGTTTTGTTTGTTGGTTGGTTGATTTTCTTTGAATGCCTCTCTCAGAAACTACAATCATGGCTCGAATCAGGAATCTTACTAAATTTTATCCCAGTTGCATAACTACTGTGAGAATTAGACCACATTAGTAAGCTCCGGGAGTGTCAACTTATTCATAGGTACCACGTGACGCGGGGGAGCAGATGAGCCATCCAGGCGAAGCACCAGCATACAGTGCACACTAGGTGAGGATTTCTGAAATTGAGTGTCATGGAGCATCTCTTGAGATGTGAATAAGTGTTCTGAGGTGGAAAATGTGGTCAGATAACTTGGAAAATATAAGGCCAAAGGTGTGCCATGTGTTTGTTTACTCTCAGATGTCTCGACACTTTAATTTGTCAGTAAACATGAGTCAAGGGGGATGAACAGGTCGCACTTTCCGAATGTATTGCCGGTGAAATGTTTTCTTTGTGGAACACCCAGTACAGCTCAGTGCACTTAGATCTGAGGGAACAATTAGAAAACGCTGCCTTAGCTAAGTAGCAATTCCTTTCCTTCCCTCGTGCTCCCACAGCCACACCTTCCCGACAGGATCGCCCACTGAGCTCCCCAGTGTCGCCCCACCTCCTCCTTGTCTATGTCTCTGTTACTCATCCTGCTCATGCCTTCTAAATGTACGCAAGACTGCTAAAGGTAAGAAAAATGTGTGATACATTTTTAGCCCCTTAGACCCTAACAATATAGGCCTGTAATAGCCATATGTGTGTGGCTGTTAGATTTTATATATATAGACACGTACAATCCATATGTAATCTAACACATCTCCCAACTGCAGTGAAATAGTATGTGACATTTTCTTCTTAATGATTAAATCAGAACTAGTATATAGCAAGCCTATCTGAGAAAAAGAGTTTTAGAGAGTTTTAGTATGCCACCTCAGATTCACTGAACTCTTATGGAATTGTGAATAATCACTGGTTCATATACAACATTGTGTACAGACACTATCTACTTTGAAGGAAACGTCTACTTGTTATCTGATTGAGATAGCTGGGCAAAGGTATGCAAGAGCCTGCTGTCCTGATACCCTTGTTCATTAGTTTTATACAACAGGTGCACATTTATGATTCTCACTATAGCCTAATAAGCCCTACCGTACAATGCAATAATGTGTTGTTGAGATATAAATTTTGAAGTATCTCTTAGAAACATCATCTTCTGATTTGGTGTCAAAGTAGGATGGAAACCACTCTTGTGCATTGTTCGACGATGTGAGATCACACCAATTACCGAGTTTATAACTGGTTTTCCTTGATATTCCTTGGGCTTTCCATGTATGTAACGTCTCTCATAGCCACATACCGAACTTTAAGTAACGTTTCCATAAATTATTAATTTCCTTAAATAATAATATGTTTCATCTACAGGTCCAGATGTATTGGGCAAAAATAATTACTCTATTTTATGATATTTTATAGAGAATATTTTCTATATTATTATTAAAAATGGATTATTTGAAACAAGACAACCATCCTCTTTTCTCCTATACTGAGAAAGGAAGAAAAATAACATGTGTGTGTGTGTGAGATGGAGCACAATTTACCAGGGAATCTCTGCACTGGGAGATATTAAGTGTTTTCCACGATATCAACAAAATGGTTTTGTCTTCTTATTTGAATGCATATCATTTCTTAGTAATCTCAGAAAATTGGAAGTGAGTTGTAAGATTATCAAGACATCAACTCAAACCATTAATAGGTGATATAGTGGGTTACTACTTATTACCTTATTTTAGATAGATTTACATTTTGTTTTATTTGGATCATTTTGTAATACTATGTAAGTATGCAAGACCTTATAAGAAATAAATTATCTGTGAATTTATTTTATCTTGGGGGGATGACCCATGTCTTTATTGGAATTATTTTAGAATAGTTCTTAACCAATTTTACCAGGACCTTACTAAGTGAGGGATATGCTTAGCCAATTAAATGATAAACATCAAGAGGTCAATTTTGTATCAGTAAGGCATGGTCTAATTCAACATATTTATTGCCTTGTATGTATAATTGACATAGTATCTTGTTTTTCATGTATAGTTTTATGGTCTAAAAATTTTCTTTCGTAAAACAGGTAAGACTAAACAAAGCTAGGACCCTTTACCATGCGGATAATTGAAAAACAGAGATCTAACTGCAGCATTTAAAATCTGCAGCCATCTTGCATTTCATAGTGTTTTCAGTCTTTTAATGGTTAGAGGCATGCTCAGAATGAAGATGGAGTCTTTTGGGTGCAATGTTTGGATCAACTCATTTAATGTAGCAATTTGTTTTAAACCTTTCCATGGAATAATGTGTAGAATGCTGAACTGAGATTCTTCATATCTAATATTATTATTAAGGTGTCCTTGAGAAAGAAAAATTATCTTTCTCTTTACATTTAACCATATAGGGTATAAATATTATATATATAATTAGTTTCTTCCAGCTGAGTGGTTGCAGGGGGATGATAGCTCTGCTCCTGTGTGAACCCATGTGACATTGTCCTGCCTAACCTTGGGCAGATCTTATTTTATGTCCCAAGTAACACCAGCAGCACCCTGTGATGTAAAACTTTCTTCATCACAGAGGCCTAACGGTGCACAATGATCCTGGGTGGGTGTCATATTTGGGTGTCTCTATTGATCTGGGTTCAGGAAGGAGGGCACCTGGTTAGGGAGTGCTTTCTCCACCTGACTGAGGAAATCTATTCACACGGCCCTGGCCCAGTGACCTTTTGTTTCCATTGTCAGACTTAATAAGCTCTTCAGCAAGGCCTGATGAGCTTACAATCTATAAGCCATTAGCTGAAGCTATACCAAACCTATGAGAATCAATGCCAGCATATGTGGGATTTCAGTTTTATTGCTCACAAGTCAATAATGAATATTATCCTTCCATATAACAAGAGTGCAGAGGCTTCTAACTTCTCTGACCTTCTGGCTAGATTATTTCGAAATATTTACTCTCTTCTGGGCAACCCCCAAATAGCCAAGATAACTAAACTGTTTTTAAGACATAATGTTGTTTGTCTAGAATGAGTTTTCTTTGTCTTTGCTTGGTTGTTCGAATTATTATTTTTTCACTCTTGGGGAGAGGATTTGCTAAACTATCCTCATATTCAAGAAAACAATACATTCCTAACATTATGTCTATGATATCTATTTATCTTTTGGCCTACACTAATTTTGCCTTCCTTTGTAGATGAGAAGGTTGTCTTTTCCCACTGTATTTCTCAAGACTAGTAATGATTTGTGGTCTACCCCCTTGAATTTTCTGTTGCCTTTTCACTCTCTTATTTCCCAGCCCTCTTGCATATTTTTAGGGCTGTGCACTTCTCATCAGTGGGCTATTGGTTGAAGTGACAGCTTGATGACCTTTCAGCTCTCTCTCTTCCCCTGTCCCTACATACAGGGAAATTTTGTGTTGGGGTGGTGGAGACACAGAATGAAAGCAAGTTGGTTTCCTGGGTCATTCCATGGAACAGTTACCTTGAGAGTCGCCTAGGTCTATAAAGACCTTTGCATGCATGAGAAATAAATGTTTCTAGTGTTAGGCCCTTGATGGTGTGGGGTTGTTTTTACCAAACTAAAACCTAGCCTGTCCCTGCCAGCCCTTAGTAATTTATAAAGACTATTTGCAAACATTATTTCACTTGCTGTCTGAGATATACTGCACAGATGAGGATTTTGAGATTCAGGGAAGGCCTTTCTTGTCTCAAGTTGCACCTTAGTAAATAGCAGTGACAGATGTCACATGTACATTTTCCTTCACATAGTTTACAGCTCACCGTATTATAACCATTGCCTTTCTCTTAAAATAAAATTCCCTTTGTCCACTTACAACATCTGGATCTAAAAAGTGACCTTGAAATGTCATCTAGTCTAATTCTTTCTTCTTAAGGAGGGTGGTATCTGAGTTATTTTAATCCCTAAAGAGCCTCTTCTGTATATAAATGTATCTTTTAGTATTCAGAATTGTAAATGTGTACAAACAAAATCCTCTTATTCAGAAGCTATTACTGCAGGGAATTCCACTTTGTCTTAAGGACATGAAAGCATCTAAAATTATTATGAGAATCACACCATATTTTAAAAGTGAATGGTTTGTGTGGAGGGAGTGACATTGAGAAATCTATGAAAGCAAAATCTTCCAGAAAGCCTCTCACGTTGTTTTTGCTGCTGTTTTATTTTTTTTCTCAAATTTCATTGCCTACTGTAAAAAATTCCTGCCTGATAATCCACAATGCTATAATACTAAGGTCGTCAGTATTCTGTGTAGCATTTGTCGAACAAAATGGGAGTATAAATGAAAGTTAATATAGGGTTGAAAGTCTCTGCCTTTTAAACTGGCTGCATTGTTCTTATGTCTGCAGTGTTTACGCTATTGTGTTTTTGTTTAAACATGCTTGATTTCTGAACTGAATTTTCACTCTTGCTGCTACAACCCTCTCAATTATTACTTGTACAATTCTGACTTGCTCACTAAATTAAAATAGCGAGTTGGGGAGACACTTGAAAACCACTAGGAAGCAGAATCTAAAGTATTAAGTAAATTACTTAGATTATGGTTACATTTATACTTAAGTACTTTCTTGTTTCCCCAAATTAGCATTAAAACACTATATCTCACTAGAAAAGAAATAGGAGAAAAATTTTATGGAAGAGATTAATTATTTTGCAGAGCCAAAGAAAATGAAAGACCAGTTTGGTCAGGTAGATCATGAATATATTCTCTCATTAATAAAATATAATTAAAAACATACATGTTTGGGTAGAATAAAAGCCAATGGAAAATCCTAGTTATAGAAAATAGCTACATCCAAGGGCTTATTCTTATTAAAATAACACAGAACATGATAGGAATTTTGGAATCATAAATGTTACAAAAATATCCCATTTATATCATAGATGTTTAGTCATAGAGGATGAACAAAGGTAATAAGCTTCTGAGTTCTTCAAGATGAATGTGCTAGAAGAGATAGCTCTGCGATGCATGCTTTTATGTTATAAAAGACTAAAGATTTTTCAGATACTTTGAAAGTGTTTCCATATAAATCTCTCATGAATATCTTCTGCATGGGACTCCCAAGAAGAAAAAATTTTCAAAAATCCTGCAGGTTGCATACACGCGCACACACCCATATAAATGTCCATGCCGCCTTGACTGTATTCATTTTTGGCACTTACCTCTCCGCTTATATCTGTATATCTAAATCTTTATCTCAAAGAGGCAAGACAGCAACTTGCAGTTGGAATGGTCTTTTGTGCATAAAAATTACCTGCTGCTTCTGCAGCTGTATTAAGGAGTTGCTTGGCTAAGCAGTAAAAGCATTTCTGGAGTCAGTAACCATATGGACCCAGAGTGGTCCTGGCAAGGTGTTTGTGTCATGCTCAGATTGGTTGTTCAAAGTGGGTTTGACATGCCTTCCTCAGGTTTTTGTTAACCTGGGATTATGCCAACCCTAGCCTTTCACTACTCATTTACTTACTAATCCCTCCTCTCTAAATCTTCTTTTTTAAGAGAAAGATGCTCTGCCATGGAATTTTGTCACATAATCTTTTTAAGCTCTTTGTTATTGCCTGACTCTGGTCTAACACCTAAATCAGTATGGGTTACGGTTTCAACATTGTGAGTGGAAATTATCAGTGAAAAACATGCACTAGGGATATTTTTGTCTTTTGAGTTTTTACTCTGTGCACTAAGACTATTTGCATTTGTGTTCTTAGCATCTCTCCGTAAATGTTACCTAGCCAAATGAAACATACCACATTGTCTGAATTTATATTTGACCTTGGAAAAATAAAAACCTTTCCTTTAGAAGAGTTATTTAGGGCACTGGAAAAATACAGCACTAGTAAAAAAGGGTAAATGGAAAAAGAACATTATTATCACTCGATAGTGTTATTAATATATAATTTTGAAAAGAAAACAAAAACCAACGCTCTCAGACTTGAAGGTATTCATTAAGTTAGATCCATGCAGTCCAGAAAGCAAATCACTCAGTAAAACAAAAATAGAATAAACACCGAGTTTGTGTTCAGATGTATTATTGATATCTGATAAAGTGTGGGGGTGTCCTCTTCCCCCCTGGGTGTTTCTGGGGGTGCACTTCTTATGATATCCTGAGAAAAAGAGTTTTCTGAGATTCGCACAGGAGAGCGAGTGGTTTCCATTTGCGTGGAATTAAATCCCTGGGCTTCCAAAGTCCCATTTCCTTAGTCTAGTCATTGAAGAAGTGTAGCTGGGGTTTCAGGAGATCAAAAATCAGAGCCAGTGTCCAGAGTTTCTGTTGGAGCTGGGTCCAGTCCAGCACCATGCTTGTTGCAATCCATTAGTCCATTGTGCGTGGGGTCCACATGGTCAGGGGCCGTAAGCGGAATGCCAGGGAGCCAAGCATGAGCCAGGAGTCAAGCCTGCCAAGAGGAACCAAGAGAGCAAACTTTTTTGTTCAGGGGATTATTTATTCCAAATTTCTGAGCATTTGCAGTGTCCACACCCATTCTGGCCAGTGACTTCTGTTCCCAGCTACGACTGACAACAAGCAACTTCCCTAGTCATCCCAACTTCAATGGGCACCTGACTACCTTCCCTTTGTCCAGCCCTCTTCCCCCAGTGTTTTGCAAGGAATATGCCTATGATGTCTGGCCTTCCCTTTGTTCCTTTCCTATTATAATTAGCTCATTACAATGATGTCACTCTCATAACCTCCATCCAGGAAGAAGAGCAGACCAAGTAAGAATATGTAGGGCAGAGTGCTAATGAGATAGCTTAATGCTATCATCCAAATGCTCTGAAGTGGTCCCTTGGAATCTTAGATTTTTAAAGCTTTTATCACAGTGAAACATTTCATACACATAAATAAACATATAGGGCGTATGTAACTAGGACAAAAACTGCTAAAATTAACACCTATGTGCCACTACCTACCTTCTAGAGTAGAATGATTTTATGTGGGCACCTATATGTCCCTTACTGATTTCACTGCTCTCACTTCCTCCAAGTGTTTCATACTCTGATCTTTGTCTTCAGTATTACTTTCATTCACATAATAGTTTTGCTACACTTGTATAGATCCTTAACAATGAGTAATTTACTATTCATTCTTTGAACTTTCTATATGAATGAAATTATATTCTGTGTATACTTTAATTTGATTTTCTCATTTACTTTTATGTTTCTGATATTTATTCATGTTGAATCTTAGAGCAATAGTTGTGTTATTTGTGTTGCATGTGAATTTTATCTATATGTGTATGTATAAATTCCTTTTTATTATTTAATTTTCTAGTTAATAATGTTTGGATTAATTTAACATTCTTTTCTGTAATGAAAAAGAATGATTCCCTGAATGTGTACGTGGATTGCTCTTCAGGATTTACCTTAGCCTGTTAACAAAAATCCTAGAGTATGGGCAACCTGGCTTTTATCTGATGATGCCAAATTGCCTGATTGATGGTACCAATTTACACTTTTACTGGCCATGTGTGAGTAGTGTTATTGCTCTACTTCTTTGCAATGCTTGGAATTGTCAAACATTTTTGCTTCTGTCAGACTGGTGTAGGTAAAATGGTGTCTCATGGTTTTAGTTTGTATTTCTTTGTTTAGCTATGAGCTTGAGCATCTTTTTATGTTCATAAGACATTTAAGATTCTCCCATAAAATGTTGGCTTATACTTTTGCCCAATATCTATAAGTTATTAATCTTTTTTTGTTGCTGTTGATTTAAAAATGCTAAGCCTTTTTGGTTATACATGTTATAGATATTTTCTCTCAGTTTGTGAATTATCTTTTTACTATCTTTGTGGTGTCTTTTAGTAAAGATTTTTTTTTTTTCTTCGTGGTTTGTGCTTTTTGTATTATGCTTAAGAAATCATTTCCTCCTATATTCTTCTAAAGGTCCTTCTAAAGTTTTAAGTTTTTGTTTTTCACACTTAAATCTTTAATGAACCTGGAATCAATTTTCATGCGGAGTGTGGCATATGGATTCAGTTTTGATTCCTAAGTAGAAAACCAATTGTCTAAGTACCATTTATTATCTGTCTTTACTCTTCAATGCCAACTTAGCCATAGTCAAGTTTCATGTATATTGGTTGAATTATATATATATTTGGCTCTCTTCACATGTACAGTTGTTCAGTTCTTCACAAATAAGGCACTGCCTTAATCATTATAGCTTTATAAATAAATGTGTTAGTTGTTTTCATCAGTCCCTCCACAATGCTTCTCTTCTTCAAAGAGCTGCTTCTATGCTTGCCCCTTTGATGTTTCATAAAATATTTAGAAGGACTCTGCTTGTCAAAGTCCACAAAAACTCATATTGGAATTTTGATTGGAATTACAATGAATCTGTAGATAAATCTGGAGAGTAATGACTTCTGAGTTTTTTAATCCAGGAACAAATATGTCTCTTCATTTATTTATGTTTTCTCTAAAACTTTCAATAAGCCTTTGTAATTTATATCTTTCATGTCTTTTGTAGATATGTTTCTAGGTAGCTCATATTTTGGATGTTGTTGTGAATGGAATCTCAAAGTATTGATTAATTATTAACTTTTCACTGTACTATCTAGGAGCTCTATTTCAATATTGCATAGAAACAGTGATGCTAAGAGATAAAATTTGCTATAGGATGAATATTTGTGTCCCCATTCTCAAATTCATATGCTGAAATCTTAATGCCCTATGTGGTGGTGTTAGGAGGTAGGGTCTTTGTGAAGTGATTAGACCTTGAAGGCAGAGTCCTCATAAATAAGATTAATGCCTCTATAAAAGAGGCCAGAGAGAGCTCCCTCACCCCTTATACCATGTGAGGATGCAAGAAGTCAATGATCTGGAAGAGGGCCATCACCTGAACATGCCTGAACCCTGATTTTGGACTTCCAACTCTTGAACTCTGAGAAATAAACTTCTGTTGTTTTATAAGCATCCAGTCTGTGGTATTTTGTTTTAGCAGCCTGAATGGGTAAGACAGACTGGTTAGATATAATCTCATTATTGACCTGATCTGAAGTGAAATCTTTGCAAATAAATGGGAATGATAGTTATTTCAACAAATGCAGCTAAAACAAAAGCACTCCTGGAAAACATGTTTTTCACTGGCTTTCCATTCTATCTAAAATTTCAGCATTTAGAGATTCTCTGGGGCTTAATTAAGATTAAATTTTATTAGAGAATATGGAGAATGTAACTGTTGAAACACCTTAGTGATTTGCACCTTAGCAAAGATTAATTTGTATCAGATAATAAAAAAGGTTAATTTTGAATAGGAAAGAAATGTGTTAATAAAAAACAATTCTCTATTCTGAACCATCCAGGGGAAACAAACCCAGGTACCATTTTCCCTCAACTTATTCTCCTGATGACTCAGGATGGAGAATTTTGTGGTCTGCACATCTGGCATATGCAGCTAGTAGATCTTTGCAAGAACTACATTTTCCAAGCTGCTGAGCCATGTACACTGTACAATCTATCTTTTAAGGGGGCATTCTTTGAGCAGTGAAGACAGACGTCTGCCTGGACTTTGCTTGGAGGGATGTGTAAACAAAACTTCTTGAATTATCAGGGAAAGCACAAGGTATGTAATACGTTCATCTGAATATAGGGCTGGTGGCATCTTTGTGTGTGTGTGTATATATATATATATATATATATATATATATAATATTTCTCTCTGGAGTTCCTCTCACCATGATGCCCCTTCTCTACCTACTAGCATACTGTGTTTTGGCATAGGATCATAAAATTTACTGGTAATTTGTTAAATATGCAAGGCTTGTGTGTGTGTAACACATAAATACATTGAAACTTAGTGTTGGTTACATGTTTAACACCATGGATTTGATATAAATATGAGCACCATTATCATCGATAGTAGTAAGTGATCCTAGTTAAGTGTAGGGTCTAGCCTCTAATAGCTTCTTTTATCAGGTGAAATATACAACTAAAGATAAGATGGTAAAGAGATTGAGGTTAAGATGAGTGGCAGTTATGGCACAAGAAATTCCCATATTTTAGTTCTATATTAGGATTCATTAACCACAAAATTACAGCCAAGTCTGCAAATTATTTTTTGTAATACCCAATCCAATTTTTCCTTGAGGGAGCAAAAGACTATTTTAATGAGAAAAAATTGGCTGCCTGGAAAATATCAAGTAGAAGTAACGGATGCCTATTTTACTGATAATCGTTATTTAACATCACTTGTAACACAGAAAGGGCATGATTTTATGGTGCACTGAGCCTAAAAAATAAACTTCTCAGCAGCCAGAGAGTCCTCAGAGCTCATGTCACCCCAGGCATATTCGTAACATGGAAATAATTTCACCTTTCTTGCCAGAGAACCACAAAAGAAAATGAGGAAAGAAGCCAGGTCACCTCAGAGATCAACTGCAGGCTGCCAGCAGTCCACAACTTGACTCTGTCCCAGGGACTCCGAAGGTGCGAAGAAGATAGAGTAAGAGTGGATTATTTTCTAATACTGACTTTCTTTTGCAATAACGATAATAAATTGCATCACAGACCTTTTCAAGCAAATAAAAAACATGTTTCAGAAAGAGCTCTGCCACCGAATAACTGTGTGTCAACAGCTCATTTCACAGTGCATTGTCCCCATCGGGTCAGGGTCACAGAGCAGGGTCGTCCGTGAGCCTCGGGTGCATAAAACGTCAGTGAGGAGAAAGTGCGTCGCCACTGCTGACCCCAGGACATGCAGAAAAGCTAGGTTTGCTGAACTCTATACCATCTGTTTTTTAATCCTTTGGCTTCATGCAATAATTTAAAATGGGATGTTAAATAATGAGAAAACTTGAAGCAATATTATGATATTATGGGAGTAGCTTGCAGCCGGCCAGACACATGTACATCATTTTTGTGCACATCACCAATTTGACCTGCTGCTAGGTAGATATTTAATTTATTTCATAGGCCAAAGGGTTTAGTTCTTCCCAGATGGTAACCTGGTGTTAGGAAGATTGTCAGCACTGAGATATAAACCTGAGTCTTCCGGAGCCTAAAGTTCAGGGGCCAAAGTGAGGAATTCCATTCCTGTTTTCCTGAAAGTATATTTGCTGAAGTGAAAAAGCAGGATACAGCGATGCTGCTAGGCTCTTTGAAAGAAACTGTGGACAATTGTACAACCAAGGACATTTTCCCGTCAGTGCTCCACATAGTCTGCTGATGAATGGATTTTTAATTGTTATTATTGTTCCAGTTGAGCAGAGGTCCATGCTTCTAGAAAATCCCATAAAGCCAAGTTTTATTGTGTTACACTTAGCATCAAACATACCCAGTGAATCAGAAAGAGACGAATAGTGTGCGAAGTCGTACTATGACTGTTTCTAAGCTTACATGGGATCGGACTCCCTGATCAGCCCCCAATAAAACCTATTTTCTGAACGGAGATAATGGCTTTGGCAAGTGTAATCCATACTGGAACAGCTCTGCTGAATCCTATCTGCCACTGGGGGGAATTTTCATAATGATTGTGGTGTTTGCTATGACAAATGAGGCAGTGAGTTTAATGATAGTTCTAAAAAAATTGAATAGCTTTATTAGACCTTCCTCTCTTCCTCCCTTCTTTCTATGCTTTTCTCTTTTTCAGCAACTATTTATTGGGTGCTAATTATGTAGCAGTCGCTGTTATAGATGCAAGAGGTATAAATATCATTGAACAAGACAGATAAAGTCACTGCCCTCAAGGCACTTCCAATTCATATAAGACAAAAAAGACACTAACCAAATAAATGCACATTTATTGTGTTAGGTGATAAATGCTATAAAGAATAAAGCAGGGAAAGGCATGGACAGTGGTGGAGAGAATGGCATTTTATATTTGTGGGCAGGGAAATTCCTTCTGGTAAAGAAATATATGAGCAGAGATCTGAATGAATTAGGGAGGAACCGTAAAAATATCTGGGACATGAACACTCTGTGAAGAGGGAACAGCAGTGCAAATGCTGTATGAGTTGCTCTGTGAATTTGTTTCTGAAATGTGATTGAGAACGGGAGGGAAATTGTAGGAACTAAGATTTAGAGAGGCAGCTGCGGGCCACAGAGCCTACAGAAGGACCGTGGGGGTTTCCCTGTTTAAGGCGGGAAGGAATCGGAGTATGTTTTGGAGAAAAGGCTCCTGGGATGGCGTGTGAGGACTAGAACGTGTGGAGCCAAGAGACAAAGCAGAGGGACCAGACTGCTGGGTGAATTCAAACTTGCCGCTGCTTCGGAGGTATTTCTGAACTAACAAGTGGGAGAGCAAGTTCAGCCTTCAAGTTCCTGCTGCCACCTCTGAGAGAAACAAATTTCAAAATGCTGTCACCTTGACCTTTTTACTTGAAGATCTGCTTTTAAGTACAAGAGTTCAGCTACTAAGGTCTGAGCATTTCCACAGCTAGTCTTCAGACACATGCTTCAGCACAAGCACCCAGCAATGTCTGCATCCTGAGCTCCACTTTTCTTCTTGGAGGCCTCCTACTTTGTGTGCTGCTGGCGCAGGGGGTTACCACCTAAAACCACACTGCCCACAGAAGAGTCCCTAGAGATGGTACACGAGAACTTCCAGTTATAAGTCCAGGTGAAAGACTAGCAAGTGCACTGTTTGATCATCTGAAGCCACTATCTATTTTTTCTAAACCACAAAGTTGGCTAATTCCTCTTATTTTCTACAAATTATTTTACTTAGTGTCTCTTTTGGCTACCAAAGTTATGACAAGTAAAGAAATGTTAAATTTACCCCATTGTAAATAAAATATTCTTGTTTAGAATAATTTTGAAAATGATTTCCTTCTGAATGCAACCATAGAAAGTATTTTTAAAATAGAGCTATTTTGAAACTATAAATTACACCATAATTTTAATTTCTAAAGTGCATTTATCGAGTGCCAATTTATAGAACTAAGATCTTTATGGTGTCAGGAAAAATACCTACATATTTCAAAGGAGATGCTGTCTAACTTTAGTCATTTCACTGTATAATGGTTTTTTTTCTAAAGGAGATATATAATTTATAATTTTTCTTGGGTAGTAAAAATAACTGAGGATTTAAATTTTCTAAGTATATTCTAACATAAAGGAGATATTTGCAAGGAAAGACACAATGTTTGCCACCATTGATATCTATATAGGATATAGATATATAGATATAGATAGATATAGACATTTCAACTTAAATAGAAAAATACATTGCCTTGCTGATGAATAATCTTGATATTCATTTTAATTATGTTGAGGTATTCATGTTTAGAAATGCATAATCACAGATTGTCATTTTGATAACCAGTATATTATTTTGATAATATTTTGGTAATTTCATGTTTGATTTTGTATGTGGTTAAGGTATTTTACATTAGAGATTTTTGTAGCACAAAGAACACATTCAAAAATTGTAGATCAGCATCATGGATGATTTGTATCAGTAGATTTTGAAAGTGAGATTGATTAGATAACATTACTAAAATGTGAAAGAGATGAGAACATTTTCTTTGATCTGAATCTAACTTGTAAAATCTATAATTTTCTACCATTAGAGAAGATATATGCCAGGCGAAAGGGATTCTGCCAGTTTTATGCTGTTCAAAAATAGGTTAAAATGGGTTGCATTCTATCTATTTTCAAAGATTCAGAAATATTTATAAACAAAATGGCACAGGACATAAAAATTTGGGCTCCAAAATGGCTGTAGGGTGTTTTTTTTAAGACTAAGTTAAATATGAACCTCACCAGTGGTAGCGCTTTAGGCAAAATAACATGGTTACCAGATACAGGCTTGATCACAGTTTCTGTTGTGTATTTACCAGAGCAAAGGTAAAAATAAAATAATAAAGTTTTAAAAAATAATGTAAAATACAGATATCTGAACCCTAGCCCTGGAAAGCTTGACTTAATTGATAGGAAGTGGGCCTGGGAATTCGTATCTCCTTAAATCTTAGGCTATTGTAACTGAAGCAAACATTGAGAACTACTACAGAATTGATGCATCTCAAAAAAGGTTCCTCTTCCAGTCAAACTCATTGTATATGCCAATGTGTCAACAAAATAATCATTTAGGAGTTGATTAATGTACTAAAATGAACTCCCATGAAATTAGTCACTTGGAGAGACATTACAAATTTTTTCCAGGATAATTGGACTTAAAACAACAAAAAAATTTCCCAGGATGAACCCAGGACACATATGTGAGATAAAGTGGTATGTAAGGATTTTAATTAATCAGACTCTGATTCTTTAAATTTCATACTTTTTAATGAATACATCTGTGAGAATTCTATATATGAGTAACGATTATTTTTAAGTTAAAATTACAAAATGAAATATTTCTTATAGGTGTCAGAAAATATATCAAAATATTTTTTGAGTTCCTACTTTGCCACATATTGCTTTAGGCAACAAGGTTATAAAGATAAAAACATCCCCATAAAAATCTCTTCCATAATGGCATCTACATTTCAATAGAGAAGATGGACAATAGACAATTGAACAAAATGAAGTAGTCTCACTTTAGCATCATGACCTTTATCAAGAGGCTCTTAATGCTGAGCCACAGTCATACTACATTTTTGTTTTACATTTACTCTCCAGTTCTCCTAAACTGCTATTTTATTTTCTCTCTTTTCTTCTCAACCTTCAACAACCTTACCCTTTCCTTACTTTACTCTGATGTTTTGCTTTCCATTGTGAATGTGAAATCTACCAGAAGGGAGTTTTTACATTTGCACCAACATGTCTGATTGTACCCCCTTCCTTTCCGCTTTAACTGTCCCTGATATTCATTGTGTATCAAATTTCATCTCCTTTCCCCTTCTCTCCCCCTATCGCTCCACAACAACAGTTTCCCCTCTCTACTGCCTCTCTCCCACCAAAGTATAAACGATCTGTGATGTATTCAATCTTGTAAAACAAAAACAACACCTCTCTTGCTGTGACCAACTATCATCTCTGTCCTGAGTAAACAAGTTTGTCACCCTACCTGAGGTTACATTTCTCTTTAGGCACCGTCCCAGTTTTCTGCTCCTTGTTACAGCAAAATTTATTGAGTTTTTAGTATTTACACACTCTAATTCTTTCTCCCTTTAAAATATTTTTTAGGGTGACACTATTTAACAAAATGATACAGGTTTCAGGTGCACAATTCTGCAACATATCATCCTATACTCTATTGTGTGTTCACCACCCCAGGTCAAGTCTCCTTCCGTCACCATTTATCTTCCTCATACCCTCTTCTAACTGTCCCACCTCCCTCCCCCCAGCAATCTCCACACTGTTGTCTGCATCCATGAGGTTTTTTTCTCTGTTTTTTTCTTTTTTGCTCAATCCTTCACACCCCCAACCCAGCCCCGCTGCCCAGCACCCCCACCGGAGCTGCCAGCCTGCTCTCTACGGGTCTGTCTCTATTTTGCTTGTTAGTTCATTTTGTTCATTAGATTCCACATATGAGTGAAATTGTACAGTACTTCTCGGGCTGCCTATTTCACTTGACATAATCCCTCCAGGTCCATTCATGCTGTCGCAAAGGGTAAGATTTCCTTCTTTTTTAAAAAAATGCTGCATACGCTCTAATTCTCTTCCTTTCATTCTGTGCTGCACACAGGCTTTCATCCCAACTGCTTTACTGGAAATGCTCTTGTCAAAGTCATCAACAATGTCTGTGGTGCCAAATCCAAGGGTCGGTTTTCTGTCATTATCTGACTTGACCTGTCAGCTAGATGATGTAGTTTGACCACACTTCCTTTTGGAACACTGTCTTCACTTGGCTTCTAGATAACTGATTTCTGTGGTCTTCTGGCCATTTCTTCAGTCTCCTTTCATATTTCCTTCTTTTCCAGACCTTTAAAATAGGAGCTTCCTAAGACAGTCCTCAGGCTTCTTCTTTCATTTATGACCCATAATCAAAACTAGCATAACAATTTGTGAGAAATAAGGAGATAAGACAGAACTCATGAAAGACATTGAATGCTCTACTTCAATTGTTAAATAAAGATATGCTTATAACTCATTATATTCCAGTTACTGTGTATGTTTTTAGGGATATTTTGTATAAAAAGGATACATGAACTGTATAATTTTAGTTCTTTGAAAAGGATTGTGCATGAGCAATGACATTTCAAATATTTCAAAAAACTTATTTTTTGGAAAAAAAAATGCAGCCTAGACTGAATCTTTGAAAGACAAGGATGACTTTAAAATATATCAAAAAGCACATAATATAAGTAATATAGAGATACATACATGCATATATAGTTAAGGTGTGAAATCAGGTGAGCGATGAAACAAATGACATTCACTTTTTGCCTTAAATTAATCATCAGAGTACAAAACAGCACCAAGAATCTCTTATTTGTCATTGATGTTTACATTTTAAGTCCTTTTATGAAGAATCTAGAGAAACTAGCATTCCAAACACAACAGCTACTTTCAGAAAAACTTGAACAATCATGCTTTCTTATCCAGGGGGGATATGTGCACTTGTAGGGCTATATAAAAAAGCCAATCATGTAGATTTGTTCATTCAGCATCTATTTCTTCCCTCTTCTCTCTTGCTCTTCTCTATTTGAAGGTTGGTGAGCTAAGTAAAACAAAATCTAACCTATATATTTCAGATTCTATGCAGCTGGTTGTGCCATGACTTTATTACTTAATTTTGGTGAAAGAGATGGAGGAACTTAGTGCTATTTCTTCAGCTTAGAACAAATACAATACTTTGAGATGCAAAATCCCGTGCCAGGGATGCAAGAGCAGGAAGATAGAAGGAACTTGTTTTCTCAATGGCACTGTTGGACATCATTGACTGATCCAAAGACATCATGCTTCTTGAGATAAATAAATACCTATTTGCTTATATCCCTTAGTCAGAACTCTGTTAGATGCAGCCTAAAGAAATACTGCTAGGTACAACAGTAATATATCTAATAGGGTTTTAGTAAAATAAATCATTTGTACATATTTTCAGAATTAAACAGAGTTAAAAAAAAAGAGTGCTCATTGCTGAATTGTTTGTGTTAAAAATAGAATCTTTAAATAAAACACACAACACACACACATACAGAAGTCCTTAAAAGTGAGAAACAAGACATCAAAAAGTGTGGGAAACAGAGCAGTTAAATTTTGATACAGGAGAGTATGGGGTGATGCTCAGAGGAAGTTTCTATTTAAATTATTTGCAGAGTTTGGTGAACTCTGATGCAGTATTAAATTTTTAAGTGAACAAGTTAAGAAATATTTTAGAACATTTAGTAGCAGTGTTTATATAGAAGAAATCAGATAGTGGATAGTGAATAGTGCATAAGTAATATAAAAAAATCAATATTTTTATAATACTCTTATAATGGCATTTTTATAATTTAATTATATACGATTTGCTTTGAATGCTGATTTGTCTGTATGTGATAGGAAACACTATAAGTTGTTCATTGGTGGAGATCATTTTAATTGCAATTATTTATAGTCCTGTGTGCTTTCAAGCATGTCAATATGTTTTTGTACTTGTATTTGTACTTTTATGCTTGATGTACTTGGGATAGATGTCTTCTCAAGAGGCAGCACAGTCTAGTGGTTGAGTCATGCCTTTGGACACAGAGACAGACTGAATTTGCATCTCAGCTCTAACACTGATTTGCTGTGCAACCATGGGCAATGACTTAAACTCACTAAACCTCAGATTTCTTGCAAGAAAAATGAGAATAATAACTTCTTCAATGGGTTATTGCCTAAATATTATGTAAAATATTACATGTAAAGTGTTTAACCCAGTGCCAAAATGCAGTAAGTACTTAGTAAACACGGACTGTTATTTATGTTAATGATCCAAAGAAAATATTGAGAATTCACTTAAATCTTTCCATGCTCTCATTGATTTCATTACTTTTTCCTCTCACGTACAAACCTACTTTGATTTATTTAAAATTTCAACATTAGGGGAATACATTTTAAAAACTCAAAAATTATTTGAGGTTGACATTTATTAATGACAAAGAATATGTTTTTGCTACATCTCAGATTTTTAAAAAATCCTATAATGCCAAAATGTCAATTAACAGGAGTAGTGAGTCTTATGGGTATTTGTCACTGTCCAGAAACAGAGATCCTTTTTGGAATGTCAAAGTGTGGGGCAGTTCAGTCCAAAACAGGCAAGGATAGTATCTTTTTGAAGTAGTTGGCAGTGGTTCCTGGCTGAAACAAGGCACCAGCAGGAATTAATCTTGTCTGGTATTGGAGCCCATGCAGGATTGGATCCAGGAGAAAGTGTTAGCTGATAGACAATGTACTGGTTCACGCTGTTCAGATATTTATCAGTGAGTTGGATTACAGAAGAGGCAGTGAATCAGAAAAACTAACCTCTTTCCTTTCTGCATCTCTATGTCACAATTCATTGCTGTTATTTAAAAATGGAAGAGGAGAATCATGTTTTGGTATTCATTTCACAAAATCTTTGTGTATCAAATCATCATGTTGTGTACCTTGTCTTACATATGTTATATTTTGATAATATCTCAATAAGGCCAGAAAAATTGAAGAGAACCAGAAAGAAAACATTATTTGGCTGCCTTTTTTTACCTCTGCACAGACAAAAGCCAAGTTTTTGCCATCTTTTTTTCACCCAATTTTCCATTTATCTCTAGAAGTTGACCCAGAATTATAAAATCAGATTATATGATGTGGTCACTAGATAGAATAATTTAGTATACATGAGAAAAATATCATGAACAGTTCCAAAAACTTAAATTTATTCAATTTCTGTGAACCCTCACCATCTCTCACACAAAAGATCCAGAAGATTTTAATATGCTTTTATGTATTTTTTTTCTTAATTGAATAATGGAAAAAGATTTAACAACAGTTCACACACTGAGTTCTTCAGACCGTACTAAAAAATTGACATAAAAATTTCTCAGCAAGCACATTATAGTGAATACGGTCAGTTTTGTACGCTAAGAGACAATGGACATGGAATTCATGCCGCATTATCCTTTTGCTATCCAGTTGAATTTTGTTTGCTAAAATTGTGTTAAGAATTTTAAAATGCATGTTTTTGAAATATATTGTTCCAGGGTTTTTTTTCTTGTAATGTGTTTGTCTGATTTTATATCAGAGTAATGCTAGCCTCCAGAGTGAGTTGGAAAGTTTTCAGTTCTCTTTTA
The DNA here is from genome assembly GCF_964146895.1 of Miniopterus schreibersii. Taxonomy (NCBI): domain Eukaryota; kingdom Metazoa; phylum Chordata; class Mammalia; order Chiroptera; family Miniopteridae; genus Miniopterus; species Miniopterus schreibersii. Next base: position 16,868,481 of record NC_138108.1, on the reverse strand, counting down.
TTTTCTAAAAGAGTTTGTATTAAACTATTTATTCTCTAAACATTTGGTAGAAATTACCAATGAAGCCATTTCTCCTGGCCTTTACTTTTTGGGAAGGTTTTTGCAAAGAAATTAAATTTCTTTAAAAGATAGATGGCCATTCAGGTTATTTCTTTTTGGGTGAGATTTAAGAAATTTGTAAATTCAAAATGTTTTCAAATATATTGGCATAAAGCTATTTTTATCATACTCATTTTCTTTTTAGTCTGTAGAATCTATATTCATATTCTCTCTCTCATTTCTGATATTGATAATTTGTCTTTTGTCTCCTTTTTATCTTGATTAGCCTGGCTAGAGATTTATCAATATTATTTCTCTTTTTAAAAGGCCAGTTTTCAGTTCATTGATTTTTTCCAATTATTTTTATTTATTTGATTGAATCCAGATTTCCCCCTCATATAATCTTCATTGTGCCCGGACAATTTATTTTAACATGTTGTGTAGTTGTGGTCTACTGGTATTGAAATTTCTGGTACCTTTAAATGTCAGGAAAAATCATTATTTTATTTTTATTTTTGAAAGAGCTTTTCATTGCGCATAGAATTCTGTTGTCTGTTTTTCTCTTTTAGGATTTTAAAGATGTCATTCCACTGTCTTTTAGCTTGCATTGTTTTCGATGAGAAATCTGTTGTCATTTGTATCATTATGCCCCTATTTTATCTTTATTACTGTTTCCCCCCCCCATTTTTTTTATAATGTACATTTATGACTCTATTTATTTGAATTTCATTGTGCTTATATGTTTCTATGAGTATAGTGTTCAACAAATTCTAAAACTTTTCATAATTATCTCTTCATATCTTATTTCTTTTTCCATATTCCACTCTGTAACTTCAAATATTTTTATGTGAGGCCACACAAAGTCTTCTTACAGGTCACTAATTGTAAGTTAGTATATTTCAGTTTTTCTTCTGTTTTTTATTTTGGGTGGTGCCTATTATTAATCGTTTAAATTTAATATTTTCTTCTCTAAAATCTAATCTGTTAATTCTGTCCCATATGTATTTAAGGTTCCTCCTTGTGTTTTCATGGCTAGATAGCTAATTTCTTTTTAGTACTGAATAATGTTCTATTGTCTGGATATATCACAGTTTATTTATCTATTCACTTACTGAAAGACAGCTTAGTTGCTTTCAAGTTTTGGTGATTTTGAATCAATAAGTTTTCAACTTTTTGGGGCAAATCCCAAGGAGCACAATTGCTGGATTGTATGGTAAGAGTGTGTTTAGTTTTGTAAAAATTGCCAAACTGTCTTCCACATTGACCATTTGCATTCCCACCAGCAATGAATGAGAGTTTATGTTGTTCTCCATCCTCAACAGCATTTGGTGTTTTCAGTGTTCCAGACTTTGGCCACTCTAATAGACATGTAATAATATCTTATTATTATTTTAATTTGAAATTCCTAATGACATGCTGTGTTGAGCACTTTTTTTATATGTTTATTTGCCATCTGTCCATCTTCTTTGATGAGTTGCCTTTTCAGTTGTTTGCCCATTTTTAAGTCAGGTTGTTAATTTCCTTACTGAGTTTTAAGGGTTCATCATATTTTTGGATAACAGTCCTTTATCAGACATGTCTTTTGAAAATATTTTCTTCCAACCGGTGACTTGTCTTCTCATTATCTTGACAAGTTTTTTGCACAGCAAACTTTTTTTTTTTTTTAAATTTTAAAGGAATACTATTTATCTATTGATTTCTTTTCAATTGTGCTTTCAAAGTTATATCTAAAAATCATCACCAAATTCAAACAAGGTCATATAGATTTTCTCCTGTTATTTTCTAGGAGGTTTATAATTTTGAGTGTAAAATTTAGGCCTATGATCTATTTTCAGTTAATTTTTTGAAAAGTGTATTAAGTTTGGTTTTGGGTTTTTTTTGTGTGTGTGTGTGTGTTTTTGCATGTGGATGTCCCATTGTTTCACCACCATTTGTTGAAAAGCTATGTCTTTTATACATACAGATACACTCAGTCCTACCGTAGCTAAACAAAATACTTTGATATGACCCAATATCTTCTCAAATTCCAGCCAAAGTTATTTTTAAAAAAGAGAAATCTGTGCTTTCAACCTCCACTTCCACACTCCCTCAGTAATCCCTAAAATCTGTCTCACAAGCTCTTCACTCCACTGAAATCATTACTGAAAGATAAGGGCTATTCCACTCCTTAAAATTACCTCGGGAATTTGAGACACAGGTTTTCTTTTTCCTCATGTGAGCTTCCATTCTTTATCTCCTTTGCTGGTTCCTCTTCCTCTCTTTCACCCCCAGTGATGGAAGTTCCGCAAGTTTCTATTTGCTCCCATTCTCTTCTCCTGTGTATTACATCATGTTTCATTGGTCTTAAGGGATTTAAAACTCATTAACCACAGCTGCCTTCTTTTTCTGTCCCACAACTATGGTACAATTGAACCTATACCCTTAGATGACATAGTAAAATGTTGTTCTTAATAATAGTACAGAAAAAAGTCATGATTTTCTTCTTTTGATGGTAACTTCCACTCGATTTCCCCATTAGCTTAAATTGCACAATCATGTCCCTGAACTCCCAGGATTGAAACACCACTTCTGACTTTTCCTTTCCCCCCAATTTGTCTGTTGCTAAATCTTGTAAGTTACACAGTTTTATTTCCACAATGTGTCTTTTTTTCTATCCCTTTTGTCCCATTTATACACTTATCATTATAGTTCACACATCATTACATCTCTCCTGGATATTTGTAATAATGTCTCAGCTAGTTTTCCATCATTGGTCTCCACTCATTTCTACTTATCCTATACTATTGCCAAATCAATTTCCTATATAGTTCAAATCACATTATATTCCTACTAAAAACTCTGCTATTTGAGCTTTCCGCATTGCCCCAACCTACATGTTAAGCTCATTTTTCAGGAAGATTGTTGGAAGTTTTGAAAAAATTTGTATAAAATGATTATGAAGACAGGTAGCACATCTTTGTTATAAAATTTATTAAGAATTTGAAATGTAAAAATTTCTTCTAGGTTGGATATATCAACCCAGTAAAACAAACCAACAAACCAACAAACCCATCCTTTAAAAAAAAACCATGTTGTTCCTCTCTTCATTTTCAATTAACTATCAAAGGTAGGACCAAGTAAATTGTTTGGACTCTGTGATATATTTGCTTTCATTTACACCATAATTCTCTTATGATTTCTCCCTCAAAAAGTGTTTTACCATTGAATTGTCAATATGACTACAGACACTATTATGGAATATGACTGAAGCTGATAGTCTCACTTCATTAAGTGATTACATGTATGAGTAAGGTGTTTAGTGGTAATCGCAACAAACCCAAAATATAATATTAACTAGTTTGTCATCACTCATTCTGAGTTAAAATTTTGAACCACTAGAGAAAGTTTTAATTTGACACTAAAATGAAGATATCCTTTGTGTCAAAAAAATATCTTGCGAAGGGAACACCTTCTCAGTATTCACTGAAGCTAAATGTAATCATATTTGAGAGCATTCATGGGAAGGAAAGGGAGACTAGTGGTGGTTTGAGTTCCTTTTTAGAATGTAATGGTCCTTTTCTTCATCTGTCTTGGTCCTTTTCTTCACCTGTCTCCCTTTGTGCTTCTCTTCTGACTCTGTCTTCCTACTGCCCCCCATATTCAATCATCTCATTATGCTACATCAGAGATCACTTCCCACATTTTTTGGGAAATTTCCTGCTCAGCTCATAGGTTATCTGGAGGTTTATATCTTGCTTAAACCAGTGTGGCCCAACAGAAAGTTCTGTGATGACAATGTTCTCTGTTCTCCAACGTAGTAGACATTAGTTGCATTTGAACACTTGACTGGCTAGTATGACTAATGAATCAAATTTTTAAAAAAATATATATATCTTTATTGATTTCAGAGAGAGGAAGGGAGAGGGAGAGAGAGAGATAGAAACATCAATAATGAGCAAGTCATTGATTGGCTGCCTCCTGCACGCCCCTGACTGGGGATTGAGCCCACAACCTGGGCGTGTGCCCTGCCTGGGAATCGAACCTCGATCTCTTGGATCCTAGGTTGATGCTCAACCGCTGAGCCATGCCCAGCCAGGCGAGGAATCCAATTTTTAATTGTACTGTATTTTGATCATTTTAATCAATTTAAGTTTATTTTTTATTGTATTGGTGTATATAATTAGTATACAATATACTGTGCAAATGTAATGCATGCAATTTGACACATTTGGACGCGTGCTTACATCAGGAAAGTCATTACCACAATCAAGATAATAAGCGTATCTGTCATTCTTCAAGAGTTTTCTTGTGCTCCCTGGTAATCTTTTCCTCCTGTTCCTTTCCAGGATAGAAAAGCCACTGCTTTGACTATAAAATTATCAAATTAGCAAGAATTTACTTATTTATAAGGTAACGTCATCATTGGCCCTGAGAGCTGATATAAGATTTCCCTAGTAGATGGAGCACCAAGAGAAATCTATAACAGTGCAGATGCAAAAGGGGCGCTAGGTGATCTGATCGTAAATTCTAAACTGGGCAGGTCATGGTGGATAGTCTCACCTTAACATACAACTTCAAGTTTATCTTTGCCATAAGCAAACCCTGTACATTGTTTCTGTGCATGTAGGTTAACATACCTTTGAAATAAGCCTTGACTACACATTTTTGGATTTACTATCCTGTAATCCAATCACTGCCTTGCTTCTCCCGCCTCTCTATAATTGTTCTTACATTCCCACCTTAATTTCAAATGCATAAAAGAAGCTGCAAAACTGTCACTCTCTGGAGCATTCATAATCGTGCTCCCTCGCATATGTCATCAGTTTGGCTCAAATGAACTCTCAGAAAAATTCTGTACAGATTTGGATGCTTCTTGCATCAACAGTAGCAGGGAAGAATAATGATAGGGGTAAAATCCGAGGAATATTTATACGACCATCTCTTACACCAGTACCACGGATTGTTGAATAACATGAGAGGATGGGTTAGAGCGACAGGCTCTGCAAAATAAACATGAGGCAGGGAAAGGAGGCCTTCCCCTAATGCTGAGTGTGGAAGACAGACTCCCGATTTCCCCGGGACTGGCTCTGACTGTAGCATTCTCTACATTGCTGTGGTCAAAATTAGATATGGGCCTTTTGCTCATTATAACTGACAGTTATTACCATTGAGAAACAGCTGTCATGATTTATTTTCCATGTGGTTCACTCGCTGTATTTTAGAGCTACTAATGAGGAAGAAAATCATCAATCCATGGACAAGTTTTTCCACCCTCTTAACTTTTTGTGCTCTTTAGAATCAACCAAAACATAGTTAATGCCTGCTAGGGTTTCTCTGTCTGTTGACAATGCAAGGATTTAATAGACACATGCCAGGTAAAGCTACAAGAGTTCATCCTATCGAAGGCCGTATTGATAGACATTTTGCACTCACATAATGGGCACCAAAGTGGGAGTAAAACTGAGTTCAATTTAAATTGTCATTATCCCCAGGAAACAAATTCCAAAACATTCTTTTTATCCTGGATGTGAAATCTTTTCGATTGTCTTGAGGCAGGGACAGCTTGTTGTTGGGTGTGATTTTTTTAAGTTATTTTCAAGAATGTGGTGTCTCAGTGTGAACAGGTGACATGGGGTCTGTTGTTTCCTTGCGCTCCAGCAGTCCCACTGTTAGAACTTAATCATAGTGCTCACAGGGCCTTGTCATATTGTTAGGATATTTTTCTACCTCTGCCCTTAGGAATGTAATTAAAAATCTTATTGCAACAGTAGAAAGAAAGCAAAAATCATAAAAGGCCCTCACCTTTTATTTTATTTAGTTTCAATTTTCAAACCTGAATTTCCATGTATTGATTGTTATTAAAATTTAATCCTTAGTCTTTCTGTTGCATTAGAGGGAAGGGGAAGACGTGAATGTTGTAGACAGGCCTGACTCTGATACTTCTCATAACAGTGAGCTCACATCTACCTAAAATATACTTTTGGAGATGTATTGCTTCAAGAGATCTGTAGTGGTGTCCCCCAAAAGATACATCTACCCAGAACCTCAGAATGTGACCATATCTGAAATAAAGACCTTTGCGGACATAATTAAAGTAAGGATCTTAAAATGAGATTATTCTGGATTAGGGTGGGCCCTAAATCAAATGTCAAGTGTCTTTATTAGAGACCAAGATGAAACATATGGAGACCCCGAGAGAAGGCCATGGAAAGATGGAGACAGAGGCTGGGGCTAAGCTGCCATAAGCCAGACAACACCTGGAGGCACCAGAAGCTGAAAGAGACAAGGGACGATTTTCCTCTGGGGCTTTCAGAGGGTATGGGGGCTCCGCCAACAGTGTGATTTCTGACTTTAGCTCCAGACCTGGGACAGAAGGCTTTTCTGTTGTTTTCAGTCATCACCTTGTGGTTATTTGTTATGGGGTCCCTATGAAACTAACTTGGATTCTGTTACTGGAAGTGGGATGCTGCTGCAAAAATACCTAAAAAACATGAAAATGCCTTGGAATTCAGTAGTGGGTAGATGCTGGAAGAATTTGAGGCATGTGATAAAAAAGGTTTACATTGACTTGAAGGGACTGTTGATAAACATAAGGGCATTAAAGAGTATTATGGGAAGGGCTCAGAAGGCAGTCAAGAGCATGGCAGAGAAAGCTTCTATCATCTGAGAGAACATAGTCATGGACAAAATGCTGCTAGAAATATGAACATTAAAGGTGCTTTTTGTGAGATCTCAGAAGGAAATGAGGTACATACTATTGCAAACTGGAGATAAGGCAACCCTTGTTATACATAGTGTCAGAAAATTTGGCTAAATTGTATTCTACTGTTGGATGGAAACTATTGCTTATAAGTAATGAACTTGAATATTTCTCTGAAGAGCTTTCCAGGCAAAGTATTGAAGGTGCAGTCTGGTTTCTTTTTTGCTACTTGTTATCATAAAATGAAAGAGGAAAGAGATAAAGAAGAAATTGGTAAGCAAAAAAGAACCATCATCTAACGATTTGGGAGATTCTTAGTCTATTCAGATAGCAAAGGATGCTAAAATTAGGAAATTCACTGTTGAAAAAGTGTACTCTAGGGAGAGGACCAACAGTGTGGCTGGACAACTTCTGGTAAAGAGATGAGGTATGTGACTAATAGATCTAATTATCCATCTGAGCAGAGCCAGGAAGAGAGATGGGTTTTCCAGGAAAGATCAGTGGAGACCTTTTTTGTCTAATAGTGTGGATTTCCATGACGTACATGGGAGTCTCACATGACTTTTGGGAATGCCATATCAGCAGAAACACTGCCAGCTTGGACCTAAAGGGACAGAGTCTGGATGAAATAACAGAAGGTTGTCAGACTCCCAGAATTCCTATAGACAAGCAACAGGCCAGTGGAGATACTCAGCTAAAAAGATTGGTTATCTTTCAAGAAAAAAGAGAAATGACTCTGAGGCAGAGCTTTGGGTGCCAAGGCCAAGGCCATTGGTCCAAAAGTAGAGGCTAGAACAGTAGGTCCAGAGGCAAAACGTGTGAAACTAAGAGCCATAAAGAGCATGCAGGAGATAATATCTATTTATGGAAATAAATGAACAAAATATGCAGGGAAACTATAGAGCATCTAAAACTATGGATAAATGTATGTGAAATCTTTTTTTTGGTAAATAAAGTCAAATCCAGGGCAGTGAGCAAGCTGTGAAGGTGTCATTTCCTTGAGGGATCTGCTAAATATGTAGCCTAGATTTATATGAAGGTACAGAGGGGACAGAAGAGAAAACTTCAGAGCTAGTGAAAAGCTGAATCGGAGACACCACTAATGCTAAGCACTGAGTACAACAGGGGCGTGGGGAAGCTCTACCCTGCAGTGGGAGATGTGAGGACACTTGCCTACTTTATTGCAGAAGTAAAAGAGAATACAGAAAGTGTTAAGAAGTAACAAGAAACAAATGTACAACAAAACATATGCACCTATTTAAAAAACAAAACAGAATAGAATTTCTAGAAATAAACATATATAAAATGAAAAAATTAAATTAATGAACATGTTGAATATAGCTGGATGGAGGATTTAGAGTAGTAGTGAACTTGGAAAAAGATCTAAGGAAGTTGCACAGACAGACGAAAAGAAGGTACATATTAAAGATGGGCAAGGAAAATTGCAAAATTGAGTAAAAAAAAGTAAAACATTCAGACTAAGCAAGATTTGGGGGACAGAACAGCATTAATTGAGATAAAGAGGTCTACTATGTTTTGGTGAAGCCTCAATCTGTGAGGATGGTATTCTAATCCTAATGTTCTGTGAAGCTAATAATATAGGTTTAAAACCTATCTGGTAAAGTTAAAGGAATTAAAAGAAGAAACTAAAAATTTGATTTTTAACACACCTCTCTAACCTATTGGTAAATCAAGCAGACAAAATAATCAGTGAGAATATAGATTTTTAATAATGCAATTAACAACAGTAATAAATAGTTCATCTAAAGAATATTTTAACCTAAAAACTTTTCAAGCCCTTAGGGAATATATTTATAAAATTTTATCACATTCTATGCAGAAAGTGAATTTCAAAACATTTTTCCAGCGTAAGCCACATTATCTGAGTATAGTGACATTAAGTTAGAAATCAACTTCAAAATAATATTTTAAAAATCATATATTTTATATTAAACATACACTTTTAAACATCTAAAGAACCAAAGGGAAAAAAATCTCAATGAAAATTATACTTAGAACTGAACAATAATAAAAAGGCTTCTTAGCAAAATTATAAAATGCAAAATGTAGTTCTTAGGAAGAATTTATAGGCTTACATTGATACATTAGGAAAGAAAAAAGAAAGTGAACTAAGCATCCAATACTAGAAGCTAGACAAATAACAATTGTACAAAATCAAATAATAAGATAAATAAAAGTGAACAAATTAATGCACAAAAATTAATACACAGGATTATAAAAATTAAACTTTTTTTCTTTGAAAATGCTAATAATGTTGACAGACCTCTAGCAAGAGTAACAAAGACCCTAAGACAGGAGCATCTTGGGAACATAAAGACTAGTGTGGCTACAGCAAAGGTGGAAAGAGTAGACGATCTGGATCCAGGGATTGACCAAGGGCTAGATCACAGAAGACTTTACAGGCCATTGTAAGGAATTTACTCTAGTGAAACTGAGAGCCATCGGAATGCTTGTGAAGTACTTCCTGCTATAAACAGTGCTTTTTCAGATATGACGCTATTCAGAGAAACTGTGTGGGAGCCTGCGACATATTTAGTTTATAACAGGATAAAATTTTGTACAAGTAGCTCCCATCATTGTGTATAGAACACAGTAATAAATCAATAAGTGTTTTGTAAACAAAAGTGAGAAAAAGTATAAGATGGCAAATTTTAGCTTGAAATCTCAATGGGCAAGAAAAACATCATGTCCAAAGCACATGGAAAGCTTTATAAGAAATATTTGAGAGGTCACGTTAGACAGCGAAATGACTGCAGAGTTTTGAGTAAGAGACCCAAGTCAGAGTCTCCAGGCTTCCCTTGCCTATGTGATTTACTGTGAGTCTTGCTTGCTTTACTTGTACAGTGGGAATAGCACTGTATTAAGCAGGTATTTATTGCAAAAATATGATTTGGGTGGAGGGATTGAAGAAAAAAGAAAAAGAAAAAACTCATGGACATGGAAAACAGTGTGGGCACTGCTGGGGGAGAGGAGGTGAGGGAAGGTGGAAGACGGTATGGGGGGGTAAATGGTGATGGAAAGAGATTTGATTTGACGATACAGCATACAGAGGATGGGTTGTGGAATTGTACACCTGAAACCTGTATACATTTTTTAGCCAGTGTCACCCCAATATATTTAATAAAAATGGAAAAGAGGGAATCCAAAATCTCAATGACTTACAACAATAAGCATATATTTCTCACTCATAAATCTGCAGGCCACCTGGGGAAGCTTCCTTTTAGCTGTAGGTCATGTTCAGGAACTAACTCTCTGTGTCTCTCTTTCTGGGATGCAGTCTTGAAGGGCATCCATTACTTGGGGTATTTCTTTTAATAGCAGAGAACAGAAGCTCTTCAAGGGGCCAGCGGAGGAATGTGACATTGAAGGCCTGAGAACCATACACCATTGTTCCTGCCAACATTCATTTGGCCAGAGAACATCCCAGTGCAAACCCAGGGCAGGATGAACTGGAGTTGGAGAAACAATAAAAATAAAGAGTAAACACAAGACATTTGGGTAATTCAGGAATAAACAATTAAGCTTTGAACTGAGATAGTAAGAGTGGCAATGAGGAAAGTAGGCCCTGTATGGATGAACCATGATACTGATCCTGAAAATGTGCCAGCATCAGTTATTAATGTATTGTTATAGAATCCAGTTTCATCAAAGGGATAGTCAGCCGTTCATTCAGAAAGAGAGACATATATGAGGAGATACCCCTCAGTTTGCTAAGGTATGATTATTGGTCATTGGTGATCATTACAAGGAAAGTTTGTCTATTTTTGTGAGCTTTGTATAGGTTTATAAGACAGAAAAAAAGTTTTATTATCTAGCAAAGATGCTGCACTGCCTGCTGTAAACAAGTATAATAATATCGACAAGCTTTGCTTTGCTTTTACAAGTACTTGTCTTCAGCAGTTCTATCTACTAAGCAGCTACTGAAATCTCAGTTAATGTAGTAAAACATCCATTAACTAGACTGTTCATGAAACAGGTGCTCTGATTAAGTTTATTTTCTGGTAAAATCAGAAGCCTCTTTTATTTCATTCCTGATTATTGGCAATCTTCATAAAATGCATATATCTACATTCTCGTGAATGGAAGAGAATGAACATAATTTATCTTTTCTTTCCATTTGATGTGATAAGGTACACGTGTGGGACAGGCATTTGCGTAGGATGTGAATTCAACTTAGATCATCATTCAGAGTGAATAAATCTGATCACTTTAATTTTTGAAGTTGTTTTGAGAAATAGTGGGGTCAAAGTTTCAGAAAATTGATCTGACGAATTGTATTGCAGCTACTATTTATTTTTATGCACTATGTATTAAAGATAATTTTGTTTTTCTTTAAACCTCTGGAACACAGAAAAATTATAATACCCACAAAACAATATGACATTTTCTAAAGTAAATCACATCGGCATATTTTTCAAATATTCACAGATGATGCCAACCTTTAAAGAAGACTAAAAAATATCTGTCTCTTCACAAACAAATCTTCTTCATACCACTAGTATTGTGTAAGCTTCAGGGGCTCACCTTAGGGTGAATATTAAGGGTGGTATGGGTGGTGCTGAAGCAGCTTCAGGCGGGAGAGCACTGTTGTGATCTGTTCTGGGTGCCTGAGAGAGCCCTTTGCATGACTGCTTCCAAGTAATCAGTCTCTGGGGACAGGCTGAGACCCCCTTCCACATCTCCCTACACTCATATACCTTGCAAATGATCACCTCCTAAAGAAAATCCAGAAGCAGTGCCTTAAACACACCAGGAAATATTAAAATGTGCAGTATTTTTCCCCCCAACCATCCACTAGTCTTTGAATGCAAACTAAACCATAAGTCAGTTTGAATGATTTTAGAAGGTCTCACAAAGGTGATACCTAAATGGGAGAGAGTTGAAACCAGTTAAACCTAGTGAAGCAAAGTAAAAGGCAAGAACTTTTCAATGACTAAGTGGTAATACCGGAGGATATTAGGACTAAGAAGGAAGGGGGACCATTAAGGACTAGAAGAAAAATTAGAACAATTTTTGATTTATTGCTTCCTCTGAGGACGATGGGGCCAGGAGATGATTTAAGCTTAGTTTTATTTATGGTCTTGAAAAAGAGAGATTCATTGGGTCAATATGATAAGTTTAAGTGCAGTTTTTATTTCATAGGAATGACAAAATATTTTTAAATGCACCGATTGACCATCAGACAGAATGGAGATTAATTCTGCATCAAGTTGTAGGCACAGTGTACTCTGCTTGCTGGCTGAGGTCGTGCAACTTAAATTCTCCTAAAAGCTCATGCAGTTTAATGAGCGTGTCTTCCTACATTCTACGTGGGAAGGAAAGCAATAAACACTGAATCCATTGATAATACCGCGAGTGTGTACTGGGAACAGACCTCTGCTCCTTCGTAAAATCAATTTGGCGTTCACCCTGTGCTCACCTCCACTGGGTTTGTCTTACCAAGTTGCATTTTATTTCCTTCCTTTCTCACTCCCTCTACTTTCTTCTCCCTGCTGCGTTTGCCAAACTACAAGTGACCTCGCTGTTTCTACTCGGAGATCTCGCAGCCCTTTCACCCTTCAAAACTCAAATATTCTCCCACACAGAGGAGGGCAGAGGAAACACGCTCGGAAAGACTCTGCCAGATAGAGCGATACCTCTCAAGAGTCAGGGATAAGTTACATTGACAGTGATGAGTACAGTATTTTAACATTAACTAGACCCAGGCAATGCCTTTGTATAAATATTGAAAGTGATGTTTCATAAATGCATTCCCATTATAGCCCGGCCTAAAAATTAGATTTTTTATTTGTCTTCAGAGCATATTGACTTGCAGCTCACTCACAAAAATGAAATTGAATTCGTTGTCTCGTGCTTGTTACCAAGAGCTCTGAATTGGTTATATGGCATGATTAGTATTGATCCTGAGGGATAAAACTAGCGGTGCTTTTGTTTGTAGAGAGAAAGAGAAATTTGTTTTGTATCTATAAGTATCAGTTGTTTAAAGGTGAACAAATCCATGTCTTCAGACTCACGTTGTACTTTTCCCCTGTCACACCTTCTTGGTGGAAATGTTGAGTGAAGCCTTGGTCTGGGTAAGGTTCTGTCGTGGGACCTGCTGCTCCAGTGCACTCTGGTTATTAACCATTTATTCTCAAAAATGGATGGGATTTTGTTTATATTACTACTATAACTCTTAAAACAAAAAAAAACTGGTTTTGCTGAACATTTAGACAGTTTGAAATGTGTTTAACAGTAATTTAAAGGCAGCACTAATGTTGTGGTATACCTGGGTCATAGAAATTGTAAAGCTTTTAATGTTAGGGAAGAGAGAAAGTATAAGGTGCATTTAAAAAATAGAATAATAGGATTTTAAAGCCAATTAATTTACCTCTGTACCTTAGGCAAATGTTTTGGATATTTTTCATGTGTTCATCTGCGAAAGCCTTTGTGTTTCTGGTAGAATCTAACACATCACTTTCACTGCTTTGATATTTTTGAAATTATGAGGCTGAAAAGATGGACTAATGCTTTAAGGAGATATATTTTCATGTTTCAAGTTCATGCTATAGGCTACCCTAAAATGAATCGTTTTTGCTCAGTCCTTAATTACACAGCATTCTAGGGAGTTTGAAGAAAACTTAGAGGATTTGAATTTTGTTACATGAAGGATATAGAAAATGACACTAATGGGGCAAGATTGGAAGGCGTCTCCTTCTGATTCTGTTCAAAGACAAGAGCACGTTAGGAGGAGACAGTGGGAATCAAGGTGGTAGAAATAAATCAGAAAGACAAACTTGTAGGGCTAGAAGACCTCCTGAATGTTCTCTCTGAGGCTCCAAAGAATAGGTCTGCACGAGCCTTCCAGTACCACTATCAGCAGCCCATTTGCTGCTGAACTTCAAGTTCTTGTGTCCTGAGAGTGCTAGAGAGACACAGCAGTTTGCTGAACCATGAAGTCTAGTAAATTTTTGGCAAAAACAATCACTCCGGTTGCCTTCCATCTTTGACATGCATGCAGTCCCTGGCAGCCTTGGTGTCTTTCTCCACCGACACACGGAAGTCACTGACTGACTTGTCACTTGAACTCAACATCCCCTTCGTTGCCCAAAGCATTCACCTCTTCTAGGGTTATATACTCTCTGACCCCTCTTTAAAATATATTGCGTTGTTCCTTTGTGAAAATCCATTCCCTCTGGAGACGGATTCTTGTGAATTACTTCCAGGGGTTTTTCCTGTTGACATCCACAGGTTCAGTATAGTCCTACGATTTTGCCCATGGATCTACTCTCTTTTTTCTTAGTAGTGTCTCTCTGCAGATCTTTCTTCTCTTTATTTATTTTATTATTCATTCATTCATTTTACCTCTTCCTTGTAGCTAGGCTCCCATACAACAACTAGGCCTTACTTTTCTGAGTATCATTTTTAAATCTGAAAATGTGTGCTTCAATGCAAATGTCCCTTACTAAACTAATTGTTATCATTTTTTCTTTAAAACTAGGATCTCTTCTTTATATTTCAATTTCTATGAAAAGCAGCCTATATTATTCTGGTGTTTCATGCACAACATTTCAGTCTCTTCAGCCCCAAAGACAACACACATCCACTGTATTGGATTGGGCTCCTAAGAAACAGAGCCCGAGGGTGAGGTCTCCATGATGGGCTTAGTGCTCCTAGAAGTAGAGAAGACCAGAGCCCTTTTTCCCCATGTGCACATCTCTAAGAAAGGCCACGGGAGCACACAGTTAGAGGGCAGCTGTCTACATTCCTAGAAGAGGACCCCTCACCATGAAGCAAATCTGCTAGTTTTCTGTTCTTTGACTTCCCAGCCTCCAGATCTGTAAGAAATAAACGTCTGTTGTGTAAGCCCCCCAGCCTGTGGTACTTTATGATAGCAGCCCAGGCTGACTAGATAACATAATTACTTCCTAACTAAAGTGGGGCCCAAGTGGAAGTGTACTTGTGGTCTATGAAATGGGATCAGGTAGAAAAAATATTGCCAGAAATAAAATAATGAAGATTTGGTTTTAGTGACAGAAGTCATCTGATATTTTCTCAAACCTGTAATCTTAGAATTCAATTTAAAACGTTCTATATGCAAAGTTGTTATTAAAAATTCAATTTTAATTAATAAGAAAATTTAAAAAGACTAGAAATACCCATTTTCATGTAAACGATGTGTTACGGTTTTACAATTTTTCCTCCAAAGCCTCACCACAATTGCATTAGTTCCTCGATTCCTCCCTGATTTGAAAATTTTCTCCAAAAACAAAGTCCGATTTTATCGCATGGTACCTCTGAGTCTGGAAGTTGAAAGAGTGACTTGGTCTTTGTGGGGAATAGAAAATGTAATGAAATTTATTCTTTTTATTTAAAACTGTTATTACTCAATACATTTTATGTCATGTTTTTATTATCCAAATATATTCCTTGTCTTTCACTATCTGATTTATATTTTCACTCCCCAGCATCTTGCACGTGTCTTAATATTTCCCATACTAATGCATGCAGGAATATTTTTTCTCACTTCAGCTCAAATCACCACAATTGAAAGTTAGATCCAAGATGATGATTAATTACAGTATAGTTGAATTTGTTAAAGTGCTTATTTCTGAATATCCTGCAGTGCCTTAAAATGGATTTAAAGTGGCTGTGAGGATCAAGAATATGAACACGACATATGGGAAAGTGTAGGAAAGTCAAGAAAGAAGAAATGAACAGAGACCCAGACTTGGTCTAATTTAACGAACTGTATCATAAACTACTTAAATCTGATTTTAATTGTATTTACATTTGATAAATAGCAAGCAGCATTTGTTATTCTTTGCCCCATTAAGACGGGGGAGATGCTTTACTTCTCTTGCTAACTGGATGAGCCGAAGACAATATTCACAGCCCTCGGCCTGTCCTGCCTGTTGTAAAGAGGAGTCATTTCATACACTGATTGTGTTTACAAATCAAATCATACATGTTAAGGGGGAGAACAGCAAAAGCAGTTTGAGAGCAAAAAAGCATGAGAGAAAATGAGAAGGAGAGGAAGGACACAAGAGAGATTTCACCCACGGCTGCCCAGCCACTCCTAGGAATATATCTACTTAAATGTTAGAGGTGTGTCAAAAAAATTAATGCACGCTGGTGGGATCTTACTCGTCAACAAGGAAGCAAGAAAGGTGTTTCATGACAGGTGCTAATAAAATATAGTTCTCATTGTCCTATGATCATATTGCATAAGCAGCTTCTTAACTCTAGTAGGAGGCCTTCCTCCAGAGAGGGTGAGAAAGGGCTACTAATTATATCTGTGGTATACAGAGAAATGCAGACAGCCTATTAATGTTTAAACAAATGCAATGTCTGAAAAATAAATCTATGCTTCAAAGCAGAATTGTCCAGCATTAAAATAGTCCAAAATACAAGCAATAAATGTAGCTAAATGCAGCAATTATGTCACACACTGATTTTCTCAAACTCTTTGTATTGCTAGATGAACACAACAAAGCCATCTGATTACAGTGCACAGAGAAGTGGAGGCCCGCTTCAGCATCTGGGGCTTGTAATTAGATCTCCTGGTTTATTTCCAATCAGGCTTTTTTATGCTAGTGGTTTGAACAATACAATTGCAAAATTAAAGTAGTTATATTTAAAATTGTGGTAAAGTATCGCTACTAAAAGGAAATGAAAAAATACTTTAATGCAAATATACATATCCATTTTAATGAGCACTGTGCTAGGAACATCTTGCTTTATCAATATTGCTGATTGATTTATAACCTTAATCCCATATTTGTCAGCTGGCAATGCCTACCACATGAGAGCAGTGAGTAAATGCTAGTGATTTAATGGGAGTCAGCTAGTCCAGGATAATCTTATTCTAGTGGCATTATCAGACTAAATCTTAGAGAAATATCAGTAACGGTGCTCTTATCACAGCCCCAACTGCCCTGGGCCTCATTTCCTCTTAAATTATTCTGCTCAGATCACCTAATTTTTCAACCTATGTCTCTTAAGATTATATATATATATATATATATATATATATATATATATATATATTCCCCTAGATTAATCCATGTCCTTGGAAGACCAAGGTTCAGCAAATACATACAATAAGATATAGTTAAGGTAAAAATATACACAAATAAAATGTGTTTATTGGTTCTTCATGAAGAAGGAATATAAAGGTGAATATTTTTGAGATTTCAATATGCCCTGCTGAATTTTCAGTATAGATTAATAGATTTTCAATAAATTTATTGTTCTAACCAATGAGTGCACACTTACACCCTTTCTATTTGGAGGAAAACAAACCTAATTTAACCAAAACTAATCTTTCAATCCAGATTCCAATCAGTTCTAAACACCTGTTTGAAGGCATGAAGTAAATTTCAATTTATCATGTGACAAAACAAAAATATGAATATCCATCTTGTAGATTAGTTACATATAAGCTGTCAGTGACTCTTCCATCAAAACATAGAAATCACATCTCTTAGTGCTAAGAACTTAAATTAGTTTCTCAAACTAGATTGTTATTGGCTAAGATGATCATATAGAATCCTGGTGCAAATTAGATACTTCATAAATAGTGATTTACAGTTAAATGTGTGCTGGAACTGAAGAGTATTTTTCATAAGTTGGTTTTATTGTTTCTGGACAACAATTATTCTTGCCAAGCATGACCTTGGTGCAGAAGCTGGATTCTATTATCGAACCTGAACAAGTCTGCTTTTGGCTTCTTTTCATCATTGTTTTGCTTGGAGAAGAGTAGAAAATGTGTGCTCTGTGGGAGATATTGAATGAGACATCATTGTGTGAATGTTCTGCCAGGTCTTAAAGCTGAAAATTATGTTGAATGGTGTATTGGAGAGCTGATCGATTGGGATTGGTTTCAATTCTCTACCTCATCCAAATGTTGACACTCAGTAAAATGTCATTAATGTTAAAGGTCAATACTAGATTGTATTGCTACCCAGGGATGGCCCTTCCCACATAGTCTCACCTGTATCATACTAGATAGAGTGCATCTGGGGGATCATCTGATTTTTCCCTTATGCTGCTATTTTACAGAATTATTACAGAACCAGTCCTCAATCCCTTCTGCCCAGCTAGGGCTTCTGTAATTCCATCCATAATGTCTGATGAGATATCCTAACTAAAAACTATTAGAAGACAAAATTTGCATTGAAAATGGTGAGTGGTCGCAGATAATTACTACTTTATTATAGCCTGAATAAATTGATTTTATGCTTTTTTCTACCCTGTCTTCTAATTCGCTGATCCGATCCTCAGCTTCCCCTAATCTGCTGTTCATTCCTTCCAGCGTCTTCTTTATTTCTGCTGTGTCATTCTTAATGTCCTTCATAGTTTCCACATCGTTTTTCATGCTGTGGAGCATCCTTACAATCGGTATTCTGAACTCTCTATCTGAAAGATTGCTTATCTCCATTTCATTTAGCTTTTTTTCTGGAGACTTCTCTTGTTCTTTCGTTTGGAGCTTGTTTTTTTGTCTCCCCTTTTTGGCTGCCTGTTTGGGTTTGTTTTTAAGTGTTAGGTAGATCTGCTAGGACTCTCAGTCTTTTTGGAGGGTCTCTGGTGCAGGCCCATGTCAGATGCAGTTTGTGACTGGCCCTAAGTACCCTGTTTGGAGCTATCGGGGTACTTACAGCTTGAGGTCCCCTCTGTTGGGGCTGGGTGGATTTGGACAAGACCAAGATGCACACCAAAGTCTGCTTTTCTAAGGCGGGGGTCCCGAAGCAGATCAGGCAAAGACTCAAAGCCCCCTGAGTCCTGCCTCTGGCTGCAGGCTGATTAGTCTGATTCTCTTAATGAGCCTCAGGCTGTAGAAACTCCTCTGGGCAGGGTGAGAGGCTTTCCAGCAGGGTGGGGCAATTTCTTCCCCCCCAGCAAAAGCAGCAAAACGTCTATCCGTCTCTAAGTGGTCCCCACTTTTCCTCCTTGCTTATGAGGGTGCTCTCCAGCTCATCTTCAGTTGATTATTCAGGGTGGTTGGTCTATATTTTAGTTATAATTCCAGTTTGGTCCCAGGAGAGTGTCAGTGTCGCTTCCACTCAGTCTGCCACCGTCTTTAATCTCCTTCAATTTCATGCTTTTTTTCCCCTCTAACAAACTTGGAAAACAATCATTATACAATTATAAAAATAATTGGAGGGTTTGTTAAGCAACTACTATGTCCTGAGAACTCTGCTAAGCAGTTATGCTATATTATATGCCATCATTTCTCTCATATTCCTAATGGGGAAATTGAGAACTAGAGAAAGCTGTTTGCCTTCTGCCAGTGACAGAAAAAAAGAAAAAACCGAAGCTCTTTACCACTGGAGAAAGCAGATCTTGCGGCCAAAGCTGTTATCACTGTAATAGGGTGTCCCTCATCAGGGAGAAGCAACACGTTTTAATATAAAACCGTCCATAGCATATGAGAAATACACCGATAGGTGAACAAGTGTCATTAAGGAGATAGGAAAGGGGGCAGGATTCTGCTCGCTGGAGGCAGTGAGACTTTCATAGAAAGTGTGAGGCTCCTCAAGAAAAAGGAAACTTCCAGGAAACAGGAGCTACAGGTGGAAAGAGACCGTGATATAAAAATGCCAGCTGTGTGGGGACAAAAAATGAGCAAATCAACGTGATTGGAGCGTACAGTTGCCCCGGAGCGCATGGGAGGTGTCGCTAAACATGCATTTTCTGCCACATTAGGGATTTTTTACTGTTAGGCCATGCGTGTGTGTGTGTGCGTGTGTGTGTGCGTGTGTGTGTGCGTGTGTGCATGTTTCTGTGTGTCTGTATGTGTGTCACTAGGAGAAGTAAAAAAAAAAAAAAAAAATCAGAATATTTAAGTTCCACAGCAATGGGGACACTTGAATTAGGTTTTACAAAGATCATCTGACAGCAATGGAAGGGAGGGATGAAAAGAGAAAGCAAGAGGCGGCGTCTAAGGCAGCAAGTGCTCCCTGGCCCCCGCGGCACAGTGGAAATCATGCCCACGGCAAACCTAACACCGAACAAACACACGGCAGCTGGCCAGACGGGGACATGCAAGGGGGTTTTAGGATTAAATACGAAAATGTTAAGGGTTATTCTTCTTTTAAATAGCAGTGCTCTAAATAGAAAATGAAGTTTTGCAAAGCAAAATAAAGGTGCCTGTTAACAAGCTTGCTTATTGCAGGTGCGCACTTGGTCACCCTGTCACTGCAGCGCTGGGACTGTCCGTCTAAGGCGCGTACAAAGGGACGCGTGCAGGTCGATTTGACGGGCAAACGCTGGGCCACGAAATCTCGACTTGTTTATACAAGGAGCTTGAACTGAACTTAACCTTATTACGGAAAACAAAAGGGGCAAAACGTATGGGGCTGTTATTTTGTGAGGAGTTAAAATGAAAAGGTTTTTGAAGGCTTTTGTTCAACTAAGGAAATTGGATAAGACGAAACAAACAAAAAGACACAAAATCTCATTTCCTCGGGAATACTCTAATTATTTATATTATGCCACATCTAAAAGTAAAATACAAGCGTTGATGCTTGTCTCTCAAGGTTGTTTTGTTTGTGGATGTTTTTTCTTTTTCTGTGAAAATCTGAAAACCCCATTGTCTGTGCCTCCCACATACAAAAAGCTTCCACAGATATTTTTAAGAAATATATGTGATTTTTCCCTTCCCTCCTACTCTTAAAGCATTTTTCCAATGTTCTCGTTTAATACTTCATTTTTTAAGAGGAGTTTTAGGGTTACAACAAAATTGAAAGGAAGGTGCAGAAATTTCCCATATAACCCCTGCCCCCACACAGGCATAGCATCCCGTTATCAACATTGCTCACTAAGATGTACATTTCTAGTCATAGTAGGGGATCTAACACCCCACTGACTTCCAAACAAAAAAATCAGCAGGGACTCTCAATGACACACTAGATCAGATAGATTTAATTGACATTTATAGAGCATTTCACCCGAAAGCGGCAGAATGTACATTCTCCTCAAGTGCACATGGGACATTCTCAAAGGCAGACCACATGTCAGGACACAAAACAAGTCTCTAAAAGTTCAGGAAGATTGAAATCGTATCAAGCATCTTCTCAGACTTTCACACCATGGAATACTATGCAGCTGTAAAGAAGAAGGATCTCTTACCCTTTGGGACCTGGAGAGTATTATGCTAAGTGAAATAAGCCAGTCAGAGAAAGACAAGTATCCCATGATCTCACTCATATGTGGAATCTAATGAACAAAATAAACCAATGAACAAAATAGATCCAGAGACACAGAAGCATGGAACAGACCGAGGGATCTCAGAGGGCAGGTGAGGCTGTGGGAGTGGGTGGGGAGAGATTAATCAGAGAACTTATATGCATATACGCATAACCCATGGACACAGACAATAGTGTGGTGAAGGCCTTGGGGGGGTACAGGGTGAAGGGAGGAAAAGGGGGGACATTTGTAATACTTTCAACAATAAAGATAAATTAAAACATAAAAAATAAAATAAAATGTACATTTCCTACCAAGGATAAACCTAAATTGATACATCATAATCACCCCAAATCCATAGTTTACCTTAGGGTTCTTCCTCGGCATTGTACATTCCATGCATGTGGTCAAATACGTAATACCATGTATCCATCATTATGATACTACACAGAGTATTTTCACTGCCCTCAAAATCCTCTGGGCTCTGCCTGCTCCTCTCTCACCACGCCAACCCCTGGCAACTACTGATCCACAGTTTTGCATGTATGTTTTTTAGATTGGCTTCTTTTCTTGGTGATAGTCACTTATATTTACTCCATGTCTTTTTCTGATTTGATTACTCATTACTTTTTAGCGCTGAATAATATTCCATTGTAAGAAATATTGGAAACTCTTCATCAGGCACTTGATTTAGTTTCTGTAAACTTGCTTGGAACATTATAATCAATCGATGTG
The DNA here is from genome assembly GCF_964146895.1 of Miniopterus schreibersii. Lineage (NCBI taxonomy): Eukaryota > Metazoa > Chordata > Mammalia > Chiroptera > Miniopteridae > Miniopterus > Miniopterus schreibersii. The sequence continues at coordinate 16,846,838 of NC_138108.1, read as the reverse complement.
AGTTCTTTATCCAAATGTACAACAGGATCTGAATAACTATTTAGTCACTCATAAACATATTATTTGATTAAAAGTCTCAAATTTCTTATTATTAAATTTTTAAGAGAATCATTTTGTATAATGAGAAATAAATCATTTAAGTGCACTTTTCTGAATCTTTGAATCAGTTGCCCCAAATTTTCTAACCTATACATTTTTATTTGAAGCTAGATTTTTTTGATTTAGGGTCTCCTGTTGTTTCCAGATCAATACCAGTTTCTGGCAAATCTACTCTGACATCAAAATAAAAAATATATCTTTTTCTTCTTTTCTGTGAAATTTGGTATAATAACAGGACCATCAGTTTTCCAATTTTTATTTTTTGATATTAGATATTGAATTTAACATGTTTAAATCTTCATAAAACTTGAGAGTTTAAAATCTTTAGAAATGACAAAATTACTGAAAGTTCAAATTTTGGCTTATACCTCATACATTTTACATTTATATTTTATATAGTGTGATAATAGAATGGAGATTAGTACTGGGATTCTATGTCCAAACTTATAAAACATATGCTTGGGAAGATACGCAATTGACAAAAATATCATTGTGCACTATATGTTAAGAGTGTGATATATGTCAGGCACTATAGTAGGCATTTAATCTTATTGTTTCATTTAATATACTCAGTAGCCTGGCAAAGTGAAATTATTACCCTTCTATTGTAGATGAGTTAACCGGAGTTCTAAGGAGACATAAATATTTTCAGGTTCACTCAACTGGCAAATGACAGAACTAGGAATCAAACTCAGATATTATTCTTTTCATTTCAGCAAGGAAAAGCTGCCTATCTTATTACTGAGCGATAGGAAGCACTAGTGTATTGGGCTGATACACACTGATGAAATGAAGTTTCACGCAAAGCTGACATTTTTTTCTCAGAGCAGTTGCCCAGTATCCTTCCTGATGGAGTGTCTCTCTATATACACTTCTGTATTTAAAATATTTTTTGAGCCTGGCTGGCATGGCTCAGTGGTTGAGAGTCAACCCATGAACCAGGAGATCAGGGTTCAATTCCCGGTCAGGGCACATGCCTGGGTTGTGGGCTGGATCCCCAGCCGGGGGTGTGCAGGAGGCAGCCAGTCAATGACTCTCTCAGCATTGATGTTTCTCTCTCTCCCTCTCCCTTTCTCTCTCTGAAATCAATAAAACATATTCAAAATTTTTTAAAATAAAAAACATGTATTTTTTCAGCACTTATTACTTTTATTTTTCTTACTCCAGTAATACAAATGTCTAGCTGAATGAGTGTCAGAAGCAAGATGCTTACAGATTTTCCATATATAACTTTTTAAGATTGAGTTTATAAAATTACAGTTGTGTGCTGTGCTTTTATGGTCTAAACTATATGCAGATATTTTAAAGCATGGAACTCTTGCCTGCATGATCCTATCAGATGTTAGCAGATAATAGATATTAATAATAAATAATAAATTAATTATAAAAATAAATGTATAAATTAATAATTAATAAAAATACCAGAGAAAAAATATCAGACACAGAGCAGCTGAAAGCAAGGTTTTATTTGAGGGAATTTAATTTATTAATATTTCATCTTATATTATGTGTTCTTATTAACAAAGCAGCAGGGATAATTATTCATTTAAAATATGGGAAATTCTCAAAACTGTGCTGTCTTTTTGGTGCTTGTTGTGAATCATGTATTTAAATGTAAATAAGCATATTAACACGACATTTTCAACTGGTTACTGAATCCTAAGATCAGCTATATTGGAAAAATCAGTTGATAGCATGCCATCAATTAAATGGAGAAATAATGAACTGTGATTATGATAAAGTATTCTTACCAGTAACTATCATGGAGAATTAATTTATGTCATTATATACACATACATAGATAGTATACATATTATATACATATATGTTACATACATAAAGGGGGGTGTGTGTGTGTTTCAAAATAGTTGTAAAATATAAAACAAAATTTATAATTTTGACTATTCTAAAGTGTACAATGCAGGGGCATTTAGCACACTTACAATGCGGTACAACAGTCACCACTGTTTCTAGAACATCTTCATCACCCCAAACAGATGTGGCAGCCACTCCACATCCGCCCTCCCCCCTCCCAAACGGGAACCTGCTTTCCGCTATGCATTTACTTATTCTGGACATTTCATATAAATAAAATCATGCAACATGTGGCCTTTTGTGCCTGACTTTTTTCACTTACCATGTTTCAAGGCTCATCCATGTTGCAGGATGTGGCAGCCCTGCGTTTTCTGTGGCTGAGGACTGTTCCACGGTGTGGATGTACCAGATTCTGTTCATCGATTCATCAGTTAATGGACGTTCGGGTTGTTTCCACTTTGGGCCATTGTGAATATACCTGCTATAAATACGTTTGAACAAGCTTTTCCTTCAAGATTGCTTTTTAGTTCTTAGGGGTGTACGCCTAGGAGTAGAGTGACGCCTCATATGGTAATTCTAAGCTTAGCTTATTGAGGAATGGTCACACTGTTTTCACGCTCCCACCAGGAGTGCAGGTGGCTTCTAGTTTCTCCAAAGCCTCGCCAACACCTTATTTTGTGTTTTTCGTTCGTTTGTCCATGATTACCCTCGCCAGTGTGATGGGCTATCTTATTGTGACTCTGTTTTGCATTTCTCTAACGACTAATGACACTGAGCATCTTTTCGTGTGTTTGTTGGCCATTTGTCTATATCTTCTTTTTGGAGAAATATGTATTCAAGTCTTAAGCCCATTTTAAAATTGTGCTCAGAAGCGCAATGAGCCTGTTTCCTCATCTGTAAAACAGAGAATTCTATAAGCCAAACTGGAAACGCTTTGTACAAATTAGATATTTAAGAAATACTAGCTTCTTGCTCTCTTGTCTCTGAGCTCATTCCTCATAGTAAAATTAAAACTGTAAAAATGACCATTTATTCTAGGTAACTCGGAAAGTTCTGCCCAGTCTCAATATCTTGGTTTAAAAAATGGGGCACAATTTAGTTTATATACATATTGTAGAGCAAGAGGTGGTGGAATAAAATAAAAAGGAGAGCTTGATCTGTGTGGATATACAAACCTATTGCCTTCTTGGGAGCCATATGGAAACTTTGTTTTGCAGGAAGAGGTACATTCAACAGCAGAAAAATGTAGTGCTCTTTTAAAATCCCGAGTGGACCATTCACAGCCTCCCTCCCTCTCTTTCTCAGGTATGGCTTTGGGCTCTGCTTTTGATATAATAGCTCTGGGCAAGAAAAGTGCATCTGTGATCCTCGGGGCACCTGGTGCATCCCTGTGCCCTGGAGGAGGGGGGATCAGAGTTAAGCGTGACCCCCACAGGGCCCCGGCTGAAAGGCAGAGCTGAAGCTGAGCGTGTAACGCGCTGGATCAGAGATGGGGACCTGGGGTGTCGGGGGGGGCAGAGAGCCCGCTTCTGACTCGCTGGCAGGCGAAGACATGGGCGGAAATTGGCAGTTTGGGGAAAGATCTAGGAAAACACCTTCAGAAGCGGTAGGGAGGAGGCAGGAAAAAAGGGCATGGAGAGACAGAGCAAGAAACCTCGGGTCTTTTGTATCCAGAGACGATTGTTCATTAATCTTTGCAAAACTGAACAAAATCCCGGCTTATAACAGCTACTCGCTACCTGTTGGTTGAATTCTTGAAAGTCTTAGAGGAGGGAAGCCTGAGGGAGTGTGAGAGGGACCGTTACAGTCTGTGCTGAGCAGCAGCTGGAGGTGAGCAACGAATCAGAGTTCACTTGGTCTCTCCTCTCTCTCTCTCACACACATGCACACTCACACCCACACACAGCTCGTGAAAAAGCATAAGTATCTTCTTTCTAAAGTGGAGGCCATTGAAGCTTGTGGAGTTTCTTTCCTTATGGTCACTCCGGGTGCAAAGTGAGGTCGGCTTCCCGCCCGAGCTGCCGGCCCAGGCCTCCCGGGCCCTCCCTTGCGGCCTTGAGAGTCCCCTTCTTTCTCCAAGGTGCTCACGAAACCCCCGGGCCATGTGCCATTTAGACTTCTGAATATGAGGAGAGACTCCTAAATACTCTTCTCAAATTCTTCCGATTATGATTTTTACTGACTTGGCATTAAACGATTAGAATTTATAATTCCTTCTCCATAGTTTATGTTTACTAAGCAAGCAGCATGCAAGTTGCCAATGTTTACGGCATGCCCTTCCTATCACTAACCCATTCACATGCGGGAGTTTCACTGAGTAATAGTTTAAAGAAAACACAAACTACAGGGAAAGTTATGACAATAAATACACATAAAACAGAGAACTGAAGATTTCTAGTCATGTTTTAATTCTCAAATAGTATAAAGAAGTAAAAATAAGACCATTATATGAAGATATTTTTAAGAAGCTGCCTGCAAGAACTGTTTGTAAACTCATCCTTCATTGGTCCGGAAATAGCATGATGATATCTTTTAATAATTGATGTTTTAATTTCTTTACACAAATGGTATTTTCCCTTTTTTCCTCTGTTATCTCTTTCCTCTGGGACTTTTTCAGTGTTGTTTTGATTGGATAATTAATGACATGGGTGTTTATTTAAAAGTGTTTTCTGTTTCAGGGTACTCTCAAAAAATCCCACTATTATTGCAGAAAAGTGCACCTCAACAATTAACTGTTAAGTGCTGGTGTAAATTAAGGCTCTGTACAGGTAGATAAATGGATCTGTCACATATATAATTGCCAGCAAAGTGGTTACACTTTTAGCCATTTTCATTAGTTTGCTAACACAGCTTTCTGTTCTAAAATGATAAATCATTTGTTAAGAAATAGGTCTTCCCTCTGGAGCTAAGGAATATGTTTTCCATCGATAATATAGACTCTTCTAGGGTTTCAAAGGGGAAAGGGTGGGGGCTCTTGATGGTGTAAAACAATGTATTTTTTCTTCGATGATGCAGGCTCCTGGTGGATGATTTATAATCATTCATGGACCAAAATATTAAAAGAAATGAGATTTTCATGCTCCAAATGACATAGTCACAGCTGAATACTAGGGCCCCAGAAAAAAAGTAACTCCTGAGGTAGCAGAAGTTGAAGTCTGTGTAAAATGTGCAAAGAAAGTGTTTTAAGAACAGGTCACCTTTCCTTTGCCTTTAAAAGGCCAACTGCCTTCATGCTGTGTCTACAGGGAGCCTCTGGTTTTAATGCTTGAATGAAAAGCTTTTCCTTTTCCTTTTATTATTTATTTTATTTATTTATTTATTTTTGCCTGCAACATGACAGTGACACAAATGTGTTTAATGGGCAAATTAGTACAGTCTCTGGATAAACCCACAGTGCGGTCTGAAAACAAATGAGTTAGCAGCCCACCTTTCTGTGCGCGGCAGTTAATTGAAGAACCCGAGGCTAGCGAGCTTGGGCCGTGAGATGCAGCACTCGGCTCGGGAGTCGTATTTACACAGTCTCCTGGCTAGAAGCTGACTCCGCGTTTTCCTGGTGTTGAGCTTTCCCCGCCTGGCTTGGGAGCCTTAAGGAAAAGCCGGGAAAGCCACAGCCAGCCCACAAGGAGACAAACGGTGAGGCCTGTGGATAGCGTACGAGTGAGAACCCCTGTATTGAGGCCGTGGTGTCCCCCACATCACTGTCTCCAACATTTTCTGGGCTTCCCGCAAACGTGCATATGTGAGGGATTAGCGGAAAGCACTCTTAATTGCATAATTTCTGTGAATTTTTGGGGTAGCAATTTTCTACTAGTTTTGACCTTTCACGATGTTTCGTTCACACTGGAAGCCCATTGTAGGCAGAAGTTGTCATTGGAGCCTTTGATTTACAGTTGTCCTGTTTAGGAAACGCAATTCCTAGAAAGTCCAGGGGTGTGTGTAAGGGGAGAATAAATCAGAGAAATGAGGTAGAAGGATCCCAAAGTGCATTACAGGGAGCTGTATCTATATTCAAAATGTTAGAGATGTTTACCTAAACGAAATAACTTCTTAGAGCAAAGAAGTACGTGACCACTTGGCAGTAGACGCAGAATGTTGCACAGGTAACACCAACAGGAATAAAGAAGCATTTCCTAGAAAGCATCTCAAGGAATCAAAGTGTATGTAAGAATAGTTACACCTTTCTCTCCTCCCCCTCTTTCTCTCTCTCCAGCTACCTGTCTTGAGAGAGATGGATACAGGCAACGTATAGGGTTAACTAGCTAACATAGAGGGCTTTTATAAAAATGTGACAAACAGTAAAGGAAAATTCCATGGTGACAAAATTTCATGTTATGATATCACCTGGTCATTATGGGATATCACTGGAGACAGTAAGTGATGTTGAATTTATCTCAATTAAAGTGGTATCTTCTGGGTAACCTCGGAGACTTACAGTGTGTAGGACATGGTCCAAAGGGAGACCAGAACTGAGATTAAAAGCAAGAGCAAGAAGAGGGACTATTTTTAAATGTGGTTATTAAGTATTCCATCCATTATAGATGCAAGCTGATGCTGTGTGGGTTGTTCTACTAACAAAGGGGCTAGATTTAGAAGAGGAGGCATTTGAAAATAAAATCATAAAATTTGTAATAAGAAAGCTAATTACATTGTGATAGTTTGGAGAAAGACCCATGTTTTGAATCTTCGCTCAGTTTTAATGTCCTTCCTGAAAATGTCCTCTTAAATTTTTATCCATGCTGCTCAACCCTTTCTATCATCTAGTTCAAAATTCATTCTTGTCAGGAAAACTTGCAAATTTAAGTTCTTATTAAGAGAATGGCTTCTCATTCCTTCAATATTTAAATAGCCAGTTTGGCCTATATTAACTGACATAGACAAGAAAACTGGGTTGGACAAGTATCGGAGAGTCCAAAGAATGAGGGAAGGAAAGAACTGATGACTTTCATCATCATCATCATCAAAATAAAATTAAAACATCAATTAAGTTCTGTAGCCACTATGATTGGGGAGATGGATGACTCCAAAATACTGAGAGAGCTACCTGGTTAAATTGTCGTGGGAGCATGAAGACACTTCTCTGCCCCAGGTACTCCCTCTTGACAATTGTTATTATATCCGAATCACATTCTTTCTTTCAGCTCACCATGCTGATTTCATTGTCCCTCAAGCAGATAACACAGAGGCATTCTGTTCATTTTTTCCTGCCCGTCCCAACCTCTGCCGTCTATATATGCCCCTCTCTCCTCCCAAAATACACACAAACACACACACACACACACACACACACACACACACACACAACCCCGCACATATGAATTTTGGACACATTTGAAGTTACATCTACTATAAATACCAGTTTAAAGAGGGGGAGGGAATCTTTTTTTTTTTTTTTTTTTTTATAATGCCTTCTAGATAGCCCTCTTTATTATATTGTACAAACTATTCAAAATTCTGGGCTGCATGACAATTTAGTATATGTAATTTCTGATTATCACTGGCTCCAATAACTAATTGTTTAAAATAGGTTTCAGCAAAATAATTGAATTAGAATGAGAATGAATGCTTACTTGAAGCCAACATTCAGGCTTTTTTTCTGAAAATAGCCTTGTTCTTGATGAAGGAAAATACATAGTAAATGACTGTTGTGATGTTTCAAAATGAATTTGGTTTGGTAAAATATTCAGGAGGTAGGCAGTGAAGAGAGATGAAAGAGAGATGGAAAGAACACTGAGTCTTTGTAGCAATCTGAGGTTAGCCAATGTCTCAGGACACATTTGGGGAGCAAAGTGTGTTACATTTATTTATTGGGAAATTCTTTTCTTTATCACTCAGGCTCACAAGAGTGAGTAGCAGAAAAAAAAATGTATCATTCTTTGATGACATTCTGCACTCTGACTCAAAATGACTTCTTTAAATGCTAATGTGGCTTCCTTACAACTGTTTCCTAGAGCAAATTCCCTGAGTGGAATTCAGTTTGCTTCCTTAGTAGAAGATGATTTCCTGATCTTCATTCCGAGAAGCCTTATTTCCAGCAGGAGTCTCAGGTGAGGCTCTCGTTTTACAATTTACTTTTATCTCCTCACTTAGAAGCAGATCATATGATAGGATTTTTTCACAGTCGTTTTATCATTCATGTGAGAAATAACTCTAATGCTGCTTAGTATTTAATTGTGGTCTAGAATATATGTAAAGAAAATCAAGGCCTTTGCAAAGCTAAATAGCTTTTTTGTCAGTTTTGTTACTAAAAAAAATAAAATAAAATGCCTATCGATGCTTAGAATTCAATGTTTGGGTGCACATTTCTGTTAGCTGCTCCTACCTCTCTAAAACTGCTGATGGCCAATATAGTGATTCTGAATCCTTGCGGGCTTTTGAGTTGAAAATGATAAAGTCAATAAAATATGGCTGTGTCTGAAATAGACATAGGTTGGATACCAGTTATGTACAAAAGAAGCTTCTAACCACAACAATTCTCTTATTTGTTGATTGAGATGGTTGGAACAATTTTTAACAAAGAAAAGAAAATCAATGTTTTCACAGGAGTAATTTCCTTTGGGACTCCTTGACATGATTGTGACATGCAAAAATGATGGATGCCCATTCTGAAATATTTCAGTGACCAGACCTTTCATTTCGAATTAAATTCTGTATTTTGTTTTGCTTTGTTTTGGGTAAATCAGACTCTGGGTGCAAGTCAGGACCCCTGGGATCTGTTCTTGGTCTCACTGCAATTTTATGTATTTGGCACTTGATTGAATTCAGTTTAACACTTTGTGGTGCACTTTATTGTTTTGAGGTCTAATTGTATAGGAATTTTACCTGCCCAACAATACTGAAAATTCACTAAGGGCAGATTAGGTCTTATAACGCAATTATACTTCAGGAAGTATCTTTCCAGATCCGGGCCTGGAGAAGACACTTGATAAAGATTATTTTAGTGAAATTTTTTCTTTTCCCAGAGAGTAGAGTTGACCCAAACAGTTTTAGAAAGTTTTTGCTTAAAGAAAGCCGGCTTGTTCCTTGCCTACATTTATGACTTTCTAGTGTGTCATACATTAAATGTAAATAAAACTGAAATAAATAATTTGATAATTAATATTAATATTTTCATTAATAATAAAAATTAAATCTAAATTAGTCTGTTATAGGCTAATGAAAATGGAGCTTTTAATACAATGACTGGTGATTTCATAGTCTTGAGTGGTTGATGATAATTCTATTGATGACTTTAATAGAAATAACACTGAATGTGTGGAGACATCTTTATCAATGAGAATACTTCGACCAAGTGACTGATCAGGATTATGCTATATACTCTTTTGAGAATGAAAACACAAGTTCCCTGAATCTACCTTCATGCTAAAAATTAGATTTTCCTGCTGTCACGTTTAAAATGCAAGGCTGTATGTTTTTCAGTAAAAATAACATGGATTATGATCTAAGAATTTAGATTCTGTATTAACAATATTTTACCTTGAATAACTGCTCATCTGTATTGACCATACTCATCTGGAAAAAGAGAAGGTTATAGTGGAACATCATTTTACAACCAGGTTACATGCGATATAATAAATGTTCATTAATAATAAAAATAGTTTGGTAAAATGTCAGTTTAACCTGACTTTTGCTTTTGTTTATGCTCCGAGAATTTTCTTGAATATTTGATGATCTATTTTTCAACATGAATCTCCAAGAGATGAGGGGTGGGTCGGTTATTCAGGTATTTCAGCAAATGAATTTGATTACAGAGTTCAGAGGTTTTCCTCGGAATGGACTGAATGATATTGGCCTCCCCTCGCGGTTGACATGGTCCCTGTGACGGGGGGGGGGGGCGGGGGGGGTACGTCTTCATGCGAAGTTAGAGCCGTGTGTGCCTTTCTCCTCAGCTCCACTCGCCGTCCCTGTTGCCCTGGTCATCATTTTAATACTATGGGCATGCCTGTCATTCCGTATCTCGGTAAAAAAGGAACTGTGGAGATGACAGCCTGCAGTAAGAGTCAGGGGCCTCTGTGTGTCCCCGGATCTGGTTATTATTATCAAATGCAGGAGCAGTGTCATCCCCACGCATGAGGGGACATGGAATAGGCAATGCCTTGCTTTTCTATTTAGATGTCGTGGAATCGTATGTAAGTGAAAATTGTTAGTGGTTCTCTGTAGAATATACTAGGAAAATCACTGGAATTAGAACTAGAAGATTTGTGTGTCTGTTCTTACGTTTTTTAAATCATGGTAAAATATACATTTTAATCTTTCAACCTTTTTTAAATGTACAGTTTGGTGGCATTAAGTGCATTCACGCTGTGCAACCATCCCAAGGACCCATCTCGAGAACTCTGTTCCTTTTGCAAAACTGAAACTCTGCACCCACTAACCACTAACTCCTCGTGAACCCCTCCTCCCAGCCCCTGGCAAGCCCCTCCTGCCTGGAAGACAGAAGATTTTAATTTAATTCCAAGTGCTACCATTGGCTTCATTGTTTGATCTTATGCAAAAATTATTTCTGTGGCTTTTTTCTTTCATATCAAATAAGAATAAAAGTATCTACCCTGAGAGGGAAAAAAGCGTCTGCTATGTGTAGACAATTGAGTAATTGTGGGTTAGTCTACCTATCTATTATATACCCATTTATCTCTCCGTCCATCCACCCGTCTATCTACATTTGTAAGCAGAAGACACATTTACATATGCACATATGTAGTTCTATTAAGTACATGAATTTCTTTAAACAAAGTAATTGTTACCTTTTATATCATTCATAGGAGCTTTTTGACTAAAAAATCTGTCAAATTCTGGGAACTCCCTGAAGTCAGGAGCCTGAAAGAAGCAGGAGCTATTATTATTATTTAATGATTTGTCATTTTCTTAATTAAGTTTTTGTTAAATGGTAGAGTCATAGCTAAGGGTCCTTAAACTATTTTACCCGTGTATGCTTTTTTTTTTTACTATGGGGAGTCTGTTGACTACTCACCTGTGATGTTTTTAATGCTGTGTTTTTGAGGCTCACAATAAAACTTTTGAGAATAAAAGCGTGTGTGATGTCTCCAATATTAACTATAAACTGAAAAATGTAAGACAGCTGAACAGGTTTGAGTTTTTTATCAAGCAGTTGGAAAACAATTGCCTTTCTTTTTTATGTACTGCGCTTGCAGAAATCTCTCAGCCCTCATTTCTGTTAAATGCAATCCGAACAGCCTTGTTCCTTTGTGTCTCCAGCAGACAGCAGAAGACCAAATAGTTTGACTTTTGGAAAATTGGCCAAGTTCAAATATTTTTATATATAATTGAAATTGTCATTTACCTCCTGAGGTTACATTTTATAAAAGTCTAGTATTTTATCAGGACCCTTCTCAATTTGGAGCCTAAGATCATCTATCGCCAATCAAGAAAAATCTTTATTGCCATAAAATTCATCAATATATAATGTTGTTTCATCTGCTACTGTGAATAAACTGTTCCTTCCACTCTCTTTTTATTATGAACATAATTGTTATTTTCCTCATAAATTTCCACTTATTTTTACATGACTTCATTCTTACCTCTGTGGAATGGAATCACCAGAGCCCTGGGAGTAAAAATGGAACCTAAATTTCCCTCTGTGGTTTCATTTGGTGGGGGTGGAGGTAATAACTGTTTGCTCTAACTTACTTATCTCAAAGCTATTCCTGTATATTTAACTTTCTAACATCAAATATATTACATTTTATCTGTAAAAGAAAAAAAGGACATTTTTGTAACTTTTTGAATACTAGCAAGAGAGAGCTTTCACAGCAGAGTACCAAGTTTCTATGAAAGCTGCACGTGTGGGTGAAGGGAACCATAATTACAGCCCTCACAAGGCTGCCTGCGCTGACTGCTGTTCATCCTGGACTCAGCATCTCCTGTTGCACAGGATTCCCAGAGAGAGCTCAACTGGGTACCTTCATGTAGGGAGCAGGTGTCCGGGCAAGAGCACCAGTCAGATTAAGCTCAGTTATGGCCCAGTAACCAACTACCATGAAATCTCAGTCACATCAATTTTTTTCTTACACTTTTGTCTACTGCAAGGCAGCCCAGGGGCCCCACCCATCACGGGCCCCTCAGAGATCCACGGAAAGGAAGCACCCACCGCCTTGAACCTGTTAGAGGGACAGAAATCTCTAGAGTCTCACGTGAACAAGTCTATGTGCTGACCTAGAAGTACAATGTGCCACGTGCGTTTATAACCCATTGGCCAGAACTAGTCACACAGGGGTCGCCTTGCCGGGTCCTGATCACAAAGGGACAGGAAAATGCCATCCTAACGCGAGATTGGATGGCGAGGGGCCAGAAAGAGTGAGCGAACAGCAGGGACGGCCTCTGTTTTCACGACCAAGTGCTCCGAGGGGCAGATAAAACTCGGTGCATGTCTTTGCCATGTGCGCCCCTCTCCTTCTGCACCCCGACGCCACAGCAGACACTGCCAGCTGGGGGAGGCGCAGGAGGGGGGCGGCCTGCTGCTTGCCCGAGGGATTATTTCATCCTGCCAGCCCGGAGGCGCTCGATGACACCCCAGGGTGAACACGCCACGTGGACATTTCTCTGCATCTTAGTAGCTGTAGTACCAGGAACTTTTTTTCCTCACTTGTATCCACAACACAGCCTCCGAGTTGTGTGGCGCTGTCCCATGCTACAGACCGGCAAGGGACATCACGGAATTACAATGCGAAGGGAATGGTTTCCCACGCCCCACCGAATGTGGCTTTTCCCTGCCTAGGGGATGAACTCACTACCTTGAACTCACTCCCTTTTTAGATGTCTTGGACATAAGAAAAACACCCACCTCTGAACTGTAAATCTCCTTGTGGCTGCTCCCTTCGCTGCAGAACTCCTGCTGGAGGCTTTGACAGTTGCAGAAGTGTGGGGATGGGCGGGTTTCATCTTCCCTTTGCTTCCTGTTGCCCCGGCTCCCAGCTCAGGCAGCCCAGCATTGGCTCTCGAGCTCACTCGGACCCTCGCGGCCTAACCCACCCAGGTGAACCGTCTCCTCCTCGTGACTGTCATGTCTTCACTCAGCCCAGACTCCTTGCTGTCCCAGATACGTCACAATCATTTAGATCTTCGTGCTCAGCTCATGGAATGATCCTACCTGTGGCATACTCACTTTTCTCTGCTCTTCTAAAACTTAATAAAATTCAGAACCCTCTGTCCAGTTTTGTCGTTGCTGAGACACCTCACTTCTGCTTATTTATGGGTGTAGCTAATTCCCTTTCATAGCAACTACTTTATATCACAGACGCCCAATTTTGCTAAAATTTCCCTTAAATTGTGTTTGTCAATATGTTCTATTTGTTTTGTATATAATTACTTTATGTGAGTCTTACTTCTCCAAAAGATTATAAATCCTTGATATTATGGACTATAATTCTTTTCTATCTCCATTACATTTAGCATGGAGTTCCGTTGATATTAAGCCCTTAATAAAAACTTCCAAAATTAAATTGCATACCAAAAATATTACTTATTATGATTCTTGTGTCTTAAAATATGAGAAACTTGAGATCAAGTGCTGCAAATCATAAAAGCTGCAAAATATGGTTGAGTACAAGCTGGAATTCAATAACTGTTGAGTATTGAATAAATAAATTCCAGAAGCAAAATTAACAAAAAGATATTGATAATGTTTAAATTTTGTTTTAGCTTAGGGATTATCATTCAACACACATCATTCATCACCTTTTTATTTATTTATTCAACACACAATTCATCAACTTTTTATTTATTTATTTTTAAGCCAAGACAACGTTGTGTGGCTGGGTACAGTCCTACTCAGCTAATTTGATCTGTAATATCAGTAATTTTTTTTCTCTTCACCTGCAACTAATTTTTCTGCCTCTTTGAAAAACAAAATATTTAGCTGTGTGGTGAACGGAACTCCGTTCTTCATGCAGAATCTCATGAAACAAAAATGTGTGCTCTACAATTCTTTTAGAAGTTAAAATTGCTTTTGTGTGATGAGCCATCTGTCATTTTAAAAACCTACCTGGAAGGACAAATGTTTTAATCAATAAATATTTGTAGGATGTTTTCTGTGGAGAAAAAAACCCCTGGGAAATAGAGTTCTAACGAGATGCATATATGACTCTCATCTGTAGAAACTTCGTTGGAGGGGGCCGTGGGGAGGCCGTGACTGCCAGGTAACCTGGAAACGGGGCGCATGCCTTGGAAGCTCCTGAGTCCACCCCAGCCTTGGAATGAGTGTCCCACCCACCACTTCCACAGTGGGAGCTGTTCTCAGGGTGCAGCCTGGAGAGAGCAACGTGCTGTTGAGATCGTCGCACTGTGTGTGTGACTGAGCCCAGGTGAGGCCTCTGTATAAGCTTGTAAGATGCTGGTGGGTGAGTGGGGAGATCTGCTTGTCTTGGGGAGACCTACTTGTCTTGCCCCAAACAAGCCTCTTATGCAAGTTCCCTTGCTCATTAGACCTGCCACCTACCAATCTAAAATTGTCTTTTTCCTTCGATCTCTCCTTTTCCTCTCATTATGGGGCCCAGTTAGCAAACCAACAAACTTACGTGACTAACAGTAGCAACTGGCTCTGCACCCACGACACTAGATTTCCATAAAACTGTGCCATTTACCACCATTTTCTGGCCGTGTAGTCTTAGGAAATTTTTTAACCTCACTGGACTTCGGTCTTCTCATCTGCGTGGTGCAGATAATCATAGCGACTGCGCGTTACTGTTGTAAGTACTTAATCTAATCATGGGCCTCAAATTCATAACAGTGATGCTGAAGAAAACATTAGGATCATGGTAAGGACATAGTTAGGGAATGAAATAAAAACATATATATGCTTAAATCTCTAGATGATTTTTCTCAGTATGATTTTTTGCAGAGGGTCTGAGACTAAGAATAAAGAAAATGATGGGAAGTCAGTATTAGGATAAATGAACTATGGATTCTGATTACTTTTTTTGTTTAAGAAACAGTAGGGATAATTGTGGTTTTTCAATTGGTGTCTTTTGGATGATGAAGCTTTAGTGGGAGTATAACTAATCTGCATTAATCAAGAAAATGGCCCCTGAGTGTTAATATTGTCCTTTTTGTCTTTGGCTTTTGTGTGATGAGCCATTTGTAATTTTTAAAAAAATCTACCTGGAAGGACAAATGTAATAATGCCTTGAACCCCCAGGCAGAAAATCACCATATAATTACACCTGTAAAATATTATCACCACAGTTCTGTCCTAAAATTTGTTAGTCACGGACAAATCTTTTTGCAGGCGAACCCCCCTGGCTACATTGCTCCCCCTTCTGTCTAGATTCATGTGTTGAGCGAGCTGAGTATGGTCTCTCAGGGAGCACAGTGTCCCCTTTGGGAAGCAGCTGTATTAGGGGGACTTGACCTTTCTGAGCTGGGTATGCAGAAATTGCCAATAAAGGTCTTAAAGGAAAGGAAAGTGAGCTAGAAATTCTGTCTCTCAAAGCCTTAGATAGCTTGCTTCACTGACTTTGCTCCAACTAACCTGGTTAAAATCTAGGACCTAACATGAAGATCATTTCTTGTTAAAATGGATATATTTAAGAATAGAAGCCTGATGACAATTGTGGTTTTTAGGAAATATGGCTGCTTATTTGTGACATAAATGACTCATCGTGTCAATAAATACTAACTGAATGTGCCCTGCACTAATTACTGGTGATACACTGGCAAGCAGAACCTAGGGGTTGTGGTCCAGTCGCCAGACAGACTCTATCAGATGTGGTGTTAGAGCCATTCCACGTGCCCTGAGAAGCACAGTGTTGCGAGCACTTACAGCAGGCGTTCTGGCCTCACTGGAAGGGTGGGGTGGTTAGAGAAGGCTTTCCTGAAGAATATACAAGGGAGCATATCAATATCATCTCATTGTTTTTAGCATAAGGCATTTTGCCATCTAGTTATATTATTCTTTGTTCTCAAAGTACCTTCTACAATAGGTAAAACAATAGGTGCATAGTTACAAGGACGAGAGAAAGCACTTTACACTGGAAAGCTCGAATCCCCTCTCTAGCTTGCTAGAGAATTAACTGTGTTGCAGTTACGCACTACAAAGTACTAATATAATTGGCTCAGTGACAAGCAATTAAACTCTAACTTCTAAAGAGAGTTATAAGGATTATTTAGTATAATCCTGTGTATTCTACCTGTCCTCCTTGTGCCGGGAGTCCTAGAAAAATCAGCTTTGATATTATTTTCATCTTCTGGTTGAAAATGAAGAGTCAACAAGGAGTGTTTCCAAAACAATTCTATGGAACTCTGCCCACATAAAAATAAAACAAGTGGGGTCTGCATTCTTATTAGCAGTTTTGGAATGTAGCTGAAGGCTGTGCTTACAGAGCCAGAGGGCCTTCAATGCCTGCAAGTGTCTCCAGAGCAGTAGGCTGTGTTCCATGGGCCCTGGTGGGGAAAAGTTTGCATCACCACTGGACTGACTTCTACCCACCCACAAAAAAGTGTCGTTCATTTCTGTTTCTGTCATTTACAACATCTTTCATGAGTTCTCATTTCCATTTTTAAAACACAGGGCACATGAAGGAT
The DNA here is from genome assembly GCF_964146895.1 of Miniopterus schreibersii. NCBI lineage: Eukaryota > Metazoa > Chordata > Mammalia > Chiroptera > Miniopteridae > Miniopterus > Miniopterus schreibersii. Next base: position 16,830,389 of record NC_138108.1, on the reverse strand, counting down.
GCTATATAAAATCAAATTCATTTTTGTGGTCATCCTATAACTGCTCTTCTGGGATTCTTGTAGCCATCACGCAAAGAGCAACAGTCAACAGCTGAGTGCAAGATGGGATCAGAACTGCCCCGCCTGGTCACCAAACACCGCAGCTTCCCGGGCCACAGGCTCTCTGCCTAAGACTGTCCGTTTGCAGAGATTGCAAATAACCTTCTATGCCAGTGTGTAATCAGTTACTTGATTTTGCTTGTTTTTTACTCCAGAGTTCAATCAGAAGTCCCAAAGGTCAGTATTTTTGAGTTGGAAATAGACCACTTCTGCACAGACTTACAACAACAGGCCCATTCAAGTTTTTCAGAGGAAAGTTTTAAAATGGTAATAGCCAATTCTGCTGTTTGGGACTGTTTCACATTCACAGTTTATTTATGTATTAATAAAGTCCACATTTACAGCTAAAAAAATGGTAAGTTAAAAATGGCTAGCCATGATCAATACTAACAGCTTCTGGAGGTGGCATAAGATACTGGGGTCTCACACTACCCAAATGTTAAAATGTCTGTCAGTTCTGTGCACTGTTCCCAGGGAAAACCAGGATTAAGTGATTTGCACAATGTTGAAAAACAATGTAGTAGCAGGTGGGAGAGCACAGTTCAGCACCCCGTGTGTGAACAGCTCCATCAGCATAGTCAGCTCTACTACCTCCCTGACTTAGACAAGGTTCTATCTCCTTTGCTATGAAAGCTCGTGTCACACAGGACTTTGATAGTCTTCCTTAAGTTCAAAATAATCCCATTAGCATAAATTAGAAATTTTAAAATAATCCCTCTGATTTTTCATGTTATCCAGTATGTTCTTTCTCCAACTCATTCACCCATTAAATTATTCAATGCATATTTATTAAGAGATATCATATATTAAACACTGTACCTGACCCCAGTCAGATTTATAGCTCTTTATTAAGAAATTCTTATAACTTTAAATCATATGTATTTATACAGTTTATAATTGCATATATTAGAAAAAAACAAAATATAGAATGTTGGTGAAGAACCTTCAGACCAATTCTTTTTGGCTCAAGGATTGAGGGATGTGAAGCTTCCCTTTTCTGCTTTGCCCTCTCTGTTTGCAAAAGGGGTTGGTATTTCCTGAAACTTTCTGTCCCACAGCTGAGGGATATGGCCTGAGATTAGAAATTAACTATGAAATTTGTATGCATTCCCTTTGTATGTAGTGGGGTTATAATTTGTGGCACCAAAGTAGATGGGAAAAAAGAAAAAGAAGGCAATAGCCTGGAAATGCTAGTTAAAAATGCTTAACTGTTAACGTTTAACAACATAATTCAACCTTTTCTTCTCAAGGCCCCTTCCCTTTAAAAAATTAGTAACACAACTCATGATATTATGATTCTGCTCCATTTTGCCTTTTGAAGAGTTTAGGAAAATGTTAATGACAAATGATGAAGTTTACTGTTGACCCTTCCAACAGTCCTCACTCAGAGTTAATCACCCCCATCCTGCATTTTTGTGTTTCTTAGTGAGTTTGTTACTGTATGCAGAGTCCTATTGCTCCATTTGTAGCTAAATCATAAATATTTGCTTTGGAATGTATGTTTATGGGCATTTCTTGCCTAGTTCAAGCTTTTTGAGAACTATGATTTTTCATAGTTTTTTTAATCTCTGTATTTCCAAGCCCTAGTATAATGCTTACCACACAATAATAACCAATAAATAATAATGGATTGACTTAAATGAGTTAAATTGATTTCAGTACACTTGCCAGGTAGGTTGTGGCAGTAGATCAGTTCATGCTAGTACATAGCTTTAGAAACCAATAGTACCTGTGCTATCCTTTCTGTAGTAATAAGTACCAGTGCTGCCTGTGACCAGCTCCCCCGTCTCCAACAGATCTTTGGGAAGAATTGCTTAATGTCTAACTTTTGTTTTGAAATAAGCTAAAAGCTGAAAAACTGTTTCTCTGAATATTACAGATCATTTGGGCTCCTGACATAAAAATTTGAATCTAGAAGATGAAGGCAATTAAATCACATTTTCTTATTGATCTTCGTGACAGGTATGAGCTTGGTTCAGATTAGAGGAAAGGTATCAAGAAAGAAAACTCAGAATAATATTTTTAAAGCTTGTGAATAGGCCTCATCTGTTACTGCCACTGTTGCATCTGCTGGCCTTCAGTTCTTCGAGTTTTACATTATTGTCCGGTGACCAAGGCCCAGTTTTTTTCTCCTATTTCCCCAACAATGAGATTCTAGTTTTTACCTGTATGCTCAATAACCTGCTTTCATTCCCTAATAACTGCCTTAGCTCCTCTGGTTCCAGGGCCTTTCCGATACTCTTACAAGATCAGGTGTCCTTACAGGAATTTCATTTTCACTGACGCTAGGCCTTCTGCTTGGGCCTAAAACGCATAATCCTGTGCTCTGTTCAGTTAGCACTATCTATGCATTACCTACGACTCTTCTCAAGTGTGGACCACGCTCCACCTTGACCAGGCCACTCCCTTCCCTCACACCTTGACCTCCTGGTGGTCTCCTGAATACCTGCTGCTTCTGACCTGTTCTTTCAGCTGTCTGCTCTCTGGATCCCAGACATTTCTAGAAAGGTTATTGACCATGTTTAATGAACATGACCTGATCCTGAAGCCATTCCCAAAAGACAACAGGGCTGGGTGCTGCCCTGAGCCATTTCTGGTCACTCAACTCCTCACCAGAGTGGATTTACATGCAACCTCCAGGTAAATATCTCAACACCCAAGCTCAGAGCCTTGCATAGAAAAAGCTTAACACTTATCCTTTGACTTTTCTTCTTCTGGCTGGAGTTATATGAATAATAAGAAATCATAATGTCCTGGAACTTAGAAATGCTAGATTTAGTGTTCAACACTACCTACTTCTAAAGTCTCTGAGAGATCATTTGTTCTCCAAAATTTCTTTAGAAAACCATTTGGTATTTAGCTATTTCTACTTAAGAGTTCATGCAGACTGCCAAATAATTTGTTTACCTCTTTGGGATTTGTGCTTGTCAAGTAATCAGAATTGTTAATGTAGACCTTTGCTTGGTTACTGTTTGGCCAAATGTTTCAGTTTTATCTCATCTGTTTTTTTTCTCTCATAAAAATATTTATTATTTCTACTTATCTCTCAAATTCTTATTTGTTCTTTATTTTCTTCAGAATGAACATAGTTCTATTAATGACAGTCACAGAGAGCAGGGAGAAATTCTCTCTTAACCAATTTATTTCAACTGTTATTTACCTAGTTGCTTACTGGAAATCATATATGTTTTATGTCTTGAAATCCATAAAGAGAACATATTAAAGTAGTGAATCATACTCCCCACTGACATTAATGTCCTTCTCTGCAAGCATATGAGACAATGTTGAACATATGCATAAATTCAGATATTGCGATATAATAGCTTGGGGAATTAGGCCGCCTTTTTCATTAGGTTCTGTAAATAACACAAAAAGAAGATAAAATGACTTTATCATTAAAAAGCACCCTCTGGTTCAAATCCCTTAAAAAAAGAGTTCATTTTTCGAAATATAAAATGTTTGATTGATTTCTTTTATAGAGTATTGGTTTCTTACTGAAATTTAACATTGCAATAAGAATCTACTTTTGAAATATCCAGTCAAGAAAGTTGAGGCATAGACTATATTCTGATTTATAAAGTCTGGAACTGAAGTTTCAAAGTATTTAATTAAAATCTAATAATACGTTACGTATTACTAGACATATACTAAGTAATAGTAACATCATTTCAGATCCAAAGTCAATCTGTGCATCTTTTTTTTTCAATGGAGATAAAAATGAGAATTATTCTATATGCCAAATGTAGATTTTGTGTCCTTTAATAAGATGGGGAAAATTTATTTGAATAGTGTTTCATAAAATGAGAAATATTCAGTCACAGGACTATTTTTTTGTAGTTAGTGGGTTAACATTTCTTTTATTTAATAAGATTATGGTTGGACTTATACAGTAGTTTTTAAAAAACTGTCCTTTTTTGTTGAAATAGAAAGTTTGTAAACCTACAACTGATACATGAAATTCAAAACTATAGGAACTACTGCACTGTTTCAGGGAGAGCCATGGGAAAAGTGAGAAGACCCTCGTAGTTCCACACTGAAATGTTAAAAGCTAAGCTTATAGTTATTCCCAGTGTGTGTTTCTTACAAGAAAAACTCTAGCAAAACATTTACGTTGAAAACACCCCTGCAGATGGCGTTTGCATTTGAATGGTATTATTTTCTTTGTACTCTCAAAAAGCGTTTCATTAAGTATTAATGCAATATTTTGCCCCTGTTATTGTTCATTTTCACTTCTGCTAAACGTTAACTTCTCAGCTTATACAAGAAAAGATGTAGATGAAAAATGGTGTGTAGTGATACAACATAGCAAATCTCAAATTATCACTTTAGCTTCCAAACACTGTTCATTGTGTGGTGCGGGCAACTCAAAAGACTGACTCTACTCGCATGGAGATATCACCAGTACCCTTCTTTGCTTACCATAGCTTGCTACTTTTCTATTATTTCTTTAAAGGTACAATTCTTGGAATGGATGTGATTATAATGCAAAATAGAAAACATCGGTATAGAATCTCTTCTTGCTTCTTTTTCTGGTGAAGACAGAAAATGTAATAGAAATGGCCTTTCTAATCAAGATTCACATACCCTAAAGAACAGGACATTATGCAAGCTATTTCAACAGCAAAAGCCTTAAGTGTGACGATTCACAGAATAATAGGAATAAAAATAATTACGATATTTAGGGGTTTTACAACTCTTAATTTTCATTTGCCTACAATATTTTATTTGACCCTCATATTGGCTAAAAAGTCAACAGTGGGTCTCAGAAACCTTGGGTAGCTGAGCCCTCCACTGAGGTCTTGCCTCCCACAAAGAAAAAACTGTGTCAGGTCATTTGGTTCTTTATTAGCAGCATTACCTTCAATGGATTTGGGTTTCATTCACTTCTTTAAGCCTCTTGTTCTGCATTTGTGGGGCTGCTACATCACAGCATTGACCTGTGGGTGCGAAGTGATACGTAACAGTATTTCCCAGCCCAGCATCGAGTAGAAAGCTTTTCAATAATGGAAACTGGGTATTTAATCAATTTATTTTTTCTCTCAAATTCTCTATTTAAGGGCATAGTCTTTATCCAGGAGTCGAGGTAGTATAGGATCTGTCCTTTCCCCTTCAATAACAAATTCTCTTATATCAGACAGTTTTAAAAGTTTGTGTCTTCTACACAAAACAGATTCCAAAATGATCACCCTGAGGAGCAATGAGAACTTGACCCATAGGCACGTTTGGTCCAGGTGGGAACAGTCACATCAGCACTCGGGCTCCTAGTTTGCCACCCCCGTCAGAAGCAGGCAAGCCCGGCACCCCATTTCGTTCCCATGCGACTTCTTCAGTACACACGCTGTTGCTCTTCATGCAAAAGATGAACATTTTTAGGGTGAACGCAACATACTGCCTATCTTGATTAAGTTGCGTAAAATCTGGTGCCTTTTGAGAAGAGGAAATTTTATGACAGTTGATTCAATTACTGAACCATTAATTGTTGACTAGCTTCGAAGTGCCAGCCACCGTTCTCACGTTGGGGATAGAGCAATGGTTCTGCAAAACATCTCCCTGACTGATTTTCATTTGACTCCTGGGCTAAACCCGGTGGGGAAACTGAGTTCATTTTCTGTTTAAATCATTCTATTACCTATTTTAGTTAGAAAGAAAATGTGCTGGTCTCTACAGCATTTATTAGTGATGTGCTTATTTCACTGTGACAGTGAAACCACGGAGGACGTTGCCTTTTAAGCGGTATAGCATTGCCACGCCGTCTTCTGCTTTTAAAAACCTTATGGCTTTATTAGGCAAGCATTGCTTGGGAAAGTCACCTGTGTTCCCCTGGTCATCACTCCTCTAAACCTTATGTCTCTCAACCATGAGCAATACTGTGTTTAGGAAACTATCTTATTAACTTTCCTGTTCAGTCTTTTTTCTGCCTCATCTATTCTATTCTGATCAAAGGAAAGAATCTTGTGGAGATGTAATGTGAAACGCGGCCATCTTTCAAATTAAATAATTTGACAAGTACTGGAATAAAAGGAGGTGATTGTGTCTCTCCAAAACCAATAAAATATTTATAGGAATTAAAGACTATATTTAATAGTTTTAAAGTTCTCTATTCTAATTGGATTTAAGTTTGGTGAAACACGCCAATTTACACAATTTACTAAATACACTAATCGAAAGGGAATATATTGCTTTTGAACTGCTATTCCATATTTTCAAGAATAAGTGAATTTAGTGATTTAAAATAAATGGGCATCAAACTCTATGTTCCTGGACATCACATTGATGAACAATCCTTTTAAAAACCTGCTGTCAAGTAATGTAAGCTGGGTCCAACTAATTTTTTTTTTTTTTTAAGAAAACATTCATTGTTCACATCTCATACATTTTCCAAAGCATTTATTTTAAACATCTTACATACCCGGAGAGGAGAAAAAATATCATGGAAGGTGATACTGGATCCTTTTTAAATGACATATTGTAATATGTTTAAAGAGTTCATTTTCTTTAACAGCAATTGGTCAAGGTGTTGAACCATTAGTCTCCTTTCTTCCTGAAGAATTATCCCTGAAAGGACCTGTTGAATTTGAAGCTCTAATTAAAGACTTAATTAGTTGGCAAGCTTGTTAAATTATATATTGTAAAAGTGCATGACGTTTAAGTGGAATTAACCGCAGTAGTTTTCGACAGAGCTGCATTTATCTACCATATGCAATTGTCTGGATAATTGACTTTGCTCTCCACTTGACCTTAAATGAAAGGGCAGTTACAGCAGACAGGCCCACGGCCTCCGAAGAACTAGAAACGCTGACAGAGCCAGTCCGCATATTTGCATTACACACCCTGAACTAACAATCGTATTTACAAGGCTTCACTAAACGCTTAAATCTATTTTGTGGACAAAAAGGTTTTTAAGTTAATTCATTTTGCAGAGAGAATAATTTAACCAAGTTAGCATTTTGTTGACAGAATTATGATGAAATTCGTTTTGTCTACATAATTGATTGGACAGCTAGCAGAATGCACTTCTCCCCAGAATGAAGCGAACGCAGAAGTTGTCAAATGACATTCCCTCCTGGTCTCAAATCATCCTGTCAACAAAATGAACACAGGATCCTTTCGTCCACAGTACCGAGGTAGGTGCTAATTATTGGGGAATAGATTGCAAAGTGAAATCACCTTCTGTTCTATATTGATAGAAAAATATTCATGCTGTTCGTTACCTAGATGTTAATCCTGCAAAAGGATTGTTCTGGAAAAAGCTTATATCAAACCTGTGCAACAAGGTAGATGTGTGGTTTTCTTCACTTCCAATGCTGCAGACATGAAATAAATACTTAGGCTAAAATTTAAATCGAATGACTAGAGTGAGAAACTTCTGGAAACTAGAGAGAGCTAGAGGACAAAGAAGGTCATGAGCCATATATGCTAGAAAATATTGAAAGCTGCATAACAAGTTATCAACACTGACTGTAAATTTACATGGTTCCCCAGATGTAGTTTTAATTGAATTAGATTGTTGCATTATAATCAACTCGCGCCGAGGGCCTTGCACAGGGACGGTGAGGGTTATGCAGGGCACTGATCATGAACCTATGCCATGCAGGTCATGCTTCTCTGCGTTTGCATATTACCTTGTGCCAAAAAATTTGTCAATACTAAGAATAGATTCCTGCAATACGAGTAGACTGGGCCATTCACGGGACACATAATTATCGGAGGTTCTTTTTCAGACAGCCTTTGTTTTTGAGGTTGGACCTTTCCATTCTGGATGTTCGAGCCAAGAACATAAACAGAACACATTTTGTGACAAGGAAATACTTTTAGGGCTGGCTACCCAGAATAGGAATTAATGCGCATTATATATTAAGAATCTGTGATTATTTATATTTGTGCTTTTTCCTTCATAAATAAAGATGATGGAAGCATTTCCTGTCAGTTCTCATCTCTGAATCCACTCCAAGGAAAATCTCCAGCTTGCAAAATCTAACGTGAATAGATGAATTATTCACTCTAGCTCTTTGAAGCTATCTAGTTAGTGTATATAATCAGGATAAGAAAGCCGGAGATTAACTATTTTGAGACATAGGATCACTTCTTCCTTTGCCTAGTACTTGGTGGGTTATTAGCAAACTTCTGCCAGCTACCATTTGTTTTAAAATTAAAGACCAATGCCAGTGCTCACCTTCAGGTTCAGTGGGACAAATATGGACAGAATCAGGCAGTTGTGTTGAAAGTTGTCTTGGGATAAACTAGTAATTGCTGCAGGCAACGACAGACCAGTTGCAAGTGACTCATCGGGGACAGGCGTAAATATTTGAATATAAAACTAGAACATATTTAGTAGGAAATATATTTCAGTAGGAAGGCTGGAGGAGTTGTATAACTGAAAATGGAAAAATCACTGACTGGTATAAAATTGAGCCATAACGTTGGAGCTGTAAGATAAACTGTCTTCTCCATCTCCAATTCCCTGGCATTTTGCTGGGAAATGTTTTGCCAAATATATTCTGTGTGTATTTAGAAATTGCTTATTGCCCATCGTAAGCCAGTTGGATTTGGACAAAGGACAAAGTACATTATGTAATGTCTCTATCCTAAATTGATCATAATTAATTTGGGAATATAATACCCATATGGTTAATTTAGGAAATAATCCTAAGCAACATAATAAATGTATGTCATGATACACACAACATATTCATTAAAATACATGCATTCTTTTAAATATGACCTAATATAGAGTCTAGAAACACATATTAATAGTATTCAAAGCAAAATATGTACACCAAACATGTTTCTTTAATAAATTTAATATATTTTAAAATGTACATCCATCTTTAACCAAAACCCTTCCTAGGAACATAAAATAAAACATGTTCACATTAATTTTTTGAAGCAAGAAAGTAACACAAGTGTGAAAATAGGAAATGAGCCAAATATGGGGAATTTGTCCATAGCACAGTGATTTATATACTTGCTGTTGGTCACCTCACGTCACATTAAATAATTCATTGCACTTGTGTACAAATGTTGTAACATCCTTACATTTTCCAATATTCAGGTACATGCACATACACAAACATTGAGGAAGGGTTATTATTTTCATTTATAGGTGAATGATGAGAATCCCAAATTCAGAGATGGTAACACATTACCCTGGTCCTCAGAGGAAATGAGCCAAGACTTAAGGAAAAAACTGGTCCATGGAGCTAGATTTTTCTGAGACAAGTACAGTTCTCTTTTCATTCCGCTGTGTAAGGCTTCTTAGAAGAAATAAATCTTGAGCTGGAGTAAAAAAATGATTAAGAGACTATCTTGTGTGAGTGAGGTATTGTTAAAAAGACGCAATCTGACTAGCTGGAAAGCTATGAAATTTCAGGGTAAACCCAGTGAATGGACTTGGCTGATGGAGGGCTTAGTTACCGAGCTGAAGTGTTACCTGAGAGAACAAGTCTTAAGGAACTTTCTAGAAAATGGAATGATGACATCTCTATACCATGTTCAAAATTCCCTTTTATAAGAAAGGTAAAATGAAATGAATATATATGTGCTTGATGGGTTAACTTCTTAGAGCAAATGAACACACTTCAGTGATACATTTTAATTGGGTTATTTAGAAATTAAAATAATTTTGCAAGGCGTAACGTATTTCAAAGTATTAGAGGTAATCCAGGTAAAGAGAGCCCTGTTTTTTTCACAGCAGTAAATAGAATATCAGGATTGTCAGCAGCAATACCTACCAGGGATGTGGAAAGTTTCTTTGGCACCGAATGCACTCAACCCCACTAACAGGACACAGAGAAAACATCATCGCAATATTTTTCACATGGATTTCAATTAAGTGGGAGAATGAACAATATTAGATATTTACAAATAAAAATAATAGTGGATTTTCAAGTAAAAATGGCAACATGGATGTAAGTACCTACTACACAGCCTTTACACACTCCTCTAAGGTGAGTACAGAGAGATTTATTTTTAGAGGCCTACACCCACAGAGACTGGGAACAAGGGAAAAGAGACGACAGAAACCATAGTTCTACTAGTGGCAAACGACTTAACAGAGCTGAGCAAACAGAATCCCGAGCCTGTGGTAAAGCAACTCAAGGACCAACGAGTCTTAAACCAGAATCCTCAATGTCTCATGGATCAGAACTACTGGGCATACAGGTTATTTATTGCTGCAGAGCAAGCTATCCCAAAACTTAGTTTTCTAAAACAATATTGAAAGTGGAAATGAGGGATTGCTTTAAAAAAATCAATTTAATGAAGCAGATGCCCATCCACTATTCCACACGGTGGGACATGGCCCCTCCCTTAGTACAACAAAAGACTGGGGGTTTATTTTCTAGAAAGAATAAAATAGCTGTTCCCTTGTCTGAGCAATGCCAACATAATTGAGAGCAAAGGTATGAGCCAGGAGGTTAGGGACCAGGTAAACGCATGTATGTTCGAGTAGAGAGCTAATTAGGTGATCACCGCGGAGAAGGCAGAAACCTGGCTGAGCTTCAGCCAGGAAATAACAGCTTTCCAGGCACTCTGCGCTGACCCTCCGAGGGGATTGTCACCAAGGAGGGAGGAAGCGCAGGCTTTCCAGTCACCCCAGGGAACAACCGGTCCTTTCACCCAGCTTACCAGGGGCAGAAAGAAACAGAAGGAGAAACTGCTTTGCTGGGCACAGGAGCAGCAGAAGCCAGGGTGGCAACCACAAAAGGGCACCTAGCCTGGGAAACGACCCGAGCGGGTAGGGCGAGGCACCCGCACAGCCCTGGGAAGATGCAGGAAAGAGGCTGGAGAGTTGGAAAGAAAGCTGCTCTCCTCCAGGCCCCAGGAAATACAGCGGAAGGTTAGCAAAGGCCCCGGCCCACTCTCCTTCCTCGGCAGCAGAAGGGGCCAAAGCACAGTGACAACTGCAGTGGGAGGGGAGCAGAGACTGGGCTGGACCTGGGTCCCGGCTGTCCCCCGGGGCTTGGTGCCGACAAGCGGGCCTGCAGCCCAGGCCTGCAGAATGAAGCTGAGCCACCTGGTCGCGGGTGAGACACGGGCATGGGCGACCCGGGAGCGGCCCTTTGTTTTGGCTCCAGTGAATCTCGCCTCAAGTCCTCCTAAGCGTGAATCCCTGAAATGCATTTCCTGCGATGCCACAGAAGAATTCTGTTTTTCTCTGGCCACATATATACTAGATGCTGTTGTTTCCCAGCTCTCTTTCCTCCCTTAACTTACAGAACACAGGGTACTAATCTTTATTCCCTCAGCAAGATATTTGAAATTTGTTTTCTGGGAAACCTGACCAGCCCGAGTTTGACATCGAAGTTCCCCAGCTAAAGGATCATCCAAGACATCCCACAGCAAAGCTCACGCCGCAAGCTCCGCACCTGACCTCCTAGTCAGTTGTTAGTGTTAAATACGAACAGGCAACTAGTGGCTACTGCATATTCGAGGAAATCCTCTCGCATTAAAAATAGAGGGGGAAATTGGAGAAAATGGAGACTGCAGAGGGAAAAACGGTGAAAAAGTTGTCACTAATATTCTCAGGGATGCGAACAGATTTTGCAGTCAAAATGAAACGAAAAGGAATAATACAGGCAAGTTGTATTCTGAGGACATTAGAAGATTTTGGAGATAAAGTTAAAGTTGAAATAGAACAAAACGACAAAGAAAAAAAAGAGGAAATATAAGGAAATTATGCGTTATTAATTCAGAAGATCTAACAGCAAAACACTGGAATTTAGAAAGAAAACAAGGAAGGGGGGAAAATATCAATGAAATAATTTAACAAAATTCTCCTACAAGAGAAGAAAGTAACTTTTCAGATCGAAAGAGCCAGTAAATGTTCACCCAGTAGGTTAAAATTGACATGCGACAAAGGCTATTGTGATACAAATCAAGAGAACGCGGGACAACAAGTTCTTATAAATTTATACAAAAGGTCAGGGATTATAATACCTTTGGATCTCCTAACAGGAACGGTGAAAACTAGAAGGCAGTGAAAGAATGCTTTCAATATCCTGAGAAAAATATCATTTCCAAACTGGAATTATATACACAGCCAAACTATCAATCAAGCATTAGAGTACAATAAAGTATTTTGACAGGCAAGGTCTCAAAAGTTTACCTCCCTTATATCCTTTCTCAGAACAGGCTCCACAAAATAGGAGGGTAATCCAAGAAAAAAAAAAGAATCAAGGGTTAGAGAAAGCACAAAATCCAGAAGGGAAGGAGGGAAACTTCAGGACGGTAGCTGCGTCCAGGCAGATAGCAGTTTAGACTGAGGCAAGTTAGAAGGTTCTGGGAGGGAATTCTTTGAGATGATAGACTTAGTAGAATACCTGGCGTATTTAGATGTTTTGAGAGACCATGTAGACAACTGACTAAAGGCTTTCATGGTAGATTATATTTTAAAAAATAAAAAACTAAGCTAATAAAAAATAAAGCAATGCCTAATCTCTTTCTGGAGAGAGAGCACAGAATTGTTCAGGAAAATAAAAATAATTCTCTCTTACCATATCGTTCAGTTGTGATTATAATTAACATGGCATAAGGTAAACTTGGAAAATGATCTATATGAAATGACAAGGTTAGGATATCATGAGTAGGAGGGTGGAGTATGGAAAGGAAGCCCAGGCTGTGGGGTTCAGTGAGGGAGGGAAGGAACAGGTTCCTCACTTCCACAGGGGCTATCGGCTCCAGTTTATTTGAAGGCATTCATGTCACTACCAAAGGATTCATCTTCAAGAGATACAAGTCTTTGTGCTCTGAGAAATGGGAGTAAGCAAGTAGGGAACTGTTATTTTTTGTTCAACAGAAGCTTTTCAGTAACAATAAGCAGACACATTGTCAGATCCCAAGAGTTTTAAAAGGTCATTCACTCCCTAGTAGCTCCAAATGCAAATCTACTTTTTGTATTCATTTCATGCTAACACACTGAAGAAAAATGCTGGGTGTGAAATCTTTGCCTAATGACCAACCTATTTTTAAATTTTTGGTATTTTATATAACTTGTAGTTACCCAGTAGTTCTTGGTGAGACTTTTAAATATGCTCAACCAATTAACTAATAATAATTAGAAAAGGCGGAAAAAAATTTATGTAAAATGGTAATTTAATGGAGCAAAGCATATTATCCTTAAGACAAAATTCTGTAATAACCAGAAGATTCCAACAATTACTAATAAATGTTCAGGATTTATTGGCTCTCATAATTGATACATATGGTTAAATGATACAGAGGATGGCTTCAGTCATTTTCTTCCTACCAACCATTCTTGTTATAAGTCTAAAGGAGTGGTACACACGCAGAGGCTGATTCAACAAAAAGAAGTTTGTTTCTTTTAAGGATGCTTGTCCGTTACAAGAACGCCCTTGTCTCTAAAGGCAAAGGCGTAAACTCTTAGTATCTTGGACATATAAGGAATATTACATTTAAAAGAATATCCTACAGAAATGACCCTAACATGGAAACAGACACCACGAGCCCTTTGTTTGAGTAAGGGCGGTTCTATACTCAAGTGACAATGAGAATGGTTACCCCAAGAGTCCCAGTTAATCTCTAAGAACATAATAGACACAGCTCATAATATCAAGTAGATTTTTAATAAAATACATAGTTTTACCGAAAAATGCATTATTAGATTTACCCTTTCCTGCTAAGTGAAAGACTGCCCCCATCCCCATCTTCCCTGTCGTAATTACTCTCCTTGTTAACACCTCGTAATGAAGGGAAAGCAAATCAGTAGTGTCATTATACCTTGTGCGAAACAGAAGCAACACAGCCATTAATGACTTTAGCATATGTTCATGTTTTCCTGGCCACTGGGAACTTCATTCATCTGTTTCTCCTTGAGGCAAGACATGTCTGTTAATAACATGATTCTGAATTTCTTTCTCTGGGAGTTAATATTCAGAACAAAATTTTCAGGTTCAACCTTAGAGGTGAAGCAACTGAGAGATAAGGTGCCCATAAGGGATGAGTGGCTCTAGGAGCATCTGTTCCCCTATTTCCTCCCTAAACCATATGTCCGCCTTCTTTGCAAATCCGCCCACTGGGTGGCGATATAAATATGCAACACTCTGAGAATAAGGCATCAGAATCTTTACAGACAATGCAAAGGGTTTCTAATTTTAATAGAAACATAGCACTGAGCAATACACTAAGTATTTTGTCACTGACGGGGAGTATGAATTTTAATCTTGCTTAGATCTGCAATTTAAGTGATTACCAGATAATTAGTTTAGTCATTTACACTCCCCCCCCTCGCTCCCTCCCCCAAACAAAAGAATGTGATTTTAATCTCACATGAATCATTTAGCTAACTGCTTCCGTTCTCAATTTTTTTTTTTTTCCTGTCAATTCCGTCTAGTCTTGGTCAAGTTACTTAGCCTCTTCATATCTCATTCTTTTGACTGGCGATCTACTATGAAGAAGCACTAATACAAGTAATTATGAAACACTTTGCAAATGTTAGTGCCAAAGACAACGGCAGTGCTCTGAAGTCACCAGAAGTGTGACAAGTGTTTGGACAAGTACATAATTAAACTGTCCAAACTGCATTAGCTATTGACGGCATTTAACCAGGCCGGACTATGTCTACAAACTATGAGTTTAAACTGCAGCGGCCTCTGTAAGTGCCCCAGACTTTCCCAGAAAACTGGGAAGGGCACTGACGTCTGAAACTTTGCCTTATCTTTAGTGGCTGTAATGAAAACATTATCAGATTGAAATCTCTTCAGTTCCCCCCTTTGTTTCCAGTAGAAGAAATGGTAACTCTGTTAATTAGTTTTTAAGGAAAATGTTGAGTGGCATTACACATAATGACAAATCCGTAGCACTACAATCCAAAACGGAATGCTTTTTATAACCTAAATGTCCCAGCTTCCACCACTCCGTGAGTGTAATTAAAGTCACATTAATATTTGTGCCTGAGTCTCACTGATACCAAGCTCTCAGCGGCTCACACGGGCACTGATTACTCCACACTTCTTGAGATGTGACTGAAATGCATCCTGACCTGAGCGCGGTTGTCCTTCACCCTCCCCCGTAGCAGAGCCATTCCCTGAAGCTGTCGGCGTCCCCTGCAGCACCACTGAGGGCCACGGACACAGGCCTGCTTTG
The DNA here is from genome assembly GCF_964146895.1 of Miniopterus schreibersii. Classification (NCBI taxonomy): domain Eukaryota; kingdom Metazoa; phylum Chordata; class Mammalia; order Chiroptera; family Miniopteridae; genus Miniopterus; species Miniopterus schreibersii. The sequence goes on along the minus strand of NC_138108.1, from coordinate 16,815,188 downwards.
TCTCCTCTCATCGGAGCCACTATTTCCCTGGTCTACTAGAGAAGTAGAAATCACCCCCAGTATTCACACAAAGGAAATCTGATGCAGAGAAGTAGTTACTTAGGGGGTACAAGAGCTGGGAATCCCAACAGGCGAGTGATCATGAGCCACCCTGGGATGAGCAACGCGGAGCCCGCACGCCCCTGAGCTGGAAGAAGCGTTGCAACCAGACGCCCGGGGGGAAGCTGCTGCACAGATGGAGAGCCTGTCGGGAACTGGACTCAAGAAAGAGGTGCGGCTACTGCTCGAGAAGCTTCCAGGGCGGAGTGGAGGTAGATAAATACCCAGACTTCTTTCCCTCCCTCCGATCTGCCCCTGGGACCCTGTCATTGTCTCAACCCAGACGGCAGCCGGCTGACAGACTGCCGCAGGAGGCACGCACAGCGCTGCAGGACAGAGCAGAGCAGATCAAGGGGGAAAGGGACCGGCGGGCAAAGGGGTGCAGGACCTGGACAGGAAGGCCTGCTGTGGCTGGGGCGATGCTACGGCCCTTCGGCTGTGAGCCCAGGCCTCTCGGCCCACGGCGGCTGCTCTGTCACCCACTCGCTCTGCAGAATGAGTCACACGCCCTGCTTCTAGAGCAGGAAGCCACCCCCGGTATTGCCGCCTCACCATTTTATCTGGCCAAGTGGCCTTAAACTGACACCAGTCCCTTCGTGCAAATGCAGACCCTAGATAGCCCACAGACTCACAAACAAATCTGAGTTCCTGAAAGGACTTCCCCCAAATCCCATGTGATCAGCAGTCTCTCCACTTAAACAAGACCCCACGGTGCTTATCAAAACCTCACTTTTTCTTTTTTTTTTAAGTATGTCTTTATTGATTTCAGAGAGAGGAAGGGAGAGAGAGATGGAAACATCAGTGATGAGAGAGTCATTGATCGACTGCCTCCTGCCTTACTCTTTAGGGTTAATTGACCAATCTGCCCTTAACGTGGGGACCCCCAAAGCACGCCACCCACAGAACTTAATAAAGGCACATTCCCCACCCAGGTCCTACCTCTGAGTGTGTGCATTTTGCTTGATATCCCCCGGTGGCCCCTTAAGGGATGTCGTGTACCTTCTCCAGAACCTGTGAGTAATAAACTTATTTCACTCTCTCTTGTGGTCTTCCGTGGAACTGTGGCTCGCCACCCAGCACCCTGTGCTCCACTTAACAATCGTTGCCCCGGCTGGTGTGGCTCAGCAGGTTGAGCGTCGTCCTGTGCACCGGAAGGTTGCCGGTTCGATTCCCAATGGGGGCGTGCAAGAGGCGGCCGATTGACTTTCCACTCTCACAATGATGTTTCTCTCTCTCCTCTTTCCTTCCTCTCTCTCTAAAAATCAATAAAAATATTTTTTAAAACAACAACAACAACAAAATCCACACAAAGGTTAACAAAGTCATCACCGGATGGCAGGCTGGATTTGACCTGAAGGCCATCGTAGCCTGATTACCTTTTCTCTACAGCAACTGCCACCACTACTCACATGTTCAGGACTCAGGATACTTCGGTGCAAGATCAAGAGAGGAAGACTGCGTTCCTCTGTCATTAAGAGGGTTTTGCAAGAGGATTTATTGACTTCAAAGTATTAGAAACATAATGGGCGTAAGTCTTATTTCTCAACCTATTTCAATAAGTGTTCCATTTATTTAGCATTTAAGTTACATTATACCAGAGTTTGGGTCACCATGTCAACATCCTGGCAGGAATTTCAGTGTCAGTCATTGTAGGAGCTACCAACTTGCTCCTAGAATCAGAGAAAATATAAAAGCGTATAGTATTGATAAAATGAGATAAATGCCTTTAAATATTACACTGTCGTAGTCACCAACAATATCCTCATTGTTCCAGCAACAGACCCCCTTAAAGACCAGCGATTTCACATACGCGAAAGGATGGCAGGGTGTGGAAAACCTGTGTCTATGACTCCCACAATTCACGGATCACGCCGATCACCAGCCAGGAGGCCTTGCTGCTGGGTGTGGCCTTGTTCTGTGAGCCCTTCTTCCTGCAGCAAACTCTTTCTTGTGGCCTTCCCTGCCTGCTACGCCAAACATAGCTCTATTTGCCTGAAGCCAATCCTGATAGAAGCCTCGGGTTACTCTTTTGTTGGGGGAGGTCATTACTTTGTTTTTTCTCTTTTTGCTTGAGTCCACCTGCCAATCAGTAAACATAAACAGACCCAAGAAGTGGGAACAATTCCTAATCCCACACGTCAGGCCTAAGTCACTAAGTCGTGGTTTAAGCTCAGCGAGGACGCCTGCCCCACTTCATCTGGTTTCATAAGCAACTGACAACTTCCCTGCAGGAGCTCAGAGACACCTGGTCTCCTAGGCTTTATTTTCAAGATGGGTTTGTAAACCATCCTGTACATAGTCGTGATCCTAGTTTGAAAACAAACCATTCTGATTCTAGAGAACTTGTTCTGGAGATAGAGAAGCCAGGTTTTAGATGAACCGAAGGTTGGGGTAGAGTGGAGATTCAGCTGAGTGCAGTCATTAGCATGTGTGTGTTGGTCGGCTGCCCTGGCTCTTTCCGCAACATCAGGGAAAGCCAGCCTTAGATACCCGAGACAGGGCCCTGGAGTCGATCGAATTCAATACAGGGTGCTGGAGAAGCAGTAAAAAGTCTGTAGGGAAAAAAAGAGAAAGACATGGATCTATGAACCAACGAAATAGGCTGATTATGGTAGTTACAGATTTGTTATAGATATATTGTAGATTTCTTTTTAGATTCTATCAAGAAAAATAAATAAGTAAACAAGCAAAAAACATCCCTCACGATGGGTATTTTCTTCCTTTGGGCATTCTACAGGGAACAGAATAGGACGTGCCAGCCCTTAGCAGGCATTCAAGTTGCAACTATGCATGAATCGTAAATGCAGACAGTCCGTTAGAATGTGCGTGCTGGTCCTGCCCAAGGTGGGCCAGTGTGACTCAGTTCCCCTACTTAGATCTGCATATCCTGACAAAACCGACTCTCCGGAGACCTGGTAATTTCCTCCCATACTGAGCGGGAGCAGGCTTCCACTTGACGAGGCCGGGTTATAATCTGAATGTGTAACAGTCAGCGTAAAAAGACAAGGTTTGGAGAGCGAATCTGGTGGCAGGTCTCTGCCGGCCTCTGCGATGGTGGATGCAGGAAACTAGGCAGCAGAGGCCCGGAGGCGGGAGAAGGGACACAAGCATCCAAAGCGGGACAGAGGCAGAGGCAGGATTGACGAGCGCTCCATTCATGGGCTACGTTGTATCAGATGAAATGGGAAAACTGTGAATGAGGCTGTAAAGGCATGTCAGGATCTGGAAGAATTTTATGACCCACTAGAGTTGCATTCTTCTATATTTTGATACGACTAGGCCCTTTTCAGAGTAATATACACTTTAAATTCTTCCCCGACCGCATCAAGGCAGTCTTCCGAACAATAGATGCTAGTATTTCAGAAGTAATAGTTTTTACTTTTATTTTTATTTTACTGAAGTCAGCAGTTTCTGAAGAGTAACCTAAACTCTTTTCTAAAAATGACCCATCTTTAACGGTCTACTTTTTAACACGTTAGGGGTTGAAGGAGACAAAAACGAGACCCTATCTGAACATAAAACAGTAATGTCATAGATAGTAAAAGAGAAATATTGATTTGTTCTCTTGTTTTCCTTCAAGAAATGGCAAATTGATAGCTTCTGTAGTTAGGACATGCCTCCTAAATACAGGCTATATGGCTTTTCACATATTGTCAGGCCACAGAAACTTCGACTCAGAGACTGGAAGGGACGGTTCCTCTGGTTTTACCTTTGTCACCCAAGCAGCAATCAGCTGGTCATAATCCCTGACGGACGACGCACAGCTCTGCTTCCAATGCCCGCAGAGAGAAGGGCCTTCCACCGTCACGGACCGCTCTGTCCCCAGCTGTCTAGACAACCAGAAAGCGCCACCTTATGGCGATCTAAAATCCGTTTACTCGTGGCTGATGGACATCTTCCCAGTTACGTTGATGGAACTATCCGGGGTAATTCATCCTTTAACCTAAAGTCCTCCAAATAAAGGCCATACAGGAGGGACACACTGCGTCTCTCTTCTCTGGAAATACACAGCCTGGAGGAACACTCCCAAGCGGTGTCTTCACCAAGCTCCACCTTTTAAAAGAAGCACATGTTAGATTCCAATCAAAAGTATGATTTCAATGAAGGCTAACTTACTTATTTACACATAATCTAAATGTCACCGTATTATGGTTTTGTATGTGTGTGTGTGTGTGTGTTTGTTTTTTGCTTTTTAGCATGGATTTTCCTTAAGTTGGAGTACAGGTCCCTTACAGAGCAACCGGGTCGGATGCGAGGCAACCAGGCTTCCCAGTTAGTGCCGCTGGGGGATGCTGGTGGAGAGGAGGCAGAGCAGGTACATAGATATCATACTGTATTTCATTGACTCTAACGTGCCACTGGTTACAAGATAAACCTCTATTTAATGGGCCGCTGTGGATCAATGAGTAACGGCATTTATTAGTTTGAGATATTATGTAGCTAAATGGAGGCTGAACCAGACCATTCCTCCTCCTGCTCTGCCAGAGGGCTGATGACCGCGACAGGGCCACACCAGGCGGCGACTCCTCTCTCAGGCTGTGTTACTTACGCCAAAAACTTAGTCAATATTGAGAGTGACTAGGGCTCTAGAGAAAGAGACAACATAAAATATGTTCTTTTTAAAAAAAAAAAAAATTGCATCATTTAAAGGCAGCTACCAGTAATTTCACCATTCCTTTATAGTGAGATGTTCTACATCCCTGGCATGTAAACACTAAGTGTAGACTTAATAAGCCTTATCAGCTGCACGGCACTCTGTGTGAAGCTGCTTTCTTCTTTCCAGACCTTATGGAAAGCAGTAATGGCAAGAGGAAAGGAGACTGAGAACTTTGGGGTGAAAAATGCGGTCAAAAAGGAGGCGTGGAGACATGATCGCCACCGCCTTGCTTCGTCACCTGCTGGTCAGTGTCTCCCTCAGCGTGCCCAGTTCATCAAGTTCAGAGAGCAAGTCACCAGTACCACGCACAGGGGGACACAGGAAAAGCCAGACGGAAGGACCTGGAAGTGAAGGATTCGCCGTTGATAGGAGCAGGAGCTGATACCCTTTAAATATTCTGCTGCTATCGTTGGATACACACAACCTACTGATGTACAGTATCGTGTTATAAAAACTCAGGCTTGGATTAGTTTAGCATGCACTTCATTTGCCAAATCGATGCTGGCATTCTGGAAGAAAGTCCTTAGAGAAAAATATAAACTGAATGTGTGCTTTTAAAATCAAAAAGACTAAAACTGAGAGAGCTACATGCTACAGTGGTTGAGTAACCTTTTGCTGTATTAAATAAATCAGGACCTCTGACAACTTCCTTGAGTCTTTGGAAGACAATAAACTCGCTTATTGAATTTAACATGGCTCAGGGGCCTAACTATCATCTGGCAGTTAGGAACCATGACTTGAACTTGCTCAACTACCTTTACCAAATCACGTACTCTCTTTGGCAGTCCCTTGAAATACAGAATATTGACCTGGCTCGTAAGGACCAACATAATGATTTTAAAGGCTCACCTGACATATAAATGAGGAAACAACCTTGGACGGAATCAGAAGTTTCCTGCTCATTACAGGGGGAATGTTCACTCACACTCTCCTTTTCCCTTTCCTTCCCCATATTTTTTTACCTTTGTATTTTATCAAAAACAATAAGTTTTGTTCTTTCTCTTAACTTGAAACTTAGGGGGAAAACACAGCAAAACAAAACAAATTCATTCTCTTCTCTCTTAGCTATTGATAGGGAACTTTGCAGATATCAAGACAAAACCAGGAATTATTGGCAGAGAATAAAATTTGTAGCTATTGTCAACTTGGCACTGAAGCTTATGTGTGAAGTATGATGCTTTTTACTTTCCCTAGGTTTTTAGAGGAATTGGACTGTTATTATTCAGTTCTCTCTCTCTCATCTCTTTATTAGCTGAACAAGAAAATCATCCTATCGAATTGTGGTCACATGTATGGAAAAAAATTATTTTCCCAGATTACTGGGAGCAAAATGTAACAGAAAGAGCAGAGAAAGGCTATAGTATAGACAGGACATTCTTTATCCTGCTAGAATGTGACCCCCTATAGATACTGATTACAAAATAGTCCCTATGTTTCTTCCCTTTATTCATGCTCTTTGCAACATATTTGCAACTCCTCCCATCAAGAGGGTTATTGCTTTCCCTTTGACTCTAAAGTGTTTGTGTGTTTTTTATAATTTGATTTGGCCAAAAGAATGTGATGGAAGTGATGATGCTCCAGCTCTGAGCAGAGGTCTCAAAAGGCCTTGCATTCTACCACTCTTTCCCAGACACATACCTCAGCCAAGAGCAGAAGCCCCGGCTACTCTGCTGGAGAACGAGAGACCATGTGGAGCAGAGCCCAGAAAGCTGAGATCGCCCTAGGCTAGCTAAGCCTGACCAACCCACCAGCCGACCCAGATGCATAATAAACTTGGCCAGTCAAGGTCAGTTAGGTCTGGCTTAAATCAGCAGACCCGTCCAATTAATCCATAGACCCGTGAGTTGAAATAAATGTGTATTGTTGTATGCCACTGAGCTTTTGCAGTTGTTTGTCACGCAGCGTTATCAGGGCAAAAGATGACTGATACAGGGGTTCTTCTACAGTAGAACTTGTCTTCCTTCCTCAATTCCAATACACCAACTGTACTGACAAGTGGCAGTTGGTTGAGGCATCAACTTCTTTCTGCAAGTCTAGTGTAAAACGTCTGGAAGTTCCCAAGAGAAATAGACTGGATGCTAGTTGTCCAATTTCTTTTCTCCCAGTTTACCAGAGGAGAGAAGTTTGTTCCTAATGTTACCTCTGACACCAGCCTACATGTCTCCATATAACTGTCTCTCGAGATTAATGGTTTATCTTTGTCTTTCGCTGTCCAGATTTCTGGCAAGGGTCTCTCATTAGCTGACTCTCCTTTGAAACCAGCTGGAGAAGGGGCCTGTGGGAAATGTATTTCCTATCTTCTGCTCTGGGATGCAGAACTACTTTAGTTGGGGCTGGTGATGAGGCCAAGTTGACAACAGAGAATTCAGCCCATAACCAGTCCTTGAGGTAGTGACAGTAAGTTTGATGTCCATAAGTTTTAAGAAAAAGAGCCTCTATATGTAGGTAGGAAGTTAGAGTGTGATATCTAAATATTACTTAAATGTAATTTCTGAGAATTAAACCAGGAAAAGATTGAGTTGGGCATTCCTGTCATATAGTAGTTATCAACAATTTGTTCTTCACAAGGGTCTGGGCCAGTTTCTATTTCTCATTATATATTTAAACTTTTTCCTGAAACTTACAAGCTTTGGTAAGCTTGACATCCTGTTTTCTGATCATGCGGTTTGTTAAATCATTTCTCCCTGAGTTTCACGAGATAACATGCAGTAACATTTGACCTTGTCTTACCAATTGCATGGAAAATATTTCTAATTCTAATTTGTGGCTTCTTGTAGCACTGGTGGCACTAACACTGCTTTTGTGCTCATTGCACATAATGGAATGAATGTTCTTTGTAAAATCTCTCTGAAATAAGACTACAACAATACACTAGAGATAGTAAACAACACAACTGGCGCATGTGGTTAGTGGTGGTGGGCAGGTTGCACAGGTTTTTAAAGTGTCCCTGGCACATGAAATTTGCTAGGTTCAAAGATCATGAGCAAAGGACGATCTGTATATATGTGAATTTCCATCTCACGCAAGATAAAGGTCAGGTGTATGGCAAAGAATGTGTGTCAAGAATTATATTTACACAATTTATTAAACGCTCACAACAGGCTGGCGAGGTGAGTATCATTCCCATTCTGTACATGTTGGAGTTGAGGGTCAGCGAGGGTAAATAATTAACCCCAAGTTTCACAGTTTATAAATGGCACAAGGGGAATTTAAATCTATAGCTTCTGACTCAAAAACCGTGTGCTTTCCTTACTTCATCTCTCTGCCGCCATAAATGCAATTTTCCAATAAATAAAATCCTTGCTGTTAGGCTGAGAGGAGAATAGCGATTGTTTTTCTGTCTTGCTCTTGTTGTTATAGCCTCCACGGCTGAGTCTCACTTTGGAAGGGAGACGCTTCAAATATGAAGCTTCTGCCTTTCCTCTCTGGGGCTTCTCATTTTCTGTTGCAAACAAAAGTTGCAAATGAAATCATACCTCACTTTATTGTGGAGGACTTTTTTTTTTCAGTTCCCCCAAGGTTCTATTCCTTCTTCCTACCAGTACATTGTTTCTTTTCAGAAGATTTCCACTGTCTTTGTGTGTGTAGTGTGAGGGGGATGTTGAAACCAGGTCTTTGCCTCCTATGGAAGTTGAAGGGCAGAATCCCTCCGCCCTTTCCCACCCTCCATATATCCGAGGGTGTGGACCTGTCACTCAGTCAAATGGCTCTTCTAGAGCTTTGAATTTTGAGTGAGGGATGGAAGTCACAGGGACAATTTGTCGATCATGTAAAGCAAAGGCAAACTATTTCTGTTATAAGAATGACTTCTGTAGTCCCTGTTTCATTGCTGGTTTAGGTTCTATCAATTTACAAATAACAATCTTCCCTTAGATTGTGTGAGTATAAGTTGCTACAATGCTTCCTTTTCTTATTGAAGTTACACACATTCAATTTCTAGGTTTGCAATTAAAGAATCTGAATTAATATAATCTCTGTAAGTATTAATTCACCTGCCTTAACTAATTTAAAATGTAAATAATAAATATTAAAATTAAAATTAATTAGAAAATTGGAGAAGAAATCACTTTGTATTAAGTAACTATCTTGTATTTAATATATAATTTAGTATATAATATGATTTCAGTTGCAATTAAAAGAAATAATTCCCACTGTGTTTGAAAATCTTGAAAGAAAGTGAAAGAAAAAACCATGGATAACAAAGAAAAGATGGAGCTGTGAATAGTTACTACACAATACTTATGGCATAAATACACTAATAAAAGCGGGCCTCAACGTTGACTAAGAGCTTTCTGGAATTCTAAGCAAGAAGAAAACATTGTCAGTTGCATGTGTCTGAAGATTCCTAAGATAAAAACTAATCACTTACTCAGAAGGACAATTACTCCTCAAACTAGATTCAGAGGAAAAAAACCTGGTCTCATGTTCTCATGTGGGAACTGTACAAAATGTGGTAAATAGTGTTTGCAGAAGCACCTGTAGAGGAAACACTGCACTGTGATTCACAAACTGTGTTTAGTGATGCTCCTTAATGTAGGCCGATAGCATGATGCCAGAGGGAATGCACCGAAAGTAGTTCTGTGGGACAAAAACGATGGGGCCCAGGAGTGCAACTCTCTGTAGTGCTGCTGTTTTATCCGTGGACAGATCTTACACTATTTAGAGGAATGGGTGAGCTATTGAGATTCAAGAGCTGCTCCAAAACTATTGCTCCCCTAAAGTATTGCTGAGTACTGAGGTTCAGGTGACAGGCAGTTATGTAGAGGTCCCTCCTTTCAGCTCCAGAATGCTGATAACTCCAACTCTTCCCTTTCATTCCACCCACCACAGGGTTAGAAGCTGCTCCCTGCAGTTACTAATATTGAGGTTGCTCAGCATTCCTTTCTACTTTTTCAATTTCAAACCAATTCCTTGTATCACATCACACTATTTTACAAATACCTATGTTTACTGCTTTTCTGGCTGGGCCTTGAAGCATATAGAGCCTATAATGCACAAGATATGTCTCTCTTGAGGCAACTAAATGAAAGTTGGGGATATTATTTTGGGGCTTAAATTTAGCTTTTAAAACCCTCAGGCCATCTTACCTTTCTCAGCAACTAACCTTCCATTTCCACTAAGTACTAATGGATTTCAAGTCAGTTAACATAAGAATAAAAATATCCAACATATCTTTTTTAGAGATAAGAATAAACACCAGTTGAACTAATTATAATTTAACTTGTGATACTACAATTCCTCACCATTAGTATCTGTTTATAGGCTATTCTGGCAACACATTTCTCATTTCGGTTATGACAATTGTCCTTTTGGCCAACAGCCAGTTAATCAATTATTACACAACAGCTGCAGATGGGATTCCAATATACCTGTCTCCAATCTCAGTATTCAGGTTCTCAGAGGTGGTTGGATTGTAATGAACAAAGCCAAAGTACATTTTTCATATGTCCAAGCAAAAAAATCTATATTTTGCCAGGAGAAGGTAAGAGTTAAAATAGTCATGTTCAGATTTACTAGAAAAGAAGGCAACACTTGAAAGGATCAAAGTATCTAAAGAGAAAGTTCCTGCCCTCTATCTGCCCAAATTCTTTCCCTTAACAACCAATAGATGAGACTTAAAATCAGGTACAGAGTAGAGGTGTGTTTTAAATTTCATATATCTTACAGGATACACATATTAAAATTGATTCCAAGAGTCCTTAAGAGTCTGATTACTGTCATTCTTCATCATATCCTAGGGTGAAAGTCTTAGTCATTGAGGAAGTTCACTCCCGGGCATCTACCAACTATCCAACTAATATAAATAGTCATTGTCATATTAGTAATGACAGCCATGTGTCAACAATTTTAAATTATTTAAATGTATAATGGTGTTACTTCTCATTAAAGACCAAAAGCCATTCCTATTACCATTAGGACTGTCTTGATTTGCTCTTTGAGGCTCCCTGTTTGCCTAGGTGAGATCAGGCTTGAAGGAGTTGTTAATTAAGGGACTCTGTCCTCACAGAATTAAGCAATGGGCACATGGCCCAAACTAAGTTAACTGAACTCCTTCTTGCAAGAACTTGGAATCTTGATCAGAGCAATTCAATAGCACCAACCCCCCAATCAGATTCTCAATTACTAGGCAACTACTAAGTACTGGTTCCTGCCTTTTTTGAGCCTCAATTGCCAGCACTTCCTTTAATTCTCTAAGCTACCCAATAGCCACCCTCAAAAAATCATTTTCTGCTTAAATTTATAGAGAGTCAATTGCTATTGCTTGCAAGAACTTCTTTCTAAAGGATGATCTCTTTTTATACATGAGAAAATTGATGCTTAGGGCGGTTAAGGAAATTGTCTAAGGTCAAACTGTTTGTAAAACGCAGAGATGGGATGTTAACTCAGGTCCCTCTGATCTTAGGAAGCCAGTGCTCAGATAAGGTGGCTTTGTAACTGAAAAACAAATTTTACCTCTTCAAGGTAGGATACTTTTGAGCTGTTTTTAGAAATCTGAGAGGCTGCAAGCATTGGTTCTGGTAATGCATAGTGTGATGGATCACCTAAACAAATGAGTGAGATTCACAAAATAAGAGAAAGGCTTTAATACGAATGGGGAAGGACCCATGGCCCAGGCTCTTCCTATGGCTGAGAGAGGGTTATAACTAACCAGGCTTTATAACAATGGGCCAGATCCCATCTGGGAAACAGTGTTCCCCTGTGATTTACTTCAACAAAGGAACCTAAGTAATATTTTAAAATAAGATTTCAGTGAGAGAAAATAGTAACAGTTTAAAAGTGGGTTTTTTTTGGAAAAAAATGTATCAGTTTGTAACAGAAGTTAACAAAGAGTTACCATATGCTCTGGTAGTGCTAGGCTAGAATATACTCAAAAGAATTCAAAGCAGAGACTCAAACAGATACTTGTACCAGCAAGTTCATAGAAGCACCATTAACAACAGCCAAGAGGTGAAAAGAACCCAAATGCCCACCAGTGGAAGAACAGATAAACAAAAAGTGGGATGCACAGACAATGAATATTATTCAGGTGTAAAAAGGGACGCAGCGCTGGTCCCTGCTACAGCCTGGACACGCCTTCGAAACCTCATGCTACGAGACAGACGCCAGACAAAGGCCGCCGATCCTGTGATTCCATGTACATGAGATAAATCGACAGAGACAGAAAGCAGGCTGGAGGCTTCTAGGGGCCGAGGGAAGGGGAGGGTCGAGGGTGACTGTTTAATGGACATAGGGTTCTACCTTGAGGCGAGGAAATGCTTTGGGACTAGATAGAGGTGGTGGTTACTAAACGCCATGGAATTATACAGTTTAAAATGCTTGAATTTATTTTATGTGCATTTTACTTTAATTTACAAAATAGCCTCCAATGTGCTAGGTACAGTTCTAAATACTTGACATGTAACACACATTTACTTTCCAAGACAAACTTATGAAGTAGGTTATTGTTACCATCTCATTTTTTATAGACAGGAAAACTAAGGATAAAAAAAATTAAGTTATTTTCTCACGGTCACAAAGCTGTAAAGCAGTGGATTTATCATTCAAACTCAGGCATTCAAGCTCTGGCTCCCGGCCTGCGCGTCTCAGCCTTACACGCTTATACTCTTCACGAAGGAAACGTTGCGACTGTGGTCACATCAGCACTGCCCAGTGGACATTTCTGTGATGACAAAAATACCCTATACCTACGTCGTTCAATACTGTAGCCACTAGCCGTGTGTGGCTACAGAACACTTGAAGTTTAGCTAAGACAAGTGAATATATAAACTTAAATTTTGTTTAATTTTAAATTATTTCCATTTAAATAGTCTTATGTGGCTATGAGCTACCATATTGGACAGTGCAAGTCCAGTCTCTATAGTTTTTAAAGTGAGTCCTTAGGAAAACAACAACAACAAAAGAGCCTCTCTTTGAAATGTGTACCCTACTTTCTGAAAAATACGAAGAGCTAGGACAAGAATTGAAGCATCCCGACCTCAGCCACCTCCTTGCGCTCTGAAAATGCTCCAAGCGAGAGGAGGGTTATCAGCGCCAAGCACTGTGACACAGTCTGAAGCTCCACGTTTTGTGGCTTCAACACCCGAAAGGTTAGAGAAACCTTGACACTCGCAGCAGGAGCCCAGTTGTCCAAAATTTAAAAATCTTACTCAGCACAACTCCAAATATAATTCCTAACAAGGAAAGCCAGTCGGCGGTGATACGAAACAATAGCATTCTACTGTCACCTGGCTGAGACGCAAGGTGGAAGGAACGTAGACTAAAATATTAGATGAGGGCTATATTTTGGAAGAAGATATATTAGATGTTTGCTATGAAGGAATTGCCATAAATGCAGCTGCAGATCTCAGTTGTGCTTCATCCTACAAACATCATTTGTAAGGCGCTCTTCCATTTGTCTCTTCGCCGCAGTTAAATTTCTTTTGGTTTCAGGGCCCAAGCTGTGGTGTTTAGCTTTTTCTTACATTTGTTTGGAATGCCTATCTCTCCAGTGCAAACAGCCAGGAGTGCCAAGGCAAAACAAACATTTTTCAGCCCAAAGTACCTCAGGCTCACACCAGTGCACAGTTTATAACCATGACTAAAAGTATTCTCAACAAAGCAAAAACAAAAGATTGGAACATTAACCTAAGCCACAGCCTTTTGTGTTAATTTATCACAAATTAACCTTGCACCTTGCATATGCCAAAAGCAAATGAAGTATCTTCATTTGTTAAAAAATATTTGAGTCAACATGCCAGGCGTTCGCTAAGCATTGACCTGCAACGGTGACCAACAAAGACAAACACTCTTCTCGCGTAAAGGTGGAGAAAAATAACTATTATAGCAATTAGTGGTTAGCATTCATATAGAACTTCATGTGTTCATGTGTAGGTTGGGGAAACAACTGTAGGAGTAATATGTTTGTGGGTAAAGATTGGATGTTCTCCTTCTGGCATAATAAGTCTGGGAGACTAAAAGATATATACGTTTAGAAGCTGAATGACCAGTGTTGGGGAGGGAAGGAAAATCACTGCAACAGCAGAGTGACTATGGCCAGAGTATGATCAAAAATGAGGCCAGAGAAACAGGAGAGAGATGGGTCAGGTAGGGGCTTATGGATCATAATACAAACTTCCTAGTTACTTTGATTCAAATGGGAAACCAACAGTGGGTTTTAAGCAGAGAAATGATCTGAGTTTGGTTTTACAAGACCACTTCCTCTACTGTGTTAAAAAAAAATAAGACAAGGGGAGAGTGAGTAGGAGGCTAGGAATTTGTGATTTCTATTGAAAATGCAAATGAATGTTGACTGGAGTTTATATATGAAGTTTAAAAATTATTTTCAGAATGGTAGAAATACTTTATTTCTTCCACATGCGTACTTTTAATTTCTTTCCCTAATGTAACCAGTTACTGTGTTTTGAAAGTGTAGGGTGCGGGTCTTCTTTCCCCTTTGGTTGGTGACATTCTAGGGCCATGGCTTACAAGCTTTAAAGAAAGAAGAACCTCTGCTGTCCCAGTGACTTATTTTATTTAGTGAGTGTAATTGCTCCTCTATAAAGCATCGATTAAACTTTAGAAAGTAAAAGGTCAGATGTAGATTTATGCAAGACTAAGACCACATGTTACTTGCCAGCTCATTCAAAAGTGACATTGCTACTTACCTTGTCTTTCTTTGTGTCCCCAAAAGATCTCTTTAGGATTTATAACAACCGATTAGAAATGTATATCCTAGCTGCAATTAACCTCTCTTGAAAGTCTCACTTACCTGGAGGAATGAGTTGTTCGCTGCATCCCCAAATTCAATGAGATTTGGATCTTTTGTTTAAAATGTGGGAGTTATAAGAAGTGGGGCAAGAAGCTTCACATCAAGCACTGTGTAGGAAAAGTCAAATATCCATGCGTTAGTTGTCTATTGCAGTGTAACAAATTACTCCAAAACCCTGTTAGCTTACACATTAACTTCTTTTCTTATAACTTCTGCAAGCCAAGAATCTGAATATGACTCAGTTGGACGTCTCACCTTCAGGATCTCTCATAAGGCTTCAGTCAAGATGTTGGCTAGAGCTGCATGCCTCTCAGTGCCGACCTGGGGAAGGATCTGCTTCCAAGCTCACTCACATGGTTGCTGGCAAATTCTCGCTGACTGTTGTCCCCAGGCATCTGCTCTGGGCCATGTAGGTGTCTCCTTAGAGCTATGCAGAACATGGGGGCTGGCTTCCCTAACGCTAAAGGATTAGAGAGAGAAACAGAGAGCCCTCAAAATGGAAGCTATAGTTTTGATAAATCTAATCTTGAAAATGATATTTCATCGTTTTAGTCTGTCTGTTAGAAGTGAGACTAAAATGAGCCCACCCTCAAGGGAAGGAGATTACACAAAGGTGTGAGAACTGGGAGGCTGCAATGGTTGGGGATCATTCTATTTTCTACCCCTGTCATCTCCACCGCTCCAAAGTTCCTGTTCTCCACCAGACAGAATATCTCTCTCATTATTTTCTTCTCTCTAGGCAGTCTAAAATTTTCTTTATTTTTTAATGCAACATCTCCTCAGTTAAGACACCCTATTTAATAAAGGAAAAACACATTAATTTAGCAGAATGTGGAAGCTGTTGTTTCTTAAACATGCCCCTTGAGGGTCTCAGTAGTATATATGGAACCATTTAAACTTACCATAATGTTATTCTTAGGATTAATTATTTCGCATGATTATATTGCAATTAAAACTTTATTACTATAAAACATTTGCAATAATCTCAATAATTAAGTCTTTTAGAAAAGCTGTGCGCAGTTGAATTGTATGCTATCATTGATCATATTTACAGTGAGATGTCCCTAAATGAATTGTGATTGTCAAAAGAGTTTTTCTTTTTTCAAGTTAAATTTTATTCAAGCAATAATGTATGTTTGTTTGTTTCCAAAGTCTCTTCTTATCCCTCTTCATGTGTCTCAATACTAGTTCAATTACAGTAAAGAGAAACACAAAGCTTTTCACATTTGGGCAAAGAACAATGTTGGTTATTAAACTCAGTCTTATCTTGGAACAAGCTGCCTCCTCAGAGAACATTGTTATATTTCTTCTTGTCTTCGAAGTCAGTAACGAATAATGCTATCCAGCCTTGAGTGCTCAGTGAACAAATGACACAGGCCTTCGAAGAGTTTTCATAGCTTAGTGGTTTCTTTCCTTTTGCTGTTGATAGTGTGATCTTTTATTTATTTTTTACTTTTAGACTCAGTTAAATTTAAGCTCTTTCCTGGGCTTGTCCAAAATTTTCAGAGGGAATAAACTTTTATGTAATAACTCTGAGAGGCTTTTACCTATTTTCAACTTCTCTCTAAACTTTGGATATGGATTTCTTTTTGATCTTGGGAAGTCAAAGATAAATCATCTGCAACCAATGAGCTGACTATCTGCAATAACATGACTGAACTATTCTAGGATTCTCTTGCCCAGGAAGATGGAATCACAAATAACTTTATTGGTTGTTTCAAGACTTTTTTGAAAATCCATTGATCTGAGTAGAAGACTCAACCAGCCCCCCTGAAAGGACTCAGGACAATAACTAGCTCAACCAGGCTCAGTGAATGACTGTTTACTTCTCAAGAGTCTTAATTTGGACCCTGGGCTCACTGTCCATGGTCCAATATTATTATATCATGAATTCTGCCTCATCCCAACAGACCTTCACAGTGAAAGACCTTCTTTAAATAGGATCCCCCAAACCCCATAAATATTTTTCTTTGTTCCTTCCCACCTCTGGACAATATTAAGACTTTATCAATGAAATGATCTTCCTTAGTTTGGCAAACAACAATCTTATCTACGCTTTACTTACTTTACCTTACTTCCTCAATAAGTTGTTGGGGTTATTTTGAGGGAATGGATAGTTGACAGAAACAACGGGAGTCATGCCTGAAATGGGGAAGAGTTTATGTGATAAGTGCTGTTTGTTCATCTCATTCGGGTCCTAATTTCTTCAGTGAGAGCCATAGCAATAAACTCAAGTTGCAAAATCTAAAAGTGGTGAAAGAAATCGGTCTAGGAAAAGTATAACAAATTCCTTAAGTGAAAGTTATATAAAGTCCTGTCGTGACAGTAGTGATATGTCATATTGCCTGAGATGGTATGTGAGACATCTAGGAAGTCAAGCAAACTGAGTTAAGGAATAAGTGGCAAAGCTCTGTTGTATACATTGTCTCCTTTCACCAGTGTTATGTGGGAAGGAAGTAATAGAAGGGAGATTTAAGAAAGAGCTTCTAGCCCAGCTGGTTGAGGCTCAGTGGTGGAGCATTGACCTATGATCCTGGAGATCGGGGTTTGATTCCCGGTCAGGGCACATGCCCGGGTTGCGGGGCGTGCAGGAGGCAGCCGATCAATGACGACTCTCTCATCATTGATGTTTCTGTCTCTCTCTCTTCCTCTCCCTTCCTCTCTCTGAAATCAATAAAGATATATATATATACTTTTTTTTTAAAAAAGAAAGAGCTTCTACACATGTGCAAATTGCATGGTTTTACAAGTAGGTGTTTGCTTTGCAAATAATTCTACATTGAGTGTGAACCTGCATGGCCATGACTTCAAGGAGGCTCAACAAAAGGTTTGCTATTATAAGACTGAAAACATGAAAATAACACATTGGTTATAGTGCTGTATATAAAAGTCAGGGTGAATATAATACACTGTCCTCTTAAGCACTGCTATTGAACATAAATTTCCCTTCCAGATATAGATATGCATTTTCATTGGAGCAGCATCTCTAACAACTCTGATGATCAATTTTCTGTCTTGTTTAATTAGAAAAGAAAGATATCACCCTTGTCTCTCTGCTGAAGTTGTCCTTGAACACCAAGCTCTAGCTCTTCAGAGGTGGTCTTCCTGTCATTGGATTCCTGCCACCTTAGTAACCAACATTCCATCCACTCAGCACTGCAGCATATTTTTAAACCCAGTGAACTTCATTGTCTCCCAAATAGAAAAGAATTTAAAGTTCTTATCAAGCAGAAGTTCTTGTTCATCCTCAATGAGAAAACAATAATTGCAGACTGAATCTCAGGTAACATAAAACGGGGCTTCAGGACGGAAGACAGGCAGCCATTGAGTGGTCCCCATGTTACATGAAGTAAAATGAATACATCTTCTCTCTTGTTCACATTTCCCCCTATTCTTTTATTTTAATAAAAAATTGCCTATAGGCAAAGTGATCTACTGGATGCTATAATGTTAAAATTTTGACTATGTCATTCATTTGCTTTTTTGTGAGATTAAGAAAATTAAAACACATAATTTTATAAGTGGACCACCAATAGTCTAGCAAGTATCTCTACATCAATAGCAGGAATCAATATAATTTTTTCTAACAGAATTGTGGTAGTCTTCTTATCTTCGATGTTTACCATTTTTATTTGGAATAACATAGATTTTCAATTTGCGATATCAATTCCATTCCTGAAAGTGTTTGTCAAATCAATTTCTAATTCACTCAAGCATACTGAAATTAAAATACACATTCCTGTATCTATCACAAGATTTAGAGAGACTAAACACATGTAAAGAGTGCATATGCATTTATAAAATTTTATTTTTTAATCTGAGAAACCCTGACCTTTTCTGATTTTAGACTCAATGCTTTTCATTTACTTTGCAAATAGCGTTCACAGATATTTCCAAAATTCCATATTAATGCAAAAATCATCTCCACTTTCAACATTCTTTTTCTGGCACACATGAAAATTTCCCATTGTTTTTTTAAAACACCCTCTTCTAAGTCAAAACCAACAACATAAAGATTGTTTTCTTGTCAAAGCTATATCAGTGATCAGTCTTGTAGTGCTGCATAAGCAGTCAACCAAAACCTGTTATGTTAATAAATGGTTTAAAAGAACCATTTATTCGCACGTCTTTCTTTATGCTAGACCGGGCTTAGTGGGGGTTTCGTAGGCAGGACTGTTTCGGGTCACCTGTACATAAAATTGGGAGACAGGACAACTGAGGGCTGCTACGTACTGGATGGCCTCATTCATATGTCTAGAACTTCAGTTGAGATAACTTGAAACAGCTGAAATGACTGTCACACAGGGATAGCAGCATCCTAGAGAGAAAAGGTAAAAACTGCAAGGCTTCTTGAGGTCTTGCTCAGTCACATAATATTCTTTGTCTCATTGTATTGGTCAATTCAAGTCAGCCCAGGTTCAAAGGGTAAGGAAATACATTCTACATCTCGATAGAGGAGATTCAATAAATCATGGCCATTTTTATTCCATCACAGTTAGTATCAGCGATGTCATATGTAACATATCATTAAATATTCAGTTGAATATTAATAAAAATATGTTTATAAAGACTATATTTTCTCCTAAAGGAAGAATATAACTTAAATATTATAATTTATTGCTGAAAGTTAAATCCTTAGCCCAAACAATAATTATTCTTATTTTAATTGGATTTAAAAATGCCTGATTGGTTCTGAAATATATGTGTTAGAATAAATATTCAGGATTTCTTATTAATACTGAACTTGAAAACAGCAGTTTATTTCAAAGTGTTTAAATACAGTGATGAAAGACCTGACATAGGTAACTTATTTCAGAATTTATGAATGTGGCAAACTGAAATCTGAAAATGTGACGCATGCATATCTCCTTAAATTAAAAGACAGAATACATAATAATATTATCTATTTGGTAAAATTGAAAGACTCACCTCAGATTTTCCTTTTTTTTCATTACATTTATCATAGATAGAAACTTTAAACAGCATATAAAACAAGTTATAGTGAATATATGCTAAATTCCAAATGGAATTTATGATTATTAAAAATGCTCTTAAATGTTTGCATGGGGTTATTTAAAAGCTTTTAAACACATCCAGAAAATAATGATGGGTATCACTGAATCTCTCTATATGTGATAAAATAATAAATAAATTTTAGATAAACAAAGAATGCAAATAAAACCTGACCTTTCATTATTATTAGGTACCAAAGAATACTAAGGATCTGAAATTACTTGAAAGTACAGAATAAACTCCAAATTCCAACACAGCTGCCACTGAAAGCTCTGGATACTACAACAAGACTATGGGTTCAGCGAGCAGAAAAGGTAAGACTTACCCCATGCAAAAGAGGAGGAGGGAGTGAAAACTTAGCTAATACTCCGACAAAATCAGCCCCAGAGAACATCAGACTCTAATTACCAAATTGCTGAACTCAAGAATAAGACTTAGGAGATAGTCCCAAAAGTACATAAATCATTTCAGAGTATTAAAAATAAAGGAAACTTCTAAGTTATTTTTGTAAAGCAAGTATAAAATTAATAGGCAATCTTGATAAAGACAAGACAAAAAATAACAAATTAATATCACCTAATTATTGGTACACACATTCTAAATAAGATGTTAACTTATAGAATACAAAGCCATAGAAAGAAAATAAAACAACAACATGCTTTTGTGGGGTTTTGTACCACTGATGCAAGGGGGACTCAATATTAGAAAAATCTACTAACAAATTCACCACATTAATAGGTCTAAGGAGAAAAAGTATGTTATTATCTTCATAGATGCTGGAAAAGCCTAAAGCAAAATTCACCCACTCATTTTTATTAAAACTTTTGGAAAAATAAGAATGGGTAAATTTTTCCTCAGAATAATAAAGTGTATGGCCTGTTCCGTGTAATAAGAAATATGAGAACCATTTCTGTTGTGTTTGGTAACAGTCAAGAATGCCAACTATAATCATTCACTATTAGTAAACTTTCTATAGAGACAATAGCCAATGTGTTTCTAAAAGAGGAAGAAATGAGAGACTTAAGATTTGGAAATGAAAAAATAAAACTAGCTCTGTTTTCAAATGACATGATGGTATACCCAGAAAATGCTAGAGAATTAATGATAAAAGTAATATAAATAGGAATGTATTCAGCAAAATAGCAGGATTTAAAATTAACATGCAAATCAATAGAGTTTACATACTCAAATAATAACCAGTTAGAATATATAAAGATGACAAAAATCCCATTCAAAAGAGTAATAAACAAACAAACAAACAAACAAATAATAACAGGAATACAGTTAACAAAGTATATTCAAAATTTACACATAAAAAGCTATAAAATACTCCTGAAAGACAAAAAAGACCAATTTGAACAAATAAAAAGACCTCCCTTGCTCTTGGTTATAGTATCTCAACATGACCAAGATGTCAGTTCTCTCTAAGTCAATTATAAATTTAATGCAATTCAAATAAAAACATCAGTGGGAGTAAACAAGTTTTTAATAAAATTTATATGGAAAAATAAACACACAGAAATACACAGAAAAACTGCAAAGACGGAACAATAAGAGGAGACCACTTTTATCAGGTGTTGAAATATACTATAAAATATCTATAATTAAAAACATGTGGTACTAAAGAATAAATAGACAAAAGAATTTATTGGCTATGTTTCCAAGAAAACCATGTAAAAGAAAAAATAAAAGAAAATATTTGTGACTTTGGGCAAAGGTTTTTTAATTAAAATACAAATAAAACACAGAAAAAGTACAAACTAATCCAACTTTTTGAAAATTAAAAACATTTGCTTTCCAAAATAAACTTCAAAGGAAATGAAAAGGCAATAAAAAGTGGGAGAAAATATTTGCAAATTATATACCTGACAAAGGACTCATATCTAGGTTATATCAAGTACTCTTACAACTTAATAATAAGAAAACACACAGCCCAAAGAAAAAATAAGTGAAGTGTTTGATCAGACACTTCACAGAAGTAGATATATGAATGACCAATAAGAACAAAGATGCTTAACATCATTAGTCATCAAGGAAATGTAAATTAAAACCACTTGAAAATACTAATGCACATCAAGTAAAATGGCAATGATTTCAAATAATAATGTAAAGTGTTGGCAAGATTATGGAGTGAATGGAACTTTCATCTATTGATGGTAGGAATGGAAGATTAATAAACATTTTGGAGAGACAGGCTGGGAATTTCTTAAAATGTTAAACATACAACTACCATATCAACTAGCCATTCCCTTCCTAGGAATACATTCAAAATCATAGGAAATACGCATACAAAGATTTGTACATGTTCTTTATATAAGCTAGAAATCTTAGTTATAAATCCTGAATCTAGAAAGAAGACAAATGTCCATCAACAGATGAAAGATAAAACAAAATATTTCATACAATGTATCGCTACTCAGCATTAAAATCAATAAGTTGCTGATAATACAACACCACAGAAGAATCTCAGACTATCATGTTATGTGAAGGAAGCCAGATACAAAACAAGATATACTAGATTATTTTATTTTTGAAAAATCTTTAAATAGGCAGTACTTATTTATAGAGACAGAAAACAGGTCAGTAGTTGCCTGGGGATATGAGAGGGGGAGAAATTGACAGAAAAGAGACACAAAGAAACATTTCGAGGCAATAGAAATGCTCTATACCTCAAATCTTATGTGTTTACACATCTTCTCTGTCTGTTTGGATTTAAATTCCCAAGGCTTGAAATATTAAAATGATCAGATATAGAAGGAAAACATAAAAACATGAAATGTTTAAAGAAATAAAACATAAATTGACAAAAAATATGCAATAAGGAACTTAAGTATAGCAAGGTGTCATGAACTAAATTGTCTCCCAAAATTCATATGTTGAAGTCCTAACCCTCAATGTGATAGTCTCTGGACACAGGGCTCTTAGTTCGTCATTAAGGTTAAATGAGGCCATAAGGGTGGAATACTAACTCTATAGGACTGGTGGCCTTATGAGAAGATGAAGAGAGAAAGATCTCTCTCTCTCTATCGCATGCACAGAGAAAAGCCATGGGAGAACACAGAAAGAAGGTGGCCGTCTGCCAGCCGGGAAGAGAGCCCTTATTAAACTGAACTCTGCTGGAACCGTATCTTGGACCTTTCATCCTGTAGAATTATGACAAAATACATTTCTGTTGTTTAAGCCACCTGGTCTATGGTATTTTGTTCAGGCAACCCAAACAAACTAAGACATAAGATACATTTGAAAAAAAAATCTGGAATTAAAATATATATAATTGTGCCAAGAATTCTCAACTGATAATTTAAACAGAATATTAGTAATTACTAAAAAGAAGAATAATGAATTAAAAGATAAATATCAAGATGATCCAAAGACATTTTTAAGAAGATAATAGTTAAGCTGTACATGAGGTAAAACTATTCGCAATACTTACATGTGGTAAAGCAGTTACATTAATAATATTTAAAGAATTCTTATAAATGAATAAAAAATATCAACAATCAAAATTTTTTAAGTGGACAAAATATTTAACAGGCACTTCAGAAAATGATAACCCAACGGACAATAATTGTAAAAACAGTCATCAGAGAAAGCTTAGCTAAATCCACACGGGATTCCACCTCTCACCCACAGAACAGCCAAGTGAAACACGCTATCGTACAAAGTGGTGGTGAAGCTGTGACTCAGTCGGAAGTCTTCCATTTCCTGTGGAATTGCAAATTGGTAAACACACTTTGGAAAATGCTTTGACAGAATCAACTAAAACAGTCTTTAAATATAATCTGTGACCCAGCAATTTCACTTCTGGGTACATAGCCAAGATAATAAAAAAAAAGGCATATATTAACGAAAATATATGTACATAATGTTCACAGTAGTTTTACTTGTAAATATGAAAAACTAGAAACTACCCAAATAATTTCAACAGCAGCACAATAAGTAAAAATTGTGATATATCTATATAATAAATTAATATAGGGCAATGGGCAGGAATAAATTAATATTACACTGAAATGTATAGATTAATTCCACAGACATAATGTTTAGTGAAAGAAATCAAAGACAAAAGTGTACATCTTAGATAATTACATTTTACAAAGTTCAAAAATGATCAAAATTATAGTGCCAGAGACAGAAGAGAGGCTACCCTAGGAGGACTGAAAGAGCGCAGGAGATGATGGAAATGTTCTGTATCTTTATCGGGGTTGTGTAAGAATATTTTTTAAATGTATCGAGATATAGGGTTGAGATTTTCAAAAGAGCAAAGGTCTAAATAAATACATTTCAGATAAACAAAAACAGTTTACAAGTGTGAGACCTTCATTTAATGAATTCTAGAGAACAGACTTCATGGATATGGAGAATGACCCCAAAGAATATTTGATATGCAAGAAGGAGCAGTGAACAAATAAACCCATATACATGTGTAGAGGGGCACCCAAGCAGTACATGTGTAACTACTGCTTATTATGAAATCTAAATCAAAGGGTTAGCAAGTCGAAGAGAGTCAAGAGGACGTAAAGAGATGGGCCCTGAAGCCAGAGGGTTGAGGCTCAGGTTTCACTCCCTAACTCTTGGCAAAACTCCTTTAAACTTTATATCTGTAACTTTTTATCTATATTTATAACTCTCCTTGCCATCTTACAAAAGTGGTTTTAAGTCTCAAAGGCAGTAATGAATACAAAGAT
Source organism: Miniopterus schreibersii (assembly GCF_964146895.1). Taxonomy (NCBI): domain Eukaryota; kingdom Metazoa; phylum Chordata; class Mammalia; order Chiroptera; family Miniopteridae; genus Miniopterus; species Miniopterus schreibersii. The sequence continues at coordinate 16,790,983 of NC_138108.1, read as the reverse complement.
TCTGAAAATTGTTAAAGGTAACGATTAAGATACCATGACTGCTATTAAATCATGAAATAACTAGAAAAACAACTTTTAAGAAATCACTCGCCCTTTCTCATGTTAGATGAGAAATAAAGGCTAGGTGGCATGTCATAGATTATATGTCCAGTTAGTGACAATGCTTGTACTAAAATGAAATAGGTTCTCTGACTCCTAGTCCAGTACAGTTGTGTGCTGCTCATTGACCGGGATACATTCTGACAAATGTGTGGTTAGGCTGGTGGATAGCCCGTGGCTCCTAAGCTACAAGCCTGTGCAGCATGTTACTGTACAAAACAACATGAGATTAAGTCGGGCACAGCAAAAAAATGAGGTGATCGAGGGCCTTGGTAAACAGGAGATACATGAGGTTGTTGGCAGCGTAACACGGCCTACTATTTTACAGCAAACTTTTCTTCATAAGTAGAAAGAGAACACTCTAAAATATTAATAAACTATACTATAGTAAATACTTAAGCTGGTAGCATAATTGTTCATGCCATACTTCTCAAGCCTGGCAGCACTGTAGGTCTGTCTGCACGACATCATCGCGAGCACGTGAGCAATGCTTTGCACTATGACCTTATGATGGCTATGACATCGTTAGGCGACAGGAATTTTCAGCTCCATAATAGCCCTGTGGGGTCACCTTCATATATGTGGCCCATTGTTGACAGAAACGTCATTGTGTGGAGCATAACTGTATATTATTTCCTATTTTTTGACATAGAGATTTAAAGCACCAAGAGGAATGATCCTGGTTAATCGGTGGAAAGAGATAGGTCCCTAGGACCGTTGCTTCCGCTGCTCCAACGCCTTTGTGAAGAGACTGTTACCGACACGTCGAGGAGACAACCCAAAGGTCTTACGTAAGCATCTCAGCTTGTTTCTCAGCTTGTAGGCCTCCTATCTTCATAAAGTTAAACTTACTATAAAAATTCAGCCGAAATATAGTACCTTTGTACTATCCCCTCACACACACAGACATACGCAAAACTACTCTTCGCAATTAGCTTGAGTGCATTTGATGAGCTTATTAAGGCTAACTGGTACCATTGCCATCTTCGTTACAACTGTCACTTTTTCTTAATTAAGCCTTAATCAGAGGCCACAGAGGTGTTTTCCTAGGTGTGGTGCAAAGACAGAAATCTATTTTAGGTCAAGGAGCCAAGTCATTGACAAGAATCCGAAGTAGCATTTTGTTAAAGCTTTTGGCGTCTCAGAATGCTTTAGACCCACCCTACCTAAGGAAAAGAAACACATGCACACACACACACACACACACACACAATGCACACTCACTCACACAGGCTTCGAGTAGATTGTCAGGAAACCCAAAGGCTTAAAGTTAAGAACCGCTGGTCTGGAAATGGAAAAAACAAAAGGCGGCCTAACATATGGCTGTTCTACTAGGAAACATGGTTAGCAAGCACCCGACTCCAGATGGGAGTTATATTCCCTCAAATAAAATAAACCCTTTCAACATGCCACTCCCAGAAACCACAGCCAGCAGTCTCGAATCTTAAATATTCCCCTTACACACCCCGGCCCTAAGTAGAGTTCAGTTCTTAAGCTTAAAATCACTTTATTCTCTAGTAACCTTAATCTTACTCTCTTCAGCTTTCCTTTTCTCAGTTGTCTATTTTATTTATGTATGTATTTCTATCATTTATTTACTTATAGTTTATTTGAATGCTTTCAGTTTCAGAAAATAAGTTCTAAAGCCTCAGTGGCCCACAGGAAGCCAGTGACTCTCCTGTGTACCTGGCGGTCCTCAGAACACCTCGAAGGTCCTCATGTTACTGCTGAGAAGAAAATCACGAGTGGTTACATTTCTGTGACCTTGAATAGCCCGGCCCCACATGAACATAAGCAAGTTGCAGGCGATCCCCTGCCAGTCCCCCAGTGCTCTGTGTCCCGGTGTCAGGTGGGGACTGTGTATTATGAGGATGACCCAGTGCTCTGTTCTTCTTCCCCTCGGGGCACGGTCTTGCAGGATTTGGTCTCAGATTTTCCAGGGAAGCGCTTCACTGCTTTCTGCTTTCTTTGCTGCTGTGACCAGATGGAAGCATTCCCTTCTTTTCCAGAAAGTCTATGAACAGGCAGAGTAAAGGTGACAGCTCACACGGAGTAGTGCCAGATGCTCTTGTTTATTCCAGAGTGTTAAGGGATATTTACTGGCAAAAGTTCAATGGCTTTGGGGAGCGTTTTCCAAAGAGCCGCATTTTTGGCGGGTGGTGGTGGTGAAAACTTGCTTCTGTGTGCAGCCTCAATGAGAAAAGCACACCGGACTTGGCTTGGTTTTTCTTGCTCTATGTTATTTCCCCCAAATACAGGAACGTTTTTAGAACCCAAGCATGCGTCCTTTACAAGGCCACGATACTCTTGTCTACTTGCTCTTCTTAAGAAAATTGAAAATTGGTGCTCAGAGCTACAAATTTACCCTTTATCTTTTTATTTTACTAAAACTGTGTCATAATTGTATTGCATGAAGTAAAGGTTATTTTAAAAATTGAATACAGAGTACTAAGTACCAGCATGTTTATTTTACTGTAAACTGAAGCTGTGTTAAGACGGGAGAATATCTACCCTGGTTTTGTTTAATCAACAGATGTCTCACAGTCTCACGGGGATGCGGTATCATTAATGCTTACGAGCGCGGGCATTAGATTCCCATTTTGAAGCTTACTGGCCGTACCACCTTGGCAAAGGTACTTCACTTCTTTATGCCTCAGTTTCCTCATGTGTAAGGTCATCATAAGCACAGTTCTCATCTCACAGGATCGTATGTTGGCCAGATGAGTCCTCATGAGACATGTTTATAAAGGTGCCTAACACATGAGAAGTGCTCAGTAAATGTTGGCCGCTACTAAAACCATTGTTACTGTCATTATTATTATGAAATCATTTTATCTTGATGCATTGCCTTATGGAATGTTTATTCCTTTTTATTTGGCAACTTGTATCAAAAGTATTGTATTTGAGCTGGCAGGAACCTCAAGAGATGGTCCAATCTCAGTCTTAACAAATAAACTACGCAAGAAAATGTTTATTCTTTTGAGGAGGTTCTTCAAGATCCAAAACCAAAGTTAACATTTCCTCCATGTTTTATAAAAAAATTAATCACCCTTATAAGCAACCAAAAAATGTCTCATTTTATATATATATACACACACACACACACATATATTTACACACACACATACATATTTTAAAGCATCATCTATTAATAAATAAAACTAAATTTTTAAAAAGAAAAGTTAAACAATTATTAAAAATTTTAAAAACAATTAAAAATAAAAATAGTTGAATGAAATAATTTTTAAAAAGAAAAATGAGAAGCCTTTGAATTTTATTAAATTTGAAATCCTTTCCTTGTATGACTCGTCTTTCACTTTGGGGGAAACCAGTTTTAGTCATGCACATATATAGCTATATATAAAAAAAGATATTTCATCAGATAAACTATAATAAAAATAACTCTACTTATGAATTCTCAAGATTTGAATTTTAAACCCCATGTGACTGATTTTTAAAAAAGATTAATTTATTTTAAAAGTTAATGTAATATAATTAATTATAGAGCCTAATACTATTTAAATAAGCTTATGTTTGGGTGGTTTGACAAAGTGAATCAGCTTTCGTAATTCTAGAATACTTGTTTTATTTTAAGAATATGGATTGTTTTAAAATGGTAAAGTACAGCTGTTAAAAATGTACTTTTGTCTGCACATAGTATAAAAATATGCGATGCCAACTTTGATTGTTTATATATAAGTCACTTCTTTGACTCTCATCAACTCTATTCCATGACAATAATAAATACTTCTTGAAAGAATGGATTTACAGGCAGAATTTGGAATGGAAAATCTACAAATCTCAGTTGTAGCGACACCAGTTATTGATGGCACCCCTTCTGCGTAACTGCCTAATGTGTAAGTCCATCCACATTTGTCCTCAGCTGTAGCCATATGGCAATTCTTCCTGAATGATTTGGCTTCTCCCTTTTCTTTCTCTATCATTAGAACATTATGGCTTTATTCCCATCAATTCTTGCCAGCTGGGAAGCAAAAAGAGTATTATTTTTGCCTCACTTATTTTTGATCCCCTTTTGAATATCCTCGATTGCCTTAAACATGAACTTCATACTGCTTGTATCTATAATTTAAAAGATTCAGTTCGTGGAAACTGTTTTATTAGATGAGTTTTAGGATCCACACTCCTCTAATACACTTTAATTTTCAGTTATCTTTTAAAGTGAAGTCTGTGGATGGAGACTTGAATTCCTTGGGGTACAAGTTCCTATAAATCATGTGCATACACTGGGAAAAAGCCTTGAAAACCATCAATGTCTTTTTTTTATAGAGCAGTCTCCTGATTAAAAATCACATTGGGGTTGGCTTTTTATGTCCAAAAGACTATTCCTCTTATGGATAACAAATTTGAGACTTGGTTTCTTTTAACAGCCATGTATAGCAATGCTGGTAGATTGGACAAACTGAAGATTACACCCTGTCTTAGAGGAAGTATTATATAACCCAGCATTTTGTAAATATGAATGTTTATTTTCTAAAAGCATTAACTGAGGCCAGCAGCAGTAGGCTGATGACTTCTATTCTGATTTCACAGGGACACAGGCCTCGGCTTATTCATCACAAACAAACGAGCCGCAGAAGAGAGCACATGCACACCTGGAGAGGGCACCTGGGGAGCACTTGCCCATGACCACAGAACTGTCCACTTTCCAAAAAAAGTCTGTAAAATGCTGATCCCCAAAAGGAATTTCTTGACAAGGAACTAAAACCTTAAAACCAGAAAATGATCCATCATTTATTAAAATAAGGGGCAGAAAAATAAACAAAACATAACTTTTTTTGAGATGCATTTGGGGAAAAGATCTATAGTGATTTGCATTTTACTGCCCCTGGGTCACCTGGGTGTTATGGTCACTTTCATCATATAGGGCTGCACTCATTTTAGATTCACGGCCTCCTCCAGTTACATATGGTCTTTGCAAGTTCCCAAAATGTGCTCTTTGAAAATAATAGTTAACTAAAAGGATAACATAGGTTTAGGTTTTTTAATTCTTTTGTGGGGAGGGAGGGAAGGGAAAAACATTGGCTAAAGAAAAAGGAATTCATAAGGAATTGCCTAACCTGTCCTAAACTAGAAATCATGCCATGCTTTAGCTTTCTAAAGGTTCAAAAAATTCATTTTTTTAAATGTCTCTTTATTGATTTCAGAGAGAGGAAGGGAGAGAGAGAGAGAGAGAAACATCAATGCTGAGAGAGTTATTGATCAGCTGTCTCCTGCACGCCCCTAACCAGGGATCGAGCCCGCAACCCGGGCATGTGCCCTGACTAGAATTGAACAGCGATCTCCTGGATCCTAGGCCAATGCTCAACCGCTGAGCCATGCCCTGCTGGGCTCAAAAAATTAATTTTTTTCCGGTTATTGAGTCTGTAGCTATACACGTATTTATTTAATAGTTGATTTAGTGTATTATTTGTAATCTGCAAAGTTTTATTAAATTTTAAACACTGCAATCTATTTCTACATGGTCTACCAGTCAAAAAATACTTACAAAAGGATGTCAGATGCATGTTCTGTGGTAAACATGCCTAGTCGATAAAATGCAGCAGTGTGACCAACAGAATTAGATAATCACCATCCTAGAGTTTTCAATTATCAAAGCGTCTTAACCGCTTTCAATGGAAAAAAGATTAGAGAGCTTACATTTAAATGATTATCTGACTCAGTAAAAATATGTTTTATTGACTAGAATGTAATTTAATGAGCATGTGTGAATCTCATCCATATTTTCAAATCGCTACCAATGTCCACATTTAACATGTGAGAACCTATAACCTCAGTTAACTGGGATGAATTTTAGTATACAACTTATTTTTTTTTCTGTTCTAAGAATGGAAAAGCCTTTATCATATTTGAAATGATATTACGATACACTAATTTCATGTTTTCTATATTTTTAACATTGAAGGATATAAATTTTATTTAAATCATGATTTTATAAATTATGACTATTTTCTCTTGTTTAGACTATATACAGAAAAATCAGTTATTAGATTTGATTTATTAATAGATAACTGGGTTTAACTGTCCATGTATCATTTTCCTCATTTTAAAAATTAATATAATATTTAACTTGCAGATCAATTTTAAAGGTTAAATAAAATTTATACATATATATATACATTTATATATATATATAATAAAGTACATATCAGAGTACCTAGTGTATGTGTGCTTATTATAGTTATTATAGAAAATATCTAGAAAAACCTGGTTAAAATTTATTTTTGTATTTACCAGAGATGAGGAAAATAAATGGTCCAAGTGGTTTTTAAGTTGACAGGGTTTTTTTCTTATTTGTATCAAACGAAAAGATTAAAATAAAATTTTAATTTTTTTTAAAAAATATATCTTTATTGATTTCAGAGAGAGGAAAGGAGAGGGAGAGAGAGAGATAGAAACATCAATGATGAGAGAGTCATTGATCGGCTACAGCCCACAACCCGGGCATGTGCCCCGACCGGGAATCGAACCCTGATCGCCTGGATCCTAGGTCGACGCTTAACCGCTGAGCCACGCCCAGCCGGGCAAAATTTTAATTTTTTAAAAAAGCTTCTTAAAATATTGGAATTCTTCTGGTAGTAAAAGACAAAATAATAATAATAATAATAATAATAATAATAATAATAATAATAATAATTCCCCTCAAATGGTTTAAGCAAAACAGGACTTTATTACCTCGTGAAAGGGAAAAATTCCAGGGAGGTCCTGGCATCAGCCGTGCCCTGGGCCAGGGGCTTACAGAACGTCGCCCTTGCTGTTCCTTTATTCTGGACTGCAGATTCTCAGGCTTCTCCAAGCGGCTGCCAGCAACACGGGGCCCGCTCTCTGCCACGTTCAAGGGCCCTGGGAAAGCGGGAAAGGGCAGCTCTGTGTTTGTCCCGCCGGCTGGGGCTGGGCCAGCTGACCTTCCTGAACCATCACAATGTCCAGGGCAACGTAAGCTGAAGCCAATGGAAATGCAGCAGGGGAAGGATGGTCCCCCAGGTAAATATTGTGGTAGGTCCACCAAAAAAAGAATAAATATGTTTGGACCATTGGTTATAATGTGCTGAATAAAACCAGAACGTATTTAAAAGATGCTGTTCACTCCTGTTCCCATTGCACCAGTTTTCCTTCTTTCCACTTTTTTAGACAAGGAGGCATCCCAAGATTTTGTTCCTATACGCTCACCTTCTTTTCTCTCTCTGGTATCTCAGTGGCACTTGTGACTGAATCACTGCAATACTGAAGGCTCATAAATGTTCTGAGCTCTACTCTGCCTGTCAGGTGGCTTTTAATGCACAGCAAACCTTTCCAAAATTTTATGATTCCGCAGGTTGGTGCTAAGCAGATCCCCTGGACTTAGTTAAGGTCACTCATGCATCTCAGCAGCCACACTGGGTGAATGAAAGTATATTAAAGACATAATACAGAGTAGGAGCCAAAATTTATTATTATTATTATTGTCACTAATTATGTTTTCCAAATGAGGAAAGTAATTTCTTTCTTTTTGTCCCAGGCCAAATCTATTTATAGAGGGAAAAGCTTTATATACTTTTTTATAGCATCATCTATTCTATTCATACGATAACACTACAAATGATGGATCCCCAATGTTATAAATATCCTAATAAACTGTGCAATCTCTGATTATATGGGGCTATCACTGACCATGTCAATTATTTATTCGTATCTCCTCAGAGCCGAACACATTGTCGAGTGCATAGTAACAGTCAATAAATGCACACTCTGGCTGTTGCCACCTCCATTGCTGCTATTGATCTAAAAAACTACATGTTAATCATATCAGTATTTCTTTTACTCTGTGTTGTATTCCCCGGGGAGCTCTGGAACTGTCTAAGTGTTCCCAGGAGAACAATGCTATAGATGTAAGTGTCAGTTTGCTAATAAAAGGGCTTCTTTCACAACTGAGCTGGTTTTTTCCTTCCCATTTCCAACCATTCTTTATCATCTGATCTCTCCTTTTACCATGTCTCCCACATGCTGTTTCTTTCACCTAATATCATGTATACATACATACATATATACATATACATACATACATATATAAATGTGTGTGTGTGTGTGTGTGTGTGTGTATATATATATATATATATATATATACACATATATATATATATATGCAATGACATGAGAGAGTAACTGAACTCTAGGGCTTTGAAAAACTGAGTGATTCAGATCCTGGATTTATTGTTTACTATGCACAAGGATTCTGCTTAATGTAGTCACAGTATGAATGTAAACAACAGTAAGTTACCATGTAAATTACATAGCACTTGTTGCACTCAAATGTTTTATTATGTGATTATTCCTTGCCACTGTCTTCTTTTTCTAGAAGAGCAAAACCAGAAATTCCACTAAAATGAAAATTGCCGACACAAAGTTTTATGTGTATTCATTGGGAAAGGGAGTGAAGTCACTGAATAAAAAAAAATTACTGTGTCATAGACACTCCTATCCTCTATTTTCTGGTACTTTGGGGGAGCATCTCCTATCACAGTCTCTTGTACCTGTATCTTTCCTACCTGTAGCCTTGACTGTTAACTGTAAGTGGAATGTCGTCCAACAGCCTTTAGACATTCATTAACAGTGTTTTCATTTTCACGGGTGCCAGCTGGGTTTCTGAAATTTAAAATTGTTTCCTGGTATTATCTTGGATTCTGTTCTAATATACTTCCCAAAGTTGATAAAAAGTACAAAATAAATGTCGATATATTTACTCAGGGGGAAAAATGATTGTCTATGATTAACAAACTGTTTTATGTAAAGGTGAGTTGACAATAAATGTTGCTTTTAAAGATACAGCCCATGAGAGTTGGACTGTGTCTACTTTATCCTTGTAGCCCTTCATAACTCTTATAATTGCTAGTATACAGTAGGTATAGAATTCTCTTTGTTGAATGAATGAATGAGCCAGTGAATGAATGAGTTAACTTATACTACCTAGAAATTTAAGTCTTCAACAAACTGCCCCCTCCCACATGGACTAATCATATTAATATTTGGGGGAGCAACTTTAGAGTTAAAGGAATTACTAATATTGTTATTAAGTCACAGTTAAGTTTTTAATGTATATTAATAATTAAGAGTTTGGCCCATTTTTCTCAGGTTTTCTACTCAGTTCCTGAGAAAACCTAGAGAGATCTAACAGATCTAGAGTAGTCTAGCTACACCTACTCTTCCACTCCTCCTTTATGAATCCTGGCTTCTCCTAAGTTCTATAGTCTTTATAGATGCAGCCAATAACTTTCAGGACCTTTGCAACTCAGGAATCTATGATATAAACTCCCCAATATAATTTCCTTTTTTTAGTATAAAACTAGTTCCAATGAATTTTTCATGATTCCCTGACAACTAATATTTTCCAAAATTATTTCCCATAGAATAGCTGGAGGGTGTCCATGGTCTAAGTTTTCCCCCAGAAAACTGTCTTATAAAGTGAGCTTTTTATCACAGGAGGTTTGAAGAAAAGATTGACGGCTGTGACCATAATTGTACTAAAACCAAACGAAACTCTCAAGAATAATTATTACTCTCAAGGAGCAGCACCCTTCCCATCATCACAACATTTATTCATTTGTTTGACATGTATTGACCATGTAGAATATTAACATTACAAAGATGCTCAATACAAAATTGAAAAAGACTCAATTATGGCTATCAGAGAGTTAGTTGTCTAGTGGGAAAGAAGCACATTATGCACTGTTGCAGCCCTGACTGATGTGTCTTATAACAATGATGTAAAGTGTTCAGTGGGAGGATTAAAAAATATATATATATAGATTTACATTGTAATTGTCAAAAGGAGGTGTTAGGGAAGGAAGCTTCCTGGAGAAAATGACCCTTTTCTTAACTTTGAAGAATTAGAGGTCAGTTAGATAACAAAATAAATCCAAGAAAGGGAAATGACTCTATAAGTCATTTTGTATTCTCTATAAGACTTAACGCATCCTACCCGCACACACCCAGAGAGAGGGCGAGGAGAGCAAGAGAGTGAGAGAGAGGCTTGTGTGCACGTGTGTGTATGTGTGTGTATGTGTGTGCATTGGGAGTAGGAGAGGAGGGAAATGGAAGAGGGCACACGGGGTTGTCAGGAGGGATGTTACGTGATGGAAGAGGACACATGGGATTGTCAGGAGGGAGGGAAGCTCCGTGCAGTCCATCCTGAATGCTCTAGGGAGGTAGCAAAGGATTATGAAGAGAGGAGTAGTGGGGTCAGGTCTGCATCTCTGACTGCAGCAGTGGAAGCTGTTTTGGGGGATGTTAGGCATCCATCAGGCACACTCTGGGCCTCATTTCAGTCAGTCTTGTAAGGGTAACAGCCCGCATTAAGGCAGGAGGCAAGAGCCAGGCATTGTCTACAAAACATGCACGATTTATGACTCTTGGCTCTTCAAAGAGTAAAAACATGTTTCCTTCTTAAGAAAAAACACACACAAGGTTTTCCCTCTCTTTTCTTACAGAGTATATTAGTTTCCTATTGCTGCTATGACAAATTTCCACAAACAGTAGGTGAAACAAATTTACAATTTTATAGTTCTAGATGTCAGAAGTCTTAAATGGGTCTTAAAGGCTACGATTATGGTGTCCACAGAGCTGTGTTCCTTCTGGAGACTCTAGGGGACAACCTGTTTCCCTGCATGTTTTAATTCCTTGCATGTTCTAGAAGCCTCCTGTTCTCCTTGGCTCATGGTCCCTTCCAAAGTGCTGTTTCTGCCATTTGTCTTCTCTCTGATTTTGACCTTCTTACCTCCCTTTTGTGAGGACTCTGTGATTATGTCAGGTCCACACAAATAATCCAGGAGAATCTCCCCATCTCAAAATCCTTAATTGCACCCATAGCCCCCGTTGCCATTTAAGGTAACATAGTCACAGGTTTTAGGGATAAAAATGTGGAACTTTGAAGGGCCATGATTCTGACTCCCACACCAAGTGTCTATGAACCATTGTGATCACTACCACAGCTGTGAAATAGGACTCAATTTATTTTCTTTGTCTATAAGACAAGACCAAGGACCTGTTGGAATCTTGCTCTGCCCTTCTTTAGCTCTCTGATAGGCTCATTCATTGGTTTAGCATACAAAGACAAAATAAAAAAAGTTATTTTTGCTACTATAAAACCTTTTAACTTCCTTTGCCCACCTGCAAGGTAAAAATGGATTGCTGTGACAGAATATGTGTTCTATGAGCAGCTTTCACTTACAGATATTGGACAAGTGAAAGCTTGAAGTCAAACCATGTTGGTCATTGAACAGGGTTTGTTTAAAATATTCCCTAATTGAAATTTGCTATGCAGATTGCTTCCAAGTAAAACCCATGACAGAAAGTTATACCAGATGCCAGAAAATTATTTCTTTTTTTCTCATCTTTAAAAAAAATTTACATTTAAAGGAAACCTAAAAAGTATTGCTCTCAAGAATGCAGTCAGGAATATTCCTGCTCTCTAGACATTATCTCCAATTTCCAGGTGACATAATAAAGAAATTGAAAAACTAAGATTCTGCCAAATGTAACACATACTAATCAGCACCAAAAACATGCTGTGTTAACTAGCCCACTAATGTTCTGCTCTAAAACTTGTCAGTCTTTTATTTCTTTTTTCACTTAACCCCTTCCCTTTATAAAAAATTCTTAACTGTGCTATCTGATTATGCTACTTTTACTCCTGACAGATAATCAGAAAGGATTACTTGGACTTTCTTAACCATGAAAGCAAACAAACACTACTAGCAGTCCCTGAAGACATTCTCAATCCTGTTGAAGAAAAAATAGCAAATTTAGGTCTTAGCCTTTCAAAGGCATCTCTCTCCCCAAGCTCATGTTTATCTGAAAAATGAGTACAATTTGGACATGCTGGCTGTAATAAATATGCAATATCTTGTAGGTGATGTTATAAGGCAGGTGCACTTAATGATTTAGATTATATAGGCTGCCCTCTTGGTCTTCTTATTTATTGGATAAAAACCAAACATTTAGGTACAAGGTGAGGCAAAAGTAGGCTTTCGTGAGTACATAAAACACAGATTATTCTTGTATTACTATTTATTAATTATTGTATTATTTTTCTATACAAGAAACTGTGAACCAACGTTTGCCCCACTCTGTATACACAAACACACACACACACACACACACGCACACACGCGCGAGCATGAACACATTCTTTTGTTTTCTTTCAGCCTTGAGAAAGAGCAGCAAGCTTTACCATTTTCACACTTGTTGAGTAAGAATATCGGATTTACTGGTTGCATTTATTCTCTGGGTAAGCCTTCCCTTTAGTAGGCCTAAGTGAACTGATTTTAAGATGTGCAATTTGTTTTCCTTATGTTGCTGCTCAGCACGAGAGTAAATTAAATCCTAAAATCAGGAAACATACATCTGTCATTGGCTTCGAGAAGGGTTTAAAGAATCTTTTCCCGGCAAATCATAATTGCTGATGACTGCTTATCTCATGCAAATGTTGACACATATGGGACTATTAATGTGGCAGTGCCCTCAATGAAATTCTACAGCTGCTACTAAAAGGGGGAAATAAGGAACAATACGGTGTATCTTCACGGTATATGCGGCCAAGTCAGTGAGTGGAACGATCCCATAGCACTGACTCTGTTTCATATAAGAGAGCTTGATGAAAACAAAACTGCAACATTTTCATTTTTATTGGGAATTAATTATGAATATTTTAAATCAGTTAACCTCCACTTTAAATGCATTTTTAGAATGCTTAACTCTGAAGCTCTGATTTAAATAACGAAACTTTCTATATTTCTAGTTTTTTGATATTAAGATAAAATCAATACTAACCTCTCTGTTCTCTTAAGAAACATTTATCTATAATTATGTAGTTGAATCTAAAGTTGCCTATGACTGTGTTTCTGTTGCATTGCTGATGCCTTAGCACTAGAACAAAAAGGATTGTGTGAGTGTGAGTGTGTGTGTGTGTACTTTAAACTTATTTTTAACTCTGTATTGGTAAGGATGCAAGATTAGTTGACTGCTAAGATAAAGCCCAAATAACAACTGTATCTAAGATAGAAGTGAATACCTTTCAGTAATTGAATAAGCTTAAGAAATGCATTGCTACCCGGCCCGGCGTGGCTCAGCGGTTGAGCGTCGACCTAGGATCCAGGCGATCGGGGTTTGATTCCCGGTCAGGGCACATGCCCGGGTTGCGGGCTCGATCCCCAGTCGAGGGCGTGCAGGAGGCAGCCAGTCAATGACTCTCTCATCATTGACGTTTCTATCTCTCTCTCTCCCTCTCCCTTCCTCTCTCTGAAATCAATAAAGATATAAAAAAGAAAGAAATGCATTACTGATTTTGTAGCTGCAACTCTGGGGGATCTAGGTTCTTTCTCTCTTGTTCTCCCATCCTGAACACGCAACTTCCATTTTGTAGTTTCAGTGTTTCCTCTGGCAATATTAGCAGGAAGGAGAGAGGGACAGGGGAAAGCACAACACTTCATTTTAAAAGTATGACCAGGACATTGCGCATATTACTTCCTCTCCCTTTCCATTGATAAGAGCTTAATTATATTCTCAATCTAGCTGCAAGAGAGGCTCTAGCATAAGCCCTTTTAAAATGAGAATTTCTATATTAATGGAGAAGAGAATGGAGCTGCCTCTGTCATGCACTCTAGCATTACTTTGGGGTGCTTTGAACACTACTACGTGGAGGAGATCCAGAGACACACGAGCACACCAAGAAAATTTTACCATTGCAAAGTTTGGCTGTTTTAAGCCAACTCTTCCTTTCTTGTTTCTTTCCCTTCTTTCTTTCTCCAATTATCTCCTCTTGTCTTTCACTTTTTTAAAAATCATCTTCTATATGTCAGATATTGTTTTATTCACTAAAATTTAAAAGGTATTTTCTCTCTCACATAGTCATATGGAGAAAAGCAATAAGTTAGTGCAATGTGGTAAGCTCTATTTTAAAAATATCCTGGAGGGACAGAAACGAAATATCTGACATTTGCTCAAAACAGAATAAGTTTTTAAAAGAGGAAGAGCAAAATGGATGCAATTTTTGTTTTTTGCTAAAAGACATTGCAATATGCCATTTAATGTTATCAATTCATAATAAAGTCTATTAGAGGGTTTTTAATATATTTTACATTATTCACCCGATAAGACATAGTCTTCTCTTTTACCTGCACAAAACCTCAGTTAGCAGGACAGGTAATTATTAAAGAGCACACAGAAGGGTAAAGAAGCCTGGAGGGAAAGGAGTAGGTCCAGATGTGTCATGGGATGCTCTACTGGGATTTAAAAAGCCAAAGTTGCTTGTCCTTCTAACAGAGAGAATACAGTTTTATCTTTATAGTCAGTTTTCAGGGTTAAGTGTTTATCTACTTACGTTAAAAGGACTTGTGCCATTTGCTTGTTTCTGTTGGCATTTCAATCAATCACCATCACCCTGCTGAAATGGCTCACAGAGAAGTCTCCTATTACAACAATAGGCAAACTTTTCAGAATTGTAGAGAGGGAAACTTATCCTTTATTTAATAGTAACTTTCTTTACTCTGAATTTAAACACATAAACTGTCTTGTCAATTTGACAGAGAAATATTTAATTTAGAAAAATGAGATATATGTTTATCATTGCTATTCATTAAAAATGTCCAAAGTTAACATAATTAAATGGTAGAGCAGGATGAACTATAACAATCTACCAATGTAATAACAGATGCAAAATTCAGCACAAGTAGTAGGAAAGAGGGTGTGATAAGGAAGGAAAGGTTTCAATTATTATACAGTTTTATTTCTCAAGCTGGAGTAAGGCTTAGTACACAAATTTTGTAATAATATTTCCTGCCATTATGAATATCTGAAATGTTTCCTAATGATTGAAAAAAATTTTCAATCTCATACTCTCACTATTCCCCTTAACCTATTTCATTTTTCAGATATTTTAGAAGCTAAAGAAGCATGAAGACAGAAAATCACTTTTAAAAACTGTTCCAATTCTTCATTTTTTTTTACTTTGTTTGAATTTGTTTCCTCGTGTTTCCAGCTACTTCTGAACCCATTTGATCAATTCTGATGCAAAAATATTATCATTTTGTTGTTGCTATTGTGAACTATCAATGGTATTACTTTACTTTGATATAGTGAAGTAAAAATGCACGTTGTGGAATTATAGTGATAATATAGACAAAAACGAATATTTGTATTTTCATAGGAACTTTTGGAAGAAAGTAGTAATTTGAGGTTTAAGGGCCTAGATTTACTAAATAACTGCAATAGCTTTATTTTACTTTGCCATTATAGATCAAAACAGTGAAACCACTAGTTCCGAAAGAGCATATAGTTTCCATTTTTTATTTCATTGTTTTCATCTATTCATCTGCTCTCATCAGCTGAGAAGCCATATAATAGGTTATGTTTTCTGATGACAGAGAGATTACTTCAGTTAAATTTGTCCTGTGGGCTAAGATAAATGGGTCATGTTTTGAATATTTATGGGAAAAAACAACTGTGCAGATAGTGATATTTTAAGTGTGTTTTCTTGCATTAAATTGTGACTTACAATGTCTTGTTATTAATATGGAAAAAGGCCTGCTATTTCCATCTAGCTGTGTTTGTTTCTTAGGTGCAACCAGACTTGCTTTGTTTACATTTTTTGTACCTCAAAGTGTGTATTTCTCTAAGTTCAGGGCTTTTTGGAGGGTGGGAAAGAAGGGTCAGAACTTGCCACAGAGGCCATTTCTCTGAACCTATCTTAGTGCAAAACATGCATATTTATTTGCATGTGACCTTTGTAAAACCGAACAAAAAAGGTGACTTGAGGGTCATTTCTTAAGCTCAGCTAATGAACTGATTATCCCCCAACGCCTGGTAGGCTGAATAACAATGAAGAGTGGAAAGTTCATTTCAATTCCTGAGGGGCAAAATCAATCCCTGAGGTAGATTTTTAATAAACGGATTGTATATTACAATCAGTATTTTAATTGTTTGTTACTAAACCGCCCATTGCGAAGAGATCAATGTCTTGCCACAAAGAGGTATTGTCAAGGCTTCAAATGTATTTTAATTGTTAATGATTTCTCTGCATCTAAACTATTGCTCTTTCAGGATTCCTTTTTATTGGGGGAGGGGAGAAAGCGACAAAGACTTTGCAGAACATTTCTAGTAAAGAAAATTTACAGACATTTTCAAGTAAGCTTTATTTGCTCTCTAGGGCAAATTGGCATGTAAACAAATTAAGAATATTTTTATTATTATTCTCTGCCCATATGTATAATTTCTATACAAGCATATGGCATAATATTTCTAGACAGGTATCTTAGGTGGTTGCCATGGAAATGATTTTGACAACATTCCAGCACATAAATCTTCCCTATCATAGCAAATACAAAAGGAGAGAAATGATTTACACTTGGGACCTTTAGATTCAATCGGCACACTAAGGTTTTGAAACTCATCTAAGCCTCCATGGTTAAGGTGTAAGGGTAATGTCTGAACCAGAGATACTAGTGTGTGATAAAAAGGGCATGAGTTTACATGCTTGCCAACTTGACATTGATGTTAACTGATTGACCAATGTTGACTAATGTTAACATGAACTGCTTATTTTCCATTTATATTCCTGACAACTTTTTACATTAATTAGCTGTATTAACAGCGGTATTAGCTGATTCATTTAAATATGGGTCAGTCTGGCTAAGTTATAATATTATCAATGAGTGTTTCACATAATTGATGTCTGTGTTCCCTAATCTCATTCTGTGAAAAAAAATAAGGAAAAAGTGAAAGCGTTTATGGTTCCGGAGTATTTCATTTGTTTAGTATGTGAAGGAAAGGACAATAGTCTGCTGCATTAATAAAGCAGATTAACCTTTCTTTTTAAAATTCTGCTGCTACATAATCCCATATTTTCTTGGATTTCCTCTTTGACTGCTCTCTGTGGTATCTGGGCCTATGGCCTTTTACTCCGTTCACAACATGCAATAAAATTATTTCCTCTTCTTCTCAATTTGCATTCTCTCTGGATATTCTCACCTGCTCCTCTTACCTCAACTGACAGCACGGGCGTGTATATCACAACACTCCCTTTCAAGTTTTGAACCAATAATTTAAACTGTTTATGAACTACTCCAACTAATTCTTTCACAGATACCCTCTACTCAAACCTGGTTCACTGTCTTCTTTTTCGAGGTCTTCTCTTAGCCTCTTTCATGCTAATGGACTCAATACCAAACTAGTAAATTGAATGGAAAAGTAATTCTTTTCTTTACCCGTTCCTTCTCCCAGGATCCAGTAAGTCACCAAGTACTGTCTACTCAACCCAAGAAATATTTCCCAAATCCACATTCTGTTCTGTATTCCAAAAACTACTAAAATAATTTTCTTTTTAATTCAATTATCTATCAAATGACACTTAAGTTGTTTCCATGTCTTGGCCATTATGAACAATGCTGTAATGAACATAGGGGTGCATATATGTTTTCAAATATAGAGGAACTTCGGTTCTCTAACTTAATTCATTCTGGAAGGCTGTTCAAGAAGCGATTTATTCAAAACCCAAGTCATTTCCCCCCCATTAGAAATAATGTAAATTGAATTAATTTGTTCCAGGCCCCCAAATGATTCCATTTTAACCTTTTTTTATATACAGAACTTGTCTAATGTACTGTTTAGTTTATAAACAAACACTTTATTTTTTAAATTTATTGAACCACCCCCTACTAGCCTTAAAGGAATCACTTTCAGCACTCTTTCCAGGGGTGTCTTTGAGGAGGTCAACATGCAGCATCTTCACTTTTTCACATATCACTGCCTCCTAAATGATATCACCTACTAACTGCTTTTGGTTTATCCAAATTAACAACAGTTTTTCTACCTCTTCAATTGCCTGTGATTGTTTCTTTCACACCTTAGCAACATTAGCACCCTTGATGGACCCTTTATGTTTTAGAGTTGTGCTAATTGTCCATTTAGCCAGTAACAAAAGCAAAAATAAATCAACAAAAACAAAACAAAACAAAAAATCATAAAAATATTCACAGAGCACAATTTCCTGAGAGGTTAAGAGGGCCAGGTTTAGCTGTAAACTGACTTATGCTGGTGCATTCTCTCCTTTGTTTGTGGCCTGAGAAGCTTTTTTTGTCATGCTGATGTATCAGCATGAAAGGGTTGTCATGTCAAGAACCTAAGTTAACACTAGATACCCAGAAGAGGGGTTGCTAGGTCATATGGCAACTCTTTTCTTAATTTTTTGAGGAATCCTCCAAGGTCTTGGAGGTCTCAAATCTAAATTTTTCTCTTAAATTCTGAGATTTATGAAAACTATGCCAGCTTCTGTGCCTTTTACCTTAGGCTTCTTAAACCTCATTAAATACCCCACAGAAGTTGGGGGAGATTAGATGTTCCAAATACTTGGCTCCCTTCATTAGGCCTCCTTTCTGTGTGAGATATTGATCTAAGTCCTGAGTGCCCCAGAAGTTCTCTTACTTTTCTAGTTATTCTAGGTAAAGGTGTTAATTTCATATAAACGATAATCTCATAATCAGAAGATGAAGCCTAGATTTTGAACTTCATTTAGTGCTTTTCCCGTATCTCTTGATTTCCATATAGTTTTATATATTTAATTTTTTAAAGTTGCTAAAATGCATTAATAAATATAATGTTAATATATTCTTGTATTCCTGAATTAAACCAAATATGCATGCATATATATATGTGTGTATATATATACATATATATGTTTACATATATATGTAAACTTTTTATTATTTATTTGCTGGATTTGTTTTAAAATATTTCATTTTTTTCCTCTGAAAGAAGTTGTATAAAACTAGAATTGCCTTCTAGTTGTGTAAAACTAGAATTGTCTTCTTACTTACTGTTCATTAAAGCTGATTTAGGAGGTAGATTTTAAACTGTGGATGTAATTTCTTTTCATGGTTATCACTTTATTTAGCATTGTTAATTCTTTTTGAGCAACAAGTTATGTTTTTTCAAGATGGCAGTGGACTGAGTGGAAACTACACTGACACTCTCCTGGGACTAATCTGGATTTACAACTAAAACATAGAAAAAACACCCTGAAATCCAACTGAAGACGAGCTGGAGAGCACCCTCATAACCAAGGAGAAGTGAAGACCCCATAGAGACTGGTAGGAAGTGCGGACGCAATAGGGCTGGCTGGGCTCCCACAGGCATCAGCTGAAGGGCCAAAGGGAGATCTCAACTGTGGGGGTTCCCACTGAGGATTCTGGGGCCTAAACCCCAGGCTGGGCTCCCCAGCCAAGAGCACCAGGACTGAGAAAGGTGCCCACATAACATCTGGCTGTGAAAAGCAGCCGGGTTTCTGTTTGCCAGGGAGAACTGCAGGCATCCACTTAAAGAGCCAACGCACAAAGTTTCGTGTGCAGCCACTCACCTTGGGCTCCGGCAGAGAGGGAGTGGAGTGGACTGGAGCTGTGTGGGAAGAATCTGGGGAGAGTCATTCCCCCAGACTGTGGGGGACATCTTTCTTGGGAGGTGAACTTTCGGGTTTTGCCTGAGGGGGGAAGCAATTGCCCCACCCTGCTGGAGAGCCTCTTGCCCTGCCCAGAGGGGTTTCTACAGCCTGAGGCTTGTTAAGAGACTGAAAACAACCAGCTGCCCCACCATGTGAAGCTTCAACAGCCTGAGGCTCATTAAGAGAATCAGATTAACAAGTCTGCAGACTGAGATAGACCTCAGGGTGCTTTGAGTTTTTGCCTGATCTGTTTTGGGACCTGGGCCTTGGAAAAGCAGACTTTGGTGTGTATCATGGTCCTGTCCAAACGCACCCAGCCCCAGCAGTGGAGACCTCAAGCCTGGGGTTGTTGATAGTCCCAAACAGGGTACTCAGGGGCAGTCACGAGCTGCGTCTGACATTGGCCTGTACCAGAGACCCTCCAGAACGACTGAGAATCCTAGAAGATCTACCTAACATTTAGCCAAAATGGGGAGACCAAAAAACAAGCCCTAAATGAAAGAACAAGAGAAGTCTCCCGAAAAAGAGCCAAATAAAACAGAGATAAGCAATCTCTTAGATATAGAGTTCAGAATACTGATTGTAAGGATGCTCAACAGCATGAAAAAAGAATTAGAAACTATGAAAAATGACCAGTCAGAAATGAAGAATAACATAGCAGAAATAAAGAATACATTGGAAGGAATAAACAGCAGATTAGAAGAAGCTGAGGATCAAATCAGTGAATTAGAAGACAGGGTAGAAAAAAATCACTCAATCAGAGACCCAAAACAAAAAACAATTATAAAACAGGAGGAGAGTCTAAGGGAGCTGTGGGACAGCATAAAATGTAACAATATTCATATTATAGGAATGCCAGAGGAAAGTAAGCAGGAGTTAGAGAACCTGTTTGATGAAATAATGGCAGAAAACTTCCCTAACCTGGTCAAGGAAAAAGGCACACAGGTTCAGGAGGCACAGAGAGTCGCAAGCAAGAAGAATCCATAGAGCCCCAGGCCAGAAGGGAATGACATGAAGTATTCAAGGTAATGCAAAAGAAGGATCTGAAACCAAGACTACTCTATCTAGCAAGATTATCATCAAGCTGGATGGTGAAATAAAGAGCTTCTGAGACAAAAAAGGTTAAAAGACTTTATCACTACAAAACCAGCATTACAGGAAATATTAAAGGGACTGCTATAATTAGAAGTAGAAATAAAGAGAATGAGAAACAGCTATAAACAAAATGTCAGTGGATAAGTATTTCAATAATAACCTTAAATGTAAATGGATTAAATACCTCAATAAAAAGATATGGGGTGGCTGAATGGATAAGAAAACATGACCCAACTATATGCTGTCTATAAGAGACCCACCTCAGAACAAAAGACTCCTACATGATGAGAGTGAAGAGATGGAAAAAAATTTTCCATGCAAATGGAAATGAAAAAAAAAAGCTGGGGTAGCAATACTCATATCAGACAAAATAGACTTCAAAATGAAGACCATAACAAGAGACAAGAAAGGTCATTACATAATACTAAAGGGATCAATCCAGCAAGAGGATATAACCCTGATAAACATATATGCACCCAATATAGGAGCATCTAAATTTATAAAAAAACTTCTAGAGGACTTTAAGGGAGAGATAGATAGCAATACAGTCATACTAGGAGACATTAACACACCACTGACTTCACTGGATAGGTCTTCCAGACAAAAAAATCAACAAGGAAACAGTCACCCTAAATGACATACTAGATCATATGGGTTTAATCGACATTTACAGAACATTCTACTCCAAAGCTGAAGAATATACATTCTTCTCAAGTGCACATGGGACATTCTCAAAGATAGACCACATGTTAGGACACAAAACAAATCTCTATAAGTTCAAGAAGATTGAAATCATATCAAGCATCTTCTCGGATCACAATGGCATGAAATTAGAAATCAACTACAATAAAAACACTAAAAGATATTTAAACACATGGAGACTGAAAAGCAGGCTTTTAAACAATGAATGGGTTACCAAAGAGATTAAGAAAAAAATAAAAATCTTCCTGGACACAAATGAAAAAGAACACACAACAACTCCAAATCTATGGGACACAATGAAAGCAGTCCTGAGAGGCAAGTTCATAGCACTATAAGCATACCTAAAAAAACAAGAAAAACTTGTAATAGACTCTTTAACCCTACAACTTAAAAACTTAGAAAGGGAACAACAAGAAAAGCCCAGAGTAAGTAGAAGGAAAGAAATAATAAAGATTAGAGCCAAAATAAATGACATAGAGTTAAAAAAAACAATACAAAAGATCAATGAAACCAAGAGCTGGTTCTTTGAAAAGATAAACAAGATTGATGAACCTTTAGCAAGATTCATCAAGAGAGAGGACCCAAATAAACAAAATTAGAGACAAAAGAGGTGAAATAAAAACTAACCCATCAGAAATACAAAGGATTGTAAGAATGCTATGAACAACTATATGCCACCAAACTGGACAACCTGGATGAAATGGATAAATTCCTAGAAAAATACATCCTTCCAAAACTCAATCAGGAAGAGTCAGAAAGTATAAATAGGCCGATAACTGCTGATGAAGTTGAAATAGTAATCAAAGGGCTTAAAGCACACAAAAGCCCTGGCCTGGATGGCTTCACAGGGGTTTTACAAAACATTCAAAAAAGAATTAACACCTATCCTCCTCAAACTATTTAAAAAAATCCAAGAGGGAGGAACACTTACAAACTCTTTTCCCAAGGCCAGCATTAGCCTAATTCCAAAACCAGATAAAGACACTACAAAGAAAGAGAATTACAGGCCAATATCCCTGATGAACATAGATACTAAAATCCTCAACAAAATATTAGCAAATCGGATCCAGCAATATAGTAAAAAGATCATACACCATGACCAAATGGGATTTATTCCAGGGATGTAAGGCTGATACAATATTCACAAATCAATAAACGTGATACATCACATAAACAAATTGAAAGACAAAAATCACAAAAATAGATGCAGAAAAAGCATTCGATAAAATCCAACACCCATTTCTGATAAAAACTCTCAGAAAAGTGGGAATAGAAGGATCATACCTCAACATAATAAAGGCCATATATGACAAACCTACAGCCAACATCATACTCAATGGGCAAAAACTAAAACCATTTCCCCTAAGAACAGGAACAAGACAGGGGTGTCCACTTTCACCACTCTTATTCAACATAGTCCTGGAAGTGCTAGCCACAGCAATCAGACAAGAAGAAAACATAAAAGGCATCCAAATTGGAAAGGAGGAAACAAAATTGTCATTATTTGCAGATGACATGATATTGAACATAGAGAATCCTAAAGACTCCACCAAAAAACTACTAGATTTAATAAATGAATTCAGCAAGGTAGCAGGATACAAAATTAACACCCAGAAATTGATGGCATTTTTATACACCAATAATGAATTCTCAGAAACAGAAACTAAAAAAACAATCCCATTTACCATTGCAATTAAAAATTAAGATACCTAAAAATAAACTTAACCAAAGATGTAAAAGACCTTTACTTGGAAAACTACAAGACACTGAAAAAAGAAATAGAGGAAGATATAAACAAATGTAAAAATATACCATGTTCATAGATTGGAAGAATTAACATCATTAAAATGTCCATATTACCCAAAGCAATCTATACATTCAATGCAATCCCTATTAAAATACCAACAGCAAATTTCACATATCTAGAAAAAACACTTCGAAAATTTATATGGAACCAAAAATCACCCCAAATAGCCATGGCAATCCTAAGAAGAACAAAGTTGGAGGATCACAATACCAGATATCAAGTTATCTACAAAGCCACTGTAATCAAAACAGCCTGGTATTGGCACAAGAACAGACAGTGGAAGAGAACAGAGGATCCAGAAATTGACTGAATTCATTATGGTCAATAAATATTTGACAAAGGAGGAAAGAACATACAATGGAGTAAAGACAGTCTTTTCAATAAATGGTGTTGGAAAAATTGGACAGATACATGCAAAAAAAATGAAACTAGACCACCAACTTACATCATACAGAAAAGTAAATTCAAAATGGATAAAAGACTTAAATGTAAGGCATGAAACCATAAAAATCCTAGAGGAAAACATAGGGAGTGAAATCTCAGATATCTCAGATAATCTCAGATAATCATAGCAATATGTTTGCTGATACATCTCCTAGGGCAAGAGAAACTGAAGATGAAAATAAACAAATGGGGCTGCATCAAAATAAAAAGCTTCTGCACAGCAAAAGAAACCATCAACAAAACAAAAAGGGAGCCCACTGTATGAGAGAAGATATTTGCCAATGACACATAGGATAAAGGGTTGATATCCAAAATATATAAGGAACTTATACAACTTAACAAAAGGAAGACAAACAATCCAATTAAAAAATGGGCAAAGGACCGAAATAGAAACTTCTCCAAACAGGACATACAAATGGCTAAGAGATATATGAGAAAATGCTCAAGATTGCTAATCGTCAGAGAGATACAAATTAAAACCACAATGAGGTATCCCTTCACACCTGTCAGAATCAGATCAACGGATCAACGAACTGCAAGTGCTGGCAGGAGTGTGGAGAAAAGGGCACCGAGTACACTGCTGGTGGGAATGCAGACTGGGGCAGCCACTGTGGAAAGCAGGATGGAGGGTCCTAATAAAAATGTAACACCTTTACTCATTGTCTTAGGACCTACCTTTAGGTTATGACTAAACAGTCTTTTTTCTTTTTTTTAAAAAAACAGCTTCTGCCTTTGTTAAGCCTCTTCATTGTACTATTATTTTGTATATATAGTCACTTCAGCTCTTATATTTATCATTTTCTTCCAATTCTTTTGTTTATATTCCAATGTTTGAAACTGTATACTTTGTTAATTTTAGCCTGTCTTGTTTTCTAATATAGGTGTTTATTGCTATAAATTTTACTCTTTATTGCCACTGACTTATATTCCATAAGTTTTGGTATATAGTATTTCATCATTAAATTTGAGGTATTTCGGACTTCCATTTTGAATACTTCATGTTATTAAGAAGTTCTGTTATTTCCAAATATATACTTGGTTTTGTTTTATTTTTAATTGCTTATTGGTTTCTACTTTATCATATCACATCTATTGTATCTAATTTATCTTTAAGATATTAAGCTTTACAATCTGCTGAAGTTGTTTTGTGGCATAGTATGTGACAGTTTTCCAATATATTCCACATGTGTCTGAGAAGATATTAATTTCCTAATTGCTGGCTGCAGGATACTACATATGTCCTTTAGATTAATGTTGTTGTGTTGCTCAAATCTTCTATATCATTATTAAGTTTATGTCTGCCTCATTTATCAGTTACTGAGAGAAATATATTAAAATCTTCCTTTATGATGGTCAATTTATATTATTTATGTGCGGATGCACATATATAAATTTGAGGCAATGCTGTTAGCTGCATACATGGTTACATAGTATTTTAACCTAGTCTTTTATCCTATTCTCTATTTGTAAAGATTTTTTTGCTTTAAATCTCCTCTGTTTGACATTATTATAGCAACTTCTTTATTGTAAAAGTATTTTTTTGGCATACCTTTACATCTTTTTAGTTTCAATTTTTCTCTGCCTTGTGTTTTTTATTTTCCTCTAACAAATACCATATAGATGAAATTTAAAGAAGAAAGTTTAATTCTGTAATGTTTTTATTTTAAGTTGTGGGTATACAGCAGAGATTGGTAAAGTATGACCTTCAGACCAACAATGTAACTGCATATAAATTAGTGCTTTTAGGTCAATAGAAGTGGTTGTGGTGTGTTTCTGTAACTCCTGTTGTTTTCTATTTTCCTTTGATTTCTGGGAGAAAAAAGGCAGAGGTATAGAACTATAGTCCTTCCATATTTATACTATAATCCCTTTTATAAAAATTTAACTTAGAAACCAACTGTAGAAAAAGTGAAACTTTAGTGAGGTAATTTGGAAACAAAATTATTTTCAGAGAAAGGGAGAGTCCAAAGTGATAAGGTCGCTGGCCTCTGGAGATGCTGATAAAATATGCTTACACTTTATTTTTCCAGTGAGAAAAGGCAGTGAGCCAACTGGTCCTGAATATTGTTCACTCACTACAAGGACAGTTGAAACAGGGAATTTAAGAATCATACACCTATGAAGCATTTCACAGGCTTTCTTAAGCAAGCTTGGAACAGCAGAAACTTTTGTGAGGAAAGAAAAAACAACCTTAATCATGATTTCAGTATGGACATAGACCTTGATACGTCAAATTTTTCACCTTGGAAAAAACCTAACTAGTCACAGCAGCATTAATCTACTTGACCAAATGTTACATAATACCTTGGATTTGTCCCTTATTGATTTTAAAAGTAATTTTACAAATAGGACCAGCTGGCCAGCATCTTCCTCCATTCTGTGAAAATGGAAAATTGTAAAAGGTGCTCATAGAAATGCTTTTCCCCTTACTCAAGTAGAGAGAAAAACCATCATGTAGGGGCCTAAGTTTGAGGGATAACTTCTTCCTTCTCATTATGAATTTTGGGTCCTTCCTTATTTCTATAGCTTACTCACACTTTATACAAAGAAACTTTATTGGAAGAACTAACCAAAGACTTAATATTGTTCAGAAAATGAGAACTCATCAAGTATGCTTAGATGATGCTCATTAACATCTAGTGTTATTCCTATTAGAATAAAAGCTATTCACCTTGTATTATAATTAAAATATGATTACTATGGAAGGTCTGAAAGGTTTATAATACTGTACTTACTGGAACTCACAGCGCCAAAGTATTCATTTTCATGTCTGTAAAACTGAAAGCAATTATTTATAACTGATAATGTTCTTTCAGGTATCTTCTCCCAGCCAACACAATATTAAAGTCAATGTGTGGTCCACAATAATGGCATATTGGAAGCTCTAAAACTATGAACATGACTAAGTACCTTTCATGTCTATAAATCTGAAACTACTTAGAAGGCTTTAAAATTTATGAGTATTATAGGTATTATAAATTTTTATCAAGTCTAGCCTTTGTAACTAAAGTTTTTATTCATGTTATTATTATTTTTTTTTTACACAGCTTATCTAACACCAATTCCATATAAACCTTGATTGTGGAAGAATAGCTCATTTGATAATCATATGTCCTGAAAGCAATTAATTTGAGCCTAGTTAAAGACCAACTTGAATTGATTAATAATCATTAACTATACAACTTCCATGGGAGGAGGGGAAGAAAATATTCAGGAAGGTCATTGCCAATAATTTCTTCTATAGAGGAGAAACAGGAAATCCAGAGTCAGAATGATCTACCATTAGATGTCTGCTTTTGTCCAAGTCTACTTTTTCATTTGAAATTTAAGTGACAGTGTATCTCTTATAGGATAATTGTCAGAAATTGGTGAGATAATGTAAAACGTTTGCCTAGAATTGGACCCAGTACATAATATTTGGTCTTAAAAATATTAGTTTTCCCCACCTTTTCCTCATTTTGCTTCTATTTCTCATGCCTAGAAGCTATTTAATTTTTATAGTTATTTCTAGGCTAGTTTTAATAAGGAGTTTATATTTGACAGCTATCAAATTATATTTTATTAGCAATATCAGCAAGAATTTGAATTAGGTTTTCAAAGAACACCAGTCAATAACTAAATCTGGGAAGTGCATAATTATAATAGCACTTACATCTCCTTTGATGAAAAGGCAATGAGTTATGCACTTTAAGTGAATAGTAGAGAAACAGATGATCATGTCTCAAATTTACTAAAAATCACTATACAGCATGGCTATTGTTTTATGCCCAGCAAACATTCCTCACTTATTCTGATTTCTGAAGATATTTTCCTATGACAAACCCATGCTATACAATTTGAGGGGTTGTATCACAGCCTTTTTCTTCCCCTCACTCCCTCTACAACAATAAGCATGTAATCCAGACACAGAATTAGACACCTCTTTCTCATAGGATTGGTTGTAGGAGGGTCCCACTGCTGGGCCAGCCAGGACTTTCCCTAAGATTTGTGATGCTAAAAGAGAAAATACCTCGCATACTTTGGATCCCTAGAAGGAGTCTTACACATAGAGGAAAGTACCCATTCTGGAGATGGAAAAGATCATGAAAATAACATTCAAAATGCTGGATCCAGGTGGGTCCTAATACAGATCCATCTTTGGACTCAGGTAAGTGCCCTTGACTGGGAATGGAACCCACAACCTTTCAGTGCACACACAGGTGGATGCTCTAACAACTGAGCCACACCAGCCAGGGCCATCCCTCCTCCCCTTTCTTTAAATAACTCATGAGCTAAGCTTTTATTACTTTCTCCCAAAAATGCCACAATGCAACACATATAAAATCATTATTTGAATATTTTGAACACTGACTATATTGAAAATTTTAACTTTTGATCATAAATATGCTGTGAGTGTTCTCATTGCCTAGAATTATGCCTAGCACAAGCACAGGCGTGCACTAAGCATTAGAGAAGTGAACTATGTCATTTATAGGCATAAAATTAGACTTCAAAATGTGTAATACAATAATGTCAATGGAGGAAAAAAGTGTGTGTGTATGTATATATGTGTGTACATATATATGTGTGTGTGTACATTCATTGAGGGCAAAAGTACAATGAGGCATAACCTTTATTCTTCTTTAGAAGTTCCTATTTCTGCTTCCTGAGGCAATTTAAATTTTAAAGAAAAGAAAATGTCTTGACTAGAATAGTTTAGTTTTATTTTTGGTTCTACCAGTGTTTTTGACATAAAGAGTATCTTGAATCCTCAGTCCACACTTTATCAAGAATAGCTGTTTCTGATATCCTTGTCTGAACTATGTAATTAAGGTTAAATTAAAATAATCTGTACTTTTATAAGTGTCAATTTTTAATACAGAAATGTTGAAATGACTCTTAAGAATTAGAAGCCGTACGATACTTCTGAGGGTAGTGCAAATTGCCTTGGGGAATGGATGAGAAGAATGTTAGCCAGCATCTCCAAAGACATTACAAGGCCCTGGAGGACTGAAAATAGAAGCTATTCTGTAGAATATCTTAATAAAGAGAAGGATTCATTTCCTGTTGACAAAGACTATGTTCTATATCTGTATAATGGATATTTTATTCACTTAAAGATATTTTGTTGGTCAATCAATATAATTACATATTACAAATATAAATTATTTCAGAAGAATAACAATGCTTTTAAAGGCTAAATAGATATTTTGAGAAACATTCAAATATGATTCCCACTTGAAAAACTGTAGTTAATGTTCTCACCCTGGAACAGCATATGCTTTTCAATAACTTGTTTATTAGGAAAAGCAATTAATGACTCTCCAGCTCATTCAGAAAATGTTCAGGGAAAGTGACAGTAATTTGATGGAGAGAAATCCTGCCACCCACTGAACGAAGCACTGAAGACTGGAACAAGAGCTATAAACTTGTTAGTGGGAATCCAGCCACCAGTGATAAGGTTTGCATCTCTCCTATATTTTCTTTGTTGTTTTCCTTTTCTTCTTTATTGCTTCACCTCCCAAAAGGACTTTAATTTTCATATAATAAAGATTTCTATCATGACACCCCCTCTTAGCAGAAACATTAATATTTTCTGAGCTTCAGATTCTCTTAGTTTAGTAGGAATCATGAGAGCTTTTGAATGTGTTAGCGTAACCCATCTGGAGGTGATACTATCCAAATCCAATTGTGGCTTAGTAATAACTTAAAACCAACTTTAACAAGTCCAAATTCTTACAGTAACTTAAAACTAACTCTAAGAATTTGGGCTTGTTATATTTTATTGAAAGCTAAATAATGATATGGAGATCATTTGATAATATTGGAACTGGAGCTTAATTCTTAATTTTTAATTCTTATGTATATATCAAATATACTAATACAATTCATTGGTTTTATTATACTCAGTATAAGTGAGACCAGAGAAAGAGCTTCCATCAAAGAAATAAGGAATTTACATGAGTAAGAATTGTTAGTTTCAACGACTGTGGAAGAAGATTGCCAAGAATTAAGACATAGTTTTTGTTTTATTTTGGTTTGTTTTTCTGGCTACTCTGATCCGTGTAATCACTTCTACTAACTAACTCATAGTGATAACCCAATTTCTTAGAAAGAAAAGAAAGTGCTTTCCCAAAGTGGGAAATTTATTTTATTTTCACCTATAATGGAGTCAATATGTGATATTTGTGGTTTTCAGAAATCTAGAAAAACAGGATACACTGATATTTTACACAGGAATTTTGCCTTTACCCAAATGAAGCATTTGAGTGAATATTTATCTCAATATGTGATCCACATTTTACTCAGTAATCTCCCATTACCTTTCAACTTTTCAGTTGAGATCATCCACAAAGCATGGTAATGATATTTCTCTATAGAAGCAATTGTTTCTAGTTGCTGATTATATCAAAATCTCATTTTTGAATGCCAGCAGCATTAATTAATAACAGGGCAAACAATACAAATTTCCCTGTTACTCTGTTCCAAGATTATTTTGAGAATAACTAAATCCATTATGCCTTTAGAAATAATATATTTAGGCAAACAAGCCTGCATTTGATTCCAGAGTTAGAGCAATGAGTTTTAATATGGAATGCTGCAGGACAACTCATTTAGAAAATTTCTGATTGTTGTCTTCAGGTGTGATTACTAGGAAATATATAATAATTTTGTTACCTACCTGAATAATGTAGACTGACTTTTTAAGTTTCTGTTTCTTTTTTTAAATTTATCTTTATTGTTGAAAGTATTACAGATGTCCCCCTTTTTTCCCATTAATCCCCTCCACCCCACATCCACCCCACCCCTTGGGTTTGAATGATGTTAGCTATGAAATATTACAGTAGACATAGTGCAGCAGTTAGAAAATTATACCTTGAATACCTGTGTAAGACACTATTTTGTTTGCTGTATTTCCACTAAAGACATGTCTGGAGGTATGTAAGGATGACTTCAATCTCAAATAATCTCACTCTCCGTATTAACTACTGGTGATTCTGGAAATACGTGTCCCTTTTAGTTTAGGTCTCTAAACAGCTTTCTCTACATCTCTGTGTTGCGTGTCCTACCAGCCCCATCTTCCATGACCAATTGAAAGTTTCAATGAACACTAGACATTTGCTCCAAAAATATCTATTTCATCAATATGTAATTCCTTAATTATTTTTGTCTCCTGTGGTTGAACTTTCTTTTTCTTTGATCCCCCCATGTCCAATACCACTAACCTAATTTACTCACTGGCTATGTTCTGGGCTTTAAAGTCTGGCCGCGTTTCTTTATTTCGGATCTTATCCAAGTCCTATACCATAAAGTATTTGGTAATCATGCTGTTGTTTGAAATGACTCCAGGTCCCAATTACTGACCTTGTATGTAGCTCTTACCCAGTTCTGTACACAAACTTATCTTGAGCATCTGCAATGGAAAAATCAGCATTAGAAAGAATTTTAATAACTTGTATATATCATAAGAGCATGAAAACTATACAAGGTCATAGCCTGAAGTAAAATTGTAATTATCCACAAAAATTCATGCATGTTTGCTTTGGTATTAAGAAACAATGAGACCTGGCGTGACCCATCTGGAATACAGATTACAATATCTTTAAAAAGAGAGATACAATAAAAGAACAACACTCTGTATCAGGGCTAAAACAAATACTCATTGCCAATACTACATCAAAATATTAAGAAAAAAGGATGGTATGTACTTCTAGACCCACACTCTACTTATATGCAAATATTTTATAGATATACTGGCACATTTACATTTTATGATATTTTAATAATTTATGTGTAATAATCATATATAACAATCATATGTAAGTGTAATCTTTTCAACTAAATTTTGGTTTTGCTTAAAAAGTCACTGGTAGAGTAAATATTTTGTATTTTTCCACAGTGTCTTTTCCTTGGTTTGGATTACCTGCACAATTATGGCTAGCAAGGCATGCGTAACTCTGAAATCAAAATATTAACAAAGAATAACTTGTAATGACTCCCCTCTATCTACTTGAAGCCATAGGCTTGTGGGCCATGGTGCATATTACATTTGCATCAAAAGCAGCAGCAACTCAGAATGAAATCTTTTTCATCAAGAAAATCTTTAAGTACATGGGGATTATATGTAGATTTGTATGTATTTTGCATTATGTATTTCAGTCTCCCAGTTTTATTATTTTTCTCTTTCTGGTTTATTCTTATTCTTGGTAAGAATAAAAATGCACCAGAAATTGTACATAAAATTTGACTCTCAGCCTTAAAAAAAAGTCACTGGTTACTGGTTATAGAGGTCTTATTTTGGTATTATAAAGGAGAGGTTCTAGAGCAGAAACTTATAACCAACATTGGCCTTGGTTAATTCCTTTTCTTCATTGGGAAATACAGGTTAAGTATATCTCTTCAATAAATAAATATAATTTAATATGATAAGATAAGCTGAGAGCATGTGCAAACTTCAAAAGAGAGTTAAATTCTTAATAATTCCACTTTTGGAGGAAAGTACATTGGTATAGCCTTTGTTGGATAAATTGGTAATCTATAGTGAAGGTACAAAGCATTTCCAAAACTGATATTGAAGCGGTGCACTCCCTATAGCTGCTGGCTCACAGCTGTTCTGATTGACCTCTGTCATACAGGCAATTAATACTTTTGGATAGTACCCCTGTAAGCCAAAAAATCTTGGTGTGTACTTTAATACACACACACACACACACACACACACACACACGCTGTCCAAAAAAGTATATAAATACTTTGAATTATAAAGGCAGTATTTATTAAAATACATTTCATTATCAAAATGTAATAGAATCTATAGACAGTGTGTATACATTTTTGGGGACACCCTGTGTGTGTATTGCTGTAATTCTTTACAATATCAGAAATTACAACTAAAGACACTTTACCATCTGTCCGCATGAGAAGAGTAGATTTTGACGTGAGCAATTATGTTGCATAAGTTTTTACTGGAAACTGGAACATTAAGTTACCAACTGCTGCTTCCACATGGAGCCTGGCTGGCCCACTGCTTTGGCGAAGACGCCGCTGGTGGTGTTCCCCCAATCTAAGACCCAGCCTTCAGGTGTGCAGCCTGGGAACTCTGGCGTTAGCCTTCCAGATATGATTATGCTCTGAGGAACTGATTCACAGTGGCTGATCTCACAACAAAGAGGAGAGAGAAACTAGAATGGCAATTTATATGTTCACAGTGACAGAGATATCTGGCAGGATAAACAGCGCCTGTCATTTCCCCCAATTCTCCTTCCTGATTGTAAATCATCCCAGGGCAAAGGAATTATAGATCAGAGGGCTGATCTGTGTGCCCAGGACTAAAACAAAAAGTCGTATATTTTAAGGACATTTAAATATAGGACTCAAAATGTGAGGAATACTTTTCTTCTTGAAAGATATTTTCACCCAAATAACTGATAATTGTCCTTAAAATTTGTCGTCCTGTTCTGAACTATTGAAATATGTATATATTCTATTATTTGGTTTTCCTTAAAAATGAAAATAATTAAAAGCCACATAGACAACTTCTTTTTTTCCCTTTTCTTTCTGTTTAAAGTTAGTTTGAAAATGTTTTGATATGTTCAAAACTATCTAGCTTTTTTTTTTTTTTTCTGATGTTCACCTGATCTCAGGACAGACCTTTGTCAACCTGGCTATGCTTAGGGGCAATTTATACGTCTGTCTATTCAAGATTCATTCAACAAACTCTAATTGCCCGACATGTTAGGCATTGACACAGATAAAAATAGCCAGTCCTGTATTTCAGAAAGGTAACAGTTCAGGCAAAAGAAAGGTTAGCACACAAACACTTCTAATTTCCAATGACAATTACTATAATCTCTAGGACATAAGGAACTATAGAATCACAAGGGAAACAAAAACAAAAACAAAAAACACTTGAGACTTTGAAAAGTATTTCTAGAGAATGAAGAATCTGTGCTGACCTGAAAAGGTAGTGATAGGCATCTGTCGATTGACTATCAGAAGGAATGTGCTTTAGGTCAAAGGTAAGGTAATGGGAAAGGAACAGATTTCTGATTTATGAGAAACCCAAGCCTTCTTGATTGGAATTTGGAAAGATTCCAATCTCAGCAGCACCTTTATTCTAAACCTGTTCAGTAAACCCTGTTTGTTAAAATGAGAAATGCCACATTTTATATTTATTAACTTTACTATGAGAGGGTGATTTTTTTCAGTTTTGTAACATAATCCTGAAGGTTCACCTTATTTGGAGACTTCATCTATAGTGGAATCATTACAACCAGAGCAGCTCAGCTCTGACTCTTACTGGCTAACTGGAGAGTTTGATATTATTTGAATTCTTACTTTATTGCTCTATCCAAGCAAATTTTGTATGGTTGGTAACACAGGCCTTCAGGCTATGAGGGCTAGAATAACCCAGCATTGATTTATTTGGTGTTGAGTATGCATATTTTAAATTTTAATAAAAATCTCACATTTCTACTGTTTCAGGATCTTTCATAACCCAGGACAGGGTATTACTAATTTTATGCAATCTAACACTTTAATGTTTAGCCATACACAGCTTTCCCCTCCTTCACCTGCCAACTTTAACAGCAAAGCCTATAGCATATCATTAACCTGTACCTGAAAGGAAAAATACAACTTTTAGAAAATGTGTAAATCCTCATGATGAAAAGACACTTCACACCTGAACCTGTATCATTCGGCCATTTTCTAAATATTATTAGTATCAGAAATTGGTGAAAATAAGAATTATACTCCTTTAGCAAGTTGGATCTTTTTAAAACAAATAGTGTTTTGTACAGATCAAAGAAGGATTCAGATCAGAATTTTTTGAGACAAAGTGCTTGACACAATGTTTTGTGAAACAATTTTAGGAAGTTTGGTGTCACACCAAGGAATATAGTGTAGGTCTAAGTTTTGCTATCATTTACTCCACTTTTCATCTTCTACCATCAAGAAAATTCTTATCTGAAAGCCCTTTAACAATGTCAAGAACCTGGGGTAACTTAGTGCCCAGTTAGCTGTGTCAACCATGGTAACACAGTAATGCATATTCTTCTACGCCTTTATGAGCACCACCAAATTTCATGCTTATCTAGTCACTTAGAACAAGTGAGCTGATTGAATTAGACTTTCTACCCATATCCTGCTTTATTAACTTATTTCTTTTTTGCCAATTCTTTGTTGTCTCTGGTCATTCTTAAGCCCAGATGAAATTTCATCTCCTTGAAGCAACCTTCTGCAGTCATCAAGGTGAACTTTTCTCTCCTCAGATTATCTTTTAATAAAACACATATCAAAGTCTGATTTTTTAGTTCAGTTAGTTGATGTTTTTAAATCTAATAGTATTATAAACTTTGTAGGACAGTGACTCCTTCTCACATTTTATTTTGCTTAGAACTCCATAAATGGCCTTGCAAGTAGTAAATACATATCTGAGAGCCAGTAAAATGAGACAAATAAGCACCCTGGTCTGAGATTCAGCAAGACCTACATTTCATTCCTGATCCCACCACCTATAAACCATCAAACATTGACCAGTTTCTTAAACTCCTCATTTAGGGAGAAAATTATTAACGGGGAAAATAGTAGCTACCTCACAGAGGTGTTAGAAGAGGTAACTCAGAAAGTATTTGTTGAATTTTTAATAAGGTGCATGACACAAATAGTTCTCTACTCACATTACTTTATGCAAAGACTAAATATTGGTGATTCTGGAACAAAAACAATATGTGTGTCTAAAAACAGACGTTAGGTTTGCTATTAATTTTATTTTCCTACCTCTAAAAAATCATAACATAGCTAGCAAATTAATTTGAAGAGCAACTATATGGCTCAGTCAGTAAGCAAAAATCTTGCTTTATTCTCTACAGTTTGGATCTGGGCTCTGTTATCCTTGTAGAACAAAGGTGTTTTTTTGTTGTAGTTTTGCTTTTGTTTCTGGTTACTACATTTAAACTCTATATTTTCATCTGGCTAGCTGAAATGGCCTTGTTTTAAAAAATAAATGAGTAGCACCTTTAGGGGTTTTGTAAGAAAAATGAAGCAAAACAATTTAAGTTCTCAGTATTATACCAAACAAAATATGTAATGGTTTATTTATGGCTTATTTTGCCTTTCAAAACATTTTGATACATAGGATCCTATTGGAAAGAACTAGGGAATAGTCACCGACCTGCAAGTTTAATCCAGCATTTATCTTTTCATTAGGGACAACGATTAATTTTCCAAACACTCACCTCTCATGGTGTTCGGTAGATCCAATGTGGCTTCTCCTCTTTGATGATTTCAAGATGTTCTTTCTGAGGAATTTAGGGTCTTTATCAGGAAAAGACATGCAGCAATCGGCTAATTATTTCTGACCCTGACAATAGCGGGTGTGTTTCCTTGAGCACAATCAGAGATGATGTTTGTGACAAGTGGAAAGGTGCGATTTCCCTGTATCAAGCTGACTTTTAAAAGAAAGTACAAATACTCATTCAAGTCCTTCCTGAAATGAGTGAATATAACACATATAAACTTCTGGACAAGTCTTACAAAATCAAAACATGCTTTTGTCCTCAAAATTTCAAGGGAACTTGTTTTAAATTTCCACACATCATTTGCAAATGTTTTGCATCCTCAGAGGTGGGATGTTCATTTAGAGTTCAGGCTTTTGTGCTTATTTATTGGTCGCTGGATTTTATTGCCTTGTTTCTTTTCTCTTCAATCCTTTGTATTAAAAGAATTCACAGTTAGTTTTCAACAATTCAAATTCAAACACAAGCAAATAAATTCACAAACTATAACAATATCCCTGATTTTTCACTGGTTTAGTTATTGCTTAGGATAATTTGAACACCATGAATACAATGGCTTTCAGAGAAATAATTATTTTTCTTTAATCATAAGCAAAATAAGACTTATTGCTCAAAATTTGCTTCAAAACACAAACTTAGTAAATCAGAGATGAGATTAACTTTCATGTCTATGTATTGCAAAGTCTGAAGTTTTACCTAAAAGCATTATAAAAATTGTTTTGTGAGCTAACAACACATGAACAGTTTTGTTAAGTTTCCAAATGACAATACATGGGGGACAAAACAAAAACTAAAACAAGAATGGCCAAGTACTTTAGCTTCACACACTTTCTTGATGGAGCTCTCCATTTGCAAAACTTATTAGCAGGCATCCAGATTTGAAACAGGGTCCCTTTTAATCAAATGCTCTTCCCCTAGGCAATACCTGCAGAAACTAAGCTTAGTTTCTTTTCTTTTTTTCTTTCAGTTTTTAGCTTTATAGCTATAATAATGCCCTCAACATACTAGAAATAAATCAACTACTTAAAAAATAAGTGGGGACTTATATCTACATTAACAATGTCATTACCCCGATTTTACCTTCATTTCATAAAAATAAGTGTTTGATAACTTTAAGATATTTCATGGAATCATGATGACATATTTAATTTTGAAATTTAGATTTTCCTAAATGAAAGTAATCAAACAAAGGCAATTAAATTTATAACGGTAAAATAAAAATTTCCAGGCCCTTAGTAATATTATAGTGTTGAATTTTATTCTGTGCCCAAAAGCTCTGAAAAACTGTCAATTATTCTGTGGAGATATTTTCCATAGAAATGTATAAACTCATATTTGATAATATTTTATTATAAAAGTTTGCAAAAATACAAAAAAAAATTGAAAGAATTACATGGTGAACTCTTTTACTCTGATATTGTTACACAGATTCTGTAGTCAATATTTAATCTTACTTGCTCCATAGTATAACATTTCATCTTTCCATACTTTTATTTCTCCTTTCCTTTCATTAGTAAATCTTATTTCGTATACACTTCAAAGTAAGTTATAGACATGAGTATACTTCCTACTAAATAATTCAGTGTACATGTCATCATTATTAAAGTTTAATATTTATTTATAATTCCTTTTGAGGTAAAGTTTACACACAATAAAATGTACAAATCTTTAAGTGTTTTTATTATTCAGGGCATTCTGACCATTGCATAAGCCCATACAACTGAGACCTCTGTCAAAATACCAAACATCACCATCATCCAAGAATTTGTCTTGGATTCTGTCTCAGGAAATACCTTCCATTACTCAGAGACAACTGTTGTTCTATTTTTTAATTTTTTTTTTTTTACCACAGGTTAGTTTTGTCACTTTTACAACTTCAAATAAATAGAATCATATAAGCTAAATATAAATATAAATAGAATTATATGCTATTTAATCAGTCACTTGTGGGAGATCTCTCTGACAGTAAGGAAACAATCAACAGAGTAAAAGGCAACCTTTGGGATGGATAAAGGAAAATATTTGTAAACCATGTATCTTTTAATGAGTTAAATCTCCAAAATATATAAAGGACTCTTACAACTTAACAGGAAACTAATAACCCAATTAAAAACTAGCCCAAGGACTTGAATAGATATTTCTCCAAAGAAGACATACAAATAACCAATAGGTATATGAAAAATGCTCATTGTCCCTGATTATCAAGGAAATACAAATCGAAATCATGACCTATCAGCTCACAATTGTCAGGATGACTATTATCAAGAAAACAAAAACAGCAGTGTTGGCAAGGATGTGAAGAAGTTGGAAACCTTGCACATGGCTGATGGGAATGGTGTAGCTGCTACGGAAAACAGTATGGGGATTCTTTAAAAAATTGAAACTACAACTGCATGTGACCATTATTTACCCTTAGAAAGAGGAGAATTCTGCAACCAGCAAGAGCAAAGTGGGCCCTGAGGCCGTTATGGTAAGTGGACTAAGCCAGACCCAAAGAGGTGAGTACTAACAGAGTGTACTTTTATGAGGTTATCTAAAAACAGTCAAATTCATAAAATCAAAGACTGGAATGGTTGTTGCCTGGATCTGGGGCAAGAGGGAAATAGAGAGTTATTAATCAATAGGCATAAAGTTTCAGTGAAGTAAAATCATAAGCTCTAGAGATCTGCTGTATAATAATTGAACTATAGTCAACAGTAATGAATTGCACACTTAAAAGTTGTTAAGAGGATAGATCTTGTGTTAAGTGTTCTTGTCATGATAAAATTTAAAGAGAGACTATTATAAAAATTTATGCCAAAACATTAATAATTCTGAGATAGATATGATTTACTACAACCAACTCAAGAAGATGAGAAACTTAAATATCTGAAAATCATTAAGAAATTAAACTGACTAAAAATCTTCAAAGTCATTCACATCCATTGCTAGTAGAAACGCAGAAATATACATTTTTGAAAAAGACTTGACAGTATCTTGCAAATAAAAATACACACATACCCTTTGAATCCTTTGGAAGAAGGGGCTACAGGGAAGACAGGCATCCACTCGAAATTACAAAGTCAAGGATGTGTATTTTCCCCTCAGAACTCCTAGAAGCAATCAGCCTTACTGACACCTTGACTTTAGCTCAGAGGAACTAATTTTGTAATTATGGCCTCTAGAATCCTAGGGGAATAAATTTGTGTTGTTTATGCCATTAAATTGTTGTAATTTTTTATAGAAGCAGTAGGAAGCTAATATAGTCTGATAAAACCATGTGTTCATAAAGATCTGCATTTTTATACTGAAGGAAGCAAAGGGAATAGATATTACCACTATATAAATATCTTTTAAGTTTACCCTGTGTTTTCAACGTCAGACCTAAGGATCCCAATCCTCAGTGGTTAGTCAGAGAAACCCTTAAACATGGTAACAAGTATATATGTACAGAATGCTTCAAAATTTTTTGTTTGAATAGTAAATAATTATGGGCAGATGAAATAAGCATAAATAGGAGCTTGGATAAAGAAATGTTGATGCATTCAAAGAATCCAATAACGCCTAGCATTAAAAATGAATGACAACAGTTACATCAAAATGGGTACCATGTTTTATATATTTCAAAAGCAAAGGAATATTTCTTAAAATATAACATGGTGCTTCACTATGGTGGTTCTCTAAGGGAAAGCAGAAGAGTATGAACAGGCAGGAGCTCAGAGAGGGCTTCAAGTCTGACAATGTGATAGCTCTTGAGGAGGGCAGGGAGTTCACAGATGCGATGGCTTTATTGAGATGGCAACTTGGCTAGGCTGTCATCCCCCAGTTACTCAAACACTAATCTAGGTGCTGCTGTGGAGGCATTTTGGAGACATAAAGCCTATAATCAGGTGACTTCAGTAAGGGAAATTACTTTGGGTAATCTGGGTGTACCCAGCTGTATCTATTAGGCGGCCTTCAAATCAGGATTGAGGTTTCCTGGGATTGAAAAAAAAATCTGCCTGTTGTGTAGATTCCATTGTGCTCATTTTCTTTCCTTCTTGACTGCCTCTCTGCATATTTGGACTTGTTTAGCCAAACCCCATAATCATGTCAGCCAATTCCTTGTAATAAATCATATATACATCCTATTAGTTCTACTTCTCTGGAGGAATCTTGACTGACACAACAGATGCTGCTTTATTATTTTCTTATATTATTTATACATAGAATCAAAATCATTGTTTTGGGAGCAGTGTAAAAGGTAGTCTTTAAGTATGCTTCATTTTTATTTTATTTATTATTAATTTTTAAGATAACCAGAACATACAAAAATGTATCATGGATCAAAATGAAAGGCTTAATATTGTTTTGTAGTAATCATTGATAAAAGGTAGAATGATTACATTTTCTAAATGAATTAAAGTAATCTCATAATTCTGAAAGGACTTGCAAACTAATTATGTCTTAGATCTATAAAGCATTACACAATATTCTCTGCAAATAAGCTCTCATTTTAAAAAGTGGCTTTGTTTTAAAGCATTTGTACACAGGTATCTGGTCAGTCTAATCTCACAGTCCATTTAAATAAAATATAGGAAGCAGACACAAAGATCTTAACTGCAAACACACGCACACACAGAGTAAAATTCTAAAAGTGAATTTTGTTTCAGGTCACTACTCTACCCCTTTTTATGTTTGCTGGGAGCTGCTCTAGTGCCTCAGAAGTTACACTTCACCTGTCATCTGTCACCTGCTTTCAAGAATGGGACAAACCAATGTTGGAAAAATACTAGTTTGAAAGCTCTCAAGGGGCTAGACTGGAGCAGGCTACTTCCATAACTTTCTGAGGAAGAGGAGAGGCGTGAATTGTAAAAACTGCACCAACAGGAGCAGCTTTTTTGTAGGATGGGATTGTTGAACGAATGAACCATTTGATTAACCAACACTAAACTTTTCCCACCAATTAGTTCTACAGCAGGTAAGAAGAAAGAGAAAGATGAACATAAATAGAAAAAAAACCTAAGTGGAGAAAGTGACTGTGCAGTGGGTGACCCCAGCACCACCTCTGACAGTCACTGGATGTAGGACCGTGGATAAGTTAATCTTCCCAGAATTGGCTCCCACTCTGCAACATGGGTGCGCTAACAGGATCTACAATACAGGTGGTGGTGGCCTGAGACTGTATCAGAGGATGGCAGCCTCTGACAAGCGGAGTAAAACATAGAGGATTTTCTTAAAGCTCTAAAAGCAAGCACACTGTTTTACGTTAGACTATTTTTATTTACTGTGTTAAGGGGAAAGGTGCCATGACCACTAATAGGACTGCAGTGATGAGCAATGAGATGATGCACATAAGGCAGTGAGCATACTCCTGCCAAGTAATAAGCACTTTTTAACTTATAACAGTAATTATCAATATTAATTATTATACCCAGTGTACTTTCTTCCTTCCTTTCTTATTTTCATATTGAGGTTTATTAATAATGTAATATTTGTAAGTGAGGTGTTCGTAACATAAAAATAATAGCTTAATTTGATTTTGATTTCAATTTATATTATGTGATACAGCTAAATATATGAGAACAATTTATTATTTCTATTTGTAAATATTTTACAAATACATTCATAAGAGGTTTAACTTTTGTTATCTTTATAGTGAAAAGCAAAACAAATCATAGTTTATTTTAAAGCAAAATATCTGAGCTAACTTAAAAATAAAATTAATAGTGCTTTTAAAAGAAATTCTAAATAACTTCCGCAATCTCCATTAGACATTATATAAACACTAAATTAGTCAATATTGCACACCCAAAAAAGGTCCATAGATTTATCCTAGGCATATGGCCATATTTTGTTGCTTTTCATCTACAATATTCCCACAGGAACATAAATGATCATTTTGATAATTTAAAGTGTTGCTATTACTAACATTTTTTATACATTCAATAAAATAAAGAGACAAGCTAGGCCCAAAACACATTACTTCTGGAAAATCATTTCAATGACATAAGGTGGTTGTTGAAGTTACCACTTAACACAACAAACACACCCAAACATTTCAGACGGAAAATGCACTCAGTGTTCAGAGAGGTAGCTGTCATAATAACAATAATATTAATAATAAAATAATAAATCGTACCTCACTCGTTTATATACTTTGTGCCATTTTCTTCGGCATCCGCGATCTTCAACTGTTTTAACCCCCAAAAGCCACCCAAGACTGGAACTGCAAAAACAATGTTGTGCAACACAATTCTTCAGGCGGCTATTATAAAGCATAATGGATTTGGAACTTGTGATGATACCCAAGGCTGAATTCCGACGCCACGAGAGAGAGCGCCGCAATCGATCAGCCAGGCCTGCCGCCGGTCAGAACTGGGGACTGATCCTGTCAAACACTTGCTGACAGCAGCCCAGAAACTTCCTCGGCAGCATAACCTCCTTAAAGGACTGCTTAGCTCATAATCAAGGCAAAATAATTACGATATAAATTCTCCTTATGCCTCAAATCCTACTTATGCTCAACTATAATATAACATATAGTTATAACAGAGAACCTGTCTCTTATTTTTTTAATCTAATGGTATTGCCTCTTTATATTTTGACAGTATATTTGAGCACAGCCGTCTGGATTTGTAATTACGTTGTTTTTTCATTCTCTATATTTACATAGTGGTT
Source organism: Miniopterus schreibersii (assembly GCF_964146895.1). Taxonomy (NCBI): domain Eukaryota; kingdom Metazoa; phylum Chordata; class Mammalia; order Chiroptera; family Miniopteridae; genus Miniopterus; species Miniopterus schreibersii. The sequence continues at coordinate 16,748,439 of NC_138108.1, read as the reverse complement.
GAGACAGTTTGCATGCAGTAGTTTTATTAACATTAACTTTTCAATGTTAGCACATAAATGTTTGTTACTCAAATAAAGGTGCTGCTTCTCTGAAAAACAGCGGGTTGCGACAGGTTACCTCGCTGCTGCGGCGCCGTCACTGGGAGAAACGCCTCCCGGGCTGAGCTGGGTTCAGCTGAGGTCCACGCGTGGGCAGCCGGGTGTGGCCCGCACGTCACTCCCCCGGCTGGCAGGGCGCGCTGAGCGTGAGCTTCATGTTCCCAGGGGGAAGGCTTAGGGCAGAAGAAGGAAGGCCGTGGACGGAGGGGCAAAGGGCCAATTCTGAGACAAAGCCTTCATCCTGAGTGTGAAATCTGAAAGGGTGGGGACATAAACGAGGGGAAAGGTGTGAGGACAGATCCCTGGCTGTTGTTAGGGCGAGAATGCTCCTTTGCCTTGAAAGGGCAGATGCACCCCAGGGGCCTTGTTCAGTTTCCCCAAGAACATTTCGGCTGCACTTCATTGACAAGGTGACTAGCAGGCAATTAGAGCACAGCGGGGACCATTCATTTTCTGACCATATCTCTTGTTTGCCAGTCAGTTGAACCGTTAGAGAAATAAACTCACTGTTTAGTTAATTGTTTTGGTAGCTGTGCCTTTTTGGTTACAGGTTTCTGTTACCTAAATATACCTCAGCCCAGCACTAAAATGTTAGGTTATGAAGAACAGGCTATGCAGGCAAACACGTTTTTTAAGCATATATTTAAAATGTATTAGAACAGAAACTATTTCTCTCAATTAATTAATTCAAATGCTATTAGTATATTATCATAAGTGAATGTTATTCTTCGGATAGTTTCACTTGATTTTACAGTTTCTAAGAATATCATTTCATGGTTTTGTTTTGTTTTTAATAAAAAATGAATATGGACTAAGATGAGACTGTAATTTAAATAAGTGCTTGGTAAAACGAAGCTTTAGGGAAAATGACTTATCACATGGATGAAAACACCAAAGAAGCAAGGTTTCATTGAAATTTGAAGAAATAAATTATTCTAATGGGATCGTGTAATTGAATGGATACAGGCCTAAGTAAAACAGATTTTATTCATAATCTGCTATTGGTATTTTTTTATTGGCTTCAAAGGCATAATCATAATGATAAAGCCAGTACCTCGAGTCCTATGTGCTGAGCCACTTAATAGAAACCTATAAATAAAGAGAATTCATAAAGGCTTCTGTCTGCATATACAGGATTATTAGATTTGAGATTAATGAACTTTTTTTCACCACATCCACAAGTCGTTTGTGACCACTGGGAAACTTAATTTTCTAAGGATGATCAATGTTTTCTCAGTATGTAAGAGGCACCCATGTTGATGCAAAAAGAGGAAATAACATTGAGAAAATAAAGTTCTTAGGAGAAATCCAGTGGCCAACTATTTAGAGCATCAAGAATTGTGTAAGTGGGCATTTTCTAATAAAGAGTGTAAGGATGATTTGTTCTATAATTGTCCAGTAAAGAGTACTATCAAAAACATTTTACCCTCAAAAAACAAACAAAAAATCTAAAACATTTTACCCAAGAGAAAAGCTTAGAGTGTGCTCTCCTAGATACATGCCTCATATATCAAACTACTTTTCCTAATAGCAAGAGAACTGATTAAATTACCACTGTAAAGATGCTATCATAGCAGAAATAACTTATTTTTTTAAATAAAAATAATTTTTTAAATTAGTTTAAAATTTTATGTATTTGTTTTTAATTATGAAGACCGCTTGACCTATCAGAAAAGCAGCTATTAATCCTTTTATTTCTGTATTCTTGATTCATTTATTTAAGTTTCATAGTATTTATGTACTTTCTCACTACAAATAATAAGATAAAAATACATTTTTTCATAACCAATTGAAGAACCATTATTGTGTGATATGGTGTGGTCACTAATTAAAATATAAATCAGTCCAATGACTTTTATAATTAACAAGTTCTGTTTACACTCCACCCTCATAAAAGGCTTAGAAACTTATTTTTCTGAGCACAAACACATTATTTAGAAACAAACGGCAGAAGTGTCTTTGAATTTAAAAACTAATGGATCAAAATAAGAAAGAATAAAATGATAGCGATTAAGTCATAAGCATCTTTTAAATTTTGGAGTGACTCATGATGGGTGATGTTCATCAAAGGTAATCGACTAGTCTTCAACGCTCTAGCACTGCTCACAATGTCCCATCAAAAGAAACAGGTAGCAAAGTGACTTCCTTTTATTGTAAATTCAAAATGCAGCAAGAACCGAAGTCTCAAAAGAGTGTTAGTCTTGAGTTTATTCCTCAGAATTACTTTCTAAGAGTCAAAAATCATCTGCCGACGTGCATGCATTGAGGTGGGATCATTAAATGTAAATCCAGTGTTCTAAATCCAGGCCCTCAAAATCCGCACTCTTTCTCTGTGTGGCACTGGAGACCTCCCTTATTTTCCACTGCCCTATGCAAGTGGCCCCGGCTCATCCAACCTGCAATGTGCTGCCATCTGCTTAAGGTTACAGCCCAAGTTCTGGTGAGAGGGCTCAGGCTCCTAATTTCCACGGGAACAATAATAAATATAAAGGGAGGAGAAGTGGAAGAAAATTTGAGAAGTAGAACAGTGCTCACTTTTATAAAACTGGAGATCACCAGTTCTATCACTGACTAGTTTTTTGTTTCATAAAATCCATTTAACCTAAATCTTAACCCTGGTATCACTCCATTTTATTTCTTAGGCATTTCCATTCCCAAGGAAAATTGCCTTTAGAGAAGTTTGGGGACACATGGTAGATCAAGACTGGAGATGATGCCAACTTCTCCCATTTTTAGTATCTGCTTCCTTTAAAGGAATTGTTTATTTCAGCTTATGTCAGTGACCATTTAACTACAGATGGGCTCTACACTCAGACTTCCACGTGTCCCTGAGAGAGCAATAGCCCAAGAGCTATAAAAAGTTGCAAGAGGGCCAGTAAGATAGTAAAAAACAACAAAGGAACTGAAATATTTTTTTCATTAGTTTCAGTTCAGGAGGACTAATACCTTTATTCCTGGTTTCTCAGAGTTTTTGGGACTTGTTACTTTGGGGTAAATAATATGGGGAAAGAAGTAGTATGTTTTCCTTCTCAGGAAAGGAAGAAACTTAATTATGTCCCTGGTTTTGTTTTCTTACACCGTTTTTCACATAACACTCTGATCATAATATTTTATGTCTCAGTCTTCCATGTATTAATACCTTAGCCCATTAGTGCTGCCATAACAAAATACCACAGACTGAGTGGCTTAAACAACAGAAACTGATTTTCTCACAGTTCTGGAGGCTGGACGTCCAAGAGGAAAGTCCTCTCAGATTATGACCTGAGGTCCATCCTGTGGCCTCATTTAACCTCCATTATCTCCGTCTAGGACCTATCTCCAGACATAGTCACCTTGGAGTTTAGAGCTTCAATATACAACGTTGAGGGAAATACAATTTAGTCCATAGAACTGGAACGAAATGGCTTACTTTTTAAAAAACATGACATAATTCCTAGGAGAGGGTTTCATGCATTCTGTGTATTTGCCAAATAAAAGAACTTGATACATGATGACAAGTTATGTTTGTATTTCCCCCACATGACTGAAATAAACATTGAGCCAGTTTTGGCCTTAGCAGGTCCCGAGCTGGACACAGGGATCTGAATTCAGAAACGGGCGCTTCTGGAGAGCAGTAGGATAGACCCGAGACTGGATCAAGAGGGGCTTCCAGAGAGGATCTGACTTCTCAGCAAGATAAGAAGCTGTGTGGAAACCCAAAGTGAACTGCCACAGCTTTAAAGAGGACATTCATATTTAAGAGGACATCAAAAGTGGCTCAAGACAAGAAGGGGCTGCCACTGTGCCTGCATCAGGCAGCAGAGGCCAGTGCAGCTGATGCCCACACAGGGCTGCAGTCACCAATGAGAACAGGGGAGTCAGTGCCCAGGAAGCCTCGGACCCAGCACGGCCAGATGCCTGGCTTCTACTCCCGTATTTCCAAGAGAAGGAGTTGACCCCAGAAGTACCTTTAAAGAGTTCTTGGTTTCTAACAGTTACAAATATCGCATTGCTTAAATGACATGCTTTGAAATAGACACAGATTAATTTTATAGTTCTACATTAGAAAATAAACAGACAAGTTGGGTGAAAGGAGGAGAGAGTTTTGTCAGAAGATCAGAATTCTAATCTCCATCAAAATTGGAGAAAACAAAGATCTTCATCAGAAAACTTCTAAGGAAAACGCAGAGGGTGGTGTTGGGTGCTCGCTCTCTCTCTTTCTTTCTCCCTCCATCATAAGGAATGAATTCTAGAAAGTCTACAGTGTGAATTCTTTCTGAAAGTGTATTCATATGAATAGAAGGAAATATTTATGTAAAGCAAATTGCTTGTCCTTTTGAGGCTAAAGACTAAAGCTACCTTGTGCTCATTAGTTAAAAGAGAACAGAAAAGAAATGCATCAAATCAGCTTCATCAAACTCAATAAAAAGTATGTTCTGCTTTATTTTGTGATGTTCATGAGACCAATTTCTCCATCTATGAAGAAAAGCATGCTAAGAGAATTAAAAAATAAAGATAGTATTATAAAGGCATACAGGTTAACTTCAGCATTAGTCCTTTTAGAAAAATCATAAATTTAAACTGTGGGACCAAAAGTAGTGATGTTTTATTGTAATAAAAACAATAATTAGAAAAACCTAGGCTCTAAATAACAATGCAGACATCATAGTGTATATAGCACATGGAGAAACAGCTAATTTATTAATAATATGTTGTTTTATGGAATGTTTCTTAAGTTTATATGGTATATAGAGAGAAATTCTTTAACTGGTTTATCTTTAAGATGGAAGAAAGAAAATCCAGCCACATGTAGTATACTTTTGCATTAAGGAGGAAAAATAGCAAGAGATTTCAGGCTCTTCCAACTCTGTGGTTCTCATGAGAGGGGAAAAAATACACAACATCACTTGAAATTAGCTTGATTTTCAATCACTAAATATTTTTGCCAAATTGGAAACCAGGATGCTAAAGGGAAATTAGAGCCATGGACTAAGAAAACATGCATTGAATCATAGGAGGCAGGTATCTTTATTTGGCTTTTTGTGGGCATGGGGGAGGGCATTTATTTTTGAGATTTAGGACTTATCATCATTAAAACTGAAGCTAAAATGTACCTTCAAGAATTTTTATTTATTTATTTTAGAGAGAGAGAGAGGCAGAGAGAGAGAGAGGTTGTTCCACTTATTTATGTATTCATTGGTTGATTCTTGTATGTGCTCTGACCAAGGATCTAACCCACAACCTTGGCGTGATGCTCTAAACAACTGAACGGTCAGGGCCTCCAGTCTAACTTTAGAAGTTCGTTCATTTGGCTTTTGAGAATAACATTTTATACTATAAACAATTGCTTAAACTTTTCATTTGAAATCATCCCCTAAAATTATTTTTTTTTAAAGTTCAAGCAGTATTGGTGAATTGAGAACTTAATGCATCCGATATTCATTTGGATAATCTAGGGGCACTTTCTAAAAGTTAAATTATTCTTCTTTGGGTGTTTCTAACTAATTAATGCCACTATACTTTGGCCTAAGGCTTAACTTTTTGGGGTCACTGACACATTTATAAACCCTCTGTCCCTAGACAAATACAGATGTGCATATGCAAAAGACATTGCATTGCCAAGGGCACTTGGAGCCTTATGTTTAGAATCTTTGGCTTACACCCTTATTTAACTATGTCACCCTTTGGAGTAGGAAAATTTATCAAGTAGTGGTTTTGTGTTTTTTCCCCATAAGGTAATTTAAAGAAGACAGAAAGAAAACCATATATTTTGCTCTCCAGGATGGTAAACCAGTAAGATTATGCAGGCTGTGCCCTACACAAAAGCACCCGCAGAGCGGGTAGAGATTGAGTGAGGGCTGGAATCTTCAATCCATTAGCCTTATAGCTGGGCTGTAGTCCTCCCGGAGATAGAAGCACACTTTTTCTATTTTGTCTAGCCAGAAGGGTGCCTTTTCCATTAAGTTTTGTTAGCGGCTGCCCTGCTCTCCCAGTCTTCTAGTTTGATGACTCTTATACAATGAACATAGAGAAAACCTAAATGTATAAAAATGCGTGCGTGCACTCGCACACACACACATATACAGCGCATCAAATCAAGACAGTTTGATAATTAAAAATTGAAATCTTATTATTCTGGGACTAGTTTTAATTCATTGCTTTCTATCTCATTTCCACTCTTAGGAAATGATTTTTCCTTTGTTCATGTTTTTAGCTTTCCATTGGTGATCAAAACATGACCAAAAATAAATTTACCAAAGCAGATTATCTTTCTTCCTCCCAAGTAGAGCCTGACAGTGGAAGGTCATTTTTAATTAGTAGGAAAAATTATTTTGTATTCCACACAGCTATGGACACAAACTATAAGAGAAAAGAGACTTGGGATCCCTAAGGAGAGAAGGTTTTCATTTAACTCTTGCCTGTGTGCATATGACGGCCTCGCTTCCATTGCCCACAGGGAATCTCACTCTTCAACTTGATTAGCTCTCCTGGATCAGCGCTTGTTGAAACACAGTTGGACGTTCCCTGAAGCCACACCTTGCCCATGTAGGATGGCACATCTGTCCCCACTGACTCTGCACAGCCTCAGTAACCATTCAGGTAGTTTCTACAAAAATGAAACTTCATGAGTCCAAATAACACCACTTTTGCCACTTTATTTGGCTGCCTGCTCAAGCAGAGAGCCCTAGCTAACTGAGATAATACTGCTGGATTCATACAGGGCCAGAGTCCTCATATCCAAAGGGACTCTTTCTGTGTCTTCACTAGGCTATCCTTCAACCACAGAGAACCCTGGGTGATAGCAGGCTCGGAGGCTTTTTATTCTACACGCAGGAAAGAATTCTGCCATGTGTTTTTATGTGTATTGTCTAAATTGGAAGACATTCTATACTAAAATTTAGTGCAAATTCAGCCTTGCTACCAATGTGCTCACTCAACATGCAATAAATATTTATTGCTGCTAATGAATTCAGGGATGGAATTTGCCTACTCTGATGGACAGCTGCAGAAGAACTGGATGTGGTCATTGTCTAGCACAAACCCCACGTGTTGCAAAAATCTGGAGAGGCTATCAGAATGGCTAGTGTATGGCTCTCTGCCCTCCCTCCCAGGTGCCAGGGTGAAACCTCCCTTGTCCAGCCCAGCCTGACAGCATGGAGCACAGTGCAAGTTGTTGCAGATGCTTGCGATTCAAATTCATGCTGAACTCTCCCTGATCAGCATGTTCCTTTGGGCGATATCACAATTTCATCTTGCTCAAGCTGTCTGCATTCCTGTTTACTTAGGTTTGCAAATGGAACTTTCACACTCAAATTAGTAGGGAAGGCGCAGCCCGCAAGGATGCTAAACCCTCGTTTGCCTCCCTTCTGAGGGGCGGCGCGCTCTTTTCAGAGCAGTATTCTTTCAGATCAAAATTGCTCTCCTGCTATGCAAACACGTGGCATGAAACCCTGCATTCTCCATTTTCAATGCAGCGATCTGAGTGTTCAAGTCGACACCAACAGGCATCTAACTCCCTGACTGCCAACATATTTTCTTTCTTGTGAACGGGTTATTTTCCTCATGGGGCAAAGAGTCATGTGTAAATAAGAGAAAAAATATTTTCAGGATTGTCTTTCAATAGTGCATGAAAGTGGTGCTTTTTCTCTCTTAAGATTTGAACAGTTTCTAACCTGCACAGTCCTCTGCTTGGTTCTGGCTGGGCTCTCTGGAGGGTCAGTCACACCGCCTTTGACAGGCAGAACTGGGGGCAGGGCAGCCAGTGAAAAGAAAACCTAGAGACAGTGAACTGTTTCTCATTCTAGCTCCGTTCTACTAGATGGGAAACCTTGGCTAAGATCCCGAAATTAGAGACTGCTTCCTTTTCAATTTGTACAGGAGCAGAGGTCCTGACTCCAGGCTGCATGCCAGAATCATCTCAGGAGCTTTTAAAAAGCATACATACCTGGATGTCACTCAGACTAACTTAAATCAGAATTTATAGGCTTGGGGCCTGGGCCCTGGTATGACTCAGTGCTCCCCAGACTCCTGCAGTTGCCTGGATAAGCAGGATCTAATGCTCTCTTTATACAGACAAACTAACAACCCCGTTTGCAACCCCACACCTCACATAGGATGTCGGCATTAAAGGGTGCCTCTAATTCCTGAGCCTTTCTGAAATTTGACACCATGCTCAGGGTTGCCTCACCCTGGAGTCCTCCCTGCAGTCACTGGGATTCAACATTATCCTCTGCCTGTTACCATCCAGTTTCTTGCTTTGAAAAATTGGTTCCTAGCTCTGTCTGCTCTTATAGCCTCACTTTAAAGGAATCTACCTGTTTCCCCCATCTACTAGTGTTTTAATGGTGTCTTGAGAAAAGGTAGAGATCTAAGCATTTAGTCCATCATGTCTACCAGACATATTTTCTTCTCTCATATCTGAATTTCTTATTATATTTGGTGGGAGCTTTGCTGAATGTCCTGCTTTTCCTGATATGCCAGCAGCTCTCTAGCCTGCACTAGAAAGCTCAATGGACACCCATCTGAAAATAATATATGGTGCACCTTCAGCCTTCATTTTCCTCTGAGAGGCCAATTCACCTGTCGCAGATCCTTAGTCACTGCTGGTGTCATAGGGAAGACAAGGAACTTTCTGCATTATTCCAGAAGCCTTCTCTTCTCCTTGCACCTCTGTTCCACCCCCCTAAATCTGTCAACAGCCTCTCTTTTCAGTGATCTCTTTCACAAATCTTACTTCTATTCCCCCTAGTGAGATACCTTTCAAACTCCCTACACATAAGCCCATGTTACAACCAGTTTAAAAGAGAAATAATAATCATTCAAAAATACTTTTGAAGACAATTAGAATTTATTTTTAAAATCTTTTTAAACAATGCTAGAAACCAAACTTCTCTACCTTAAATTTTTTTTTATAAAGATGAAAACCAAAAGGGCCTAGAGCCCTTGTTGACTTTTTAAATGAAAGCAATGGGATACATGATCAATAAATTCAGAATACTGAAATGTAAAACATGAAATTGGAAAGCTTTCCATCACCTCCCACAAAGCTCCACCTCCGGATTAACTGTTATTAAGTAAATTTAATATTATATTCATCACGTTCATGTACACAGAACTACACAGGTCTATATATCTATGTTACTAACAATATAAAATGTTTGCAACATAAAAGGAATTATACTACTCACTCTGCTTTGCAGCTTCTTTTTCCCCCCTTTAATATAATGTGAAAGTCTATAAACAATTCCAACTTGGATGTTCAACTTGTTGACTATGGAAATGTCTACAAGAAGTAAATGGGGAATTCCTGATCATCTGAATGTATATTGAAGAAATATATAATATATGCCCAATATTATTATATCTTTGAAAATCTGAATGTCTTTCTAAAAAGAAAATGTTTGCCTTAATTTATAAATTTCTTCTGTCTCAGGTTTTTTTCTGTGTTGGCTTAGTTATAATTTTAATTCCCTTTTTCTTACTTTTTTTCCCAATGTTATCAATAATGGACAATTCAGATGGATTACTGATGCCCCCTCTAGAGATATACCTGAATTCAGCTGAAAACACAGTCACCTTGATCTGTAAACACTTTAGTAAACTCACTGAAGCTTAATGATTTCAACTGTTTTCATCATCATATATGACCCTAAAAGCACTCCAATTTCATACATTTCACAATAGTAGCAAAAGTAATTATTTTAGCTTCAAGATTTGGAGCTCTGCCAGTGTCAAAAACAACAAGCTTAAAACAATCTATATGCTAAACCATATTTGCTCATATTTGAAAACCTGGTTTCTATTGAGAAGTTCATTACACTTTTATGCTGTGTGTGTAGGTATCCATACATTTGTATGCATATGTATATATGCATATGTATGTATATATTTGTATATGTATACATGTATATATAATACACTTAGATGGCATATATTTCCCCATTTTGTGTATGTGTATACACACATGCACATGCACTTCTTTGGTTTTTAGAAAATGGAAATAGAGCTCACTGTAAAGCAGAATTATTTTTTAAAAGTATTCTCTATTTAGATATTAATCATACAATTCTTCCAGTTTTTAAAAATCAACATACCCTGAAAATTTTAAAAATGTAAATATGATTCTGTTAAATTGGTGATGTTAAGAGCAGATTTGTGTAAACCCAGAGGTGTGGATGCCAACCAGAGGTCTGATTGTGGTGGATGTGGGGACCCACCCTTATCCAGTTCTTGAATGTTTTTTAATATACAGCTACTTTATATGAAGAATCTGTTAGGCTTGGTTAGCTGATATGTGCAGTTAGGTTCATCTGAGGCAGTTTTGGTTTCAATAAGATGACCCTAGACCATCCCCTTTCATTTAGAGTTGTAAAGAAAAGTGTCTAAACTATTAGACACTAAAGATTGCAGAAGAAAGATTTTCTCCTCAAAACTCAAGTCTGGATACTGATTATCCAGAAACAAAAGGGGATATTAATGGTGATCACATCATACAAACTAAACATTTCAGAGATTAAATCATTTAAAAACTTTGCAACAATTCAATTCCATCAAATAGTTCTTAAACATCTATACTGTGTCTAGAACTGGGCTAAACTGTGTGGAGAAACTATAAAAAAGTGATACTCTCTTATACTTTATAGTCTGAGCTGGTTGTAGAAATTAGATTTAAAACGTGAGTCAATTTGAGAACAAAATCCATTTAATTTCAAACATTAGAATTGCAAATTGTTGATTTCTGCCAATAGGTCTTTACTGTGCTGGTGATGAAACAAATAGCAAAAATAGACATGGTGCCCACCCTTATGGAACTGATAGTCTTACTTTGCTTTAGCTCCTCTCTTTTTCCCACTCCAGGACTTAGCCATGTCCTCTCAGAATTTCCTTCTTGGACTCTCCACACAGATCCAAATCCATCTCCCTTCTTATGCAGAGCAATCTCACTCTAAAGTCTTGGAGGAGGTAATCAAGGAGGTCATCACTCAGCCTGGTAGGTCAGAAGTGACCTGTAATAAGTTGGGATTTTCCCCACTCTCTTCTTGCCCTCGTTCAACTCCATATTTTTGTTGTTGTGTATATGTGATGGACACAAACCAAAGTACTCCTAAAAATGGATCCTCGCCTCTTTCTGGACCAATAGTTGACAGTTATGCATATCTAGGTAGGGATTTTGAAATCTAGACTAATTTTTTTTTTTTTTTCAGGAATAAATCCATAGAAATAATAGAAAAAGGTGATAGCTTTAAAATCACCAAAGAAAGATAATGTAGAAACTGGGCAGTTGTGGTTATAAGATGTAAGAATTAAAGTTTAGGAAAAACCCTTTCTTATCGCTCACTACGTAGGCGTGACAGGACTTGATTTCTGCTTGCACCGTGGCTATGTTTGCTTCTCGGTGGTGTTGTGTTTGCAATGAAATCAGAAGTGATTAATTAACTCCATTAGGAAACTCAAGTATAAAATATTTCAAATCAACTCAAAGTGCATATTTGAAAATTACAAATGATTCTAAACTTTAAAGCCAATCCATCATTTTCTCCAGAACTATGTTTTCTCCAGTATTAATGCTGCCTCAATTATGCACATTTTGCACATGGCTATTAACCACAGGTTTCACAGGACAACACTCTCAAACTCAAATTTGTAGTTTTAAGATGACTTCTACATCATTTCCCTTCATAGCTGTATAATTCACACAACTCCCTCTCCTTGGCTTTGGCACCACTGTTCTTGCCAGTTCCTCTCATGTTTCTAAGCTCTTTCCTCTCATACCTTCAAAGAAACATTGCTTCAGGAGGAAGCCAAGATGACTGACAGCCCTACCTGCTGCACCTCTGGATTCATCAGCACATTTGTACCAAGTTCACACTACACTGGGCTGTTCCCAGTTAATGACTGAAAGTGGCAGGGGTGCCAGTGCCCACCCGTTCCTGCTTTCACAGGACTCGTCCAAAACATAACATTTGCTTGGGGACCTCCCACTGGTCTGGTCAAAACTTTTTGAGAAATATAGTGCAACATGAGACCCTTCTTACCCAATCCTTCCTTCTCTCTGTCTTTTCACAAGTGTCAGGTCCACATCTTGATGTGAAATCTCTCACCTCCTGCTCTATCTCAATTTCCCTTCTATCCTTTACAAATGTTTTCCCCAGTAAATCTCTTGCACATCAAATTCTGCTTCTTGGAAAACCCAAACTAATAAAGATGGTTAGGATATGAGGAACATTGTCAAAATGTAGTAATCACAGCCTTTCTCTCTTCCCTCCCTTGTGTTTGCTCCCTCAACGTAATTCCTTGCTGTCTCCTAAGGGAAAGCCTCTTACTGAATGAAAAAGTGGCACAGTTAATCTATATAGTCAGAAGTGGCTTTGGGGAAAGATCATGAAAAAAGTAGTAGCTGGTTATACTTGTAAGAAATTTGATAGATGCAAGAAGAGAAGTGAATTCCAATTTTGTGTTCATTTTTTGCCTTCTTGTATACCGCTTTGTGTAAACTTTGTGTAAACAAGTTTTAGACCTGTGTATGTAGATACCTCAATCTATTATTTACTTAAGAAATGATGAGTGAGTATGTGGAAAAGTACTGTTTTTCTAAATCACCCAGCAGATGTTAAAAACGAAGAACAAAGAATTCTGAAGCTGGAACGTAGCCTTTTTTTCTCCCTAGAATTGAGTTTTAACCATTACCTAGGAGTGAGAAATCAGAAACAAGTATAGAGCCAGCAAAGAGGAGCTTTGTGTAAATTCATCTGTGCATGCTACCTAAACCTGCAGAATCAGTCCTGGAACACTCAGCCAGACGCAAATAGAACTAACCTCTATTAATCTTTCCGCTCCAAAGGGAAAAATCCTTAAGTCCCCCAAATAAAAACCAGTGAAAAAAATAGACTTAGGTAATCCTACTAAAGTATGCCAATGCTTAATTGTAATAGTCATCACTCTTAAGTCAACCCCTACTTACGTGCTCTTACTCAATAATGCATTTTGTTACTACCAGTTTTCTGCATGCGAACTGTAATGTAGCATTCAGAGGAGGGGGCAGGGGACTTATTTCCATCATAAAGTTCCATGTTTTTCTGGCGCTTTAACTACTTTTCCAAAGCACCTTCACATCTGTTAAACCTATAATTTTACCTTTACAGCCGAGAAGAAATGTTCTGTTTTGGTTTCCTGGGGAATCCGGGACTTACTGTATTTTCTAAAGTAGTGCAAGTTTATTGAAGGATAGGTCTCCAGTCCCTTTTTCCCATCAGTTACTTACGTGCAGACCTTGAGGTTAATCTCCTCTAGCACTTAGCTTTCCCTTGGGACAACTACAGAAGCTAGGAAAGGACCTGGTCCACGTTCTTTCACTTCACAGTAGTGAAAAATTGGCAATCTTCTTCTCGCACTTGTGCAAGTGCCGTAAAGAGTAGGGGCTAAATGTGAATCCTTTGTGATTTCTTATGGAGGCCATTCAAAGGACTGTGGAAGTGAGCAGATTCCTGTTGCTACCTCTCAGACAAAGCAACCCTTCTCTTACAGACATGCTCCTGTGGATGCTTTCTGGGAAGTGTGAGTGTAAATAAGCCAAAACTAGTAAATAGTGGATGCACTGTCCCATCGTCATTTAGTTGTATTTTTTATAGCTTCTCAAACATGAAAGAGAAAGATGTGAGCTGCATAGAAGTAGGGGACTCATATTTGTTTACTTCATTTTAATAGATGCAGTATACATCCAGTAGTTCTTAAATTATTATTATTTAATTTTGGGGGGGGGTCACAGGCCTTTTAAGAATCTAATTAAATCCGTAGACCACATCCTAACCTATAAACAAAGTTTTGGCAATTATTTCAAGATATTCATAAACTCTGTAAAGCTCCTTTCTGAGATTTCCTGATAGTGAAACACACACTAGTTTTGGAGATAAAACAGGTTCAAGTCTTAGCCTTGCCACTTGTGGCCTCGCTAGCCTTGTGCAATCTGACCTCTCAAGTTTGCAGATTCTCTGCTTGGAAAATTGACACCACAGTGGGTGACCTACTTTCTTCACCACAGAATAAAGGGAGAAATATTCCTAGTACAGTCATCCCTCTCTATCCACAGGGGCTTGGTTCCAGGACCCCCGTGATACCAAAATCCACAGGTGCTCAGGTCTTTTATATAAAATGGTGTAATATTTGTATATAACCTACACACATCTTCTCACATACTTTAAGTCATCTCCGAACTTCATTGACCCTTGAATAACGTGCTTCTGAACTGCATGGATTCACTTATATGAGGTTTTTTTTTTCAATAAATACCTGTAACTGTTTTTGACCCATAGTTGGGCGTCTATAGATGTGGAGGGCCAACTGTATGCACTAATCTATGCTATCTTATAGAGGGGACTTGAGCATCTGTGGATTTTCATATCTGTGGGGCATTATGAAACCAGTCCTTCCATGGATACTGAGGGGAGTTAAATCTGAGAGGGAGGCAAAAGTTATACAAGGAGTTTTGACTGTGCCAGTTGTCTGTGCTCTAACCCTTACATTGTTCAAAGGTTAACTGTAGTTGTTATACTGTATTGTTTAGAGAAAAATGACAAGAGAAAAAAATCTGTACATGTGTAGTATAGGCACAATCACAATAGTTCTAACTACTACACTTGACTTTTATAGAAGGCACAAAACATTTAAATAATTAAAATGCTATTTAAGAATTAGAGTGTGAAGAATTATGGATCTAGGGAAAAGATATAGCAATGAGCTAAGACTTTAAAGATATTGCAAATCTCACTTACTTCTTTCCATAAAATATTTTATGATTTGCAAAAACAGTGTTATTAATAAAGAGAATTTTATTAAATCCCCACGGGAGAGCCAGGATATCTCATCTCACTCAATATCAGTTCCATAAAAGATGCTTTACTTTTCTTGACACATTAATTACAGTTTATTATTAATAGTTTCTGGTTTATCTGAGTCCAAAGATTTCTTTCTCGATGAAAAGAAAATGTCACTTTCTGTAGTGACTTGAGTTGCACACATTACCTCCGTCTGACTTCTGTGCCTGCAGGATTGAAGCCACAAGGACGGGTCTGGCATTGCAGGGAGCAGAGTGCGTGATTCTGAGCACAGCGGCTGGCGACAGTCATGTCCTACAGTCCTACAAATCAAGTCATTTCCGGATTATCTTTTAAGGAAAGGCTTATCTTAAAAAGAATTCATAGACGATGATATTTCAGTCTACCCCAGTTAACTTTAAAGTTAGGCCGTTTGACCATAGCAAGTACATTTTCAGGGCCAGGCCTCGCTTCCTTGCAGGCTTCTCATTTTTCCTGCTGCACCTCCCCTCCCCCCGCCACCGTACACACAGAAAACTGGAAGTTTATAGTTTTCTGTGTCAATTCCTTCAAATTCATAAACCTAAATATGAGGAAGAGTTTTAATGCAATGCTCTATAATCTTATAATTTTTCTTTTAAGATTCACTCAGTATACAGAAAAAGATTATAATGTATAGTGGCTTTAGTTTCACTTTCTTGGCCCTGACAGTAAAATTTAAAAAAGAAAAAAAAATAGTTTGATTTGCTTAGATAAAGATATTCAACAACTCAAAATAACCAGTGGGCCTGGCTGGGTGTGGCTCAGTGGTTGAGCATCAACATAGGATCCAGGAGATTGAGATTTGATTCCCTGTCAGGGCACATGCCCGGGTTGTGGGCTCCATCCCCAGTAGGGGGCGTGCAGGAGGCAGCCGATCAATGACTCTCTCATCATTGATGTTTCTCTCTCTCTCCCTCTCCCTTCCTCTCTCTGAAATCAATAAAGACATATTTTAATAATAATAATAATAATCAGGAAGATAAGAAATAATATTGAGAAAAATAAAGACAAGGTAACATAGTCTGTCTAAGGCACATTTTTTAGAAAATAGAACACAGATCCTACCAGAAAGATCAGTGTTGGCTTATTTTCTCCAAAATCCTTCTGATGTTATTTTCTATCCGCTATTCTAAGATGGACTCTTCTCTTTTTTTGGTTAATTTTTTTTTTGGTTAATCTTGTTTTGATGAGCAATGCAGCACTATTTCCAGTTTCATCTTTTCTCTTTTCATTTTTTTTATCCCAATATTCATTCTGTATGGGAACAAGTGAACATGTTTATTTTGTCAAAACCTGTCACTTTAGTCATCAACAAGAAACACATACTCTAAAGCAGTGCTTCTCAACAGGCTATGGCAGGAAAAATCAGCTGAACACGTGGCAGTGTTGTCTAACTACACAGAATGTTTCCCTTAAAGATTATGATGCCCATTGACTATAAGCACCAGGGAACAACAGGGAACCTTGCCCACCTTCATTACTTTTTGCCCAGAAATGTAACTTGCAGATGGAAAGTGGGGAAGGGAGAGGAGTATTACACCTCTCTTCCCAGAGCAAGAACACACTGTCATGATCCAATGTTACTAAAGTGAATATACCCTATTCTCAAGAGCATCAGGGCACAAGGACAATTGAGAACTATCCTTGTGTGTGTGACATGAACCCATTACCATTTTAAGTGATTCTTTAAGGCAGAGAGAAGTAAGTCATCATAAATAATATTGCTATAAACATAACATGAAAGCACTGTCCTAAAAGTTGTTTTAGAAGTTAGCCCATGCCATTCTCAACTCCACATTATCTAGAGCTCCCAACTCAGTGGTTCTCAAGAGAAAACAATAAATACCCATTGAAATGAACTGAACAAAGATTAAAATGCTTATTTTCTCTGAAGGAAGATGGTTGTTGTAAATGTGTTTGTGTTTTTATTTCTCAATCAAATTAAAATTCTTCAAATTTTCTACATAATTTTAAAAATCACAAAAGCAGGAATTTCAGATATGAGTTCAAATTCTTGACCTTCCACCAAACTGTGTAACTCTGAATAACTTAAACTCTTTAATAGAAAATCCATTTCCTTATCAGCAAAATTAGAATAATTATTTTAAAGTGCTATCACAGCAACTGTCCAAATTATACACTCAATAATAAATGGCAGCTATCATTTTTACATAAAATTAGGTCTGTAGGATATTGACCAATAGTCAATGTATATTTAAATATGTGTTTGATTCAAGAGAAAAGTTGTTTATTTAATTACAAAGTTAATTCAAAATAAACAAACACAAGTGCTTACTCTGGCAATTATTTATATTCTAGATTTGTTGCCAAAGAAAGCTGAAACTAAACGATAAAGGAATTAATTCTGATTAGTTGTTGCTTTTCTTTTCTATTCTAGTACATTTTCATGAAATAAAAATAAATCATTCATTGATCATTGCACCCTAAGAACTTATAATTTAATTCAATAATTACAGTCAAATTATCAGGTTTGTGTTTTGTTTCGGGGGGAAACTTGTCAGTGTACAATGTTAGTCAAATAACATTAAGAATTACCACTTGCCCTAACCTGCTGAAGTTTGTGAAATGCTAGCATACTCAGAGAAAGAAAAAAGGCAAGTATAAAAAGCTAAAAGGAGGTATATGTAAAGGAGATAACTGTTCTAGAGAAACTAAAAATTACATTTCAGAGCATAAGAAAACACAGAGTAGAAATGAGCCTGGATTAAAAGTCAAGAGACCTGGGAGTCCTTTCTTGGCTATTAATATGGCATAAGACTTGGGGCTGAGGCACTACTTCATAAAACATCATACAATTTTTTTTCAAGTTTTATTGAAAAATAATTTACATATATTATATAATTTTAAGGTCTACAGTAGTTCCAGTAGTTCCTTTATGTAGTATGGTTTATACCTCATCAGCCAGTTTGCTCTTCTCTGAACATGATCCACTTGGACTATAATCCTTTTAGAAAGAAGTCCTTAGATTTGAAAATAAGACTTAAATACAGTAGCAATATAATACGATTTTTCTGAACATTATATTTCTTAATGTTCATTAGTTACTTTTTTTTCTTTTTTTAAAAATTTCACAATGAATTCATGGTGTCTCTGATACTTGCTCAGAAGTGTCCAATGTTCATGATACTGAGCGCGTATTTGCAAACTGAAACAGGCTTTGTAGGAGAGACGGGATAGAAATGACGAGAGGTAGGTGGGCTGTTTCAGTTTTATACTGACTTATGTCCTCTCCAACTTCATTTCTGCCAGCTTCCTCTTAGCACTTTTATTCCTACATCCCAGAAATTCCCAAGTCTGGTTCCTCTTTAAAGGTTAGTTTACTTGACAAATAGTGTATATTAAATGTCTACTAAGTGCATGAATGGACAGGGCTGCTGGTAAAATGCTTTATTGTCCTGTATTCCTCAAGCTACTGCTATCTTCCCAATTCCACATCTTTTTTATCCCATACATTCTCCAAACTTAATATCCCATGTTTGCCTTTATTAGATTCAATTAGTATAAGGAGGCACCAATCTAATAGACGCCTTGAGTTAGGGATAAACTTATGAAAGATATTCCAGAGGTTCTCAACTACCGAGATTCTGCCTGAAGGGCACATGCCTGGAGGCATAGTTGGTTGCCACAACTGGAGGGGTGGATACTGCTGACATCTAGTGGGTAGAGGCCAGGGATACTGCTAACCACCTTACAATGCACAGGACAGCTCCCCCCATAACAAAGAAGTGTCCAGACCAGTGTCAGTAGTGCTGAGGTTGCAAAATCTTGAGAGTAACTAAAGGAGACTTGAATCTACTTTTTGATATGGATGGGTAAAACAGACAGATGTGGAGTATCAATTTGCATTTTGACTAAAAAGATAAAAGCTTAAATATTCTGAGAGAGATTGTTTAGCTAAAATAACTTTCTGATTCTAAAGTGTTTTAGCAAATATCCAGAGTGTGCTGGCATTTTTCTTGAATGGTTTCAAGTATATACCTGCCTCAAGGCAGTGGAGAAAATGTGAGACCACTTCAAGATTTCTACATTATTAACATTCTGTGAAGAACAGAAACCAGTTTACCAAATAAACAAAAAAACCCAAAAGGCAGGCCAGTGCTTTGGGACTTTTTCCTGGTCTTTTTTTACTATTAGTGATTATGAAATTATTTTTTTCATATATCAGTATTATGTCTTTAGTCTCATCACCGTAGGTTACATGATGTGATATCACCAGCAGAACAGCCTACGGATTGCCATCAAAAACCTTAGCTCATTTTGTCAAATCCATATTGGTGTCACCTCCATGGTAAATAGCTGCGATTGCTCTACTATTTGGAGTTTATCTGCACTCAACTATTTGGAGCTGATCTTGTATTCTCCAACAATTGAGCAATACATTGTCCTTTCAATTGATAGCTGGTTTAACACAAAATACATAAGAATGCAATTCTGTAATAGCTCTGGTGGATGCAGGCTCCCTCTCAGGTTTGAAAAACAGAGCTCATTCTTGTGGCTATGTGGTGTTTCTGTTCATTGTGTTGTATTGGCTTGTTCTTACTGAAAATGGCATTTAAGGAATTATTGTAAATAAGAAAATTTAGGTAACTTAACACTTGATGTTAAGAGAAGGATTAGTTTTTCACAATCAGAACTGAAAATACTTTAAACTACAGGAAGTTCCTGCATTAGATGATATTTTGGCATTCCTTAGCTATTCCTAGTGGCCATTTTGAGTGGTTTGGGTAGGTTCTGTTTTTTTCCCAAGTATTTGTGATCTCCACGTTCACTTGTCTTGCTTCAGGAGGGATTGTCTCCTTCTATCTTTGATTGTAGCTATGTATGTACATGTCTTATCTTTCCTTTTAGATTACAAACTGCAGACAAAAAATGTGCTGTTCTCAACCTTGTATCTCCTGACACAGCCAAATTTTGGGAAAATAGATTTGCATATATGTCTCCCTCTCTCTACATATATATGTATCTACACATATACATGATGTGTTTCTTATATCTATAATTAAAGTGAAACTTAATTGATACTCTAATGTAATAGAAAAAATGCACCAGTAAGTCAAAAGTTTGATATGGATCTGGCATTAATGAGCTATGTGACCTGAGGCAGTTCATCTAATCTTTTTGGGCATCAAGTCTTCTAGTCCAATGTATGATTTTTTTATTACCTATCCACCTAAATATAAAGTGAGCAATGAGCTCTCTTCCCATTTTGTCTCAGAGATGAGTAGAAATAAAGGTCCCTTATTCCGACAAAAATACCTGCTGCTGCCAGATTTAATCACAGTCTTAAAGTCATGGTCTCTGGCAACTGTTCTTATAAATGGAGAAAATAGTTGATGACAGCTTGATGGCCTTGGAAGCCTCTGGCAGTTACAGCTTAACATGTGCTTTCCAGGAGGGTTCTCAGAGTCCATTCCTTTTCTATTGGGCATCCAACCTGGAATATTACTAGTGCTCACTATGCCTCTTACTAGGCAATTCGGCAGGCGACTGGAAGAGGTTCGTATAGGTAAATGTAAGCATGTTGCCCACCAAATAGGCAGAAAATCCAAGAGCAGTTGGTGATGAAACTACTGTTGTTCAGCTACAAACCCATCATCCTATACTCTGCTTTGTGATCTTGGGGCTGGGCTGTGCAAACCACCCCATCTGCTTTCGTGAAGCTATGCTAGTAGGGGCTTTGAGGAAGAGTGGAAGGGTGGAAGAAAGGAAAAGAAGCCACTCTTTCCTCTTTGCTTTCCCTTTCTGTTAGCATCACCCCAGCTGCAACCCCTGGTCCAGTTTCTAATATTTTCTATACTCTCAATGCCAGCATCATTGTACTCATAATCAGCCCAGTTAGCCGATGCACCCTTTTCAGAGATATTAGGATGAGCTCCAGAGTGCTCCCCTCCTCCAAGATTCTGTGTCCCAACAACCCTAAACTTATCTGTGTGTTTCTCCAGCACCAGCGGCTGTAGCTGCTCCCAGCACTTACTATCTCGATGTTACTTTGGTCACCCCCTTTAGCTTTACTGCCCTCCATATCTAGACACCCAATTCCTTATATTAAATGGCAGTTTTTCTGGCTTGATTAAAACTAATACAGTAGCTAGATTCAAATATCCAAACAGGCAGATGCACAAGGCAATTAGCCAACAATGGAAACCTAAACACATGTCTGGGACTTAAAGGTGGAACTCTAGTTTGGTGATGTGTTCATACATATATTTGCATGTATGTATGTAGGGCCCTGCAAGCTAGAAAGAGACGGGTAAAGTCCTAAATAGCTTGGGAATCTAAGGCAGTTACTAATACAAAAACTTAAGGATTCTCAAGATGGCAAAATAGCCCAACTGTTGACTTCATTCAGCAACATCAACCTTAAATGACAGCAGTAAAAATAAACTTGGTTTCTATTAACAAAACAGCACAAAAGAAAATAAAAATTATAAGGTAATATGGAGAGAACAAAGGCTGTCTAGGTCTGCCATGTTTGTGAGAGGTCAAGGCTAAGGCTAGTCACAGCAAGAGTGAAAGAAAAGAGTTTTAATTTTTGCTCTAACATCTGTTGGCTTTGGACAAAGAGTGCTTTCCCCTTCACCTCAGAAACTGGCAGCAACAGTCCAGGCTACTAGGGCCCCTGCATGATAAACTCAGGGATATAGAAATACATCAGTCAAGGAAGTAAAGAAGCTAAATGTGGGCTGAGATACCACCTACTGACAATCTTTCTTCTGTTCCCTCCTCTTAACCCTAGGCCTGATGGATTACAGACCCAAGGGGACTGCCTTCTCCCAATATTCTTGTCTTGAAAAGAGAAAAAAATTAAAGATGAAAACTTGATGAGAGAATCTCCTGGGGAGGCGGAAACGGATAGGCATGATAAGCACTGGTTCTGTCCCTCCTGGGACTCTCTTAGGAAACAGGTGGGACACATAGTAAGATTTACATTCGCTGAAGAATACATAAATATCACACATGAGAATTCTCCCAGCAAGAAGCAGAAAAGAAGACAAAGATAGAAAATGTAATAAGAACAAAAAAATGCATAACTTTAAAGTAGAAGATGTTGCCTCCAATGGGAGGGGACAGGCAAAAGAAAAAAAGTACAGCATGTAAAAATATTAAGTGAGATAACAAAAAAATCATGATATAATAATTATTATAATATGTACATAAATTATCTCACCAATTTACAGTCATTAAAACTCAACAAACTATAAAATACCAATATTACATATACTATGTTTTTGCCATAATGAAATAAAATTAGGAATTAATAACAGATTAATAAAAATCCAATATGTGGAAACTATTATCTCATTGAATAATTCTTGTATTTAAAGGCAAATGAAGAAATAATTAAAGATTAATATGATGGGCACTGAATGTGAAATTTGTGGAACAGAGCTAAAACTGTAGTTAGAGAGAACTTTAGATTTGAAAATATATTTATTATAAAACAAGAAAAGTTAAAATAAGGGCGCAAAGCATTTAATTACAGAAATTGGGGGAAAAAGCAATCAAGTCAACCCAGAGACTCAGGCAGTTACAAATGGGTGTCCCTAGTCCAGAGAACTGGAGTTCGAAGTTGGAGATTTGATCTTAGGCCGCTGGTTTAGTGACTAGAAATGAGATGAAAAATCAGACAAAGATGGAGTCAGAATCAGAATCACTGGGAGATAAGTCTCCATACTATGAAGAGAGATACTTTTAAATTCCTCATATGGACATTATTTTGGTCTGATTGAGGTAGGGACAGAGCACACAAGATGGAAAAAATAGTGCTAGTAGCAATTCAGTTGGGTTAAGTCACAGCTCAGTAATTTACTTTGATTGACCTTTGGTTAAGTTACTTTTCCAAGCATTTTGTTTCCTTATCTGTCAAAAGAAGATAATAGTAGGTTCTGCCTCATAAGATTGTTGTGAGGGTTAAATACACTGATTCACATTTAAAAGACGGCATTTAAAAGACAGCATCATACAAACTCCATATATTTTCCAGGATCAACTGTACAAATAATGGTTTTTTTCCTTTTGCCTGTAAAAAAGAACATATATGCTTAAGTTTATGAGTATTTAACCTTTAAAAGACGGCATTTAAATTCCGTCAGCATTTAAATTCGGCCAGCGGGACCCACTCCTTGCCGGGAACTAAAGTTCCCTTTCGTCCGATAAAGGTTCATGTAAACCATTTGGAGTAGAGGTAAGAATTATATAAGTTGTTCCTATTATTACTATTAAGATAAATTTTTAGAGTATTTTATAGTATATGTATACACTCAAAGGATTCATATAATTTAATGTATAACCCAAGTAGTATTGTACTAAGTACTTTGCATTAATTATCTCACACCAGTCATCTGTGACTATTTTTAGCCCAATTTTAGGGGTTGAAAATTTGAGGCTCAGAAAGGTTATGTAGTTAACTCAAAATCATACAATTAAAATGATGTGGTTCAAGCCAAGTGTTATGACTGTTCATAGCTAAGAGAGATCAGATCCAATGGGGGACAATTATTGGCCCAGATGACTACATATATTTTTAATCTCTTACCATTAAGTTAATTTTCTTAAGGTCCTAGCCCAGACTAGTTGGCACATAGCTAGCTGCTCTTTATTACTAACTTTGTTTAGCTTGGAATTTTTCATTAGTTTACATTTATCAGTCTTTATTCCTATGAGATAGCACTTTCCTGGAAGATGGTAAAGGATTTGGCTCCATTTAATTAGGGTCAAAGGGATCATCTGTGTAAGAACTGATATTCAAATGAAGTTGTCCTTTGGAACTGGCCCAGGAAAGGGCTTTAAACTAAGTTAGAAGAAACTTTAGTTGAGAACTACCAGGGCAAATTAGAAGACAAGACTTTTTGAGCCTCCCTGAATAAAAAGTGACCTTTGTCAGCAGGGGTAAGAATACACATTGGAGAACTTTGAAAATAGAAAGGACTTTTTTTTTTATTTTATTTGAAAATTGCATGCAAGTTGTAATACAGAAGTGATAGAACCTCAAAAGTGTAAGGAAATAAGTCCAAGGACCAGAGAACTTTCCACTTGAGTTTCACCTAAAAGCTTTTCTCAGTTGACCACTTGTGCCCTGCATCAACCAGGAATGTTATAAAGTTAAACTAGAGCATTTTGCAATAATTTTTCAAGAGATTGCATAGTGCATTTCAGAGTCTATTTCCTTAGGTTGTGATTTGAGTAATGAGACCCTCAAGTTCTTGAACACAAGGATCACCAGCATTTTCAAACAGAGAAAATATGAGAGTTCACACAATGTTTTCCATTCATTCAGAAATCTTGCACTCCTAGTCACAATTTAAAACTATGAATAAGCTTTAGGAATATACTGCAATTATTTATTTTTTTCAGTTTCTAATTTAAAAGATTCTTAAAATAATGACTTATTTTTCTTTCTATCATCATGAATAAAGGCAGAGAGCCTTATTTTATAGACTGAAGCATGAGATTTGCTTAAATAGGTTAAGCTGCTTCAAGATTGGGTGGAACATGCTATCCTTTTAGGCAACAATATATTCTTTATTTTTAAATGGCACAAACATAAACTAGCATATTTTTGGTCTAAAGGTGTTGTTTACATTTGTGTTAGCAAAATATCACCTGTAATTAATGTTTTATGTTTATGTGGGCTAATATCTAGATTTTTATTCATAAGTCTTATTTTTTAATCTCTTTATGGCTCTAGGCTCCAACAGTAGTTGATAAATTATAAATAAGAAGATAGGCTTTGCAATTAGTTATAAAAAGTCATCTTTCATTTCAATGTTTTTGTCTTATATACCATGGTGTTTTTAGTTCTAATTCTTTCACATGTAGCAATAACATTAATTCTGTGATCCTCCTTGAGTTATCTGCGCTTAATGATTAATAGTACAACCAGTTTACCAATCATTTGTCATTGTGAACCTCACTCAGTGTAACATTACCAATTGTAACCTCATAGAGCAGGAGATATTGTAGCAGTAAAACAAAACAAAACAACAACAAAACAGCTTATGTGATGAAATAAATGAATAGAGCACCAGCAAGGTAGAAGAATCTACCCCTGCAAGAAAACTTGGAAGCATGACCTAAGGCAACCCTGCATTGCCTTTAATGACTATACAACCATTGATTTGCTAAGATTAATGTATGGTTGTGGTTTACAACTCTTAGTGCGCATTTCACTTATGTGGGGAAGCTTTAAAAAGCAGATGCTGATACTTGAGCCCCTCTCCAATCAAAGCAACATATTTTGAAGGTAGATTCCAAGCACTGATATTTTTAAAGAAATTCTTCAAGTGAGTCTAAGATGTCACCAGGTATGAGAATCACTGGCTCATCACAGCGCATCTCAACATGTGGTTTCTGAAACAGCAGCATCAGTATCACCTGAGAACTTGCAGAAATGCAAATTCTCAATCCCATGGCCGACCTTCTTCTGAATCATAAATGCTGGAAGGTGAGGCTCAGCAACCTATATTTTAACAAGGACTCCAGGAGTTTCTGTTGCATGCTGAAGTTTGAGAACCACTGGTAAAGCACAATCAGAAACCTGTATGTTCATCTGGTTTATTGCCTCAAAACTGTTTCTTTGCTATGCCATTCCCTTTGAGAGCTGTTAAGGAGAGACCAGACTGGGTGTTTTTCATTGCAGAAGAGAATCTGAGAGCAGCTTCTCAAACACCATCAAACATGTGGGAAGTCTTGCTAGCTTTTTTATATTCTATAAACCATTAGAATTTTAGAAGACCAAAAATAATGAGATGACACAATGAAACCTACTGTAGGAAGAGTAGGTCAGAGGGAAAGAGAGGAGGCATCTGAAACTAATGTGCCCAGTTTCTTCTTCCAAAGTCATAAATAAACAGGCACCTCCTTGTCTTCTGGAAAGAGTTAGTGAAGAGGCAGGGAGTGAGAAAAGAACTCTACCAGATGTTTCTATGGAAACGAGGAGATGAGCAAAATGAGTAATGATTAATTGATAGCACAGATCTTGAATGACATTCATGCAACTCAAATTTACTGGGCACCTACTTTCTCAGAAATTATGTTAGGATGGTGTGGGGCTCAAGAATGAGAACTTAAAAATTGTGGTAGCCATGGTAAGTTTGGGGAACTATATTTATCTATGTATAAAATTTGTATTTTGAATGTAACTGATGTTCATATTTTCACCCGTATTCAGAAGCTTGGATGTTTGAGCAGCAAATGTACTATGATTATATAAACAACAGAGATATTCTAAAACAGTTTTGCAGAGTAGATCAAAAGAATTAAAATCTCATTGGCAAAGAATTAATTTATATTGTGTCTGCATGGTTTACTCTTTATCATTTATAAGTATTGTGTAAAGCTGATCCATGCACAATCCCAATAGCCTCATCTTTCAAGACCAAATAATTCTCAATAATAAGTCCAAATCAGGATCCTCTGAAAGGGAGTTTTGTTAGAAAGGTAAGCGAGGTAAATAAGAAAAGCAAGACTATATAGTGCGAATCAAAACCACTTAAAATTTCAATATCTTCCAAAACCTAAAAATAATCACACAAGTGAAAATAAATGTAAATTCCAAAATAAACTTTGCAAGTTGACAATAAATCACTTGCTATTTATAGTAAAGGCAGACATTTTTAAAGCTAAAGCGAAAATTGCTCCTCCAAGCAATAAAAGATGCTTATCAGAACTTGACAGGACAGGGGTTACACATTCAAATGTACCAAGATTAGGCTTTGGATTCCCAAAGTAGAAAGAACTTGTTCAGCAGAAATGGTTTTTATGTTGCCTGTTGAGCTGCTTTAGAATCAATTCTATTTATCTTTGGCATCAGCTGTGGTTCTGAGACTGGAGATTTTTAGTCAGGAAAAAAAAAAATCAGAAATATTGGATTCTAGAAATTTCTTGATGATAAAAATGCAATATGCAATATAACATGCTTTTTATTATTCACAGACTTGACTTAACTTTAATTAATTTCAATAAAATTATAATGAGATTTAATTTTTAAACTTGATTTTAATGTTTATATTTAATGTTAGAGCTCCATAAAGAATACTTTAACTTATACACAAAAGAAGTGATTCATTAGAGATATCTTTATTCTCCATATTTTCCAACCTCTAATACCTAATTTTTATTAAGTAAAAGGAACTTAAGGAAAATTTAAAAAACCTGAGTGACCTTTTATTTCTCACCTGGGCAATATTTCTATCAAGAGAAACATGTGAAAATGTAAGGTGACTATGAGTATTCACACTTAAGCATCACATAACTGGCCTGCCATTCCCAGTTCATACCAAACCATCCACCCTTCAGGGCGAAGATGGTGTTTGAACTGGTTGTGCATACAGTGTCTGACACGCAGCAAGGGCCCAATAACTATGTTTGTTGAATAAATGAACACTTATTGGTTATTCTTCCCTTGAAGTTTAGTTTTGTTGGGAGCACCTTATGTCTAAATATTAGACTCTTAGCTTGTGGGAATTAAGGCAGAATATCATATTAAAGGAAATTCACTAAAGCCTACTTGTGCACTAAGATTCTACTTATGTATTAATATTCTTCTCTGAGGTAGGACTTCAGAAAGATATCCTAGCCTATTCCAAAAATGTTAAGAATGGGTGAACTGAGATGGGTACTTTTCTAATCAGTAAGAATGCCATTTTACTCTGGTTAACTATACGTAGATTCTGTGTGTAAGGGAACTGAATGCTAGAGCATTGGCTGGAGTCAGACAGACTGATGTGTGCTGCCTTCTGGGACCCCTGGGAAGGGATCCAAAGTTTTTAAGCCTCATTTGATTTTCACCTGTAAAATACAAATGATAATATATACCTCACTGAGTTCCGAGTATTCTGCAAATATGCTGGTAAAATTGCTTAACACACTGTCTAGCACATAGTAGGCTTTCAGTAAATGTCTGGGGCTTATACTTTCTAGAGGCATGGGGTAAATTAGGTTTAAATATGGTAGTATGGTGATATATTGACATGACATGTTTAACCTTTTAAATGTAAACATTAAAAAAACATAGACATTGTTTATTCCAAAAGAGCTTAATTTTATACATAATAAGTCTGAGAGAGTTGAAGTAACATAGGTTAACTGATGGCAGTTTATTGTAATATGCCATATTTTATTTTTAAAATTTTATTTTCTCTTTTATTATTTTCTTGAAGAGTACACACACAGACAGAGTTTTTGACTCTGGGTAACTGTCACTAAAATTTCACCAATAAAGTTATGTAAGAGTATCTGATTAAGAGTGCCCACCCAGTTTGACTTAAAGCTTAGCTGGCTATTTTAGGCATTACCGTGCTAAACATGGAATGTGGACCTAACTTAAAACAGGCACAGCCCAGAATAGAATCCCTCGCTATCAATAAATGTTGGAAAGAATGTTCATAGGAAAAAAAATAATTGGAATTTTAGTGGCTATTGGCCAATTTTGATTGATTCTGGTGTCTAGAGTTGTTAAAAATTTGCAGAGCAGTCAAAGTGCAAGTGGAATGGAATTTAAAGTTAAAACTTCTGATAACAGAACTTTCCTACCACCTCTTAAAGGCCAAAGACTGCAGAGTTATGGCTAACTCAGAGAATATAGGTCAGTATGATTTGTTGCAGAATCTTGAGATTTTATTGACCTCATGTGACCCTCAGCCTCATTGCAACAGGTCATGGAAATCTCAAACCCAGTTCAGGTGGATAGATTTAGAACAAAACGTATGTAAGTTAAAAAGCATTGTCCAATTGTAATAACTAAAATACTTAATGCTTTACATATATATTTCTCTAACTTAAATTATTTTATTTCAGCCTCACAACAACCTCTATGAGGTGGGCATTATTGTTCCCATCTTATAGATGAAGAAATTTAGGCCTGAGAGCTTAAGTTAAGTTGCTCAAGGTCATATAGCAAATGATAAGTGGAATCAGGGCTTGAACTGAGGTACTCTGCCTCCAGAGCCTGAACTTCTAGCTATCTTACAAAACTGAACCAAATCCGAGTTACCTTCCAATTTATGTCGCTTCTCACATCAGTATAACCACGAAAGTGTTGGTGAGGGTGTGGAGAAAAAGGAAACCCTTGTGCACTGCTGATGGGAATGCAGGCTGGTGCAGCCACTGTGGAAAGTAGTATGAAGTCGCCTTAAAAAATTAAAAATAGAGCTGCCTTATGACCTAGTGATTCCACTTCTGGGGATATATCCCAAGAAACTTGAAACACTGATTCGAAAGAATATATGTACTCCTATGTTCATTGCAGAGTTACTTACATTAGCCAAGATTTGGAAGCAGCCCAAGTGCCCATCCGTAGATGAGCGGATAAAAAAGCTGCATATTTACACAATGGACTACTCCTCGGCTAGAAAGACAGAAGGGAATCTTACCTACTGTGCAGCATGGATGGACCTAGAGAATATTATGCTGAGTGAAATAGGCCAGTCAGAGAAAGACAAGTTCCACATGATTTCACTTATATGTGGAATCTAATGAACAAAATAACAAACAAAATAGAAACAGACTCATATGTACAGAAAACAGACTGACAGCTGTCAGAGGGGAGAGTGTTTGGAGGGACTGGGTTGAAAAAGTGAAGGATTTAAGTAAAAAAAACCAAAAAAACTCATAGACAACGGTAAGGTGATTACCAGAGGGGAAGGGAGGTAAGGCAAGGTAGAAAAGGGCATAGGGGATATTAACTGGTGATGGAAAGAGACTTGACTTGGGTTGGTGAACACACAAATAATATGCAGATGACGTACTATAAAATTGTACACCTGAAACTTACATAATTTTATTAACCAATGTCACCCCAATAAATTCAGTAAAAAAGTGATACTATAGCTTAAAGACAGTGCTCTCTGCTGATAAAACAAACACAGATTACAGAGAGACAATATGATAATCTTTGATAAGCTTAACAGATGTATTTACAATATACATCTATGCATGGTTGTCTGAACAGTTTTGCTTAGATTTCATAGTTCACTTTTTATGGCTGGTTTGATGGAAGTCTTAAGAGAATAATATCATTTTGTAAGTTTTCATGATTGCTATTGTGCTCTTTAATAAACTGTATATTCTTCATTTAGATATGCTAAACAGGTTTGTTTCTTTTTTAATAATGAAAAAAAATCTCTTTTTATACAGTGTTCAGGATGAAAATTAATATTAATGTTGTTCCCCTCTGGGTTCGTAAAATGAATTTCAATATCTTCAGTCAGCTATGGAAGAAAAAAGATGTTGCAATAAATGGACAAGAATTGAGTGTAAGTTTTAAAAGTGATAATGATCCACGATGAACATTGTTTTTATTAATTTAAAAATATAAATCACTTTCATTATAAAAAATCCACATTTTTAAAATTAAATAAGTTGAGTTACTTCTACTAACTGTGTTCAATTCAAATGGGTATTGCTCACGTAATACTGAGTCTTACATGTGGAAAATGATTTGGATCAGCACGAACTCTAGGGATGGCAGTTTTCTATTTCCTGTATGTAGCAAAGTAGGTTTCATTTCCCATGTTTTGTTTTGTTTTTTAAAGAAGGCTAATATCAAATATCTAGTAAAGCACCTTCCATAATTTGTTTCCTTCACTTTCTCTGTATGCCAGCTGTATGATTTAATATTTAAGCAACACTTCCCAGTTAAATGTAAACCCCTTAAGCAATCATAATAGTAGTCCTCTATCTTAACAAAAGGTCAAGTCTGAGAAAAGCAGTAAATATCTTGGAATTATGTGTTTATTTTGTCCAAGACCTTGAACTTAGGTTTTTATAAATGTCATTCTCATTTTCCTAGGCATGTCTACTAGATTCCTTTATTCTCACCTATTTTTGTGAGCCTTGTCCTATAACATGTATGTGCAATATAGGTGTGTGATCACCAATAAAAAATGAACGCGTCTAACCTCCAAGGATGTGAAGCAGCAGTGATGCCTACAGCTCCCAGACATTAGGAGTAACAGACAAAGCACAGTAAAAAAAGTCATAATACCTGGCTTTGAGGAAATTTGACCTTTCCATCCACCTACCTTAAGATGAGGACAAGTGTTGTTAATCTTTCACTGCTTTGTGTTCAAATAAATATAGTGTCAGTGTTGATATTTCCAACATAATATTAATAGAGCCTTGGTCATCCATCAATTTGTTGAGATGGTCTTAGGTTTGGGTTGAGTTTGAAATAAAATATATGGTACATACTAATGTCAGAATATTTTGAATGGAAGTTACAGAAACTAATAAAGGCCAGCTTGAGCAGAAACAAGAAATTTGTGATAAGAATGTGGGTGGTTTATGAAACGAAAATGGAAAAAAAGAACTTATTTATTTATTGTTAAATTTCTAGGAAATATTGTTTTATAGGCCCAGAGTAGGCCAGGAGGCCTTTGTTCCAAGGGTGGTGATCACAGAGTAAAATGTTGCTGTGAGAGGCCAATCTTGCAAATAAGTTGGGGCAGTTATGGTGATTATTTTCACTGAAGCAGATATTCTAAGTTTCCTATTATGGTGGAACTGGTAGGTCGCTAACAAAAGGGCCACAAGTGGTATTTCTGACCAATTATCATTTCTAATCATTCACTTAACAATTTTAAACCCACCAATCATTCAATGAGACAAGTAAGATTTCCCTGCCACTGGCTGAGTCTAGACTGCATTCCATGTCAATTAGGAAAACATGTTTTTTAGCTAAGAACTAAGAGAGGAATTCACACAGTGATAAGGGAGAGATTTCAGGGATTGGAATTTGTCTTCGCATGGGCAAGGTAGAAAGAGAATAATTATAGCTAACGTTTGCTGAGCACTTACTCTGTGAGAGACACCACGCAAAGAACACTATATTATAATATTAGTCACTTCACTTAACCCTGCGCAGTAAGTTTTTGTTATCACTGTTATGTTGGAGGAAAGGAGCAGTGGCATTGACAGTTTGAGCAGGTGGTGAAGCAAAACCAAACCTCAGTCATCTATAAGACTAGGTGACACCTCAAGGCCAAATGTTACTTCATGAAAGAGAGAAAAATATATTCGCTAGAATTATGAAAGAACTAAGATCAGTAAAGGTCGCGTGCTAGGGGTTTGGAACTTGACTGTAGTACAGTTCTTTTCATTTACCTTATTTGTCATCCATGTTCCTATCCTCAGAGCAGATTTTCTTCACCTAGTTTTTCCTCTCTCTAACCTGTCCCCAACGCTGTGTCCCCAACACAGTGCTGCTATGTGTTCACCTCGCAAGGCCCCCGCTGGCCAGCTTGTCTTGTTGTGAGCAGCTGGCTCTGACTGAGCCTCTGGGACGCTCAGCTGGGTGGATGAATGGGCGACAAATTGTTCTTTACTGCTTTGAAAAATCAGTAACATTTCTTATTGAATATAATTCAAATTTATTACCATGGCCTTCGAAGTCCTTTTCAACTGGCTGTACAACCCGTCTCATCTCTCACTGTCCACTTGTTCCCGTATCTTGTGAAACAGTTTCCACCAGAGGCTCTCAAGTCACCTTGGGCCAGTGCCACTTCTGCCAGTTGACAAGCAGGCAGAGCACGATCTGGGGGACAACCGTTGTAACGTCACTGCTCTGTCTCCCACTCAGAAAATCATATTAGAATGCTAATGACTGGAATTGACATTATTTTAGTGAACACTTTCAATCCTCTACTTCTAAAATATTAGAAAATCAATGTACTTTATTATTTTTAAAATATGGTTTGCAAAATATTCCATCAAAATTACATGATTATCATTATTAATGAAAATAGTTAATATGGATTGCTTGCTTTCCAGATATTGGGCACTGTGTTAAATACTGTATACATATTAATCTTTCTAACAAACTTAATTTTCTTACTTTATTGAACAGAAAACCTAAATGCAGAGAATACCGAGGTAATTTGTTCAAGGTCACACAATCTGTTAGTTTTGTGTGTTTTTCAATTAAAAGTCCTTTTAAAGTACTGAAGATGTTTGTCAAACTACTCCCTTCCCCTGTCTGCCACAGTCATTTCTTGCCTTGAGGGCTTACATCCAACAAATACACACACACACATAAACTCACACACTAAATTTTAAGGTTTCTCAGTACAAATTACATGTTTTCAAATTACATGGTATTGTTAAAAGTAAAAAAAAAGTCAGTACTTCTTTAGTAGAGTAGATTTCATTGTACAGCTGTGTATGAGGCAAACTTGACCATAGTACATGAAAGTTCAGACTTGATATCATCCTTGGCACTGTTGCTTCAAGCATTGCCTTATGCCAAGGCTCAAAGGAAGTATCCCATTTTTTATTATGTGAGGTCAACTTGGATTTTCTAGTCCCCAAATTGATCAGAACAAATCTTGTGTTTGCTTCCAATGCAAATGTGCTTCCTTCAACCTTGGCTCTACTCTGATACATATATTGTGGTTTAATACTTTTTGCATCAAGATTATATATAAAATTTAGTGATGCCTCCATGAATGAACAGTTATAAGTCCTCTAAAATATTTTCAAAAAAATTATTCTACTCCTTTATCTTTCATGTAATAGAAAATAGAGTTGCATGTGCACACACACATTCACCCATAGGTGCACGCCACACACACACACACACACACACACACACACACACACGTTATTTCCTTACAAGTAAGGCTCTAGTACTTTCCTTGGTGAGGATATTTTGTGTATTCTCCAAATTTTTCCTAAAATGCTATGAAAAGTAAACATCCTCTGAGTAAGCTACTTGCAGAGGCAGATGCTTTACTTCAGAAACTTGGTAGTTTCCTCTGCATCTCAATGAAAGCAGCTAAAGGACCCCAGTGGGCAGCAAGTATTTCTGTGGAAACAAACATTTACTTCTTTATTTCTTTCTCATTACAACAAAATTCAATATTTGTTAGTTTGTACAAATAAGCAATATATTAAGGAAAGGTGAAATACAAAAATTTTGCTATTAAAATATAGAATTTAGCATGTTTTCTCTTCTTCACAGATTGGTGATGTTGAAAAATACAAGCAAGGAATTGGAGACTTAGTTTTATGACTTGAATAAAAATCCAAAAGGATAAAAGTTAATTATAGGAACTTATTGTTTTGATAGGATAGTGAAAATGGACAAATAAGTAATATCAGAAAGAAGATCATCGTAAACAACCTACTGAGGTAACTTTGAAAATGTAGCCAGCATTTGAAGATAAATAAGAAAGGAGGAGATGAGATTTAAAAAATTTTCCTCCAAGGGCAGGCCAGATTCTTGTTAAAATATCACAATTTTTGAAATATGAAGAGCTTTCACATATTTGTTTATTTTTAAAGAAAGAATTAAATGCCTAAATATTTGGAAAATAAGAGTGCTTAGGGCAGGGATTCTTTACCTTAGCACTATTGACATTTAGACCAGATAATTCTTTGTTGTGGAAGCTGTGATTTGCAGGAGGCCTCGCAGTACGAGGACCCACTAGCTGCCAACAGCACCCCATCTCCCCATTTGGGATAATAAAAAAGTGTCAAGACATTGAAAAACTTTCCCCAGGGAGACAAAAATCCCTCCTAGCTGAGGATAACTGGCTTAAGGGAGCAACAATCATTAATTTAGACTGGAGGTGAAGAAAAAGCTGTAGATTGTAATGGATTCTTATATAGAAGACACTATTAACTGGTTTTCCATTCCACCAAAGCACGAATGAGAAGTAAATAGGATTTTTTTAAAAATAGAAAAGTAGATCTTTTGGGAATGTACAACTCATCTCAATTGATAGATTTCTAATAGGAATCCACAGTAAGTACATATCTGAGGTTAAAATATTACCTAGTAGTGGAGCAGATTTTTTTTTTTATTGTGGCTTTATGCCATTAATATTTTGTTAATTGCTTTAGTTTATTATTTTATGAAATAATTAAATATTAAATTTTTCAAACATATACTAAAGTTAATAAAAAATACATAATATAAATGTTCAACCCACTTAGATTTAACAATATTTGGTCATATTTGTTTCAGATATATTTCTTTCTTGGGTCTTTTGCTTTTGGATACTTTATGAAGTTGTAGTTACATCTAGAACATGCTCTTGCCCTGTCTTCGTATGGCCCCTCATGTCTAGGGGTAGATAACCAATAACCTGAAGCTAGTAGATAGTCTTTCTGGGTATGTCTTCATTTTACATCTTGATTATGTATATTTGTACCCATGATAGCATATGGTGTTGCATTCTTAGTGTTTATGTGTCTTTTTACATAACTAACATCTCTCTGTTTGTAACATTTTATATTTTATTTTTCATTCAGTTTTATATTTGCAAGATTATTCATGTTGGCATATAGAGACATTTGCATATGTAGATACAGTGAAACACTGTGAAGCAATTTAAATGAATGAGCTAGTTTAATCACTTATAAACAGCACAGCTACAGACACACACAAAAAAATAGGCAGGGCTGTTTAGTTCACTTATACACTAAGCTTGGCAGCCAGCTAAGGCACAAGGATGCCAAACTTGAAAATCCTTGATTGCCTGTGACCCTGACATGTACAGAAAGAAGAACTGGAGCATAATCAGGAAAATATTCAGTCTTGTTTTGTTTTCCAGGGGAAAACATCAGCTTGCTTCCTAGAATCTGGGGAAGCAACAACAGTCAGAAAGTGATAGTAGCTGTGTGGGCAGAAAAGCCAGACTTCTCTCATGGGAGAAGCAGCCTGGTGAGCCTTTCCAGTGGCCCAGCCAACTTTGTAAAAGAAGTACCTGGAAAAGCCACTGGGAAGGAGCCTCTGCGTGACTGGGCAGCAGCTTGGCCCTGAACTGGTCTGTCTTTGATGAGTAGAGCCTCAGTGTAAAACCCAGGGGGCAGCTGGCATTACAGGGTGTCTGAGAGCTGGAAAACCTGTGGAGGGAAGGGACAGTGTTCAGGGTTAACCTTGGCCCTAGAGGGGTTTAACATAGTGACCATAGCTCCAGTAACACTGGACATTATAAGAGACAGAAATAACACTGATAGGAAGGAAACAAGCCCCTGTACCTGACTGGAGGCCCTATTAGTTCAGGCCAGGGGTCCAGGTTAACAAACATGGACAACTACAGCAGAGTCTCAAGCCACTTCAGTCAGGACCATGCTCAGGATGGATACACCTAGTGGAGGCTGAGGGTCCAGTGTGTCCACTGAGGGGTGCTTGAGTGAGTGGCTGTTGTTTTATTGCCATTACTTTGGTTGATGCTTCTTGATTTAAAGCCCTCGGTTGGTAAGATCTGGGAAATCACCTGAACCCTTTGAAAGCAAGGAGTGTTGCTTTAAGTTTTGATGGGCATTTCTTTAGACCTGGTAACTTTCTTGTCTGACATTAAAGTTCTTTGAAAAAGAAACCTTTGACTTGAAGCTTATTACAACTGATAAGTACAAGAAGATTTCTTTAGCAAATGTTAATATTTTAGTGGCAAGAAGGAATACAATCTCATAATTCTCAATTTAAGGCTTGGATCTTCTAAAATGAAATTAGGATGCTTTGCTAGTTTGGGTTGTCTACAAAAGCATATTCTCAGGTGATGGATTTCAAATGTGGTTTATAGAGAAAATGGTTTCAAGAAATAGGAAGGAAGGAATTGAAGGAGTGGTAAAAAAAAAAGGTGGAAAAGTCAAAGCAAACGTGAATTATCATGTTGGTCATCAGATCAATGCTGCCAAGACCTCCCAGGTGAATTAGAGTATTGTCCACAGAAGAGATCAGCCTATGGGCTCATTTTTTATCAGTCGAGGGTTGCTAACTCCATCTCATCCCCAGGTAGTGCATGCATGAACTCTGAGCAGGCTCCTGTAAGAGTCCCATGTAGTAGAGAAGACCTAAGTGGAAAGATTGAGATTCCTGGTACAACTGAAATGAAGAGCCCTCTAGTTACTAGAGGTAATCCAATACAAATGCATTTTTAATGGAACTTACAGATCAACTTCAAGTTACAAAAATGTGATTATTGATTTTGGTTAAAGGCAAATATCAATAGGTATCTTCAAATTTTAAGTTGAAAAAACTGTTACCTTGAGATGGAAGATTTTTTATCTTGTCCAATCTAAAATAGTCTTTGCAAAAGAGCACATAACTTGTAGTTGAAGACATGTTATTAATTGCAGTGATTTTGGTTTTGGAGGGAGCAAAGAGTAGTTGTGATATTAATTATGGTAAATATTACAAAAGAGCATTATATAGAAAGATTTGAATAGGCGTATCAGGAGTAATTTTTGCAGGATTGGCAATCAGACTCCAGATGAATGGAGTAAATCTTCACTTGAACCAAGTGAATTCAGAAGCTGAGTCTGTCAAATTATCATCAGTACTGTTAGAAATGAGATAGAAGCCTGTAAATACGAAGATAAATTTACAGTTATATTCTGTAAGTTCAACTTTCAACAGGTAGAAAGAATCACACTGTTCATTTTCTTTCCATAAGGCCCCTCTGATCCAAGAGATGTAGTTCAAAATGCAGATGGATGTACCCCAGTGTCCCACCTACCGCCCAGTCTAATGTAGAAATAGTTCAGTACAATTCATCAGGGGAGAAAAGAGAAAACTGGAAAAGAAAGAAAATGAGCTCCTTCAGCTGCACTTAAAAAGTGCTGAATAATGATGCTAAGTTTTGTTGCTAACCTAGCAAGTACGCTGATCAATATTGTGCACAACCAAATGGAGTAGACTCTAAGCCAAATGTTATTTCAGAATACTTCATCATTTTTACCAGTTTTGTGCAGTGCTCAAAATGTGAAATGTTCCTTAAGGTCTCAGACATAGCAACGTTCTTCTTGGACACTGAGTATAACTGAGAATTCTAGGAAAAGTGAAAAGTCTGGGAAATTCATCCTGAAATTGGCATCATACAAGACAAAAGTAGTTAACTACTTTCTCGTGTATAACTATTTTCCTTAATCAGTAAAGTAGAAATTAAACCAGTGTTTAGATTATTTTATGCTTTAGTTGATTTTAAAGGAATGATTATACACAGTGATGCATTAAAACAGTACCAATTTAAAATATTCTTACAGTAAACTTTGTAGTAGATTAATTACTGGCATTCTAAACATAGTACTTAAACTATATTTGTTAAGCCATTGGCAGTCAGAATGCATCATGCCTGTGACCAACTAGCTCTATTATTAAAATGAAGAGCACAGACTTTCTGAGTAGGAATATTTTATCACACAAATAAATGCCAGCCTATATTGGGTAGAATGCAATTCACATATTTTACTTATAATTCTAATTATACTTGTGTCACCATTAACTTTTTCTCTCTTCATCATGACTTTCCGTATGACTTACAACAGAAAGGTGGTTTTGCTTTTTTAAGTTGATATTCAATTTTAATAAAAGACTTTAAAGACATTGAATATATGTCAGTAATTTTGAGAGACTGAAAATCTATTGTAGAGATATTTTTCAGGGGCATGACTAATGTTAGGTAGAAATATACAGCCCGAAAATTTCTTATATCTTTTTGATATAAGTCTTTTCCTTGGACATTCCTACCCGTTTAGTAGCTTCATTAATTTGGGAGATTCAGTATGTTTCCTCCCTCAAGGAAAATAAGGCATGATTTCATTTTCAAAGGATTGAAGTATCATTATCTTATAAAAATAGTTAGATTTAGTGTTTTTGCTTTACTTTTATTTAGGTGCTTTACCCAAATGGCATCACAATTAAAATGCTATTCTATTGGGAAATGCCAAATTTCTAGATTACTAAAAAAGCAAGGCTGTTAGAATAGGACTCTTAAAAAATAAAATTATTTTAAATAAAATAAGAATAGAAAAAAATGCCATCTTAAGTAAGTGCTATTCTCCATCCAGCCCAGCATTCAGACTGAGGAGGGCATCAATTAATTTGGAGTTTATTTTACCAAATGTCAACCTAAAAATTAAAAAGTATATTTTAAAATACCCCTAGTATTCTAAGTGAATAATTATGACTGCTTTTCAAAAATATTTTCTAAACCCATTTATATCACAGCAGTAGTAGTTGTTATTGTTATTATTATTATTCCACATATTCTGGCTGGCAGAAATGTTCATGTATTTCCTTCCTTTACTGCTAAAAATCAAGTTCTTTATTAACAAGTCCTCTGGTACATCTCCCAGGGCCTAACCCAGTGAAGATTTGACCTTGTGTTCCTCCTGAGGTGTATGCTTGGAAAACAGGTTTTTAAAATTGGTTTTCTTTATTGTGGGTGGGGAATAAGAAAAAGTTGTACTTAAAGAGCCCCCTAAACACAAATCAGATTTTATTGAACTGCAATGATCTGGAAGGGCTGCCCCTAAAATTTATACTTAGCGCTTTTACTAATCTCCCAAGCCTCTGTGCCAGGTGTATAAGGCTAAACAAATAAGTGAGGATTAACAAGTACAAGTATGTTGGACAAGTTCCCAGAAGACAAATTTAGTCTTAGCCACACCCTGTTAAGGTAAAAAGAATGAACTGCAAGCAGTTTTAATACATTTGTTGGAAAGATGTGCTGCATACAGACAGAATATACCCAGGTCTTCTGGAGAATTTGCAAAAGCCTATGAAAACCTCTTGATCACTGATTTATCACAATATTGTTGTGAACCTAAAACTACTTTAAAAAAATTAATAATAAAGAAAAAAACCCAAAACACTATGAGTCATGTTCTCTTATATCCCCAATACGTAAATGATGTTCCTAAATTTTAAAAATATTTGCAATTAGAAACAAATCGATGACAGAGTTATAGATCAATAGATAAATTACATAGCTAGATATTAGGGAGTTATTGAAAGCAAACAACTGTAAATTAAATCAAATGATAAATGTTTTTCTAAGCTATTAACCATGAGAACAGCCTCTGGGCCATGGATAACATTTCTACAAAAGATAGCATATCCAGGATATCTAGAGTGATACAATGGACACTAGAACAGAGGCTTTGCATATTTAATAGCAGTGAATCTGTTAAACAATTCCTCCTTCTCTTTCCATTACTAGTCCCAAGACCCAAGACCAAGAGGTGAATAAATTGGTGAGGCTTAGGAGATATTTGGGTTTCAAAAGTAATCCTTGCAAGAATTCTCAGAAAGATTTGTCACTAAGATTTGTTGGAATAAGATGTATATTTGCTTAGAATATCATAATATCTGAGTTTATGTAATAGTGCAAGATCAAGCAATTAGAACATAGCACCTTACTTCAAAAAAGCTTATGGCTGCATTAAAATATAAAGTAAGCCTTTTGAAGAAAATTTGAGGAAGAATAGATTATAAATATTGATACTTACTTTATAGACCCGCCATTCAGGTTGTGCCTATAAAAAATATTTTCAAAATATATATTGAAAGGTGCACTCATGGGCAAAATGAACTAGAGATACCCAATTGAATGTCCTTATCAAAATATTACTTGACAAATGGCATAGTGCAAAGACTCAACTATATTTGCTGACAGTTTCAGCTTTTACAAGATTAATAAAGCAACGTGTGCATTTATTGCTCTAAACTTAACCGTGATCAGTCATGGCATTGGTGAACTATCAGTGTTCTTGAGAAAAAGTGACCTTTGTCATGGTAAAGATTATTAGAGAGGCAAAGGAAATTTAGAGACACACTTAGTTTACAAAACTCATCTGAGGGACACAATTTAATAGGAGCTTCTGACCTGTGTTAGCTATTTCAGCAAGTTTTAGGTCCCGCTTACCGAATGTAATTTTTGTTATACTCTGAGTGGTTATGAGAAAAAATGGGATGAATGTTAAATAATTTTATGCTCTTTGAGCCCAAATTATACTGCACTGTCTCAGATCAGATGATTAAATGATCTAATATTTAAACCTTTCCACTTCTGGGAATATATCACAAGAAACACTAATTCAAAAGAACATATGCACCCCTACGTTCATTGCAGAATTATTTACAATAGCCAAGATGTGGAAGCAGACCAAGGGTCCATCATTAGATGAGTGAATAAAAAAGCTGTGGTACATTTACGCAATGGGATACTACTCAGCCATATAAAAGAAAGAAGCCATACCCTTTGCCTTTTGAAGCAGAATGAATTGATCCAGAGAGCATTACGCTAAGCGAAATAAGCCAGTCAGAGAAAGACAGGTACCATATAACTTCACTCATATGTGGAATGTAAAG
Source organism: Miniopterus schreibersii (assembly GCF_964146895.1). NCBI lineage: Eukaryota > Metazoa > Chordata > Mammalia > Chiroptera > Miniopteridae > Miniopterus > Miniopterus schreibersii. The sequence goes on along the minus strand of NC_138108.1, from coordinate 16,707,390 downwards.
AACAAGATAATCTAACAAAATAGAAACATTCTGATAGATAGAGGACAGACTGACAACTGTCAGAGGGAAGGGGGAGATTGTGGGGCTGGGTATAAAAGGTGAAGGGATTAAGTAAAAAAAAAACTCAGAGGGAAAGTGGGGAGGTACAAGAAGGTAAAGGGAATAAATGGTGATGGAAGAGACTCAACTTGGGATGGTAAACACAGAATACAATATACAGATGATGTATTATAGAATTGTACCCCTAAAACCTATATAATTTTATTAACTAATTTCACTCCAATACATTCAATAAAAAACAAAACAAAACAAAATCCTTCTGGACTTTAAAATCTAATAAAAACAAGAGGATAGACTGGTAGTCTCTTTCATATCGAGCAACTACGAAACCGCCAAGCATCCCTTACGTGCCTGCGTTAGGGTGGGAAATTAGTGCACCAAAAAGATTTATTTGTTTATTCTTCAGCCTCCTTTCTCTAAGTAATAGTTCTTTAACTTTTCCTCGCTTAAATAACTTTAACATAAACAATGAAATATTGTACTCTAAATGTATATTTACTTCTAACCCTGAGTTTTACATTTAGCCATAGTTAATTATTTTGCCTTTAAATCCTTTTTAGATGGTGCAATTTGTCCTTAATGCCTTCGCTTTCCTCTTCAGTCACACAGCTGGAGTGGAACACGAAGACTCCATGGAGCACGTCTCTCTGGGTGAACATTTAAAAAAAATCACAACTAGTAGGCAAAAAGCCATTTCCTCTAGTCAGGCTGTAGTTATCTTGATCTAGCATGACAAATTGGTGTTCCCAGAGTGGCTGCAAAGTAATCAGACTGTGACAAATGGTTTACTTATAGCAATTTGTTTCCATTTTACCCGAAAATTTCCACAGTCTTAAAAAAATAAAAAGGCTTTTAATGGTATTTGAACATTGTTGAAATTGAACTGCTTGAAATGGCCAAAGCTAGAATCTAGAATTACTGTGATCTCCCTTGAGATGTGATCAAAAACAGGACTTCCTGGCTCATGGATTACTAGAAGGAAGCCATGCCTTCGTTCACTGATGACAGAACTGAGTGACTATCCTAGGTTGAGTCCTTTAGGACTTTGTTTTCATCCTGTACTAAAGGGTCTGTGGTATTTAGTTTGGCACAATTTATCTTCTCAAGCCTGGAAAGATCTGCTGTTGTTGCGATAAAGAAATGTCCATTTGGGCTTGGATTCTCCACCTCCTAGCCTTTTTCTCCCACATCTCTGACAACATATGTTGATCTTTCATCAAGTTCTCCTTTTGTCCTTGGTGGAACCCTTCTATGCCCTGATTGATCTGCTTCCTGGCTAACGCTGTCTTTGGTTTCTTTCCCACTTCAGTGACGCTATGAATAGTCTTCAAGTGAGGCTCTTCAGGTCTTTGAAGAGACCTCTGCCTTCTGCCAACTTGCTCCAAGTGAAGCTAGTAAAAGTAGACTGATTAAAAAGAATGAGCTCCAAACTCAATTAGAGTATGAGCTTTTGAGGGTCTAATCTAATTTTTTTCCAAAGATCTTGGAGAGAGTTTTGTTGAAGAGCTTGAAGAGCCATACTCTAAACCTCACAAATCTCTTTAGAAATATTTCTGGATTAAATTGTTGCTATAGTTCTTCCTTCTTGGGTGTCCAAGGAGTATTCTTTTGAAACACAAATGCCCAATCAATCCATTTGAACAGTCAACAAAGATCACTGTTTACTATTCTTATCAAAGTAGTAACCTTGAGGATAATTACTTCACTTATGCCTCTTCCCTCTCGTGGTTAGCCACCAACCAAATTCAAGGCCCTTCTGTTAATTATCCACTCATTTAGTATCACATGGCATCATTACCCTCTCCAATTCAGTTCCTCCCTTCACAGTTGACTTTTCCTTTTTAACAGTGGCTGCTGGAACCCTCATGCTCTTACTAAACTGCTTGGTATCCTTAATCTATTCACCGAAACCTAGTTATTGATTTGGAACCCGAATCTCCCATGAAAATACCCATTTCTTTGTATCCCAGTTGAGTGAAAGCTTTTTATTCTTCCAAACCAAAAAGACATGTGGCTTAGAGTTATTACTGGTAATTTTCTTGCTTCCAAATATTTTTTATCCTAAAGAAAAAAATCATTTTTTTTCTAAGGTTCATGATAACTGAGTATGCTGTCATTTACCCCTCTTTGTTGATGCCATGCTCTGTAATCTTGACTATCCTTATTCATTTACCATGGACTTTGAAACCTAGCTCTCAATCATCTTTATTCCCACAGTAGTATCAACCATTACCAACTGGGTAACTTCTATATGTAGATAACTCTTTCCAACAAATAGCCTCAGTTAGTTGACTTCAATATCAACATTCCTATTCCAATTGCCTTCCCTCTAAACCACCACCAAAACAATATGATGGACCTCATTACTCAAACTCCTGTGGTAAACCTTAAAATCCAAAATGTCATCATCCTAACCAATCTCCTGCCCTTTTCGGGCTTCTCATTCCTTTTTTTTTTTAAATTCCTAAAGAACTATGAGTTCTGTTTCCCTCCACTTACTCACAGCCCATCACCTCTCATAGTTTTGTTTTATTTTCTCTTTTTGCTTGGTACCTTAGTAGTTTGTTTCAACACTTTTTTGTTAATATCCAAACACCCCCATTCCTGCAAATTACAATTATGAAAATTTTCAGATCACCTGTCTGAACTCATTGGTATTGGATAGTTGCCAGTCATGTTTATAATTATCGTTTTCTGACTTACATGTTCTAGAATTGTTTCTTTCTAACTTAAAAATTAAATCTCACCAAGTTTCCAAAAAAATTTTATTTTCTTTTCATAGTTAAATAATGTCCCTCATTCCTGAGAGCCACAAGGTTTTTCTAGGACATGAAAAATCTTACGACTTTGTGGTAGCTGTTATTTATATAATGTGCCTGATATTCAGCATTTAATTTTATTTATCTATACATGGCATTTGCCTGAATATCAACATCTGAATGATGTGAATCCATCATCAACCTAATGGAGAAGTACTCAGATGTTAAAATACTCAGAGAAATAAGTTATTAGTCATTTAAATAAAATTTATCCATGTATGTCTTTAATATATTTAATATTATTCACTGCTATTTTGACTTAAAGATACTAGTCAAATTTATTGCTATAGGTCATATTAATATGAGGTCTTCTCCAGTTGTAACTGATAAACATTGGAAACCTTTCTTGCAAAAATAACTTGTTAGCTCACTTTACTTTTTTAAGTTAAATTGAACACTACTTCCCATTCCTACCACTTAAATATCTCTCAACCTTCTCTATTTCTTTTCATTTCTACTTATATCAGTTTCCTATTCCTGATGCAGTAAGTTATGGCAAACTTGGTGCCTTAGAACAGATATTATTATTTTATAGTTCTGTAGGTCCAAAGTCTCACTGGACCAAAAATCAGGGTGTCAACAAGGCTGCATTTCCTTTGAGACTCTAGGGAAAATTCATCTCCTTGCATCTTCTAGCAACTCAAGACTTCCTGTATTTTCAGTGCACTGCCCTTACCTCTATCTTCAAAGCCGTCAGTATAGCATCTTCTAATCTCTGAGTCTAAGCTCCTCTTCTGCCTCCCTCCCACTTTAAAGGACACTTGTGATTACATTGGGCTTACCTAGATAATTTACGCAGCTGTAAAAAAGAAGGAGCTCTTGCCCTTTGCCATAGCATGGATGGACCTAGAGATTATTATGCTAAAATAAGCCAGTCAGAGAAAGACAAATATCACACGATCTCACTTATATGTGGAATCCAATAAACAAAACAGACTGATGAACAAAATAGGTCCAGAGACATGGATGCATGGAAAGACTGACAGATCTCAGAGGAAAGGGGGTTGGGGGGATGGAAAGAGAGTAACCAAAGAACATATATGCATACATGCATAACCCATGGACAAAGGCAATAGTGTGGGGAAGGCCTGTGGAGGGGCAGGGGCTGGGTGGAGGGGGGCAGGGGGGGGGATGGAGACATCTGCAATACTGTCAACAATAAAAAATAAATTAAAATAATTTTTAAATAAAAAGGTAATCATTAAAATAATAATAATCTCCTAACTTTAAAGTAAGTTGACTCTACAACTGGTATGTAATAGGTACCAAGTAACTTTACCATACATATTTTGCTATGAAAAATAACAGTCTCAAGTTCCGAGGATTAGAACATGGATATCTTTGGGAAGCCATTATTCTACTTACAATACTACCTGCAGTCACAGTTCTGGCCACTATAAACCCTTGATTGAATTTCTGCAAGAGTCCCTTACCTGGTCTTCATGCTTCCATTCTATTTCCCTCCCCATCCATTTAGAACACTGCAGCCAGAATGATCTGACCACATGGTCACTCTACTCTCCGAACCTTCAGGATAACATCTAAGTTCTTTAACATGAATTCTAAGACTGTTTATATCGGGGCTTATTCAGGCGTCCAGTTTTCTCTGAGTATACCTCTGCCCTTGTGTTTTCTGCTCTGCCCTTATGAGATGACTTTTAGTTTCTTGAATGAGCCACGCTCTCTTGTGCTTTCACATACTGCTTTCTTTGTCTGGAACATGCTTTCCTCTTCTCTTGTCTTGGCTAGTTCCTTCTCATCCTTCAAATCTCAGCTTAGACGGCATTGCCGCCAAACATTTTTGCCGGACCACTTTCCAAACACAAAAACACTTGGGGAAATGTGGCACTCCTCATATACAATCCTTCAGAACCCTGCACTTTTCACGTCAAAACACTTATCACACTCTAGTATATTAAAAAAGTAACAACTTAGTCACCTGCCTGCATTCCTGACTTTACAGTAAACTCAATGAAGCAGGGACCTTACTCATTATATTCAAAGTTGGTGGTATCTCCACTCCCAGGACCAGTTCCTGACATGTAAGAGGCACTGAGTAACTGTTTCTGGATTGAATGATAATCTAGGAGAAACAGAGTCAATCCCACCTCCTTCACCCCCACCATGGCTATCAACCTCTCAAACTGTAACTCTATACATCTCCTCCAACCAGGGAAAATATATTTTAACTGTTTGTAGATGTTAACATTTTACTTTGAAATCCACACTGATTATTCTATAATGGAAGTAGTAAGAATACAGATAGTCTGGAGACAAATGATGGCACCCAGTAGCCCCTGGTCATAAAGGTCATAAAAGGAAGGTCACTGCCAAGGGTTAAGAAAGACAACATGGTTGAATCAAAGTTTCACTCACTTAGCTGCAAATATAGTCCCAATTTTAGACCTGAAAGTAACTCAGAGCAGAAGCTGAGCTCCATAAATGTGTGTAAGTATATGAAAAGGGGAATTCGAAAGGTGATTGGATAATGGGGGAAAGAGGAAGAAAGGGAGGTCCTAAGAGAAGCTCTCAGAAAATGAAGTGAACCCACTGACACATGAAATCTCTGGGTCGGCATCAGTGTCTCAGCAGTAGCATGTCATGAGAGGACTAAGACTTGTCTTCTCTACCATTTTATTTATTATTTTATTGGACCCCAGATACACAGCATAAGTGTATACAAGCTCTGTTTTTAATACATAATTTCTAAATAACTTCCTAAAATAGAAATTAAAAACCATATGGCATTTTCCTCATAATATACAAGTCAACATTTATTGAGTTCCCCTTATATACCAGGCACCAAGTTAGGACTTCAGTGCGCTTAGGCAAGGGCTAGCATCTTTGTTAGAAAATCAGAACTAGCTGGTTTTTTTGACATCATGCTTGAGGATTTTTTATTTTATTTTTTTGAGGATGTTTTGATAATAACACAAATGTTGAGTCAGGAGCCCTGTGGGAAAGTGTGAACTTTTGGCACAGTTGAGATTCAGATATATAATGACCTTTTCCATGGACAGCAGGACTGGTAGAGCATACAATGGGCCCTTTAGAGATGTTCATTATGCATTTTGAAGACCCGTAGAGTAGGCAGACTGGGCAATAGCAGTCCATATATTAAAGAGAGCAATGATTCCAGCTGAGACTGTTTCTGCCTCACCATCTGCCAACCTGGACCTCTGTGCCACTCTCTCACCATCTATAATGGTTCTTAGAAACAAGAACGATGTTATTCAGGGCCTAAAGGTTCTAGTAAAAAAAAAAAAAATCCTTATATGAAAGAGCTGGTCACAAAAAACATTTTTCTCCTAGACAAGTAAGAAAAACCCCAGAGACTAGACTTTAGCAGGGTCAGCACCAGTGCTGACAGCCTCCCCCAGGCTTCATGGAGATATGTGGTCTGGAAGTTGACAATGGAGTAGAAAACAACCAACTAGGAGGCCAAAGCTCAAAGAATCAAAGCAAAGTGACAGAAAAGGACAACAGGACAGAGTGATCACAGGCGTGGGTACCAACTCTAAGTGTGAGAATCAGATTAACCACCTTCCCCTTCACTTCCAGCCTCGACTCACACACACAAACATGGAAGGGCACAACATAATAATAACCAGTTACATCTACTGAACACTTAATATTATCTCATTAATTCCTGACGATAACCAGGTAAGGTTGATATTGCTATAAAGCTCAGTTTTTAATTTTTTTGATGAAACAAATAATGCTTAGAGAAGTTAAGGAACTTACTGAAGATAAAACTTACCACAAAGTAAGCAGAAGCTCAGAGCATTGGGAAGCAAGGATTTGCTCTAAATATTGTTTTCTCTTTGTTTTGTTTTTCATATATATATTGTAGCAATGAAAAGGGTAATGACCAGGGTTCTTTCCATCACGTGCTCCTCCACAAGTGAGCCCAATGAAAAAACTGTGTGTAAGTGTGCATATGTGTGCATAAAAGAGGAAAGAGAAAGTGAAAAATGGATGGTTATTATGCCATTATCATTGGGAAACACTTAGAATACGTTTTTCTTTGACACTCTAGCCATCCTAACTTCAAGCTTAGAAAATATGTTGTAGACATTAACAGATATCTGTGTTTGGGGGGAAAAAGTGTGAGACTTTTCCATGGAATCTTGAGACATGGTTACTAAATGCACATGATTTATCAGTTTTAAACATGAATCACTCCTGTTGTGACAAAAAAAATCCCACTCCTGGTTGGGCTGCAGCTAATGAGCAGTCCTGGGGAGTCACCTTGTTACTGCACCTGATGAGTCTATGAGGTCAGTACATACTCTGTTGACAGCCCACCTGCTGAGAGTTTCACTGCTTTTGCCCATAGAACTAAGGAGTTGGCTCTTTCCCAGGACCCTGCAATTACTATCTAAATGTGAAAAAGTGACCTCGAGATCTCAAGGCTAGCCTGATTTTTAAATTGTGCCTTTCACATTTCCAAAAGTAGCTTACTCACCCCCTTAAGCTAACTGAACTTCCTTTCTTTGGGGCTGCCTGGGTTTTGCCTTTGAAGTTTAAACCTGGGAGCAGTTATCTGCCAGCTGCGATAAGCACTCCCAGGGCTTCCATGGGCGGCAGTCCTAACAAAGAAGGGATAAGACCTCTGAGTGAGCTTTGCCATCTACCATCTTGCAGCAGAAAAGAGAGCAATCAGGGTTCTTTTCACAGGGTGCTCCAAGAGTGAATCCCATCAAATCAGAAGAAAGTCAAAGAGGAAAGAAAAAATAGCTTCAAAAGAGAACCCACAGCTGTAGACTTGCCTGTCCATCAGCAGGAGCCACAAGCCAATCAGAGGTAAAGCAAAACATTGTTTGAAAGGAAATGCATTAGAATCAGTTGCGTTCCACCAGAGGAGGGAAAAGAGGGAAAAGCTGCTCAACCGGTACAAGGTGCAGAAAAAGCTGGTAATCTGTACATCTAAGTGTATCAATAAGAGTCAGACATGCCCATCTGAGTTGGCAGGATTTCTTTGTGTCCAGTCATGATTCTGCCATCTTCCTAGGCTGCTGTTTATGATCTCACAAAGCTAGTAAAACCAACAGAACTAAGAAAACTTTTAAGTACATTAGCTAATTTGGTAGGTAAATTACATTTAGTAATTTGTGTGATTCTTTTTCCCTTTTACTCCTGTAGGAGTGTGCTTGCCCATCTTTAAAAAGTAGCTAAATCATGGTGTTCCTAAATATAAAAAGTTCTTATACTTGTTTCAAAAAATGGTGGCCAAAGTAGAATTTGACAGGCAATATTACACAGCTTTCTGTTCAGAAAAGATCAGGCTCATTTAAGCAATGGTTTTTGGGTAACCTGTGAGCAGGAGGGAAATGAAGGCTTGGAAAGGCCAAGAGTGGCTAGAACAGACAATACCTCCAGTTAGCTTGCTGAAATGGGGAGATGATGAACTGTGGAGGAGTTTATGGGTCAGAAATATGTGACTGACTTGCATGCAGTGTCACTGGTGGGGGAATGATAACAGGAAGTTCATTTGCTGAACACATATTGAGGCCTTCCATGGGATCTATGGACAAGTCTGTAGTTGGTGGGGTGGAAAGCCCTATGAGGAATCTTTGTAATCTCTTTGAAAAGTAGAACTTGTCCTAAGAACAACAATAAAGATAATGACAGTCAAGGACCAGTCATAATCCTCCAAAGATGCCCACGTTCTAATTTCGAGATTCTGTGAATATGTTACCTTATATGGCAAAAGGGACTTTGAAAATATGCTTGAATTAAGGATCTTGAAATGGGGAGGTTATCCTGGATTATTTAGGTGGGCTCAATTTATACAAGGGTCATTAAAAGAGGGAGACAGAAGTGTCAGAGTTAGAGAAGGTGATGCGAGAATAGAGCAGAGGTCAGAGAGAGAGAGAGGGAAGGAGAAAGGTTTGGAAATGTTATATCATTGGCTTTGAAGACAGAAGAAACCACAAGCCAAGAAATGCTGTCATCTCTAAAAGGAAGAAAGGGCAAAGGAACAGATTTCCTTAGAGGTACCTGCCAAATCGTTTTGGACTTCTGTACTCCAGATCTATAAGAATATATCTGTGATGTTTTAAGCCAATAAGTTTGCAGCTACTTATCACAGCAGCAATAGAAACTATATTGGCATCTTTTAATATAGGAATTCTTGTACAGTCTATGACTCCATGATATATTTTTGCAGCTTTTACAAGCATATACATGCACACATACATACATATGCAGAGAGCCATGGGTATATCTTACATAAACATAGCCCTGAGTAAATACTATAACTAGAGTCTATAACTCAATATATATTATAAAATAGTACTATACATTTTGCATATCTAAAACATCAATGAAGCTGCTTTTGGTGGAGGGGACTGATATGGGAGTAAAGAGAAAATGGGGGTAAAAAGGAAACAATCAACCAACTATTCAAGAAAGTATGATTATCTCTACCTTTTGCACCTCACTTTCAAACATTTGAAAAAGGAAATATTACAAATACACTGTTTGTCCAATATATTCATAAATGGGAATTTAAACTCTATCTCTGTAACAATAGATATATGAAGGGACATGACATCAAATTCAAAACCTAGAAGAAATTATAATTTCTCCCAGCAAGTATACAACTTATGGAAAGTTACCATATTTTATAGTTAAGCAGAACTAATGAAAATTTTGTTTACCATAATAAAAAATGTCATGCAATTATTCTTTACCAGGCATTCTTTGAGTCACCACTGTTGGAATGAATACCTTATGCTCTACTCTCCCACATTCTCTGCATTTTCTTGCAGAAATGAAACGCATCACTGACTATTTTGTAAAAGTAACGATAACTCAGTAAGAGAAATTGCTCTTTAGTATTAGTGGTTTAGGCTGCTAAAAAGGAGGCCAGACTGACAGTGCTGGTCTACCAATTTCTGAGTCATAGATCAACTTGATGACAACTAGGAAGAGTCCTCTGAATCCACTTGCAAGTAAGACCTTGAAAGTAAGAAAGAGCGAAGGAGAGAGAGGGGAAGAAGGAAGAAAGGAGAGGAGGGAAGGAAAAAGATCTTAAGCCAAAAGTATTTTTATAAAAGCACAACAGTAATCAGAAGAATGCAATGTTTTGTAGATCATACCTGCAGTTGTAATTGTTAAATATAAAGCTAAGGAAAACCTTGATTTACTGGGAAAAAAATGCATCTTTTAGATTGTGAAAAAATTTTTAAGGTAATAATTAGATTTGGTGGAGAAAAGTGAGCCAGGTGAGACTCTGGACATATGATTTTAGGAAGAATTAATTCAGTGTTTATCTTTGTGCAATTCAGCTAAAAGCGATCCTCACGTCTGTGTATACGTGATTGCATTCTCTTAGGTCAGCTTTAATACTAACTGCAGAAGGGTCTCTGTCAAGAAACTAGCATTAGATTTCCTAAAGAAAAGTCAGTTTTATCCAAACATTATACAAGGGTTGTGGTGGCACCAATAAAATTTTGAAAATATTTTCTTCTCATTTTAGGAGAAAGTAGAATAAGCCATTTCTCTGAAAATATGTGCAATTTGCAAATTTCTTGGCAGTAATTTGGAAACTTTAAATGTAAAATGGATCCATGTGATGAACCAGCTGCCCCAAGGGATGAAGAGGGTAATATTGACAAGTCGTCTCTTTTTTTTCCATCTCTGAGAGTTGAAATGTTGCTCTCCCAGCCCCCCAAAATTTAACACGTATTTTACCTAAGAAAGACATGGAAGACATAAAGAAAATAAGATTCCTCCTGTGAGTCCGGAGGCTGCATACATAAATACAACCAAGTACAAAAAAGAAAAGAAGAGCAGCTTGCTTTCATTCCATGAATTTTCTAAGCGACTAAAACATAAAAATTTATAACCTAAATTGGCATAGAAAAATAGGTAAATCCTGGGAAGCAATGGGTATACTATGCTAGACTGAGGGCTTTTTAATTCCTCAGTGACGTCACAGTCATTTCTTCCAATTTTTAACAAAATATAATAGCTTTTTCAAAAAGTAAATTAATTTCCCAGTATATGCTGTTTTTGCAACCTGGTGAAGATGACTCTCCTCAAATGAAATGAATCAAATTGCTCATCAGCTATGAAAAAAACTCACAAAAACATTCCGACAGAAAGAGATATGTTTCAAATAGTACTAGTCACGCTCCTGCCCAGAGAAGTGACCTCAAGTATGTTTAAAGAATAACTAAAAAAGAAAATCCTTGTGAAGCGTGTGTTATTATTTTAAAAACAAGCTAACAGGCTGCTGTGTTCCTTTGTTTGGACCAGCATTCTAGCTGCGTACGCTTTCCTAGCATACAGATTTTATTTCTTCACAATCAAAATTCAACTTCAATAATTCCTAGCCTCTTTCAAAGGGGATCGACATAGGATGGTGGTGTACATATGCTTGGATTATTTCTAAGATGCAACAAAATGAGCCATAATAGCCTGCTTGAATCTGTCCTTCTTTTGCATTTGGGACTCTTTCCTTGTTCGTGATAATCAACTATTATATTTCAATTCAATTAAACATATTCTATCTAAATAATGCCCTATGAATTTAAGGAAAAATCTCAGAAAATTGTAGCATATAGTATTGTCAAAATCATGTAGAAATGAGCTTCACTAATTTAGAAATTAAATAGAAATAGGTTTCAGTATCTTATGAAAAATGCTAGCTATTCATAGCTCTGTTCTTAAATGTTGAAAAGCCAGCCAATTATGAAGAGCACCAATAAAAGTGCATTTAACCCAGAAACAAGCCATGGCCTAACCTAGTACATCTACGACTCTTTTAATTAACACACTAAAATACTGTATAAGCTAGTGGTGATAACATACAGGGGGTGACATTTCAGGAATAAACCCTATTCTAAGGGACTAATTAGCATTTATTCAAGTATATAAAAATGGAGTTTTAGAGGGAAATGGGTCCACTGGGCTTGTTTACCCACTTTTTAACATATTGAGGGCATTTTAATTAACTCCATTGCTTTTAGTGTATTTCTCAGGTGATAGAGAAGGCATTTGATGCCTGAACATAAGATATGATAAACCAATGTATTTTCTTCATCATATTTGTTGTTTTACATTATTTTTTTAAAAGAATCCTAATGTTATTTTTATTAAGTGAAAGATGAGTGTAAAAGTACATCATTATATATTTATTCAAATCCTCTCCCTGGAGACAACTGTTGTTAACAGTTTCTTGAGAAATGATTTTAGAAATCGTCTTTGTGTCTAAATCCCTAGGTCATCTATACCACAACACATTTCTCACCCAACAGGCTTCCTCTGCCCTGTTGCTTGGACACACTTTAGGAATCACCTTCTGTAAGTTGTTGTTCAATCAGTTCCCGATCCTCAAACTATTGCTTGTTAGAAAAGCAACTAAAAATGTGAATATTTCTCTATTATATAGGTAAATCAATTTAATTTTTTTTATAACCCTCTCATTGCAGACTATATCTAGAAGTTTGAAACTTTGCAATTAAGAGACACTTCAATAAGCTTTTACTTAATCAAAAGAGTCATTATCTCCCTAAAAGAAATTTCTGTTAAACTAGGGCATCCGACACAAAATATAATCAGCTTTGAAAAGCAGCTTTTAATCCTTCTTGTTATGATAGATGTAAATATTCACAAAATATATAAATACCTCTGTGTGTGTGTGTGTGTGTGTGGTCTAAAAAGGTACACTTCTAAATGTTTATGGAACTTATCTCTGGTAGTGAAGTTAGATATTTGAGGGAGTTGGTGGTGTGATGCTCAGTTTTTAGGGCTCAGAATTTATGTGTATATGTTTTAATAATAAACAAGCATTGGGTAATTTTTAAGTTAAAATATATAGATAATTCAAAAATGAATTGGGACAACTCAGACAAACTAAAATAGGACCATTCACACTGTTGAAGATGCACATTCCCAGTGGCAAAGAGAATCTCATTCAAAGTCGATCGTGCATGTCTGATTTTCAGTCCAATCCACCAGAAAGGAAATGACTGAGGCCCTAGAAACTGCTCTCTTGTGCATAAATAGAGAAATCAGTGGTCTCCCTCTGCCTTGATATTTAACATTTTTCTCCCCCTCTAGCAAATGCTAACAAGTGTAGCCAGGAGTCCTGTAGAGCTTCACTGTCCGATATGAGCACTTAAATATGACTGGTGCAACCAAGAAACTGGAATTTTAGATTCATTTGACTATAATTAATTTAATTAGTTTCAAAACTTGTACTTAATTTAATTATTAGAAAACATTAGGGATATTTGTTAAAAATTGCATATATGAATCAACCTGTTCAACTGTACATTTTATGGACTCTAAATACAGATCAAATATTTCCAAAGAAAACTTACTATCCAAATTAAGATGTATTGTAAGTATAAAATACACTAAAAATTTTGAGAATGTAGTACAACAAAGTAATATATCCCATAAATAAACTTTATATTAATTACGTGGTGAAGGTACAATACTTTAGATATATTGGGTTAAGGAAACTACATATATTAATTTAACTGGTTAAAATTACATTTGTGACTCACACTATACTTCTAATGAACAGAGCTGCACTAGAAGATAAAGGTATAGCTTAGTGCAGAAGCCACACACTGGTAGAGATCGCTTAATATACAGATTTCTATTGTTTGTCCATGCAATGCTTTTTATTTTTCTAATTAGATGCCAGCATTTTTATATATAACAGATATATAATTTTTATCTCATACATATATATAATTTTTGAAAAATCACGATATCTGTCTTCTGAAAAATTACTGGAACTGACAATGGCTACCCCCTCTAGCTAGGTCAGAGCAGTTCATTTTGCACAGTCCAGCCACCAATAAAACATAAAATCACTCTGCCAGGCCTCTGAAGATGTTTGCCTTTGAAATCCTTGAGGCACATGACAGAATGATGTAAAAGAAGTGGGGATTTTACCCATTAAATTTGTTCTCACAAATGGTCTCTGCATTGGGGTAGTTTCCTTTTTTTTAGCTACAAAAATTGATCAACATTTTACAAGGTGAAAATGCCATTGAACATTTTAACAGCTGCTCATAAATCAGGTGACAGAGCCAGAATGAAGCCACATCTTGCACTGTGGTGCAGAAAACCCTAGTTATATTTAATACAGAGCCTACTCCTTTAAATCCCAGGAACCTCCTCTCTGCACTATTGGCCTATATGACAGGCTTTAATTAGCACAGATTTTTCACATTCAGGGGTAGATTGGAAATTTGGAAGTACTTAATGAAAAAGGTCTGTTACCTTGACCACTCTGAAATTGCAGTTAGAGGACATTTGCTTGCTCCAAAGGCTGACTGCATACAAATATATGAATATTAACACTAAGCATGCAAAAATAAAGTTTTAGGCTTTTAAATAAAGAAATAATCATTTTGACCCACTGTTAATAATCCTCAAAAATGTGAGTGGCATCTTTGTGTAATACCTATGAATTAAATACAGCTGAATTTTTTTGACATGCATTCAGGCATCATAGCTTTCCTTTTGCCTGTTGAATGAAAGAAAATAAGGTGAAAAAATGATCCCCTTCATCTTGTACTTTAGCTTGCTCCCCATCTGTAGCTTACAGTCCAATCGGATACAGAGACTAATAGGAAGACTAGTAGATGCATACATATGTAGGGATTCAGGATAAGTCCCCCTAAAATGGTCATTCAAACATTTGTTTACTGAACATTAAATCTCTTTATCTCCCTGTGAATTGCCTTACTTCCATGTGAAGTCCCAAACCTCCTTCTATTTAGTCCAGAATAATACCAGACGATAAAGGGTGATCAGGAAAGAACTCTGAATGGGTAGAATTTTAGATAATGTTACCGATGGGGTGGCTTATGTGTCCCCACCTGTTACTGTGAAGCCCTTGGGGTGTTGCAGGAACAAGGATTTCCTGAGGCTCCCATGGGAGGGTGAGGTTTCATGGAAAGCTTTATTGATGATGTAACATGAAGGGAGTTCCCCTCCATGGTCCCATCTCCCTCTGTCCCACCAGAGAAAAGTCCCATCTTATCTTCAGCAGAGCTAGAATGAAAGCCACTGCCCAGAGTCTTCGGCCCACATTAGAGCACAGTCCAGTCCAGCATCTGGCTGGCTTAGCTTGTTTTCCCAGCTGCAGTCCATTGTGTGGGGTCTGCACTGCAGTGGGCCATGCGGTTTCTAAAGCCACATGGCTGTGGAGGGAGGACGGGTGAGTGCCGGTCACAGGGCAAGAGAGTTCAAGGACGCAGGAGCAAAACAAGGGAAGCAAGAAAGCAAGAACTCTTTGTCTCTGGGTTATAACTAGGAGCTTAACCAATTAACATTTTAGGATTTCACACCATCCCCCAGCCAATGGCCTTTGTTCCCAGGTTAGACTGACAGGAAAGCACCTTCCCCACATCACCCTGACTTCACTATGCTTGCGCCCATCTTCCCCTTTGTTGAACCCCTTACTCCAGTGATTTGCTGTGAATGGATCATGGATCAGTGGTTCCCTGGGGAGCATGAAATTGCAGCTTCCTGGTGAAGTTGCCCAGAAGACCATGCTTGCAACGTCAGTTCTCCCCTTTGCTCCCTTCCTATTTTAATACAGTATTAGCTAGCTAATTATGATGATAACAGTAAGGCCTGGAGAGAGAAGTAGAGAGCTATGTGAGGAGCAGAAGAAGGTTCCAAGCTGAGGGAACAGCAAGTGCAAAGGCCTTGAGACAGGCATGTTTATTTCTCGAACTGGAAGAAGTTCAGTATGGCTGTGACACACCCTGACCTGGCTACCTACCTTGTGGGCCATGGAGCCGACCCCACTGGGTACCATCATCCTGACCCTGGCACAGTGACTTCTTAACAGAGTTAGTTGGACACCACCACCCCAGGCAGGCCCTTCACACGCTCAGCAAAAGCCACTAAGCCCCCAACACTCACCTAAGCCAACAAGCCTAAAGGTAACTACCTAACCAGCAGTACTAGAGACTTTGCTCTCCTCAGATGGACTCAAAATGTTCCCTTTTTCTTTTTGACTTTAAAAGACCTTCCCCTTATCCCCTTGTCCAACTTTCCCACCCAGAGCCAAGACTGTGCTAAATTGGACTCCTTGCTGGGCGGTAACAGTTTTCCACTCTGCTCATTCTTGGGTCTCCTAGCCTTTATTATTTCTTTAATATTTGAAAATAAGAGAGTTGAGTTGAAAGCAGTGTAGATGAATTGGGGAGTTAGAAGTCAAAGAAATTCTGTTACTCAAAAAATGTTTGAAGACGAGCAACAGTGGGAGCACAGGATGCCAGGAAAGGGGGCGTGTAAGGGTGTAGGCGTCAGTGCACATTGACTGCATGGGAGAGCAACATGTTGAATTAATATTTACTGTCATGCTAACAGTAAATATTGGCCATTTCAACAATTGATGAGGAGAAAAATCAATGTTTATTGAGTACAAGCTACTTTATATGTTTCCTACGTCGAATCCTTGCACAAGTCTATGAGTATGTTATTGAGCTCATTTTATAGTTCAGAAAATGCAGACTCAGATAGGTTGCCTAAAGTCACACAGCAAGGAGCTGAAATCTAAACCAGACTATAGAATTACTGAGCTTGCACTAGAACATATGTGAATTTAAATAATTAACAAGTATTGCTGAGAGCCTGTTGTTTGCATGATTCAATAAAAGGAAAACAAATGAAGACTGAAAAAAAATTGTCTTTGATTACTGTTATATAATAAAACATGAACAAGATTTATTTTTTTACAAATACAGGAATATAAATTATGACTCAAAAGTCTCAAGTTTTTAACTTCTATTATTATCAATGGGACTTTCAAAGGTATAGCTCAGTCCTATATCTTTTTTTGTTTGTTTTTTAACCCTTCCCCAAAGATATGTTTAGAGAGGGGAAGAGAGAGAGAGAGAGATTGATTGTTTGGTTGCCTCCCATATGAGCCCCCACCTGGGATCGAACCTGCAACTTAGGAATGTGCCTTGACCTAGAATCGAACCCACTACTTTTTGGTGTACAGGACAAGGCTTCAACCAACTGAGCAACCGGCCAGGGCCTGTCCTGTATCTTAAAGATAGTTTTAAGTTCTACATAAAGTTAATGAAGGAAGCCACGTTAAATGAAGTTGGTATCTCCTTTAAAAATCTGTAAGTAGGTGCTTCGGGCTTTTTGAAAGGTGGAAATGGGCAGGAGATAGTGGAGGGAATCAAGCTATGGCCTAAATAAAACACTATTGATTTGTTAGTAGCTTTGCTAGAGCTCTTTTTGTTGGGTGACTAAACAACTCGGGCACTAGTCAGGAAGATGGATGACTGTACTAAACAACTCACCTTCCAACTCAGATCAGGAGCATTCACGTCCATGTACCCAGCCACTTTGTTCCTTACCCAACCTTTGTTGGGTGCGAGTGAGGAAAGGTATTTTATTCTGCGTCTTCATCATACCCTGTTCGCACATCTTTTATTCCATGTATCCTTGTCTTTTGTTTGCCTGTTTGCTTTTTCTATTTCAGTACCAATTCTTTGGTATCTGTATCCTTTTAGTTCAAGTCAGTCATTTAACAAGGCACATTATTCGCAGCAATAGAATGGAAAAACAATCACTGATTCCCTGCCTAAGCCCTTCCGCTGAGGCACGCAATGGGCGATTGGCTACAAAAGTTTCCTCTCAAATGATGCAAACCCACCTCCTCAAAAGAAAAGCAGCTCTTAGTGACACTAGATTTCACTGGGCTTCTCCACTTCTGTCCTTGCTTCACACCCCATTCTGGGAAGACAGCCCCAGCCCCTGTGGAAGTGTTTCCTTTCTGCCTCAACCCCCCACTTCCGTGAAATTAATTAAATGATGTGATGCTTCATTTTATCTGATTTGGAAGCAATTCATCACCCTTTTGCTGGTTGTATTAGTCCAAATGATCAGCATATTAATTCATTCGTGAGAATAAGCTCAAGGGTAATTACAGTGAGGAGGTTTAATGCTTAAACGTGTTAATGTCTGTAATCAGAAGTCTTTTTCTCAGTACGGAACAATTGTTAGACAATTACTGTTGGATATGATTGCTCTGGTAGACAACAGAGGCGGAGTCAAGAGGGAAATAGCAAAAGCTTGTTTTGCAAGTACTGTATTATCAGCAAGTTCTCTCTTCCTCCCCACCCCAACAATATTTTCTACTATGTTCAGCTCTGGGACAGCCATCCTAGTACTTACTCTTTACAATGTTGATTAAGGAAAAAAGTTGTATTTGTTATGTAAAAGAATCTTAGGAGACAGATTGGAGCTTCCTGAAAGTCTTGCACTTATTGTTTCTCTTCTGGTGCTTTGATTTCTTTCTGCATAAAATTACCAACTTAATAGCTTCCTTTTATTTCCCAGTATGCCCCAGAGTCTCCATTACTTAATTTTTTCCCTGTATTGAGAAGATTCTTAGGTCTGACGGAATTCAACGCCCAAACACTTTTTAACAGAGGGCAGTCCCTCTCGATTAGCAAGTCGCAGTGAATTGGATAAACAAAGTGGGAAAACTTGATTATTGATTAACACTCATTACTCTGCTGGAGTGATTTTGAAATGTGAATTTGAATTTAATCTCCATTACTTTTCATTTCCTTTTTTACTCAAAGCTTTATGATATAATTAAAAATGGAAATGCAATCATAGTTTCCTCTCTATACCGTATTGCTTTCCTGGACCTCTTTTAGAAATGTGCGGGATTGTATCTAGTTACAGAAAAACAGAAGAGGAGCTAAATAGTCCTTTGCAATAACACATGAAGAAGATATATCACCTTGCGTAACTGAAACGTCCCAAAGTAGAGGAGAGTTAAGCAAGGACTCTAGTCCCGTTGATTGTCATTCTCTGGCCTCCACACTCCACTCTGTGTTGGCTTTGAGCTCAGAATGGCTTCACACATAGTACCAAGTGTCTCTAACGTCCCCAGTCCTCAGTCCTCTCACCTGCATGCAGCCTTTACCAGTGCTTCCCCAAGCACCACACAGAGCAACTGGGCTCCTCTGATGAAGTGACAAGTTTGAAATGCTATTCCCTGAACCAATAACTGTGGCCAGGAAAATGGTCTCACTACTTATGGTTCAGGATGAGCAAGCAGCTGATGTCTATCAGCCAGGCAAGGGCAATAAGAGTCACTGGTAGGCTTTACTGAGCCAGGACTTCCCCTCAGAGTTGGATCAATCTCCAGCAAATTGCATGACTAATATATCATGGACAAAGCATGAATGAACGGAGGTCTTTATGTACAAATAGTTTGATCCATTTTGACCAAAGTGATAGAGAAATGCTTTTAAACTTAATATAATCAGAGATTAAATTCCAGATTCCCATCTTTAAATTTTTGTTTCACTCACAGTTCAATCAGGAAAACAGTAAATCATTCTATGTACTCCAAGAATGAGGAGTTTTAATATAGGGAGAATATGGGTGAAGGTCAGGGAAACTGCCATAGATCATCTCAACCTGTCGCACTAAAGCCAGTCACTCTCAAGGGCTCTCTGTGATTCCTGCACGTGCCTATGCTCTGGTTGCAACTGCCTCCGGAAAATAATAACCTTTCCTTCTCTTCCACCTTCCAAATCTCACCAAGGAACCTCTCATTAGTCAATTTTAACCAGGAATGGAAGGGAAAAGAATATTCTGGAAAATGTCATTTCTAGGCTGTCCTTTGCAATATCTTATAATGCAATGAATGGTAGTAATATGAAGTTGGCACAGACAATCCGACACTTAGCATCTTTCATGGTTTCTTAAAAAGAAAAAAAATTAAAATATAATTCACATAGTATAAAATTCACCCATTTAACAATTAAGCAGTGTTTTTAACATACACAGTTACCTAATCATCATGCCAATCTAATCTTCCAACATTTTCATCACCCACCCCCCAAAATCTTGTATCTATTAATAGTCACCCCCATTCCCACTCTCTCCTACCTCCCAGAACTAGACAACCACTAATCTACTTTCTGTCTCTATGTATTTGTTTATTCTGGATATTTCATGTAAATAGAATCATTACAACATCTGATCTTTTGTTACTGGTTTAATTTACTTAGTGTTATGTTCTCAAGTTTCATCCATGTGTGTTACATTTCAGTACTTTATTTTTTTTCATTGCTGAATAATATTCCATTTTACAAATATACCACCTTCTGTGTATCCATCCTGCAGTCGACAGACATACGAGTTTTTTCTACTTTTGGGCCATTATAAATAATGCTGTTATGAACATACATTTATATATTTTATGGACATCATTTTCATTCCTCTTGGGTAATGATGTTTTTTATTTGTCAAATTTCTTTCTGTTGTGAAGTAGTCCTCTATGGGCCTTTTGTGCTACTAAAATTTGTATTGATTATGTCAACATTGTCAGGCCCTGATTTCTCTTTTACTCAGCCATTTCTCCAGGTTATTTATGTAGCTGGCTTGCTTACTGCTTGCTGTAAAAGTTCCTTAAGCTCCAGTTTTCTCAGTTCCAATGTAAAAGCTCTGCATGTGTAGCATCCATTGAGGTCCACTAGGTTTGTCCCATGGACTTGGGGGTAGGGAAACTGCTGCAACTATGCTGGTGCTCATGCTACTTGTGTTGCTGGAGTAATCTTGGTCTCAAAAATGAAGTCTTTTGTCTATAGGCATTGCTTATGGCAAAGTGTGGCAGCTTACTCTCTACCATATTCTATGAGGTTGGAGATACTGACTATTCTATGGTGTGTGTTTTTCATAGTAAATATTTATTTGAATCCTCACAACAAGCCTATCTGATAGAAAACTGAGGAGTGGAGAAGTCAGGTCACTTGCCTTAGGTCACAAAACCAATTGGCCAACATCTTTACCTACTCCTTCCTTCCTGTATTCCTTAATTAGAGATAGGTAAGAACCTCAAAAAAAAAAAAAAATAGGTTCCAATAACCAGTCCCTAGAGACTTCTATTCACCTAGGCAGGGATTATAAAATAATTCAAAGGACAAAATCACCACCCTAGAACTAGACATATTCAAATTATCTTTATCTGGTATTTGAGCATATCTCTGGACTCCTGGTTTTTCCCATTTGATCAATGTGTTTTGTATTTTTCACCTCATGAAATCCCTAGAATTTAGTAGATTTACTTTTACGGAGAGTAAATACCTGAATTCCCTTGCCTACAGTATCTTTTGATTAAAGACCTATGACTTTGACCGGTCCTTAAAACTTGCCAAATCTCTCTTGACCTCATGCCCCCCAAAAGAATAGCATTCTATCCTGAGTTAAGATTATGTTTTACAAACAATATAATGTATGAAATACTAACTAAAAATAGTTTCCAAGATGCCTCTATTACTATATAAAGTCCTTTCAAAAAATTATTTATGGAAGAAAATTTTCTTGTAAGAATAATTTTAAAATTATTATTTGAAGAGATTTCTTATTTCATTTGGAATTCTGAAGCCCCAAGGATTGTCGTGGTACAAGGGGGCATCCCATTTAGCTGCAGGACACTGCTCTGTACTGCTGTTTATATAATCATGCTGCTTTGCTTTAGAGCAGCTAATGTGAAAAACATTTGCACAAAAGGATATGAAATGTGCAAAACAAAAGAGAGGGCTTAATCTCTTTAGTTAAGTGATTCATGCTCAGATTCTTTGAAAATATTAAATGTACGTGGTAGTTCCAGAAATACAAATTTCTAAAGCATAGTACTGCTGACAACAAACTTTTACCTAGGTATCAAAAGGCCAGAGCCCCTTCCCTTATCATCTCTGTGGCCTTGGGTATATCAGTTAACCACTACAAGGCTCAGTTTTCTTCTCTATCTAATTCATTCATTCATTCATTCATTCATTCATTCATTCATTCATTCATTCAACACATATTTATTCAAATATAATGGGGCCAGACTCTGAATAGAGGGGATAAAGAGAAGAGTAATTTTAAGTCTAACTTAAGAATTCATTATAAAGTAAAAGACAAATTCTATAAATAAATAATTCAGTACATTGTGTTGAGGGCAATCAAGATATGGAAAAAAAAATGTTGTGGGAATAAAGCACTAATCTATGAAAATGAGATAGAAACACTCATAGAAGTCATAGAAGAGTTTGGTCTTAAATTTAGGTTATGAATTTGCAAAGAAAAGAAGAGGGCCTTAAAAGGGTTATTGTGACAGTTAAATGAGCCAACAAATATGACAATGCTTAAAATTTTTTAAAAATTTAAATAGAAATGAGCACAAACTACATACAACTGCATATAAAATAAGCACTGACCAGCCTTGAAAATACAACTTATCACCTTCTATGTTCTTACCACACACAGCCCATTTTTTCCTCTATAAATTATTTGTGCTCAGGATCTTTGCAATAATTATTTAAATAATTATTAAATTTTAATGTTGATTAAGCTCCTATATGTTCCAGGAACAGTTAGGGCTAGGATTTAACAATTTTTTAGAAGTCCTTGCTCTCATATAGCATCATTTTGAAGGGAAAAAAATATTACATGAAAGGAAGGAAGGGAGAGGGGGAAGAAAAGAAACAATCAGGTACAGTGATAACTACATTATATAACAGCAAGAACAAAGAGCAAAATAAATTATTTCAGGGAGATGAAAATTCAAAAGATCAGTAACATCTTGAACAGAATCAACAGGGAAGAACTCTGATCAAATTACATTTGAGAAGCGAAGTGAGAGAGTAAGTAAATGTAATGGTTTTGGAAAGACACTGTTTTAGCAAATGACAGCTCCCTTTGCCAGCACGTGCCATTCCTGTGCTTTCACCACACCCATGCAGCAAAACTCCAGATTTGGGTTATCCCAATAGCCTGTCCCCGTTCTTGCACTGGAGGTTCATTCTCATTTCTCAGTCAGTGTTCTTAGCCAACCCCACCATAGCTACCTCAAGCCTTTCCCTGCTCTGCCAAACTCTTAGCCACCAGCTCCCCTCTTCTTTTATCCTTTCTTCTTATAAATAATTATATAGAATTCACTAGGGTGGTACTTTTGCAATTTTTTGCCACAACCCCACAAAATTCTTACATATGCAGTTTAACTTTCCTTTCTCTCCTGTGCTGGGAAATGTGCTAGATTGCTGTTAGGCCCTAGTGGGTTGCCTCTCCAATGTCAGCCGAATGCTCAACCCCAGGCTTGCATCAGGGCTCACACTCTCTTGTATCTTCAATCTTTTCAACTCTATTGGCTTTTTTCTATCAACACACGCACATTTGATTCTTTTTTTTTTTTAAAATAAACACTCCCTTAACCCCCACTTTATAGGCTTCAATCTAACCATTATTAATTTTATTTAATTTAGTTAAGTAAAGTAGTTTATTTAATATGTGATGGCATTGTGCTAAGCTCTGGAGATATATTATTGAGAAAACTATAAACAAAATAAAGACATGATGTACACTAATGAAATAACAATAATAAATATCTGATTTTAAACTGTGATAAATATTTTAAAGGAAAAACGGTGCTATAAAAAGAAGTCCTCTCTTTTAGGACGCGACATGGTCTGGAAATTCAGGGAAGGCTTCCCTAAAGGAACAATATGCTCTGAAGCAATACATGTGGAGGGATGGTTTTTTTGGGTGCAGGAACCAGAGTGTGGAAATTCACAGTTTAGGAGAATCCTAATGCTATCTAGATGGAGTGAAGAAGGCAGAAGGGTATTAGAGCAAGAAACATGGAGAAGTAGATAGTTCTTCACTCAGAACGAAGGACAACCATTGGGTATTTTAAACAAGGAGATGGCACAATGAGTTTCAAGTTTGGGAACATTTGCTCCAGCATTGTACAGGGAATAAATTGGAAAATAAAAGTAGATGAAGGATGATCAGAGTTCAGACATTCAGAAAAGTACAAAGGTAGATTAATTTAAAATGGTGGTAGTGATAGGAACTGATTAGAAATTCAGGATAAGTTAAGAAGGCAAACTGAGAATGCTAGATACATGATTGCATGTAGGAGGGAAACGTCAAAGTCGATGCCTGGTTTTCTGGCATTTATAGCTGACAGCATGGCGTTGACTGAGATGGGCTATCCTGGAGAGGACCAGAGTTGGAAGGATGGATGGCCACTTCACAGAGTTTGACACCCATGAATTTGGTTTCCACTATCTAGACTTCCCTCTCCCCTTCATTGCCAGAAGTCCCCCCAGAATCCCGACACTGAGGAGCAATGGGGAAAGCAAGGTGTAAAAATATATATGCTTAGTTGTTTAAAATTAAATTTGCTTATACTTTCCAACTGACAATACATATATATTTTAAGCAATTTTAATAAAACTTTATCTTTTAGAACATTGTTTTTTAAGCAATTGAATGAAATGTTGATCAAATTAAAAGTTTCTTTTAGTCAAACCTATATTTCCACACATATTTTGTTGGTTTATTGGTATATACATCACTCATTACCTGAATTTGAGACAATAATAATAATAAGCCAGTTCTTGAAACATACACTTCAATTTTCTTATAAGATGCTGTTACTGCAGAGAAACAAACAAACAAAAAATCATCCAAGATAAAAATTTTGTCAAAAAGAAAATTAGGAGCTTATGAGGGAGCTCTTGTTTCCACGGTAACTACATTCCTCTCATTTCTTTCCAGAAGAAGGGTGCATTTCGATACACAGGATTGAAAATATTACTAGCATGATATATAAAATTACCCGAAAGTATACCATGTCTGTCCTGCAAATTGGAATGTAAATGATTACAGCTTCTTTTGTTTCTGCTCAATATGTCTTTTGCCCAAAACAAATGTAGCATTCATTATTTTTTTTAAATGCATTGGAGCCCAGCTGGGTGTGGCTCAGCGGTTGAGCATCGACCCAGGATCCAGGCAATCGGGGTTCAATTCCTGGTCAGGGCACATGCCTGAGTTGCAGGCTCGATCAATGACTCTCTCATCATTGATGTTTCTGTCTCTCTCTCTCCCTCTCCCTTCCTCTCTCTGAAATCAATAAAGATATATTAAAAAAAAAAGGCATTGGAAAATTTAAAGAAATGTTGAGATTTTTCTACATTATAAAAAATCCTAAAAAGTCAACTAGCTTTTTAATATAAGCATTAATTTGAAACAACTTTTCAAAATAAAAATCAGTTCAGATATTTGACCAGTTAATTCTCTGAATTTGTATTCTCAGTGCAAAATAGAAACAGTATTGTTATCTAGCTCAAAATGTTAGTTAATAATAAAATAATTTAATTATAATTAAAAATAATAACAATGCAAATGAATTCTATTGTACTAAGTAGACCATATAATTTATTATTTAGTCTTAGACCTTTAGAAAGTAAAATGGGGTAATAAAAATAATTTAAAAATATATATTTACTTGAACTATCTATTGCATAGCAAATTGGTCTTATTTTATTGGTAGATTTATACATTTTTTCTAAAAATGTAAAAATAATTCTATAAACATTAATGACAGAAGTCTCATTAATAATGGAATATTGATTTTTAATGAACAATGTTTGCTCTTTCACACTTGATTTAATGTGAAAAGTAAACAGCAATAGCCCATCTCTCTTTTTCCAACTTCTGTCAGATAAGATGTAACATCTTTCTTCTAAATAGCACGCAAGATTCCACTAATAAAGCACCCCTGTACAAAAGCAGCTGAGAAGATCTGAATCATTCCAGTCTTTACTGGTGCCAGTAGAGGTATTTAATGCTGCTCTCTTTGCTGGACATTTTATTGTACAACTTATGTCCACTGTGTCCCTTGAAATGTGTGGAGCTACAAGAACATCAATCAGTAAGAAACCTGGAAAGTATAGTTCACCTGTAGATGAAATATGTATGGTAAATAGAGGTTGAGCAGTCCTTTAGAGTGTATGTAAAGTAGTTGCAATGTTCTTGCTCTAGTGTATTTGTTTTTTATTATACGATGTAAATCTACATCTCTTTAGTCAGTTGTTCATTAATGCTTTTTAATTTTGTAATAATTCCTTTTGACAACAATGAACTAAAATAAAAGTTCATGATAATGAAGAATTAAGTACTCAGTTTCTTTCTCAAGGAAGTCTAGGATGACTGTGTAACAACCTTTTATAGTGTTTTAGGTGGAAGCAAGACAGGTCTCCCAAGCCTCAAACACAGCTGTCTCCTTTTGCATTTCTTTTGGGAGGTTACAGAACCTAATAGAAAGTGACAGAGTCACCCACTGTCCACTGTGCCATCTAAATAGCTCTCAGCAGCACCAAGTTACCCCCACCTCCATTATTACCACCTTAGTCTAGGCTACTCTTCTCTGCATCGCGAGGTATCGCAACCACCCCTCTGGTTGGTCTGCTTGACTCCTCTTTCACTGTTTCAGTCAATTACCCTTTTGCAGTTAGAGTAGCATCTCTTAAACAGCTGCCAGATTACCTATACTGACCACAGTGCCTAAAACCCTCCTCCTCGCTCGTCTCCTTTGTTCACATAGCTAACCTGTCTGCCTTCAAGCATAGTCTTAGATTTCACTACTTCTAGCAAGTCTTCTCTGAATTCCCAATCTGGGTAAAATCTCTGTTGCTACTGGCCCTTGTTATAGACTTTTGTTTATGTCACTATGACCCCAAATTCATATGTTGAGGCCCTCCCCCTGCCCCAATGTGATGGTATTTGGAAGTAGGGCCTTTGTGAAGTAGTTAGGTTTAGATGAGCTACTAGGGTGAAGCCCCTATGATGGTATTAGTGTCCTTTTAAGAAAAGGAAGTAACTAGAACTCTTTTTTCCTCCCCTCTGCCATTTGAGAAAATAGCAGAACACAGCTGTCTACAAGCCAGAAGAGAGAGTCTTCCCCAGGAACCAAATTATTTGACACTTTGATCTTGGACTTCCCAGTCTCCAGAACTGTGAAAAATAAATTTATGTTGTTCAAGCCATCCAGTCAATGGTTTTTGCTATAGTAGCCCTACTAGTAGCAGCAGACTAATATACCCTCGTTATGTCTCCTATTATGACACATATCTCTTTATATGTGTATAGTAGATAGCTAGCCATGATATTACCTGTCAGAATCATTTTCTAGGAATCTGTCCTCTCCTACTAACATTACTCAAGAGTTTCAGTGGAGATAGTCTATTATAATGTGTCTCCTTCAATTCCCTGTGCACAGTGCCCATCCCAGAAAAAATCTGTAACTGATCTACCAAAGAGTATTTCAACTGGGGTCAGTTCTAGTCTTTCTCTAGAAATTTTGGAGCTGGAAATTAGAAAGATACATCACACCCTCTGGGTGCCTAAAATTAAAAAATTAAATGGTGGTAGAACCCAGTAAATGACATGCATCAGTGAGAATGAGAAATTCAAAATAGCATGTACTTTTTTGATTTCAATATCCATTTACAATAACGCAATATACTCTAATAACGTCTTTAGAAAGTATTTTTATTTAAAATTGTTTGGTATTATCATTAGAGTTGTACAATATAGTAATTTATGCTAAAAGGCATGTAATGAAACTGCTTGTCAGTTTAATTCTTACTATCAGTTTGAAAAGCCTCCCTCAACTGTTTTCATGTAAGACACACGCTTTCTTCGCATTTCTTACTTTTAGGCTCTTCAATCCTACAGGGCTTTTTCCTGTTGGATTCTGTATCTACATGACAATACTACTTGCAAATAACTTAACTATTTTAGTCTAATAAGCTTGGATACCTGTGGATAATTGTTGCAAACAGTATATCGTAGTACAAGAAAACACATTTTCATTCTGTCATTTGAATCAGTGAGAAGTTCTCTACTGTTTTAAAATAAGTAAGCCAGAGGGGATAATTATGGATTTCATAAAACTTAGAGCTAACATTGTTTTAAACAAACAAACAAAAATAAGAGTAGAGGCAAAATAAGATTCCTTACCTAAAAATAAACAACAAGCAAGCAAAACACTAAGAAAATTTAGGGGGAATGTAATTGTTCATTGGCCAAGTAGAGCCCAAGAAAGGAACAAGTATAATCATGTATGGAATCTGTCATAATAGCTCATTAGTACATAGAATAAAATTTCCCAAGGCTACTGGTAATTTTACTCAGTAGAGTGCATTGACTTTTTATTGGGAGCTTGAACGCATATAGCAACACTGGCTGATCTATTCAATTCCATATCAAAAATCTTTGACTCTTTTTATACTCCTTGGTTCTATTATGCTAACTTTATCCTGAGATTTATAGTTCCATATTCCTTTGGTGGACATTATTGAAATGAGTTCATTTTTAATAAAAATCTTACAGCTTAAGTTAAAAAAGGAAAAGAAAGAAAAACCTTCTTGATCTCTCATATATTTACCTACCAGATGGGTGAGATGTCTTCAAACCAAAATCTAACATGTTAGTATTTTTCACCAATATGTCTTAAATCTGAAAAATAAATTCCTGACCACACTTTAAAACCACCTTTGCAATGTCCACAGAGACCATCTCCATTACAACATTATTTCTGAATTTTTCATTTACTGCCATAGGCTGGTCACATTTTTGACATCTATTTATTACTCCCAGACAGCTTCCTTCAGTAAATTGAAGTGGTTGTATAAAAATATATCTCTAGTCATGAATATCTAGCCTTGATGTTATCCAAACTCTTTTGAAAAGCTGAGAAAGGAAGGAAAGGATGTAGGATTTTTCTTTAGGAATGGCATTAAAGATACAGACTAGTTTTTATGGTTTTTATGTGCTAGCTAGTCAATGTTTTCATGGCTCAGTGTTAATATGTCAAAACCATTAAAAAGAGCTGTCTTTTTATACTCCTGGGTTGTATTATGCTAACATATCCTTAGATTTATCATTCCATATAAATCTCAGGATTCATAGTTCTGGCCAAATTGACCTTCTGGCCGAATTGACCTTTAAAATTTTTTCCTTTACAGCTATTCTCTAATGACAGGCAGAACCACTACCAGTCAAACAGTGTGCTTTGGCATATGTGTAAGATATGCAGGGACCTTAGCATGAGCTAGAGAACTGTCATGTCTTCATTGTCACATCTGCCTTCCCTCTCAAGGGCATTCTCTTTCCTAACATTTTTCTCATCTATCTTACATTTCATTGTGAGCATTTTCATAATATTCTTTACCATTATTGTAAACTCATTATTTTTTTCCAACTTGTCTGAATAAACCACATCTTTGAATGGATTCAGTGATACTTTTCTCCACACTTACACTTGAAACCAGGTCACAGTGATTTGGTCCCACAGTGAGGGACAGAGAGACAACCGAGGACCATTTTGTTTCAGAGTTTGGGCAATTTGCTTCCACTGTTTAATGTACTCCCTGTAGCATTTGTAAGTTAAGAGGTGTGCACTTTAAATCAGAGATATAACTAAAGGTAATATAAAGATTTTATTAATATATTCTATTTCTCAAATTTGAAATTATTCTAAAGATAATATGTAAGGGTGCATTCTCTCGTTAAACAATGCTCTTTTAAAATTCAAAGGATAATTTGCATAAATTAGCCTTACAATTCAACTTTATGTTCCACAGCATCTGATCCAGCTGTCAGTGTTACATACTTACATATATACTTACACACAGAGACATACATAGAGTTTACAAATTTCCCAAATAAACTAGTAAATCACACAGAACTCTGAGGGTCTAGAAGAGTCTCAATTGAAATGGTAGTTGAGACTTAAGAAATCTGAGGAGAGAGCTTCTCTGTGTGCACAATGCACTGCTCTCAGAGGCAGGAGCTCCCGACTGCATACACATACACTCTAATTTCATAACATTAGGAAAATTACCTTTCACAGATGTCTGCTTTTTAGTCTAAATCACAGTTTCCTTAAGAACAGGTGTGGAGGACAGTAACATGTCTCTCAATTTGTAAGGTAACTAGAGATCCTTCAAAAGAAATCAGAAATCATTGAGAAAAACATTTTTCTCTTTGTATCCTCAATTGGCTGTAACTTTGAACAAGTATATTTTCCATTTTTTAAAAAAATATTTAAATGTAATGGATTTCTAACCTTTTTTCCCCCCATCCCTGTAGAAAGCCTGTAAGTTTAAGAGACAGATGGTAAGGATGGGTAGGAAAGGCTAAAATGTCACTGAACTCACAATATCCATAAATGTTCTTCCATTTCTCCCCTGTAACTTTAATTTTCCTTTACTTTTTTTGGAAAAAGTAACATTTTTGAGAAGTGGTGGGGCAGATTTATCCTCTAATTCCAATATAAATTTTATTGAACATAAGTTTTTAAACAAGGCAATTAATGGCTTGAGATTCAGACTCAATTATATGCAACAATGCTCACTGACGTTGACTTGATTTAGCTAAAATGAGAAACTGATTATTTGCTTGATTACGTACAAATTTTGTTATAAGAGACTGAGCCTGAATCTTTTTTCCCCTACCAAAGCATGTTGTGGAAATTTATAGACTAGTCTCTGAAAAGCAGAGTATCCATCATTCTGACACAGTCTAAACCCACAGCCTGTTTTCGGGTGAACATGTAAAGAGCAGCCCTTCTGTAAGAAATAAACAATTTTATCATGTTTCTTGCTAAGAGTATGTTTATTAAATTGATGACAGAGAGTAACCACATTTTAAGCCAGTTGGTCTATCTCCTCCCAGCACCCTGCCTCCTGGGCCAACCCTACCGCCTTCTCCTTAGTCACTTGGTCCAGCATTAATGACAACTGATCCCTAACCTTCACTCTTACAGTGACCCGCAAGCTAGGTGCTGACAGCAGAGTCTACTCATTGGAAATTTTCAAAATATCACGTTTACTCTGCATTTGCCATCTCCCATGATTTAAAAAACAGTCATTTGGAGATCGATAGATATGAAGAAAGAAAACCCTATAATGAATTGTGTTTGTATCATTGTTTCTGTATAATGACATTTTATCAAGCAAAATTCAGGAGAAAAAACATTTACAGTGGGTCTGTTCCAAAATATTTTTCTTTCAGTCTTTTTTTTTTTCTTTTAAAATAATTGCATTTTCAAAGAACAAACACAGCTTTTCCGTTCCTGATCGGAACCACTAATACTTATTTTATTCACCCACAATTTTAGGATTTATAAATGTAATGTAAAAATTCATTTCATTTTACTTGAACTTTGAATTCCCACTTAAAGTAGGCAAGCCTTTAGGAAATGTGATTCTTTCAAGAAATCATATTATTAAAACATTACTTAAAATTCTTCTAAGCAAAAGGAAAAAAAATGCTTTATCATTTCCATAGTCTTCTCTAAAATGATGCCTCTAAATATCTGGACGGCAAAATAAAAAGGCGCCTGGAGTGTTAATGACAAATCTCGTTGCTCCCTGTCACCTGAGACAGGGCAGGCTCTGGCTCAAGCCAGCCATGACCGTTCTGGCACTGAGTTCTCCAGAAGTTATAGGGAAAAACTGGTTTTCACAGAAGTGTTTGTACACTGTTAGAACCTGGAAGCCACGCACAATAGACCAGTGGAGATCTCTGGTACAAAATGTGCCACATCTTGGCTTCTACTAAAGATGCGTAACAGCTCAGGCACTCACCTCCGTAAGAAGGAAAAAACATGTTATATGGTGCTATCAGGATACACTTTTAATCTTTTCTTAACAAATTATAATCACACATGATAAACATAGGTGACAGGATGCTCTTTTCCTGAGGAAGAAACCCACCAATCCATGTTAATACAATTTACTAAGCTCTAGGACTTGTTTTTGAATTGTCAGGGGTAATGTGTGGCTGAATATTCATTAGTCATAAAGTATTCTCATTAGTTAAGTCCTGATATGATCGTGTGCAAGGTAACTCCAGCCTACCATTGTTTCTGTTATTTTTGATGATTTGATTGTTTGTTTCTATTGTTTTGTGTAACTACAGCTAGGACATCTGGGATATCTATCCCTGCAAAGACAACAAAAAAATTTAAATCTAAGATTATTGATTACCTTACACTTAAGCAATGAAGTAAAGGTGGTACCCAAACCTGTTAATGATATATGTGGTACACAGGATTACTGTTATACATTCTTCTTTCATTCCTTATCACACAAAAAAACCATAATCTGACCACAATCACCATGAATATGTGTGTGTATAGAGCTCAGTGTCTTACAGTATAATAGGTAAGTAATCACGCCGATAAAGTTTCTTATTTTGGTTAAGTGAGATAGATATATTTATTTATGTGTTTTATATTTTATTTGTATTTAACAAGTTAAATACTAGTGTGAGCAACAGCATTTACCGAGCATACCAAATAGTAGCTTACAGAGGTCTAATGTGAACGTGTGTGCCAAGCACTAACCAAACAGTAGTCTTTGGCTCTGTGCACTAAAATCTAACACCTACTCACACATTTGCTTTCTTTATCAAATACAGGTTAATCGGAAGCACTACCCTTGATATTACTGATGGGGAGCAGATTCCAGGGAGCCTATGATTTCCCAGAGCATCTGGGAGGAAAGCCAGTACCAATGAAGTCATCAAGAGATTTGTTCAAAATCCAACCACGAGTCAGTGACAAGAGCTAAAAACAACAACAGCAAACTTTCAGTCATACAAAATATAAACACAATTATTTTCTTAGTAAGACCAACAAAGACGGAAACTACAGCCTGTCCATCTTGAATGGTGAGAAAGAATGCCATTAAAAGTTTATGGAATTCGCCAATTTTAGAGGTTGGAGTCAAAGGCAAATCATGATAATCCCTTGAAATTACTCATTAACATAAACTGCTTCATCTTAGGCCACACATTTTGAAGGTTTTTACCTATGAGGGACATCTCCAGAAGGAATTCTGGAATCTGAGTTTAAGGGGTTTTTTTGGTGGTGTGTTTTGTTTGTTAATCTTCACTCGAAGATATCTTTCCTATTGATTTTTAGAGAGAATGAAAGGGAGGAAGGAGGAGACAGAGAGAGAGAGAAACATCAATGTGAGAAACATCAATTAGTTGCCTCACTTACAGGACCCGACTGGGGATCGACCCCACCACCTAGGGACGCACCCTGACAGAGAATAGAGCTGGCCACCTTTTGGTGTACCGGACAACACTCCAACTCACTGAGCCACACTGGCCAGGGCAACATAGCACCTTCACAAAATAAAACAAAAACCCCTATGTTCACATTTTCTTAGAAACTTTCTCACAAAGAGAGTACCAAGTAGCTGGAAAGAGACATTTAGTCCCTCCATTTTTGTTGCATTGTATTGAACTTTATACCCCAAATTATGTTTTCTAAGGGGGGAAACTTTGGGTCTCAGGAGGGGGAAAAGTAGAAAAGGGGGTAGGCTGGGGTGAACTTGGGCCTGAAATGGAGAGTGTTGGGTCCAACCTTAAACTAAGGAGGGCCGAGCGGGGTGGCAGTGAAGAGTGCAGCCCCTGGCAGGGGGGGCTCACTGCAGGGAGCCCCTGAGCCACAGCTGGCGTTGTGTTGCGGGGCCTTAAGGTGGAAACCTGAGCGAGAGCAAAGAATGAGAGGGAAGTGGAACAGTAAGGCTCTTGCTGTTTTCAAAAGCCTGTAGATCTCTATCTACATTTACACATTGTTTAATATTTCCACTCTTAAGATGAGTTATTACTCCCCTCCTTGTTAAACAGGGTACTAAACTCTCGAGTCATCTCAAAGAAGAATTGGGGGACGGTCACCTTCCCTATCACCTGGGATGCTGGTGAAAAATACAGATTTCCTGGTCCCTCGGAGATCTAGGGAACCAGATGGGGAGCAAGGGGGACTGAAAGGAGGGCAAAGAAAGGGGGTGGAAGGGAACAGACGGGGAAGAACGGTAAAAAGAAAAGAAAGAAAGACAATAAACACGAGGAGGTGAGAGGAAGGTAACATTTTAGCAAGCTGTCAAGGTGATTCGTACGCATAGTAAAGTTTGAGAGCCGCCAGATATATTCCCTAGGGCTCCAGATAAACTGTGTACAAGCTTTCACAGCTCTAGTCTAAAGTAAGTGGGAAAGGAAATCATGGGAATAAACCTTTTATCTTTTTGTGGGATTTTAAAAGCACTGACGCTTAATTTTTTCTCCTGAATTATACTGCACTGATCGGGACTCTGCAGTGACGTAGTGTGATGTACAAGGATCCAAGGAGAAGGAAAGAGTCAGAAGACAGTGGTTAGGCATTTATGGTATTTACAGTGATTTTCCCGCTAAGCCTGGCGCCTACCTGACGCCATACACGGTAACGACAATGTCATTAACTGTGTTTCCCACGCTGCACTTAACATCCCTGTGACTATTTTGTAACTGCCGGTCTGAGCTTCTGAGGTCCTTCCCCTTTTCACCCAGCCACTGTGCTGCACATCTGAAACTAATGTTGAATGCCAACTGTAATAAAAAATTTTAAAAAATTAAAACACACAAAAATCAGATGATATGGGAATGGCAAAGATCATTAAAGATTCCTTCAGTCCAATTATCTTACTTAGCTCTGAACTTCTGAAAGACTCAGAGAAACGCTAGCTTCCCATTCTCGATGGGTCTAGTAAAATAATTCTTCTAAAGTATTATCTTTTTAAAATAATAACCAGAGAATGTTCACATTGTCATTTACATCATAAGAAGACTGACTTGGAGAGAGTTTTTTCTCCTCGAAGTTTGCTAAAATCTTATAAATAAAATAACAGTATTTATAACAAAGGAGGAATAGTGAAGAGGAATGCACAGAGCATTTCAAGCCCGGGGCGAATTTAAATGGAATACCACAGATGAAACGTTTGTTTGCCAGGGGGTGAAAAACAGGAATTAGAAGGTCAGAGAGAAATAAAGAAAAGAAAAATGGGAGGAAATGAGGCAATTTTTTTTTTTTCAGTTTCCCTCATTACCAGCTCTTCTTCTAATGAGGTTTAGTTTACAAAAGATTTACCATGAAATATTATGTTTATATTTAACTAACTCTCTGTGTATATAAAAAGTGCAGTTTCTTTATCAAAGATAAAAGAAAAATAATTTATTATTTACTGGAACAAAAAAGAGTCACTGTAAAAATATAATAGGACAATGAACATAAACAGCAGTTGAAACAGCTCAATGAATGAATGGTATAACTTTAAATTTCATCAAAAGTGTTTGCTTGACAATATACACTGGTAAATTTTGTAGTTAAAACTCTTGGTGTGCCACTTCTAGATTTTCTGTACATTAAGTTTTCCTTCGTGTGTGTGTTTTTCACCGTGTAAAATGTGTATTAGTAAGATTGTTTTTTGTTCCCAGTGTTAGAAACACAACTTGCCTAGCTCGAGGAGGAGGGTGAGAGGTAAGGAAGACACAGACACCTACTAAGAGTGGCCGTGGTGAGGGAGAAAGCTGTTCCCCCAGTGCTACCGAGTTCAGGGTGCTTTTAATATACAATTGTGCTTACTGTTCCCAACAACTCTGTGAAGCAGAAATGAAAATAACTTTTATGAACAGGTGAAAAAACTGAGTAACTGGGACCTTAACCCACTTGGTAGTAGTGGGACTGACCTTTTTGACATCAGAGTCTGGTTTTTGTTTTGTTTTTAAGAAGAAAGGGTATTTTTATTATTTTTTTAAGTATGTTTTTATTGATTTCAAAGAGAGAAGGGGAAAGGCAGAGAGATAGAAACATTAATGATGAGAGAGTCATGGATTGGTTGCTTCCTGCACACCCCTTCCTGGGGATCGAGCCCGCAACCCGTGACCTCCTGGTTCATAGGTCTATGCTCAACTGCTCAGCCATGCTGGCTGGGCCAGAGCCTATTTTCTTAATTGGTCACTGTTTTGTCTTCTGCAGCCCAAGCCCAATGCCACCTCAATTCCTCTGTACCTGGAGGACTTCAAAAACATCCTCGGGAGGGAATATATCTAAATTAATTATCAGCTAATGCTTTAGCAAGATTTTATTAACAACTAATTGAGCAGTAACCAAGTAAACACTTTTAGGAAGTGAGGGGACATTTGCTTAATTTTGGATTTTCCAGCTTTGTCCTGGCAAAGGCACATGCAAAATGAAGCACTATTCTGTCTTTTATCTTAGCAGAGGGTGCAAAAAAGTCACACATCTAAGCATTGATTCAGCCTTCAACTGGCATCTTTTAAACTACTTGTAAAAAAAAAGGTTTAAGTTCTTTGGGATGGCTGGCGAGACCCTAACTTCTTGCTTATTGATTTTTATGTTATTGCTCCTGGTTATGAATTGTGAATTTTAAAAAACACACTTTTATGATGACTAACAAGAGAGAAATCCAGGAGAAAATTCTACTCCCTTATCCCACACCACCTCCATTAGTTTCTTTCTTTTTTACATAAATCTATGAACAGAATTTGAAAAAAAATAGTATATAAAAATCCAAAATGTGTTACAGAAAGGCATAAAGAAATTCCAAAATGCAAGGACTCTGAATAAGAGAGAGTCTCCATTCTTCCTGGAGAGGGAGGCAAGCCACAGAGGAATTAACCTTTTCCTTGCCTTAAGAATGTGCACCTGATGATCAATAATGAATTTCAGTTAACAGTCACTGACAAGGAAGGACTAGTGTTTCTGCTTTCATATACCCAGACTTTCATAAAGCATCAGGTCTCATCATTTGTTTCATTACATCATTGCAGGCAGCTGGAATATGAGGGGTTGAGTTGCTGCTCCTCTGCAGAGAATTAGAACTCATGCATTGTTTTTATTATGACTCATTGGCGATTTAAGTCAGCCTGAATACAGTTTTAGTGTTCTCAAATTGTAATTTGACAAATAGTTTCTTGAAAACTTTGTAGATACGGAGAATTCAAATTCTCTATATACATACATTAAATAATTGGTTTTATGTTTAATAGGAAATACTAACTTAAAAAAATATTCTCTACTAAATAGCATTGCCATTTAAGTCAAAATCCTGGGAGGTTCATTCCAGTAATAAGGTCTTAAGGACAGCCACCATGGCCCCAGGACTCAGTGTACGATTGGAAGAGGAGGACTCCTAACCTCCTTTCTATCAGTACATTAAGTTCTCAAAGATGCTGTTTCTGAGCTCATGGGCAGTGAGGATCAAGTGAAAAGCAATCAGAAAATAAAAGATTGAAAAGCACCTTGAACCCAAGGGATAGTGGAATTTAGAAATGGAGACACTAATAAAAAAATATGAGGAGTATTGAAATTTCAGAATGAGCCCTGCCAAATGCCTTTGGGGAGAATTTCTTTTTATAGCAAATATTTTATGCAGAGAAGTGAATATGTTAATTTAAACAAGTCTAGTTTACTGAGTAGGTATAGATTACATCTCAGAACTCTATAATCACATGTAGGCCTGTACGCTATATTACGAGAGGCTTCATGGGCTTTCCTTAGTGTGAACGCTGATGTGCCCAGCACCACTCAAAACTCTTTGCATATGAATCTTAGTACATTTATCCTGCAGAAAAGTGTTATTCTCAGTGTTTACTATGCACAACTGTAACTCAGAGATATTAGTTAACGTCTCTAACAACACACAGCCACTAAGTGGCAAAACTGGGATTCAAACCAGATTTGTCAGATTCTGATGTTTTTGCCTTCCTCTCATGCTGCTCTTGCTCAACGTGCTAGTCTTAAAGAGAAATACAAATTAATCTGTCATTCTTCTATTTTTTAAAACATTCTTTTGTAATCTTCATTTCTTCTCTAACAAGTATAAGAATCTTAGATTATCTTTCCTTTATACTTCTATTCCCTTCCTACATCCCTACGCCAACACACACACACACACACACACACACACACACACACACACGTGTACACACAGACATACGTACACAGACGTCTTTTGGCCCCTGACCTGTGTGTAGAACCTGTCCTTTCCAAGCTTGAGTTTTCCTTTCAAGTGACTGGTGCTCTGATATATTCCCTCAGGTTCCTCTTTCTTACCAGATGACACAAATTCCTAGCCTCAATGTAATCAAATTTTCTTCCAAATTCCTCCCTCCTTATATTCAATAATCTCTACAATACATCTCCAAATCGATTTATCACAGCATCTCCAATTACTTCTCTATAATCCAATCAAAGTACTCTTCAAGTATAATCCATACATCTTTTCCTCTATGCTTTTTGTTCTGTATCCAAATCCTTTGAATGGTTATTATTTATTAAGTTCTACATTAAATTCAGGCACACATTAATAACATCGCCACAGCAGAATAAGAGAAGTGCTGCAGCATAGAAAGCTGGGGAATGGGTTGATTTTTTTTTTCAATAAGAAGATAACTCTCGTATCAGTATAAAAAATTAAGAGCCACAGAGGGTGTATTTGTTATCTATTGCTGCATAACAATTTATCCCAAAACTTTCAGCTTAAAACAATATGCATTTATTATCTCTCTTGGTTTCTGATAGTCAGGAAAACAAGGGTCTCCCATGAGGCTTCAGTCAAGAAGTTTACTGAGGCTGTAGTTATCTGAAGTTTTGATTAAGCTGGAAGATCCGATTCCAACATGGTTTTTGACAAGAGATCTCAGTTACTTGCCACATGGGCCTCTCCATAGAATGCCCTTATGACATAACCACTGGCTTACTCCAGAGCAAGTGATCCAACAAAGACAAAGAGAATAAGAGAGTGACAAAGGCAGAAGCTGTATTGCCTTTGAAACCTAATTTCAGAAGTAATATATTGTAATATCTGCCAACCCTGTTACAATGTCGTATCATGAAGAGGAGGTGGGGGTCATCTGAAGTCTGATTACACCATACGGAGAGACAGGAGCAAGGGAAATCAAGCTACTGAACTCTTTAAAGCATAAAATGATAATCAGGAGATGTTTCTGAGATAAATACAAAGAACAATTTGAATGCAGAAAGGAGAGAAAGAGGAGGAGTTAAACACAAATCTCAAGTTTGTAAGCTTATACTCACACTGATGTCATTAAGAAAATACAGAACAAAGGAGGGCAATGAGCATGCCTTAATGTAGCACTGATCATCCTTTAGCCTATGTTAGCCCTTGGCACATTAATCTTGCAATGAACATTTGTTGAATATAATTTTAAAATGTCATCTCATGGAGGTCCTTATTGAATCAGAGGTCCACCCTACTCCAGTATGACCTCATCTTAATGAAGTACATCTGCAATAATCCCATTTCCAAATAAGGTCACATTCTGAGGTACTGGAGCTTAGGATTTTAATATTTCTTTGAGGGGATATAATTCAATCCATGACATTAGTTATTAGGAAAGTAGAAATTTAAAAAACTACAATGAGATGTCCTTTAGATCCAAAAGACTGACAATACCAAGTGTTAGTAAGAAACTCTAATAGCACAACTTTAGAAAATAGATGATTTTTTAAAAAAATTAACCACACTCTAATTGTACAACCCAGTGATCTCATTTCTAGGTATTTGCCCAATAAAAATGAAAACACAAATACTTGTATACAGGGTTCAATATATCATTATTCATAAAAACCCTAAACTATAAACAACTTATTCTCCATCAAATGGTAACTGATGTGACAATCTATATTACCTGATATTACTCAACAGCAAAAAGGAGCAAAATATTAATATATGCAACAACATAGATAAATTTAAAAAACACATCATGCTAAGTGAAAAGGTAAAATGCAAAACACTACAATCTGTATTATTTCATTTAAATCACATATTTCCATGTCTTTAAGTTTATTTTCTGGAGATACTTTATTCTTTCTAAACTGCCTCTTTACCGTGGTTATTTTGGGTATTTGATGGATTCCTTCTCTGTCTAGGCATCTATGTATGGAAGGCATTTCTCTAGATTGATAAGAAATCTTTCTATGGTTTTCCAGTAGGTGGCACTGAATCACAAGTACTTTAAGCTCTCCTACTTCTCTGACTACAGATCTCTGTGAGGTACTGGAAAATGGCCTGTGTTCCTGAGAAGGTGGGCACCTCCCCTGTCATATGATCATTCCAGTCCCAGAGGACCAACCTTGCAGAGGAATGTGGTGGGTGATTAGGCTCCAAATTTATAAAATCCCAGTGCTGCCCTTCAAAACCAGATATCTCAGGCAGTGTAGTTTAGATGTGTTGGGGGTTGGGTGAGCTGGGGGAACCCAGCTGCCTCTTTTATTGCTTTGCCCTCTCAGCAATGGCGATCAGTGGACCTCTTTGGCATCCCCCCGTGCCTCCACCCAACCTTGGAAAGAGTCACAGAGTGTACCCTTTGTTCAGTGAAACAGTGTTTCTGTGGCACTAGTTCTCGGGTTTGCAGATAATGTGCTCTGCGATTCAACACGAACGGTGAGGGGAGGGGAGGCGAGCTCTAGGAGGTCAAGGGAAGGTGGCCAGGCTCCTTGGCTTTGTTTCTCTTTCTAAAATGCCGATTGCCAGACAGCTGTTGCCACACCTCTGTGCTTTGTCCCTGACCAGGTCACTGCACCCAGCTGTAGCTTGTGCTGCCCACTCCTGCAGGAATGTCTACTAAATCTCTTTGCTCCTCCCAGCTGAAGGAAGTACCAGCCACAACCAGGTTGCTCCTGTGAGCTCTGGGCTGAAAGGATGCATCCATGGATCCTCTGAGCTCTTCTCCCTTCTCGCCTCCCCAGTTCATTCCCACTTGCCTACCTTTAGATGTTTCAATGCATGGCTTTCTCAGATGTGTTTGTGTGTTAAGCAGAGAATCCTTTGTTGAATATAGCTGTTCAAGTTGTTGAAACTTGAAGGGAAGAGACTAAGGGGATCTTTCACGCCACCATTCCTCTGATGTCACTCTTTTTTTTTTTTTTCCTTTGAATGCTTGAGATAAAATAACAATCAATATAAATTCAATTTTTCTAAATGTTTGCTTAAGTTCATGGAATTATGAAACATGGTTTAAATTCAATTCACTGAAAGTTTCACTAAAATGAGTTTTAGCTACCCATGAGGGTTGTCAAATAAAAAACTAATCCAGACTTAGATAAGGAGAGGGTTCCAAAAGACAATGGTAATGGTGGGGGGAGGTGTGGGTAAATTATTGTACCAGAGGAAGAGGGACCATTACAATAAGGTAAGGGGGATATTTCAATACAAGGAGGGTAACTGTTTCAACAGAAGGAGAGAGACTATGAGGGAGAGTACTCCAACCATACCATCTAGACTTATTTCAAATTTCAGGTAGAAAGGGTTTTTCTTTCATACGGGCCAGTAAACAAAGCTAGAAAGAGCTAGGTGTAGGGGAGTAGGGTAATCAGGTGGCATGACCAGACAATTGAGCAGAATCTTCTTTTCTTTCCTGTCGGAAAGGGCCATTGAAGGGGTGGCTC
Source organism: Miniopterus schreibersii (assembly GCF_964146895.1). NCBI lineage: Eukaryota > Metazoa > Chordata > Mammalia > Chiroptera > Miniopteridae > Miniopterus > Miniopterus schreibersii. The sequence goes on along the minus strand of NC_138108.1, from coordinate 16,666,380 downwards.
CACAATACTTACTAAGGCTTAAGATTAGGCCAAAGTTCAGGGGCCATGGAAAAGGAGAGAACTATGACTAGAGTTTGGTTAAAGGGCATTTGAGAGCATTTTGCCAACATTGGACAGTAGGGTCAAACAATAAAGCTAATCATTTATGAGACAAAGAACAGTCATTTGCAGGGTGTGTGTCTGGCCCTGTCACAGGTAACAAGGATGCACCTCGGGTCCTAGCTAAGTCATAGGGGAAGGGGAAGGTTCTTGTAGCTCTTTGCAGTAAGCCGTATCCCAGAATACAAAATGATGGAGGAATTCTCAGCCGTCACTTGTCCAGGAGCACAGGGCTCGGGTAAAGTTCAACATTGTCAGGGGCCACTCAAGCTAAGCAAAAATGAAAATGCTGTTTTGTTTTTTTGCTTTTTAATCAAAGACTCATTTTGCAGTTCATAGATGCAAAAAAAAAAAAAATCTCCACAAGTGGTCAATCTGACTGGAATAAGCAATTTCTTATTTTTCTCTTTTCCTTTCACAATCTCAGCTCTCAGCAGGAAACCCTTAGATCTTCTGAGTGTGCCTTTGTTCATTCATTTATTTGTTCAACAAATGAATCTAGGATAGCAGTGTAGGAAAAAAGCACGATATGGATCATATCGGGTGCATTTGACTGCAAACAGGAGATGGGAAGATTTTCAAAGAATACCTGCGGTGTTATTAATGAAAGCAGGCTTTGGCTTCTCCACTGTCCTCACAATTATTTCTTAAGCCTCAGTTGAAGGACCCTGCTTTAGTCCTTCCACCCCCGCTGGTGTGCGCTCTGGTCTGAGTAACGGGAAGATCAAAGAAGAGCCTTCCAAGCACTCACTGCCTTTCCTCCAGACTCCAGGACAGCCTGGCCACGGCTCCTTTTCATGAGAAGGAGTATGGAGATGCTGACGGGCCCAGGTTCACCTTGGCTTTTGCCATTCTAATAAAAACTTCATTAGTATTGCTTTTTTAAAAAATTAGTATGATAATCCAAAGTTTTATTACACAATGGTATATTTTTCTTAAAAAACTGCTATGTGAACAGTCATTTGCTGCCCTTTCAATGTTAAAAAAAAGTTATTTGTTTAATGAAAGACTTTGCCACAGCACTCATTGAAAAAGAATTTTACCTTATGTAGTTGCAATTTAGAATGCTTCCAGTAGTGTTGGCTGCATTGTGGATGGAAAAACCCCAATCGGAGGATTGCTGAATTGTAATTTAATTTGCTAGCAGCAGTGGGAGTTTGGCTTGTTTTCATGCCCATCCTTCCAGTCTTCTTCTCTATCCTATAACAAGACAGGAAACAAAGAGGAAACTGTTTGATGTGGGGAAAAAAATTTTAAATATAAGTACCATAAATTTTTCTCTTCTCTAGAAATTATAAAGATATGTCAGTACCAGCTTCAGGGGCGTTATGATGAAGGGTCAGGCACACACTTTGGAGCAAATAGAAAGCTGAGTCCCTTGCCAGCCATGGGCATGCTGACACAGTAAAGTACATATGAATTTGAAGCTACATGTATGGGCATGTGAGAAAGCCTATGTTGCTTTATTTCTTTAAATCAAACTCAATCTGACTCCATGTCTGCTTCATACTCCCCTGAAGGTAAATTTTACATTCATCTTTCTGGAAGATTCCAAATGACCTGAGTGGCTTATGCGGAGCAAAACATCCATGAATGACATCTCCAGTTGCAATCCACACAGATGGCTCCCCCAATAGCTCATTCCCGAAACACACAGTGTTCTGTGATCTCCACTGGCTCTGCTGCTTCTCTGCTGCCGGTGGACAAGGGGATCATTGCCAAGGCTGAGAGCCAGGGTTCAGCCTTCCTAAGTGTCTTGTGCATCCATTCTCCTCAGAAATATTGCCATTGCCCCCAGCCCCTGAGGACACCTGTCTCCAAACACTGCCCCTTCCTAGCCTCAAACATTCTCCCCACTTTCTTGCTCGGACTGCCCCACCAAGGGAGGAGCTCCTCCATCTCCTTACCAGAAACACATCAGGTCACTGAGACTTTCATAGCCTCTGAGAAGGTGGTTGTGCACAAAAGTCCTTGAGACGAAAAATAAATGGGTAAATAAAGCACTGCCTTCTGGAATGACAGAGCAGAGAAGACAGAGGACAGAGGACTCTTATTCTTTCTGGTTCTTCCCCGGCAGAGAAACAAAATGTGAATTACCATCTGAATAGAGTTCTCTGGCACCTTGGGCACTCAAATGTTGAAAGGGCATCATCTGAATTATATTCTCCCCCTCACCCACCCAGAGAGAAGTGGATGGATGTGTGGCAAAAATCACGTAATGGGATTCTCAGTTGGGTCAACGACTTTATATGTATATTTATATGTGTGTGTGTATTTTTAACTAGATTGGAGTGATCTCCAAGAAATCGGGAAAAGAGCGGACCATGGCACTGCCAAGCACTGGAGATTCCACGGGAGGCTGGGTGGCATGTGGCAGCCACTGGGAAGCTGGGGTGAGAAACCAAAGAGTAAATGTGGTCCAGAGGCCTAAACACTATCTGGCCTGTGTCAGAATATAATCCACTCAAGTGTTAAATGTCTCTTTTTAAGGAATGAAAGCATTGTACAAATTACGGTATGAATATTTTCTAATGGCTGGGAGATGTGCTCTAAGAGGGGAAGTACATTTAATATTTAAATCTTAAACCTTTTAGCTCCTTTCAGAAGCCATACAGAATTTTCTGGCACAAATAAAACAAACATGAGATATTTCCTATGGGAGGCTTCACGTCTGAATCAAGACTCCACAGGTGTGTGCACAGTACTTTAACCTGGGGACACAACCGTATGAGTTTAACAGTAGGGTGCTTACATTTTGAACTTTAAATTGAAGGCCAGTGTACTTATTTATGAAACTTTCCTTATGCCTTTCTTCACAGGTCACCTTCAAGGTGTTAAAAACAATGGCTTATACCACACTAATTCCTGTGGGGACTCTGAAAATGACAAAAAAAGGGTACTTGGAAGAATGTTACTTCCTAATCTATCAACTAATCACTGTTTTGTTCTTGTATCCTTTGGATCTCTCTGTGTCTAAGAAATGGTGTTTCCTCTTTATCTTCAGTCAAGAAAAATTTAATTACTTTTCTCTTGAAAGTTTAGCTCATTCAATTTTTCTTGCAAGTAAGCCATGGCCCCTTATAGCAAGATGAGTAGCAGAGGTGGAGGGAATTGAACTCAGAATCTGAAACCCCATTCCTGCTTCTGCATCTTGATAACTTTGAGATTGTGTAGTAATATAACATCTCTTATTATATTTTATCTTATCACAAATATTATCAGTAATACTACTAATAATGTTTGTATTCTGTATATTATAGGGTGGTCATAGTGACCATTGCTATATGGAATATAAGTACCTGGTTGTAATATGTCAATAAAAGAATTAACCATGGAATCAAAATAAGATACATCTGGCTGGACACATTTTAGATAATAGCCCCAGGCATTTTCAAAGTTCTCAGCCAAAAATAATCCTGGAAAGATAAAGTCAGGAAAGACAATTTTGAGAACAGCCTTGAACAAATGTTACCATGGATTTCACAGGAGGTGACTTAGTGGGAATGGGCCTGCTGTGGTAGAATCCTTTTTTGAGATAGCTTTTGTTTGTCTCCCAGTGTTTTCCTTTCCCATTTAGGCAGATGGGGGCTGGGTGCTGCCTGGCCGCAGGGGTAGGCTGTGGTAGGTGACAAATAGAAGTAGCCTTGGTTTACATCCCGGTGACTCACTGAAAGGATGATGTGAATTATCTTCAGCAGCATCTGAAGAGCTAGTGCCTCTGGGGGAGCCTTTACAATTAGTTCTAACTGATCCCTGGAGACCAGCAAGGGACCAGAGACTTGAGAAAACAGAAGACGGACCCTTGGTTCTAGCTTCATACTGGGAAGCGTCAAGAACTCAGGGAAGAATGGCCACCTGGTTCCCCAGCTTTTCACAGAGACTCTTCCTCAGGCATGTGCAGAAGCTGCAGAGCCAGGCTCCTGAGGTCTTCCTGTGAACCGATCGCTAAGGAAATAACATGTTAGTAACAGGTGGCTGTTGATTGCCAGCCGGAGGGACCGCCCCAGAGCCTAAGCCCTTGAGATTTGTCCATGCCTCCAAGGGACAACAGCCCCAGTTGCTCTCATCGGTCTTCTTGACCAACATAATCAGTACTCATTGTCAAAACTAGATTGACTTTACAAAAAGTGTTTATTCTTGCCACCTGAATTATGAGATTTCATAAAAAACAAGTGAAATAATAATGAGACCAACTTAATTGGAAAATCTACCCCTCCTTTCTTGCCAAATCTAAGCTACACTCAAACTGATTACTGAAGCAGATTTAATTGTTATTAATTGGTCAATCAAATCTATTTAAGATATCACCCCTGTCATTCAATTAATATCTACCGAACACCCTGAGCATGGGAATAATTTAGTTATTACATGGTAATTGAATTAGTTTTATAATACAAATAGTTCTTAGTCTTGTGCTACACTCACATTCTGGCAGTTATGTGCCCAAATAAAATAAATTTTAAAACTAGGCCTGAATCAATCATCATTCCCCAAATAACATTTTAATTACAGCTGTTATTAAGTAACAATATGAATTATACTGAATCTGTTCTTTTCATGTAAATTTATGGAATTTCAAAGGTGAAAGTGACCTTTGAGAGCATAACTCTGACTCTTTTCCAACTCTCCTATTTAACAAATTTGAGCACTGAACAAAAATAAACTAATCTATTTAGTCACAAAGCTAAATAGTGACAGAAGAAGGATTTGAATTTGGGATTTCTGACTTCTGGCCTTTATTCTTCCTTTTACATTGTGAACTTGTGTACCCTATCTTTAAAACAATTATCTTACCCAGGGTAATCATACCTAAAGAAAAACCAGGATTGAATGATAATATTATAATAACCAAAATTTATTGAGTTTTTACTACATGCCAGGCACAATTCTGCACACATTTTCTCATCACATTTTCAAAACAATGCTGAGGCTGGTAACATTAATGTTGTGATTTTACATGTTAAACTAAACTGAACTAAATGCCAGATAGAAGGAGTCAAGTCAAATGTCTGGTAGGTGAAGGATTTCCTATTTAAACATAGGCAGTCAGACACCAGAGCTCAACCTAATGAGATACAGTTCCTCAAATTATAGAAAACTAACCAAATTAATATCAGTTATTTACTCATTTAGCAAAGATTTAAGTCAAATAGCTAAGACTTCTGTGTACCAGGCACTGATCCAGGCACTGGAGATAGACTGTCGATGAGAAGACAAGTCTCTGAACTTGCAGATTTTGTATTCAGATATTAGGTGTTTATAGAGTGCAAGAAATTAAACTATGTTTGGTTATCTCAATTGATAGAAAGTTTAATTAAAGAAAATGTGGAGGTAAGAAATACCAGGAAACAGGCTACACAGCTGCGTAGCCAGGCTTCCTGAGTATGCAGGCCCCAGCAACAGCTCTGAAGCCCTCAGGCACTCTGGTAATATGATAAGGTGTCCCCTAAGCTAGTGGTCTGAGATTTTGAGGATTCAGCATAGTCGCCTCTCTGCCCTGACTCATTTATTCAGTCTCTGGACGGTTCTCAAAATTCCAGTGAGAGTATCTGACTAGATCAGCTGTCACTGTGTGACACAGAGCAGACCTGTTAGGCAGAGCTGCCATGTCAGGTCACATCATGGCTGGTGGCCAGGTTCTGGATGGCAGCATTCTAGTCAGGTGCTAACTCTTGTTGAGCCAACTTGGGCAAGGGCACAGGATTGTGATAGGTAGAACATAAAGTGAGTTATGGGTGATGGGACTCAGAGAGCCATGACCAGCATAATTGCAATATTCCAATTCTACAAATTGCAAAGATTTTACTCACGATAACTTTGGCTACATAAAGCCATTCATTTATTTTTAAAAGTAAACATTTGTTGAAAATTAGATGAGACCGGGGTAGGTAGAGTTGCACAAAAAACACTTTGTGCACAGTCAAATAATACTTATCCTGACCAGAATCATTTAGCTAAAGAATAAAACATAAAGTTTCACACAATTTCACAGTTTTTCTTACTTTAGAAGAATCCTTTCTGATAGTCCCTCTTTTCATTTATATATAGTACCTTTCTAAGAATTGAAGATGAAAATTTAATGACAAAAAGGACATAGTTCCTATCCCAAAGACACCTGAGGAAGTCAGATAATAAAATAAACAAAAGTAATACATAAGATAAAAATTCCCTTTAGATACTAAGAATCCAAGGCAGGTATCTTTTGGGGCTAGAGCTGAGAGCAGGAAGAGGTTTGAAGAGGCTTCCCAGAGAGAATGACACCTAACTGTACCCTAACAGACAAAGTGAGGGAGAGGAGATGACCTTCCTAAGCAGAGAGAGTACCTAGGTTATCAGAGGCAAAAGAAAGCAAAGCAGCCTTGGGAAACGGGAAGTAATTCAGAATAGCTAGTGTGAAGATTGTGTTGTCAGTGGTAGTAAGAGCACAGGTTCAGAAAGTTCTGGAAAGGTGAAAAGGGAGTGTAGGAGTAAGGATGCTAAGAGTGTAGTCAAGAGAGAGGTTAGGATGATGGACTTTAGAGTAGACAGAGAAGAAAATAAGGAAAAAGTGCTGATCGACAGGGAGAGAAGGGGGGAATTGAGATCTGGTGATGCAGGTTGATACTAGAGGACACATTTATTGAGCGAAAGGGAAAGAGAACTGGACTATTGGGATGTGAATGAGAAATATTAGAGTTTACCAGGGAGACTGCGAGACCTCGGGTTCTTAGCCTCTTCAAGGAGAAATTCCAATCAATAGACAAAGTGTAAAAAAAGCTAGCAGGAATTTATTTGGTAAATTATAGAGGTGGAAGAAGTAATTTAAAAGATGGATTTAGGAAACAAGTTATAGGGAGAAAGGGAGGGCCCTTGGAGCTTGGGAGTGAGGAAGCTAATGATAACTTACCTGGGTGGGGGAAGAGAAAGCCGTGGCCTGCTCCCAGGAGGGAGGCGCACCAGGTTCTGGGTGCTAAGGGTTTTAAGGGTGGGATCTTAGGGGAGGTCCTAGGGGAAGATCTTAATAGAATATTCAGCAGCTTTCCAGGTGTGTCCTTTTAGGGTTGTGGTCTCTACTGATAGATTGATCCTTGCCAGGGCAGGGGCTATTATCCAATGCAGCTGGTCTTGAGGTTCAGCTGTGCCTGGTTTTGTTGCTTTTCTGGGCCTGGAGCTGAAATGCAATTGAGGCCTAGATGTTATCTCTAGGAAGGAAAGGTCAGGGGGCCCAAACAGCATGACCAATGATAGGGCAGGGGAGGAAATGTCTACCTGGAGGCGAGGTCCCACCCTACAATTGTCCTTTGCTAGACAACCAGGACTTTCTGCCCTGTGACCCTCTGTATCTGGCCCATCATCCTTGCTCTGCTGATGCCTACCGCAATTACATGGTAATTGAATGTCTTTCACACACACACCCGATACCATGAATGCGCATTGTACATACTACATGAAGCCTAAGAATCAGTTGGGAAGCTTTTTATTCACATGATTTAATATGTGAGCATTTCAGCTCATCCTAGGTAAATGCTGTGCCTGTCGTCCCCAAGTTAGGCACTGGTGGGCATATTTAGAAAATCATGTGATAGCCTCAGACTGGATAATTTTAGCATCCTTGAATTTAGAAAGACATTTGTCATGGAGAGTTCTGGTTGATTGTGAAAATTATGAGCTTCTGAAGACCTTAAGAGAAATCAGTCACAAACTAACATAATAAGCAAGGCCTTTAAAAAAATTTTTACTTTTAAAAATAAATTCTTGATGACGTAAGATATTTTTTTCCATGGATACTAAAAAGTACATAAGTCTTGAAGTTAAAGAGATGTGGGTTAAAATCTCAGCATCACTATTGACTTGTTGATGCCCTTATAAAATGCATTTTCCTACCTTAACCTATTATCTCCACCAGCAAATTGGGTTTATTTACCCTCCAGGGAATTCTGATGCTCCTGAAGTGTGAGACCGGCTGCTCTAAACACAATGAGGTGGAATAAAGTACAGTGGCTTGGATGGGTAACAATCCAAAAGAACTTTAAAATCAGAGAGCCCTGGCCAGTGATTAGCGCATCGCCCATGCACAGAAGGGGCATGGGTTCAATTTCTGGTTAAGGGCACGTACCTGGGTTGCAGGTTCATTTCCCCTCGGGGCACTTTTGGGAGGCAACCAATCAATGTGTCTCTTTCACATCTCTCTCTCTCTCTCTCTCTCTCCCTCCCTCCCTTCCACTCTCTCCTAAAAATCAATGAAAAAAATATCCTCCAATGAGGATTAACGAAAAATCAAAGTGAAAGCAGAAAAGTTGCCACGTATGCATTCCTATGACATTACAAGAGTTCAATTTAAGGGAGTTGGGTGTGTGTTATTTGAATAATTAAGACCTACTAAATAAGATGGCATTGAACTGGGACTTGAAGGCTAGGGATTATCTTGATAAAGAATAGGGGAAGGCCTTTTAGGAAGATGGAGCAGCCCTGAGCATGCCTGTTTGGCAGTGAGCAAGTAGACAGTCTGGGGCTTAAGTGCAGTCTGTGGACTGGAGCAATGGCAGGGTGCTTGTGAGAAATGCAGAATCTCACCTCAGGTCAAACCCGACCTTCTGAACAGGAATCTGCATTGCAACATCACTGGATGACTCATACACATTAATGCCTGAGAAGGGCTGGTGCTGTCCAGACTGACAGCTCAGCTGGGACTAGTGTTGAGTATAGTAGGGAGAATAGGGTGAGAAGCGATGATCTAATAAGTCTCCAAGGTTTTGATAAGAGTATAGGAGAGGAAAAATAATTTTCTCTTTACCCTTTTAAATTCTTAGCTGAGACCCCTGTAATAAAAGACAGATTAACAAGAACAAAAACAAGTTTATTAATATGTAAACCTCATATATACATGGGAGATATGTAGGAAAAAAGGAGTAACTCCAAGGTGGCTTAGAATTCAGGCCTAAACACCACCTCACAGGGAAAAGGGAGGGGAGATATAGGCCTGTTAGGGAAAATAAATGGCTTTTAGGAAAGATGAATGGGCCCTGGGTAGAATAGATGGAAGGTTTGTGACAAAGTTTGTCTGGGTGTGGTATTCACTTATCTCCTCTCTTGTTATTAGTCAAATGTCCCTGGTTGATGAAACTTCTGGGGAGTGCATCTGTGACAATTGAGCTCCTTTTGGAGGATACGTCTTTCGGCAGAAAAGGGGAGTTCAGAGAAAATGTTTCCCTCAATTTTTATGTTTTCAAGTGCCTACATCTCAAAATAGTCAAAACACCAACTTGGCATATCTTGGGATTGGGTGCCCTGAACTCCTATAGTCATATTTTGGGGTTGTAGGTCCTGAGCTCCTGCAGTCATATTTTGGGGTACATATTCTACTACTCTTCTTCAGGAAACTGAGGTTTAACAAGGTTAAATGATTTGCTAAATATCACACAGAGACTAAGCAGGGATTAGAGCCAAGACTGCTTTAATACATCAAAGTCAGGGAAACAACTTTGCAGGCTGTGTCACTACAGGTCAACTCTTCAGGTCAGAGTTACTGACAATGATGGATATAGGAATGGAAAGGAGAGATGGGGAGTGACTTAGGATTTGTAGAATTTATTAGGAAGTAAATTCTCCATAAGCCTTCAGGCAGATCAGAAATGAATTAAACATTCATATTTAAGAATTTTCTTAGAAGAAGAACCCTGCACCCAAAGAACATTATTGCTACTGGGAAGAGAAAAAATAATTCAATAGGATAAGATCATCTTGAGATGAATTATACCCCAAAATTGCAGACCCCAATATGGAATACAGGGAATCTATTTCTTCTACAAATTGAAGAGACTCAGTATTAATGACCGCTTGATTCCGAATAAATATTTTATCTGAAAATGTGAGGCAAAAGGTAGTTCTAAAAAAACAAGAGCAGCGTCAACCCCCCAGGCAGCCCAGATCCTCAAAGGCTTCGGCCATGCTTTGCCCTTTAACAATCATTGTGAGTGGATCCAAGAGGAAGGTTAAGTCAGCTGATGGGGCAGTGAAGGGAGAGCCCAAGGGGAGATGGGCCAAAATACCAGCAGGAAAACATAATCTTCAGACAAATAAAGTGTAAACTAAAGGGAAAGAGGGAGCAAAAAGAAAAGAGGCAGCACTAACCAAGAAACTTAATGAGAAGGGCCTGGAAGAAAAGAAACCAGCCTCAGATGAAACAGGAGAGAAAGAAGCCACAGCTGATTCACACAGCACTTGTATTATCTTTGCTGCTTGTACCTCCCTCACATACAATCCAAAAGAATATTTTTATCAATTATTTTGTAAGTACAAATTTTGAAAGCTATAGAAATATGTTAACATTTCATTGACTAATGAAACAAAGTTTGAAAACCAGTGTTTGCCAGGAGAGAGCTGTAAAGACGTGGAAAGCAGGCATACATTCCACCCAACATACAACTCGGGGCTGTGAACTTTGTGTAAGTCAGGGCACACATCTATTTCTGACATGTTACACGCAAGTCAACATAATCTTATATTCCAAATAAACAATGAGAAACATGAACATTTCCAGTTAAGAAAATTAAATTTCTAGAAAATGACCTTTCCAGGCTAGTGAATGTAAAATATTGAAGTCGTTCAAAAAACAAATAGTTGGCACCTGGGGAAATTGGAATATTTAAAAATACTCCTGGAAGAGCTAAATGACCTTTACTTTTTCTTACTAAATATAAAATGCTCACCTGCGTCCAGATTACACATTTATCTATTGAGAGAGTTTGATTTGAGGTGTTCAAGCATTTAGACTTAGGGCATTTCACTTGCCAAAACTCACAGCATTAAAATGAAAGGGAGTTTGCCTGGGAAGATTTTTATCTATATAGCTAATGCCCCAGGAGAAACATAAATGGAAATTCACTGTGATATAATACTTTTAGCTAAAACACAAAGCAGCCACCACCTTTACTTGCAAAACAACTTTGCAGTTAAAAGCTTTAGTTTCCCCTTTTCTCTAATTTGTCCAGGGAATAAGGGGATTATATCAGGCTGAATAGCTATTGTGGTATTTCTATCTTGTTAACAGCATATTCTAATAAGATAATTAGAAGTACTTCTCTAGTACTTCTATCCTTGGGTTGTAGACTAGAGTTTAATAAGCATTTACTCTCTAACCCCATAAAATTATTATTCCTCATTTCTATACTAAAATAAATACTGCTTACTCAATAACCAGAAAGAAAATTTTAAACTTCTTTTAAAAAATTATTGTAAAAACCAGATTTCCCTTTGCCGTCTTGGAAAAAGATCTCCTGATGGAGCTTGAGTAGCTCCCCTATCATCCAGGGTCTTGCTTTCCTGTGGGTTTTGTTTCAAAGCCCTTTTGGTACAGACCTTCAGTGGAAATGCCCAAATGATTTAGATCATTTGGCTATTTCTCATCTTAAATTCTTCAACTGATGCTTATTTTATTGCTTCCAAAGCATGGTTTTTCAATGTGAAAAATAAATATAAAAATAGTAGCAGTGGCTACCAGTAGAAAAGGGTAGGTAATGGAGGGGAGCTGTTTTAGTGGTAGCTTGAGCTCCCTTCAAATGGATAGCAGGGTCTCATTGGTATTTCCAATCTACAATGTAATTTTTAATGTGAGCTTGATTTTTTGTTGAGAATAAGTGGTATTACTTCTCAAAGAGCTCTAAGACTGTTAGAGGAAAAGTGACGATATGCATGGTTTTATTTTAACAATGTGTAAGTGTAAGAACCTGGTCTTTAAAGTGCAGCTATTAAATCCCCATGCTTTTTAAAACAGAAAATTTAGTATAATCTATTATCGTTTCTGACTTGCAGCAGCAGCAATGGCATCCTTGATGGGGGAGAAAATGGAAAAAGTAAAAGAATGGATCCCAGAGCAAAGCAGCACCAATGCCAGCTGGCTTATTTAAGAGCTATCAAGTGGATGCTGAAGGAATGTATTTCAGATTCCATGAGGGAGAATCACAAAGTTATATCACACAACTAATGCCACCCTGGACCTCCTATTTGTGGCTAAGAATGAAGTAATTCAAATGAGGAAGAGATGTTTCTGTGGCTTCACAGTCTGTGTCTCTGCTCTGTGGATTCCTGTGTTGAAGACAATTTTATAGGGAAGGACATCTTGGCCTCTGATCTCAGATCAATTTTCCATCTGTCCTCACTTTTCCGGTACTGGAATGAAATCGAAATTATTGTCGCTTGGGTAAAATGTTGCCAGTGAAGATGAGGAAGTTTCCTGCAATAAAGAAATCCTCCAGGTCCTATCTTATTTCCAAAAAAATAAATATATAAATAAAAATTAAAAAAGAAACACCGCACAAAACATTTTCTCTGTGAGAGGAGAGCTCGAAGTCAACACCCTTAGCCACACTTGCAAGCAGAGTTCTGAGGCCTCAACTGGCAGAAGTGGTCCCTTGTGGGTTGTTATTTTGTTTTAAATGACTGTATGTTTGTCCACAAAGATTCCCCCAAAGCCAGATAGACAAATCACTGCAAATTAAAACATTATTTTATAGTTTGTTAAAAAATGTGCACATTGATTGACTCTGAAATTCTACTTCTAAGGATTTGTCCTAAGAAAATAATGCGTGATGTACATGAAACACCATAGCAATGTAGGTGTCACCAATAAAGAATGTCATTAAAAATTTAATACATCCAGACAACAGAATATGCAACTATTATCAACAAACTTTTCAAAGAATGTTTATGGATTTGGATAATGATTGTTCTATGTTTTAAAGGAGGAAAGGAAACTAATAAAACATATACAGCAAATAATCCCATATTTGCAAAATATTCTGTGTGGATTTACGGATATGTGTATGAAATAATATGATTGTTTTATAATTCTTATTATTTGCTTCTGTACACTCTAATTTCCTCCAATAAACGTGTATAATTTGTAAAGCAAAATCTAAATTAATTTAAAAATCAACTAGCACCAAGATAGTTAAAGTACTGAGTTTGTGCTATGCCTGCTGACTTTCTGGGGCATTCTCACCATGTCCAGAAAGAGCAGCCTAGCTGGCTTCCCCTGGTTCAAGGACCTCAATGCAAAGCTGCCCTTCTGCTTTCATCCATTTATTGGGAAAAAGACTAAGCAGCTCCCCAGAATACCTTCCTCTGGTTTACTCCTCCTAAGCAGAGCAAGAAAGTTTTCCTAGATGTCACACTTGTCATGTTGTAGAGCCTCCAAGGATGATAAAGCTTAGCACCCTCTCCCTCCATTCTCGGGATGGGGTGGAGGAGGGGTGGGCAGAGAATGCATTCCAATCCTACCCCCAAAACACATCAACACAGATGTAAGGAAAACGTTAGCATATCAGGTCCGGTTGCTCAATTTTTGCATGTTTCCAGGGGAGTCTGAAATCATGATTGATCCTTGGCTAACTCCTGGGAATGTGGCCCTCAGAATGCTTTCTTTGTCACTAATTGGTGATGCTGTTATGGACACCTGGAGCAAAGGGGCACGCTGTACCAGCTTGTCAGGACTTGTCAGGATCGATTTTCGCAAGCATGAAGAGTGATGGTGTTCCTGGTTTCACTGTTGGGATTCCGAACTTCAGTTACCATGGTTAGTTGCACAGCAGGATGTGCCTACCTGATCAGTCCTCCATAAAATCTTTGGATCCTGAGACTTAAGCAGGCTGCCCTGGGCAGAGACACTTTGCATGCATCTCAGCATTTCCCAGCTAGAGAGAAAAGTGCATCTTACATGATTAATAAAGGGGAGGACTCGGAAGCGTGCTCTTAACTTCTCTGGACTCCTTCCCGAGTGCGCCTTTTTCCTGTAGCTCTGGCTCCTTTTGCTATAATAAACCTTAGCAGTCAATACATCTTGTGAGTTCTTCCAGTGAATCAGGAAACTTCAGGGTGGCAGACCCCCCAAACATAAGCTCTCAATTCCACTCACAGCTGGCACACTGTACAGTGTTGCTGTTTCTGTTTCCTACCAGTATGGTATTTGATATTTGTCTGAGGTACATCTACTTAACAATCTTTCTGAGCAACTGAATCTAAGAGTTTCATCTCAATGGGCACCTCTTTTTGTTTTGTGATGAGTTAAACTCCTACACCCAGAGCTGAGAGCCTTCGTGGGACACTTGTGAAGCAAAAGACAAAAACCTGTGACCTAGAGACCAATATAACCCAAAGACAAAAACCTGTGACCTAGAGACCAATATAACCAGTGGTGAGATTTCTACCCTGAATAAAAAAGAGAATGCCAGAAGGGCCCAGGCAGGGGACTATTAAGATGGTGGCTGCAGAGAAAACCAACAGACAGAAGCCACAGTGCCTAGGCTCCCAGCAGCTGCTTTGGTTCCTTTGGTTCTTTGGTATCAGTTGATTCTGGGCAATTCTTTAGGTGATGTAGTCACTGATGTTCACTGTCATTCATCCCATGGCTTCTTGTACCTGAAGAGTTATTAATTTCCTCCTCAACCTTTTGTCTCTAGCTGTGTACTTTGTTCCTTTAGCTTTTCTCCTAGAAAATAATTTTTAGATCATTAATCCTTTGTTGAACATCTCTGAGATGTTTTGAAATTTTGTATGCTATGCTTCAGACATGAATATTCACTGGTAACATACCTTTTAGCTATTGCTATAGATCTACCTACTGGGAAATCAACAACTATCATTTATGTATGTTTCCCCTTTGCACATAGGCCATTCTCATGTCTCCTATATAGGACCATAACTATAGTTGAGAGAATAGGCATATTTTTCCCCTCCAAGAATTTAGATTTCTCAAAGTTTCCTGAAATGGGGTAATTGGGGGTGGTTGGCTGCACAGTACAGTTTTGTTTATTGGTCATTTGGAATTTGAAATCCATGAATCAGATTATAATAATGGGCTTTCACTATCAAAGTGATTAATTTGATTTATAATTATTCCTCTTAAGTAAATTTAATATTGTTCAAGGGACTAAGTTAAAAAAATAAAAGCAAATGCTCTAACATGTTTGAAAAAATAATATCTTTGTGCATATCAGTTCCTTTGGAACTATTTTATTTTAATGAATTTCAAATTTTTCAGAAGGCCTATCTTCTTTATTCCAAGAAACTTTAAATTCTCTTCAACTTATTCCTGTGGTTGACACTATCAGACCTATCTTCCAATACTGTCTGTTCTTCCTTTACCTTAAAAGTAAATCTGAACCTCTGGCTAGGCAGGAAACAGCAGAGCAGCTGATTAGGACCTTGTTATGTATTCTTTGACAACAATGGCAGGAGTGTTACCAAATTCAGTTAGAATTGCAACTCAGTACACACCAATGTTACAATCTGTTCTGCCATGTCTTTTCTATTACTAAAAAAAAATGTCAAAATATTTTTATTATATAATTCTTCAACCTCTACAATCTTTGCATTAGCTAATGCAATTTGATAACACTGAAACAAAAATTTATGTCTCTTACACAATAATAAAGTCAACCCATCCAATTATTGGAGTCTTAAGTGCCTTTGGGATGATCATGGCTTGTTCTGTCCTTCACTGAAAGAAGGAACCTAGCACATAACAAGGGTGAGGTCAATCATTTTTGTAGAGTGTTAAGCAATTATATTCCTATTGTTGAAGGAGAGTGTTTTTAACATTCTCCTGCAAAACAGTATGTTATACATAACCCATTGAATACCAAAACATTCTTTTACCAGAATTATGATGTCAATAAGCACAGTAATTTTATTATTAATGTAAAATTTTAAATTTGTTTTTGGAATAATGTAAGTACAGTTTCTCTCCTTCCTCCCCAGGAAAATCCAGGAGACAAGTGAGTACCAAGCATGGAGAGTTTGAAAAGCAGAATGAGCCAAGATAAAGCAGGTGTGGGCCAACAGGGCCTGGAGGGGTGACTACACAGAAACTCAACACACACCAAAGCTCCTAGCAGTCATGCAAAATGCACAGTGTGTAAGACAGAAGAGAGAAAAGATCCAAACTGAAGAGTGAAAAGAAAGCCTAACGAAGCCCTACTAAAGGAAATGTAGACGAGATCAGGCCCACTTAGAAAGCAGTATAGCCAAGATCTAGGTGGACCTAGAATTTCTAGTTGTTTGCTTTTTAAGTAACTTATGCATTCTACATTTCACTTACTTTAACTGAAAAGCAGGAACTGTGACAGCATGTAATATAATACTTCACAAGTGCTGTCTTGACCCAGTTTTGAAAGCATGGCTAAAAACTCAATGTTTCTTGTGGGAAGTTTGCCAAGCTTACAACCCAACACCTTCCCCCTTATCAGGCTCCAACACTCCTGGGTCACAATGCACATACCCAACTAGCTGCAGGAGGCCCCAGATGCCAAATATCTAGGGTGGCCTCTTCTTAGGTCAGCAGAACTATTCAAAATAATCTATAGGAAGCCTATGAAGCCTACCTAACTTTACCCAGCATGCCATTCACAAGCTGTCTCCTTTGCCCAAGTACAACCTCCTGTTTTATAACTTTCCAATCTATAAAGCTCCTCAGACGTGAGAAGGAAGAACCCAGATGAATAGGAAAATGACAGATTCTGGTGGGTTCCCATGAATAAAGTCTGATTCTATTCATAGAAATATTTTGTTCTGCAACCTCCCTCGGGTCAAGTTTGAAAATGCAAATAATTACCCACTTGATCTTAAAGAAGGAGCCTCAAATAATTTTACCTGCCCTTGGATTGGACATAACAGGGTAGTTGTGTCAGTATGGTGAGCCTTAGGTAGCAGGACCAAGTCTCATACTAGTGTGAACAAACAAATTTTAATATTTCCTCTAGGAAGGTCCAGGGATTTGCAGGAGAGTCGGAGGATCATGGTCACATTAAGGGCATATGACAGTGGAATACGCATTAGACCAAATTACTGGATCCTAGATGGGAATGTAGACATCTCAGTGGAAGACAGAGTAAAAGAATGACCATTACAAACAGTTACATCTAGAGTGAATATTCTAACAGATAGCATCACAGATTTGGCCAAAGGCTAGACATTTCTCTTCATTGTCATAATGCTACATCAGCCACGTGTCAGAAAAAAATATGTTTGCTCAATATTTATGTGCTCCCACAGCTCCCTTGAACCTTGGCAAAACTGACTAGTTTGAATCAATGAACAGTGAGCAGAAGTGCTATGTCTCTTCTAGGCTGTGGCATTGAAAAGCCCGTTTGGCCCAGCTGGCGTGGCTCAGCAGTTGAGCATTGACTTACGATCCAGGAGATTGCAGTTCAATTCCCTATCAGGGCACAGGCCCGGGATGGGAACTTGATCCCCAGCAGGGGGCGTGCAGGAAGCAGCTGATCAATGGCTCTCTGTCATCATTGATGTTTCGATCTCTCTCTCTCCCTCCCCCCTTCCCTTCCTCTTTCTGAAATCAATAAAAATATTTTTAAAAATTTAAAAAAGAAAAGAAAAGCCCCTGTTTGAACCCTCTAACATATGTTTCTCTATTTTGGCAATCATAGAGGTAACATGTTCAGATAGATGAGACACAAGATGAAGCTAGTCTGATCTCCTAAGGCATCATTTGAGAGAAAAGAGCCAGACCCACCACAGGAAATTAGCATTTAAGTGGTAAGCAAATAATATTTCAGGGTTGTTTCTCATGGCTACAGAATCTTGAAAATTTTTATTAATACAGGTCTTCAGAATTAAAAGTGACCCCTGATAGGAAATGATGGAAAAAAACTTAAGTTGGCTGAATATATTCTAAATTAATTCTGAAAATTTCTTAGTCACTTTATATGTTCTACTTCTGGATAAAATGGAATTCTGGGAAAGATGCTAAGTTTTGTAGAAAGAAAATAGAATTAAATTTATTGCATAACTGAGTTTAAATATTTGAGGAAAAACCATACCTTCTACATCATAATTAATATTATTAGATATATACAGTTGACCTTTGAACAATGAGGGTGATAAAAGAAGATGTTTAACTGGAATGAAATATTAAGATTTTACCTTCAAGATATCGTAGGAGCCTTAGTGGGTTTGGCTCAGTGGTTAGAGCATCCACCCATGGACTGAAGGGTCCCGGGTTTGATTCCAGCCAAGGGCATATACCTCAGTTACAGCCTCAATCCCCAGCCCCAGTTGGTGGCTTGAGAAGGAGGCAACCAATCGATGTGTCTCTCTCACATCTATGTTTCTATCTCTCTCTCTCCCCCTTCCACTCTCTCAGGTGAGAATTAAAAAAAAAAAAAAAAAAAGATATTGTATGACATGTATGTGTCTCTTGCAATAGGCATTGTTGGGCAGTTAATGGAATATGTCTTCAAAGCTTGAGATCTTTATTTTACTCTTTCTAAAACAGGCAGAAAACTTGGATTATACTATTTTGCAGCACACTACTGATCTTGGAAATATAAGCAAGTAGAAACAGGTTTGCAAGATGGGTATTTTTCTTTTAAAAATCTATGGGTAACTTGCAAGAGCAGGTATTTCAATATTCACATGTCTCATGAGTACCATTTGGTTTACAGTCTCCTGATTGCTATCTTGTAGTGAATTGTTCTGTTTATAGCTTTAAAATTGCTATCTAGGTGACAGTCTTCTGTTTCTAATCTTAAAATGGTTGTCTAGTAGCTTTAATCCCCATGGTTCATCAGCAGCTTGATAATACTGTGGAGGGAAATACAATTAGCTAACTACACACCTGTTCAGTTTAGAATTTTATGCGCGTAACTTGTAATATGATTGACATCTTGGGGCTTGTAATAAAATCACTTAAAAATAGAAATTCTGTATGAAATTCTGCAACATATATCTAAATATTTTGTGTGATAAAGTCTCTCTATAATATATATAATATATAGTATGTGTGTGTGTATATATATATATATATATACACACACAATACTCCCACACTGCTAAAGAAGATTATGAATTCAGGAATCTTAGAGTATAATGCAGAAGAGTTGAGTTGCAGTCTGAATTTTCACACTTTTTAATTTTTAACCTGTTCTATTGTATACTTCACAGCTTCTTCATAATTTTCCCTCTTATCATCATCATTTCAACTGAAGTTTTGAAATTGGTTCAGGATCAGATTATTTGCTATGAATATTTCCAAAGTTGTTTCCTGTGGTCATTTATCTTGTAATAAACTCTACAACATTTATCAGCTTATTTATAAATTAAGCACTTCATGTGAGGTTTGACTTCTGTTATCAGTAATGTATGTAAAACATTGCTAGAGACAAGCAAAGTTATATGCCGTAGTCTCTGATATATGTAGGGGATAAGTGGTGCTTCTACAAAACAGATTTGCAAGACCCTGAAAAAGGGACACAACCAGTAGACTCACCACATAATTATTTTTAGAAATATTTTTACTTGTGATTATGCTGTTTTTCTTTCTTGAATGAAATAAACCTGATTTTCCATCATAAATGAGTTGCTCTGGGGTAGTGTGAGGAGGTGAAGTGAAGTTTTCAGTTATATCAGAAGAATATTTGCCAAGGGTCCAATGAAGACCCCTGGTGATCTTAAATTAAGTCCATGTGTTAGCATAAAGTAGGCTCCTATCAGAATAAGTTTCCTTTTCAGCAGCAAGAAGGGAAAGTGTTGACTAATTAGAGGAAGAAGCTACCTCTTCATCAGCCGATAGAGCTTTGAGGGTGAGTACCACGCTGAGTAACAGTCACATGACTCTAGATTGTCTTCTTTTTCTAATCTGGATGACTAGGACTATTCCATCAAAAATTGTGTATTAAGCCAAATGAACCAACATATGCAGAATAATTTTATACATGATAAAGCAGCATGAATTAGTAAGTACTGCAACTGCTATGAACAAACATGGTGCTATCAGTGGCTTAAAATACATATGGAGTGACTATGATCCCAAAGAAATGGGTCTAAACATCCAAGGGAGAGAACGTGTGCATGTCCATGAAAACAGCAAGAGGCGCAATCAACAGGATCTTTAAAAAACTGTAACTGAACAACTTTAAGAGAACTTAGTCCAATATACTGCCGAAAAATATTTTCTCTCCACTGACTCAGCTGACATCATACATAATCAAATAACCATACTAGTTTTAAAGAGTAATATAATCTTGAATGAGGAGTTATGGAAATCTTAAAGTTCTTACAGTTTGGAGATATGGAGTAAGAAGCAATATTTAAAATAGGAAAATTGGAATAAGAGCATGTTGAGGGATTTGTTCATATCACCGGTGTCTCTGAAATCACTCACACATTTCTGTGGGCTTGCCTCAAGTCACCAGCCACTTTAAGCCTGGTACTAACACCTGATATCCTTTATAGCAAAAGGTTTGCCAGAACCATTTTTGTAGACTACAATTAGGGCATAAAGAAAAAAGTTTGGTACCATATGATTTCACTTATGTGTGGAATCTAATGAACAAACTTAACTAAAAGCAAAATAGTGACAGACTCATAGATAGAGAGACAGGGAGCAGGCAGACAGCTCAGGGGTGGAGGGAGGTCTTGGGGGAAGGGGGTGGAGGGATTGAGCAAAAAAGAAAAAAAAAGAGAAGGAACTCATGGACATGGACAACAGTGGTGACTGTGGGGGCGAGGGGTGTGGGGGAGGGTGGGGGAGGGCATGGGGGATAAGTGGTGATGGGAAAAATATATATGTATATATTTAAAATAAATAAATAAATAAATAAATAAATAAATAAAATAGAGGCTTAACCTTGAACAAAGAAAAAAAAATTAATATATATTAATGGTTTTTGGATACAGCCTACTCAATATTTCTTTTTTTTTTTTTTTTTTAATTTCCAAAGAAACCAACCAACCATAGTTAATTAAGGATAGTTTGCACAGATGAGTAAGTCTGTACACATCAATAGGCATTCGAGCTAGATGGTAAAAACACATGGAATGTGTCACATTTCAAACAACCAAAGGGTTCCCAGGAATAATTAATGAGATTCATAAATATGGACTAAAATAAGCTTATTACACACCTTCAGATTATTAAATCAAGAACGAATCTTCCTCTTCCCAACTGGTTTTCCTTAGGACAAATTTCTGACACAGAAGAGAAAATTTGTTTCATATTTTATTGAATTTCATTTATATTAAATTAAAAATATATTTCTGACAGATTCATGTAACAAAAAAGCAGAACAGTTTTCAAATTGTTCAGCTGGGATGATCAGTACGGAATGAGGCAAAGCAGGTCGCATTCGATAATTGCCTTTACAGGTACAATTCTTTCCCAAGAGCCAAGAGAGGATCCTTGAGAACTAACCAAAAGGCCTAATTACAGAAATTTAAAACACTGTTTGTCTCTCATTTTCAAATAACAACAGAGATAGGGGGAAGGAAAAAAAGAATGGGGCGAAGGGTTAGAGAAGAAAAAAAATAAGGAAAATTATACTAAAAATATACCTAACATTAAAAAAGTTAGCATTTGTTAAGTGCATAATCCTTCATAGATAAAATAGAAAAAAATCAAAATAACATTACACAACACACAATTGTCATATCCTATTGTGTAAGCGAGTGCAGAGGTTGAACACGTCACAATAGTGCTGAACACAGAATCACAAGTAATGTCAAAATTATAACTTCCAACCAAAAAGAAACAGTCACAAGCCGATTACTTATATACAAATCAACCCTAAAGACAATTATGTTCCAAATCAAGATGTCCACAAAAGAAAATCAAAGCAACATTATCTTTATTTACAAATGCAACTAGCCATGTCTTTAACAAGCTATAAAAATACTATTCACATCTTCAAACATACAGTAGTATTTTTTGTTTGTTTATTTCAAAAGGCAGCTAACTTTGAACACTGGGATTTAAATGAAACACTGATGGCTTACCAACTAGGTATTTTTGCACCCCTGTCCTCTGAAGATACTTCACAAGAGAGAGGGCTTGTTTTCTCTTTACAAGTTCAGAACACAAGGAAATGAATACGAATGTATAGAATACCTTAGGCCTCTGTCTTTTTGGTAGTGTCTCCCTTTAACACCTAAACTGATCTCAGTCAACTATCCTGATGCGTGTATGAGATGAGCGTTTGAGAGAAGATTTAACATGACATTTTTTTGTGCTATGAATTGCCTTACAGATTGGTCTCATTTTCGTTTGATCTTGTAACAATGGTGCTCAAGAGCGAGATGAACAACTAGCCACACCATGTGAAAATGAAGTTTCGACATGCAGCAATGCAAGTCCCTGGTGCTCACATGAGATGTAGAACACACCAGCCAGTGAGGAGTGCATTCAAAGTTAGCTGCCCTTGCACAGCTGCTCAGTTTAGTAATCGACCCATTTAACAGCAGTACCAATTTATGCTACATATTTCAAAGTACCTTACTTTAAAAGAACAGCGCACATATCTACATTTAGAAAATAACTTTCGTAGTTGATTACTGTAGTAATCCCAAAAGGGTTCTTGGAGTGCTATGGTGTAGTCCCTTCACTCCCCCCTCCCAGCCCCTGAGAGATCCAGAAATATACAGGAAAATGACTTTCACATTAGGGATAAAGTACAACCCTTCGTTAACTGAAAAATCTGGAAATGAGATTCAAAAACCACGTTATGTCAATATATAGGAGGTATGATTTGCTTTCCTTCAAAAGGCTACAGGCTGGGCAAACATTTACAAATCAGGGATAAAAACTGCAGTAAAGGCAAAGTGGTTTGGACAAATTAGACTATTGCCTACAGGTATGAAATTTTGTTTTCTTATATTTGTAAATTTGTACAAATATAACCATGTCTCATGATATGAGTAAAACTCATTAGAGTCTTGAAAGAAAAATGTCCTTAAAGAGCGAAAGTAAAGAAAGAATGGCAACCTAGTAGACAACATGAATTTCCATTACAGTGAAACTGCACTCATTAGATATTTCTTAGATGGATGAATGAACCAACAAAGGGTTTCACGTGGTTCTCGAAGCTGAATAGCCTTTACCGTTATCATAATAAGACTTTTCATTTGTGAAAAAATACAGCAGCTATAAAATATTTGAGATCAGGAATAAAATAAGATAAATAAAGTAAATAAGTTAATGTGCTGGCAAAACTAACTTCTCAGTGATATGTAAGGTTTCCATGAAAAGATTAAATCTAAGACCTACCAAGGGCATGTGCCCATAGGGGTTTCAGGATTCATCACAGGGCTGACTCACCTCAAATTCCTACAGAGAAGGGCATAGTAAAAAAATTGATCTTCATGGAAAAACATGAAGGAAACATTTTGATATCATAAAGTATACTCTGTGCAGTAATTTACTTGACAAATAATTCAAATAATGTCCAAATTGCTAGGATCTTCTATGGAAAAGTCAGGCATTTGAGAGCAGAGGCTAAGTCATTATCTCACAAAGCAGGGTGTGGGACCTCAGAGATCCACTATGGCTTAAGAGAGGTACAGCATCAGGACCACTCCAAACTGGAGCGGTGGAGTGGAGACAATGCAGGTGGTTGTGCCAACAGGAAAAGAAATAAGGGTATTTTCCTCTAAGGTCCAGAGAGAAATTAAATTTTCTGTGATTCATAACAAGATAATCATTTGTAAAACTGTCAAAGAGTATTTTCCAGGGAAAGCATGTGAATACCCCCACGAAATTGGGGCTTAGGGTCTTTTCAGCTCATGACCAGAGAAGCGTTTTCTTCTGCCCAAATGATCACCTGGCCAGGAAGGCGTGAGGCAGGGGTCTGCAAAAATGACATATCCTACATTTCTGCAACCCCACAAAATCAGGGGGACTTAAACGGTGTCTAAAATTTCTGTTATTTTATGGGGACTTCTCTGTTAATGAACAGAAAAAAAGCAGCCCATGGTGCTAAAAGCCATTTGTCCACAGAGACACAAGGTTTCCCTGACCCAACACAGTGCACACAACAGCTTCGGGTTTATAACTGTAGATAACTATGCTCTCAAAGGCATCTCTGGGATTAGAAAATTATATTAATTCTGCCCAGAAATATAAAAGCTGGCCCCACTGTAACATCAAGGTCTCCACTGATCCTAGTATTTTAAAATCATACCTGGTCTATCTCTATAATGTTATTCTTTCTTAAGCAAATGGCAATTAGAAGAGGTGAGTCTGCCTTTATGTGTCTACATGGGTACAAGGCTGTCCTTCAAAAACCATATATACAAAGAGAGGCACAGCAGGATTCTCTGTCCACAGCATATACAGGAGTGAATTTGTATGTTTTTTTGTTTTGTTTTGTTTTTTAACAACTAGCAGCTTATATACCTAGATTTCTTATCTGCCATAGTACAAATCATCAGTCTATTAACTAGAGTCCAAAATAATGGACATACAGCAGTTTGAAATGTTTGTTTTAGCATTTATTTATCAGACTATTCTTAACTAATTCCTTGGTCTGTTTTTGGAAACAGGAGGTGTCATGGAAAAAGAAAGGACACATCACAAATTAAATGTCTTGTTTGTTTACTAAATGGCACCACTCATTCTTTGTCTCTGCATAAGGTAATAGAACATTTACATTTTCCTGACTTCATTTTGGAGACCTCTCACTTAAAGTCATAAGCAACATATTTGCCTGTTCAACTCTTCAAGGTGGTGTTTGCAAAACAAATTTTAAAAATTTCTCTTCACACTTAATACATTTTTTCAAAGGTAAAGGAATAAGAGTATGAGAAAAAAATTAATTTTAGAATTAATTGTAGTGCTTTAAAGCAAGTTTTCACAAGTGGAACCAGCTCTTTACATGCTTACTTTCAGCTAAACCTAACAAATAACAATTTTAAATGGTAAACTTATTTTTTACTATGCAAAACCCATCCTACACTTTCATATCCTGCATCTTATTTTGTTACATTTTTATTTTGTGGTTAATTTTCTAGTTTAATTTATTTAATAATATTAAAATCATTTAACTTCTGATAACCTAACTAAATCTACATCTTACAGCATTACCACGGTCTGCCCAGTTATATACATGCTTTCGTGATCACCTTCTCTATTACCTTATGAACTACATACACTAGTTAAATAATCAACATTTATAGATGGATGAATAATTCGAGTTTTGAAATAAAGATTAGATAGCTAGAAAAACTCGTATTTACATCCTTCCCTGTCGGGCTTAAACAACTGAACTTTGATTTTCACTTTCGAAACTTCAAGAAGCACGTTGACAGCCCCTCTGACTTCATCTAGCAGCATAACCTCACAGCCCTTTTAAAGGTCTGTCCTCGGCCTTGGGAGTATTCATGACCTTCATGCCATGTCCCGCCTTTATAAGCTATTAACACACATTATACCACTTAGAAGAATACTCTTTCTTCCCTCAAGCTACAGATAATCAGTCATTCTTAGTGATATACTAAGAAAGAACCCCATATTTTTACTTTGTACCTTTTAATATAATTTGAGTATTGCATTTTTTAATGCTATTTCAGGATTATTACTTGAGAAAGAACTCTCATCCTAACCTGTGCTACTAATAGTTGGAAAACCAATTGCTGCTCAGCACTCCAAGCATCTCTGCGTGGAACAGGATGCTTTGTGGTTCTGGGTCTACCCTGGTTTAGAGAACATCTTTGCTCACCTGTCTAAGAACTACTTCTTCAAACAAACTTATAATTATACAGTTTTTTCATGCTTGAAAATAGGATCCCCCAAGATAGGTATAGACTACAAAATTGGGTGATTTAAAAAATATAGTTTGTGCAATTTTAATATTAATTTTCCTCAAATTTACTTAATTGATTCTGCTCATTTGCACTGATACATTTAGCCTCTGGAACATGATATTCCAATGCCCTTGTCAGGCTTTAACTGGCATTTTAAAATTTCACTCCACTGGGTTGAACAGGTTATGCTTTGGAACAAATGGGATTTTTTTTTCTCTTTCTCATTCACTCTGAAATATGTTTTTGGGGGGACAAAAATAAAACAAAAGAGAAACCCTAAAACAACTGAAATCAACTATATACTACAGAAGTCATTTAGAAGGAACAATAAAGTGGAGCTCTTGTGAAACATTTTGGGTCATTTTGGATTATACTCGCACCTACCTCGTTATTAGTGGAAGATTACCTGTGTCCAAGGGTCTTGTGTTCTTAGGATGAAGGAGATTATATTCACTGAATACGTTTCTATTACCTAAACAGTAAAAAAGTTATTTTTTATTCCTTCTTCAAAATAAATTATTGTGCTTTTCATATCCCAGTAAAAACATATGAATGTTGTAAATGAGAAGAAAAAAATCAATAAAGTTCTAGTATCTAACAAGGGTGCTGTCAGTGCTGAGTTGGTATAGAATTATCAAGAAGGAGAGGGTTATATGTGAATTTTCTTAAGTACTGGTGCGAGGTCCCCTTTTCCTAGAGACTCCACTGAACAGGTAAGAAGGCTCGGAGCTGTTGGGCTGCGGCCTCTGAATTATTCTTGGGAAATTTATGGTTGAATTTTACTAGAAAGGATCTTCTTTGGTTTTCCTCACTCTTTTACCTTATCTCACTTCTCATAACTTAGGATGAAGCCAACCCCAATGCCTCCCAGGCTCTTGGCCAAAGACCAACATCAACTGCTGATTTAACAGTCAAGTTAGAATCCAGATCAGGCCAACAAGCCAGTGATGCAATATCCTTCTATAGACCGGTTTGTGCTTAGATGATAGCATTGAAACTAACCTATCTGTCAACCTCAGTAACTTGTAGGATCTTTCATTCATGTCCCAAATGAGTTCACTGGAGATCCTTTAACTAACAAGTGATTTTATGATGACTACTTACAAAAAGTTCATGTAATCTTCTTCTTCAAACACACAAAGAAATTCAAGCGTCATCCCAAATCCATCTAGACTACAATTTTAAGTTAGGAATAATATTACATTTATCTCGGTATTCTCCACATAACACAGTGCTTTTAGGAAACTCTAAATAAAAATCAGTTGAAAAAAATAAGTGGAAGGTATTAATGGATTTACATTTGCAAAATAAGCAGAAACACACTTTGTTTTTTTGTGTTTTTTTTGTTTTGTTTTTTTTTGCGTTTGTTCCCCTCTAAACTCTAGTTCACCATTGGAGATTTTTAGTCTAATTGCTTTATTTTAGGTGATAGACTCAAATTTTGATCCTAATATGTTAACATTAGAAAAAAAATATTTTTAAGTCCAAATGACTTTGGGAAGATTTTCCTAGAAAAGAGAGACATATCCAATTTTCCTAATTACTGACCTGAGGTTCCCTTTTCCTGGAGACTCATTCCTACCATTTGTTCCCATTGCTCATCTTAACTCAGCAGGTATTCTTTTAAAAACAATACATAAAGATGGTTCTAGAACTAGGATGCTGTGTTTGAGAAAAAGTTATTATAGAAAGTATCAAAAGACTAGTATGTTGGATATTAAAATAATTACATGAGAATATTTTTTAAGTTTATTTACAATTTTTGACCCAAGGACCTACCTATAAGCTTTGAATGTTTGTGTTTCTTTTTATGATACCAATTTATGTGCAAAGAGTTACCTTCCACTTAATATAAATAAAGTCTCATATTAGAAATTCCATGGAATTCAAGCCAATCCTTACTTGCATTCCTTAATATGCAGTATACGAACTGGACAACTTCCCCTGCGTAGCAAATGTGATATCACATGTAGATAACATGCTGGCCCTGTCACCATAATCCCTGGGTTCCAAAGTCCTAATATGCTTGGTTTGGTATTTCCACAGGCTTTCTTTCTCTTAGCACTTTTTAAAAAATGTACTTTAGTTGTTTTGCTGGTTGCTTCCATATTGCTTCATTCAAAATCCAAAATGGAGTTCAGAAAGAACAAATAAAATTACAGTCTAAGTGCAAACTACATTTCTGAGTATCTGCCAGGTAGACATACCCAATCCAGTGTGTTTCTTCCAGTTCAATGGATTCCACATTGGATTACCCCTGAAAATGTCAGTAGTTTTCATGAGCCACACAGAACTGTCTCTTTGTTTCCCTTCTTTTTTAACATCACCAACTGCCTCTCAAGTACTGTCATTTATGGAGGAAAAAACACTGAGGGGTGTAAAGGAATGCGGGGCTACAGAGTCAACGGTGTAAGACACAAAAGTTGGATCTGATGCTACATTTGACTAATATCTTGGCCTCCCTTTCTAATTTTAAAGACTGTGTATTTAAAATAGTGGCCATTTCACTATATTAAAATCTTCTTTTAAATTTCTGTCCATTTATAGCGACACAGAAGAAGTTCTGATGTAAAAAATCTTTGCAATTAGAAATTAAAGCCAAAAGTCGGGAAGAAAGTAACATAAAGGGAGGGTAAGAACAGAGCACAACGAAACAAAACCAGAACAGAAAAAAAACAAACAGAAAGGAGAAAGCCCTCCAAAGATAATTACTAGTTATAATTTTGATGTCGTTTCAAAAATTCTGAAAGCTGCGTTAGTCATCCTGGCTTGTCAGGATAGAAACAGCTGGAGAAAGAAGCAGGATTCTCCATCTGTGACTATCACACGTTCGAGAAAAGATGCCCCTTTTATCTGTTCCAGTGGAAAGCTCATGAGGGCTTCCAGGGGCGCTGAAACCGTCCACATCGGCTCCTGCACACAGGGACAGACGGCATGGGTCTTTCAAGACTCTGCATTTGAAAGAAACAGAAAGAAATTTAAGAGAAGGAAAAGAATTTGAAAACGAGTTTGACAGCAGGCAGCACTGCCCCGTATGGGCCGGTTCCCTGGCTGCTCCTGCCTCCTGCCGGCCCACGCAGGGCCATGAAGACACAGGGTGGCCCTTCCCGTCCTCCGCCTTCAGTCCTTCCTTCTGGGGTTCAAGTCAGGCAAGCACAGGACTCTCCTCGCCTCTCCGGGCCTTCCCCTGGGGGGTTTCCAAGCTCCTGGCCTCGGGAGTAGGAGGAGGGCCTTCAGGGAAAGGAAGGTGGCGGGGAAGCCGAGAGGGCGTCTGTCCCCTTTGGAGCCACCGCCGGGCTCAGACCACAGTGTTTCGGTGCCTGTAGGGTGGAGGGGGCAATACAGGGCCTGGCTTCAGCGAGAACTCGGAGAGGTACTCGGGGTTCTCTGCCACGAGGGGCCGGATCCGTCCGTTCTGTTTGTAAAAGTACTTTGTGCTGCACTCCTGCAGGCAGTCCGGGTGCTGCAGGCTGCTCCGGGCCGGCAGGCTGTGGTTCCAGTAGTCGGGGTTGTCGAAGGCCCTCCTGGCCCGGCCGCCCGCGGGCAGGGCGCTGCCCCTCAGGAGCCCGGCGCTGCCCGCCGCCTGGGCGAAGGCGTTGAGGTACAGGGGCTCCTTCCCGTGCTCCTCCTCCGCCTTGGGGGCACCGGGGGCGGCACTGTGGTACTCGGGGTTATCCAGAGCTTGAAGGTCCCCGTTTTTCCTCCGGGAAACGAAAGGGTTCTCCTCCACAGGGTTCAGGTATTCTGAGGGGACACGAGAACATCAGTTAGCATCGGCGGCCTGGAAAACGGTCAGCGGGCAAGGTCGTGCAGAACGCTCAGCTCCTTTGTTCAGAACAATCAAGCCACGGATTCTCACCAAACGCTTTTGTTGACTGCGACCGGCACACAAAAAGAGTAAATGGGTCAAAAGTGGTTAGGACAGAGCGAGGCGCCTACACTGTCCTGTCGCTTAGGTGGTTGTTTTTCCTTCTGCTCGCATCTGCCTCTCCTACACATGGGGCCAGTTATTTAAGTGCTTCTGTTTCCTAACAGTCAGTAACTTATGTTGGAAGATAAGACAACCTATCGGAGTTAAATAGCCTTTAAATGTGGAGAAATCAGAGTTTTTTAAAGGATGCTGGAAAAATCAAAATGTCTATAGCTGAATTCCACTCCCAGATCAGTAGATGAAGTGAAAGGCTAGCACTGGTTTACTGAGGTGTCTGTCTAGATAACAAGGATTTGATTAGAGACGTTCTCCAGGGAGCTGTACACATAGGAAAGGAAACATCTAGGAAGAAAAAAACCCTCAACTCATAAAACAGATCTGGCAGACATCTCACATGCTTCTAAAAGGACTTGCTTGACAATACATATGCTTAACAATAAAGTATAACAATTTCCAATGGTTGACAAAAATCACAAAATAGCAAGCCATTAGCTTGAATCATATGAAATGTCACTTTTTTGTAGGTTGAAAATGGTCAATTAGTGTCTATTTTGTATGATTCAATCTAATCAATTGATTTAAAATAGGTACTGGCCCCGCATTTTTTTAAATGCTGCTAATTAATGTTTTCCTCAAGTTTAATCCCACCCCTCTATAAGATGACTCTATATAGACACGTATCCAAATACATAGTAGACCATATTTATGTCCTGTCTTTTAGTACAAAAATGACACTTCAGCCATTCCTATTTTGTTTGTTGAGACGTCACCATTCTGAAGCAAACTTTCTATCTTCCATGCTTAGCCTGACATACTGAGAGAAAAATCTCATCAATTCAGGGTTATTTCCCCCTGGATATAGGCCTACTGCATATAGTTAAGTATTTAGCATCGCATGCAAGTGAACAGAGTAATGAACATCTCATCATCATATACGTGAATTACGGTTCACAGTCTGCAAGGCACTCCCGTTTCATCCTTGCATCAACCCTGTGAAAGAGCAAGTGCAAGCTGTATCTTTCCAGCTTCATAGACAGAAGACTAGGATTCAATAATGTACCAAGGGTACGATTAGCAATTGCAGAACTGCTAGAATTCAGATCTTCTAACTCCTACTGAGTAATTCGCTTGTTCTACTGCACTGTTTTCGTTATTGCCCCTACAGGAGTAGGGTGAACTTCACCTTTGATAAAATGTTTTAATTTGAAAGGGGCTCAAAGCTACTGTCATTTTAAGAAAAATATGTAAGTAAATTTATAAGGAAACCAGAAATTGTTTCTTCTTACCACATTCCTGAACTTCTTAATTGAGAGTATAGGAATGTCTATACTAAAATGCTCTACTGTCTGAGAACTAAGCTCGAGTAGAACATCCTTCTAGAGAAATTTGGTCTCTTAGTGTCCAGAGGCAAAATCTGGGGATGCTCTACAGTAAGTCCATATGGCTGATTTGCCTTTCCCTTTGAAGATTTATGTTACCTTTTCTTAATTCAATCTACCTATGATCCTAATGCAAACCTGTGTAGCAGTTATACATAGAGGGGTAACTCTGTGGCTGAGCTGAGAATCTTCCCAGAGAATAGTCTACTTTCAGGGGGATCTGCCAAATCCTCTGAAAGCCTGTATTTGTGTCACTACTGGGTTACCATAAACATCATATATTATAACATAAACATATAAAAGGAATACTTCTCTATGTCTAGATGTATATATTTTAACAGGCTATTTACGATATGTACTTAAGGGTCCCTAAATTGCATTTTATAAAAGTGAATATAGCCATATGTTACAGGACATAATGGGCGCTCATACAGCGTCTTAAAATAGAGTTTACTGTTGACACTGAGGATGCTGAGACAGGATCATCAGTTTTTAACAGCAATCATCAATCTTCTCTTTTTTGTGATGCTGTTGACGTAGAAGGAAAGAGGCTTTTTCCAAATGGAACTGTTACTTGATTTGGGTGTTTAATATTTCTACCACTAACCTTGTATAATAGTCCCCCCTATTCCATGGGGGTACGTTCCAAGACCCCCAGTGGATGCCTGAAAGTGTGACCAGTACAGAGTCCTATATATACACTGTTTTTTCCTATATAAACATAACTTTTCACTTAAAGAAGGCATTTATGGCTTTTCTTTGGCATCCAAACTACCGGCATTACTACTCTTGCACTTTGCAGAAATTATTACATAAAATAAGGATTACTTGAGCACAAGCACTGTGATACAGAGACAGTTGACCTGATAACCTACAGGTACTAAGTGACGAATGAGTGGATAGTGTACACAGCAGGGATCCTCATCCTGGGTGGGACAGAGCAGAGTGGCATGAGAGTTCCTCACACTACTCAGAACGGCACATGCTTTAAAACTTACAAATTGTTTACCTCTGAAATTTTCCATTTAATATTTTCAGACTGTGGTTCCCCATGGGTAACTAAAACTATGGAAAGCAAAACTGTGGATAAGAAGGAACTATTGTAATGTTATTGCTGTGCTTTGTAAAACCACACCCTGTGAATATTTTCAAGATGTGATAGTATACATATAAGTATATGCAGGATTAGAACTTTAATTTTTGAAATGTGTCATAGAAGAAATCATAATCTCCTGTAATAACAAACTAGGTCATTTTAATGACACCATTTTAATGAATCAACCAAACTTTTTATTGGTGTCATTAAAAGCTTTGGACACTTTGGCCAACAATACCAGCCTTTACGATCTGCACAAGAAGTGCAATAAAACAATAGTTCTGAAAGCTTATGATACACTATCTCTTTCAAATATTCCAACAAAGGTACGTTTAGGTTAGTGCTTCTCAGACTTGATCGTGTTAAAAAATACCTGGGGATCTTGTTAAAATTCAGGCTCCTCTCCAGTGGGGCCCGAGATTCTGATTTGTAAAAAGCCCATAACTGCTGTGGATGCTGCTGGTTCAGACAGTGTGACCTGAATGGCAGCAGCTGAGGTCTTTTCTGGGTCACAGATGTTGCATAGTCCAGTGGTTTGGCAATATCCCCTCTATACTTTGCTTATTTTGATGGATGTGAATGTAGACTAGCAATCATTTCTGAACATCCTGTTTGTACCTTGTTTGGGTTTGTCTCGCATAGGGGTCATGTAACCTTCTTCATCCAGCTCTCCTCTTGGGCTCCTTTCTGGGGCAAACACTGTGGGGTCGGCGCTGTACCTCTGGGTGCTGCTGTCCTCTTGGACGTGGGGTGCCACTGGCTTGCGGAGGGTGCCGTTGCAGCAGGAGTCATCAAAAATCTCAGCTGTGGCCCCCTGAGCAACTGGAGCTTCTGGGATGGTGCTGGTCGTAGCTCTGTAGGGCACAGGCACGCCCTGTTCTGCTGCAAAGCCCCCATCTCGGTACACGAACTGGTTCTGTCAACAGCAGAGACACGTGTGGACAACAGGTATTGTTAGGAACAGTTGTAAAAAAATGAATGTTAAAAACCAAAGGATATGGAAGCTTGTCTTTCAGAGAAATGTCAGTTTTCTTTTTTAGTTGACCTTATTTTCACTAATGGCTAATGGGTTTGATTTATAGACTAAAAACAGCCCAAATTCCAATTTTTCTTAAAAATTAAATCATGGAAAACAATTTGAAACTATATACAGTATTTTAATTTTACTAAGCACCTACCACATGATCTAATAAAACGTATTTCACTCCCCCCCCCCCCATTGCCCATTTTTGATATAAAATTCCAAGTGAATTTTCATGACAAGTAGCAACATCACTAATTATAGATAGTTGCCATTAAGAACAGAAGCACGGTGATGCCATTTGGGTGATGACAGTTCCTTACTGCATTCTGTTCTGTAGTTACCAGGACTTTGAGTCCTCAGTACCTAACTGGACAATCACCACTGAGATTCTGACTTTATATCGCACAACCTATAACCGTAGAAGTAAAATTAGCCTTCTCACCTAGAAGCACAAATTTTGAGCCCAGGTAAAAATTAAAAGCTACTACTAATGTGTGATATCTCAATTTTGGATTATCTATGGAAACAAAATATATCTACAAAAGCAGCTAGACAGTCTACAGCAAATTCTTAACTCACTGTTGGCAAAGGGGAAATGAGGAAATTATGGGGAAACGAGAGAGGAAATATGGTAAGCAAAGACCAAAAATCCTAAAAGATGAAGGTTGATTGTGAAATACTTACTCCTGACATGGGGGTGTAGGCGGGAGGAGGGCTGTGTCCAATTTCACTCTAATAGGAAAGAAAAATGGAATGATGGATATAATAAAAGGTAATATGAATGGGGGAAAAAAAGAAAGAAAAAAGAAAAGCCACACGAGTTGTATGAACCAGAGAGGAAACCATGCACAACAGTGAAGTTTGCTAAACAGTAAAATTTTATGCACTCTGACTGCAAGTGAGTTTATGTATGTGTTTTGAAGAGATTAAATATTTTAATTCAATCCTTGAAAAAAAAATTACATTTCAAAAAGTAAAAGTTTTAAGTGGATTAAAAATTAAGTTGACAATGGATATTCCTCTGATTAACTAGGAGAAAGGGAAAAACAGTAAATGATTAACTATAATTGTAAACAAGGACCAGTTTTCTTTGTTAATGTTAAATGACGGAAGTGGCCCCATACCATAGCATCAACTTTTCTCTTAGAAGAAGACACTTATCTCGAAGGAGATAGGAGTGGATTTCAAATTGCCTGGAATAATTTTTTTCTATCAACTTACATTTATTTTGTACCATTTTGGTAAAGGGTCAATTTCTTGAGCTCTCCTTTAAAAAGGTATATGCTATTCTCTCTTCAGTCTTAAAATTTTTTTTAAGTTAAGAAACAGCAAAAAAATCCTGGAAAATCAATCTTTCCTGAAAACCTGATTTACATACATTTGTTCATTTATGTAGAATCAGTTAAAAAGATGCACCCAGAGGTCATCGGTTCGATTCCAAGTCAGGGCACATTCCTGGGTTTTGGGCTTGATCCCCATTAGGGGGTGTGTAGGAGGCAGCCAATCAGTGTTTCTCTCTCTCTCCCTCTCCCTTCCTCTCTCTCTAAAATCAATAAAAAACATATTTAAAAACCCAAAATGATATCTATATTCTTACAGCTTAATACTCTATCCAGCCTTTGTGCTAAGTAAAAGTAGATATAAAAATATGATAGAACATTAAATACAATATTCCTTAGGATAAGCAGAGGGGGTTGTATGTAAAGCAAATCTGTTTCTTAATAAAAAAAAGACAAATTATTTATGCAAATTTATTCACCAAACACATTTTTGAGAACTTACTGTCTGTGTCCCAGGCACTTTTCTAAGCATTGGAATAATAGAGAAAATAAAAACAGTTGATTTTATAAAGCTTGTATTCTCTGCATTCTGTCTTTGAGTGAACAGAGATGACTGAAATAAACCAAGACAACAACCTCTTGAAACATCTACAAAATAGAGCTAAATATTATTCCAGGTCAATGCTTTCACAATTCATAAAACAATCTAAGAAGAATATGGCCTCATGGAGATGAACTGTTTAATGTAAATTAATAACTACTGGAGAGTGCAATTCCTTTAACTTAGTCTGTTGGACTAATCAAGGGACTAGTTCTAAACCTTTGAGTTCTGAACAGTGAGTTTACATTTCAAATTTCCTGATAACCGAATCACTTACAGGATGACATAGAAAATGCTTATTTCTTCCCTTCTCTGGTAACATAACTTAAAAACATGGGAAGTTAGAGATATAGTTAAAATGCAGTGCATAGGAGGAGGCACTGTGCATCAGGAAGACAGGCTGTCTTATGATTTGCTAGAAGCTCTGAGCTCCAGTCCCAATTACGGTCAGTCATGAAACACCTCAGGCCCTCATTTTCATTCTTGGCCTCTCTACTTCATTCTTAGTGTAGACAAAGTAAGTTAATGTTTATAAATGAACTCTGAAAACTCTGTACAAATGTAGAGAATATATAAAATTTAAATATTTACATCTGCTAAATCGGATTTTTAAAGTCAAGCAATTAAAATGGCAAAGCTACTCATCAAAGGGACATTTGAAAAAATGCTTACCTGTCCTCCACATCACCTTAACTATAAGTATATTTTGCTACCTTTTAGAAAGATATGAAATCAAATATATTGTTCATATAATTTGAGAAAGGAATTTTTTGTACAGTCCAGTGATATCTAAAGTAGAGGGATGGTATCAGAAATGTGACTATTGCCTGGTGGAACTTCATTATATTACAAGCCTTGGTTTTACCCTATCATCAAACCCTCAATATTTAGCAAGCATTTAACAAATATTTATTAATTCTCTGCAATGAAAGCCCAGGAACTGTGGTCGATGCTGGAGGTATCACGATCCACTAAGAAGCATGGTCACTGGTCTTTTGCAATTTACACTGTACTATCAAACATTACCTGAGGTTATTAGAAGAAAAGGCGAGAGGGAAATGAGGCCGGAGTGGATTTATTTCAATTCTATGACTACACATTACAAGATAAGGTAGAACGAAATATTAGTAATTAGCATTGTTCCTTTGACCTCTTACTTTGCAAGGGTTTCTGTACTAGGTGATGTCTGACTGGAATCAAGGCTGAGGGAACAGCCTCGGCTGCTGCACATTCCACATTTTATAAAACATGAAAGAGAGATGATCACAGGAATAGCTCACAAGTCATCCTTCATCAGGAACTACTTTATTATCTATATTCATGACCTGGGCTAGACCGCCTTCGGTTGCAAAGGCGTTGTATTCAAAATAACTGGGCCTCACGCCCCGCGTGGGTCCAGGCCAGGGAGTGAGGCGCGGCCCCATTAGAATGCATCCGCTGTCCCTGCCTTGACAAGTCCTGAGCAACCTGCCAGCGCCATCTGATAGCCTGCCAGACGCCAGCCCGGGAGGAGAGTCCTCGTGCTTTCTCCAGCTTTAAATGCTTTTGCGAGCACCAAGAGAATAGAAAAAACTGCTAAGCAAAGCCCCTTTGCCATTCTTCCTTTTTTAGGGTTACTGGCTGCTTTTTATGTTTCTGCTTCCAGTTTTTTCCATTTGTTTTTTCCCCCCTGTTTTCCGTGATGAAAAGCACCTCATTCATTTCCCCCTGGAAGGGCAGTGCAGCTACAAGGGAACATCTGTGAGGCCAATTAGCTGGGCTGGGAATGTGATATAATTGTTGTTTTAATATATTTAAATTACATGTTAATCACTGTGTCATAATTTATAGGCTTTGAAAATAACTTTTTGTACTTGAGAGCCAAGCCAGATTTTACTTGTTTTTGCTGTTTTTCGTTTTTGCAACAAGCTCTTCTGGTTGCCTGCCACCCCCCGCCCTCCAATTCCCCACACTCGAAGAGCTGAACTTTAGTGCTGGAGAGAATGACAGCTGCAAGTAAATTGGTGGAGTAAAAATTAAGATCCCCACAGTCAGAGTGAGCTGGAGTGACCTTAGCGTTCCAAGCAGAACAGAGCGGGGCTCTCAGTTAAAAGGCTTTTGTTTGCCCGCCGGGCCCTCTCTGCCGTCCATCAGGGGCAGCTCTGCGCACCTTCAGGAAGCAGCCTGGGCGCGTCTGTTCAATTAGCTGGCGAGGGCGTTCACTGCCAGCAGGGCGGGGAGGCCGGGAGGGGTTATGCACTGGCAGGTGATAGGCAGATTTTTTTTCCGGTGGCGGGATTTGTAAGGGTGATGGAGAGAGTCAAGTTTAATTTTGTTGCCATGTTGCTGGGACACTGTATGATTAACTTGTACTCAAATGCCAGAGGTTGTAGAGAAGGCAAATGTCAGCAAATATATCAAATGCAGTGTTAAAGGCACTTTTACATACATCATGTCTTAAAATTTACTTTTCAGTTGAATGATCAAGATTTGAGCCTCTGTCTTACTAGATGCACTGTGTTTCTCATATTTATTGTTTTAATTAAAATATTGTATTATTTAATATTGTTCCTGGGAAATTTTAAATTGTTAACAAGATGAACTGTGTGTTATATTTTTAAAACGTATCATAGAAATCTATCTTCTTACAAAACAAACAAAAACACAAGCTTAATGCTTGACTTCTATCTAAATTAAGCATGTGCCTAACGAGAGGCAGTTCTTTTTAATCTTCAGATAATTGTTACTATCAATATTAACTATAGGATTAAAGTTTCTAGGGCCAAGAAACACTCCAAATCCTTTTAACTAAAATAGAACGTGTCTCCGTAAGATGTTGTTAATCCATCAGCATTAATTTATCATCTGAACACTTCCGCATAGTAACTATTAAGGGCGCTCTATTTTATTCTCTGACATACATTCTTAACACTCGGATGGGTATTTTTACATTTTCACAGGTCAGGTAGACGACAGATTAAATGTTTTTTGCATTACGTACAATTTCTGATGCATGACTCTTTTTCCCAACTGAGTTCAACCTATCAGTGTCTGAGACATCTAGATTTAGAATCTTCATTTTTCATAGAACCAGAAGAAAACAAACAAAATATGTCCATATACCAAACACCAGTAAGGACTGGGATAAGCCTATTGACCCTAGGCAGCTGGCTTACACAAACACATATGCTATACAAACACATATATGAAATGGCCTTTGTCCATTTATTTGTGTTTATTTATTAATGTATTTATCTATTTGGTTTGAGTATGTGGAATACTTACTTTTTTTTAAAAGCAACTAGGTTTTTACTCTACACACAAAAAT
The DNA here is from genome assembly GCF_964146895.1 of Miniopterus schreibersii. Classification (NCBI taxonomy): domain Eukaryota; kingdom Metazoa; phylum Chordata; class Mammalia; order Chiroptera; family Miniopteridae; genus Miniopterus; species Miniopterus schreibersii. The sequence continues at coordinate 16,628,097 of NC_138108.1, read as the reverse complement.
ATAAGTAAATTATTATATATAAATAAAATACATAATGATATAACATTGTAATAAATAAACAGATAATAATGACCTTATGATCCAGCTGAAGAAATATTAACTTGGGCTCTTACCCTTTGTTCAATTTTCACTAATCCTAGAACATTTAATTTTTCACAGATGTCTCATCTATTCTATTACAGAAAATTATTTTTAATAACGGAAAGCTGTGAAATGCATCAGTAAATATAAATGGGAGTTAATGGATTTTACAAGTTATATGAACATAGTGCCTTTTATAAACATTGACAATTCTACTTTAAGTCTGTTCTTGAAGTCCCCTTAGTTATAATGTCCATTCTTAAGAAAATTGATAAATAGGAAGGGAAACTAACATGTATCATGTACCTACCAGATGGCACAGACTATTTTAGATTTTATTAATTTTTCTGAAGTCTGAAGGTCACTGTCATGATTAAAACTTATGAGTCCCATTTTACGGATGAGAAAACTGAGGGTCGGGAAGGTTAAAAGTTCTTCCCATGTACACACAGCCGGCTATCTGAATCTGTTACCTTTCATTATGCCACATGCAGATTTTCACTTTAGCATTTCTATTTTCTCCTTGCCCTTCCTTTGCACCTGAATAGAACCTGAACTCTTCCGTTGGGTAAGTTCTTGAGGTTTCTTTTTCTTGGGAAAATATAATCTCAAGTAAGAGTTTGAAAAACTCACTAGCCTTAGTTACAAAATACTGATAATGCTTTACACCATTGCCCCTCCCAACTTATTTGCATTTGAATTAACTACAGGATTTAAACTGAAAGTGAAACTATAAGTAGAATGTTAAGTGCTAATAGAGGAGATACATATATATGAAAAATATCCTTTCCTAATAGTTTTTTCTTGTTGATCTAAAATCATAGTCACATACATATATGTGTGTACACACACACACACACACACACACACATTTATCTACGTTTCCAAGAGCAAAGCCAGCCCTGAAGCAGGAGGAATTTTTTTTTTATCCTTACGTGAGGATATGTTTATCAATTTTAGAGACAGAAAGGGAGGGAGAGAGAGATGGAGAGGCACGTGCAAGAGAAACATCGTGATGGGCCGCCTACTGTACGCACCCCAACGGGGGTCAAACCTGCGGCCTAGGTATGTGCCCTGCCTGGGCGCTGAACCAGTGCCCCTCTGGCGTAGGGGCGGTGCTCCAGCCTACTGAGCCACCCTGCCAGAGCAGGACATAGTTTTAAATAACTGGAGAGCACAAAGATTTTCCATGGCAACACTCTTGCTTATGAATTTAGTGTTCCTAGTCCAGGGATAAGGCACAGATTCCTTTTCCTGCATGACTAAGGGTTAGTAAGCTATTGTGTCCCCAGGCAGCCACTCCTCTACCCTTTCCAAATGTGGCAGAACAAGAGGATAGTCTAAAATATCCATGGCTAGATGGGTCGATGAAATGAAGCTGAAAATTCTTCACTTTATACTTTCCTGCTTTAAGTCGATGCTCATATTATATGATGAAGTCAAAAAACATATTAGCACAGTCAAAAAAGAAAGGGTATAAAAATATGATTTTATATTAGTACCAACATTCCTTAGCTTCATTCAAGATAAGCAATAAGAATTTTGTCACCATTCTTGAGATTAGTAATCACATGGAATTTATGTCTCTTAACCTTGGTGGAGCTGTAAGCGTTTTTTGTTTTCTGGTTTCTGGCAACTTTCTTTCGCCTGTTATATTTCTTTTCACAGCCTGTTGTGATATTTGAACGGTTTCCTAATACCACTTAGCTACTAATTAACACATTGAGCGAGGACTTTAAGGAGGCGCACTCCTAGGAGGTTTCTTAAAGACCTCCCCATAGTTCTTTTCTTCTAAGGATGGTATGGCCTTTTTTCCTAAAATTTTTAACTTATTCTTAAGAATATCTAGTTCAACTGTAATATCTTTGTATAAGACTCAGAATAAAATTATTTAGCCTTTAGTATGCCCAAATCCTTGGGTAGGTTGGTTAAGTCTTCAAGTAAAGACATGAAGTTGTCTGTGTCTTTGCTTGAGTGTTTTTTATCCAACATCATGAATATTATTTACTGCAGACTTCTTAGTACATGAACAATGCACTGAGGTCAGGAAACTTTTGAAGATAAAAATCCCATAGCCCTTGCCCTGGCTGGTTTGGCTCAGTGGTTAAGGTGTCAGCCCTAGGACTGAAGGGTCCAGGGTTTGAGTCCGACCAAAGGCACAAACCTCGGTTGCAGGCTCTGCCCCAGTTGGGGTGAGAGAGGGAACAACCAATCGATGCTTCTCTCTCCCTTCCACTCTGTCGTAAAAACAATGGAAAAAATATCCTCGGGTGAGAATTAAAAAAAAAATGGACCTGGAACAAGTGGTCATATTAGGTCCTTCTGCCTCTTAGGGTTGTATGTCATGTGGCTGTTAACAAATTCCTTAATCCCTTGGGCACTCAGTTTCTTTAACTCTGAAAAGAGCAATGGGGCTACAGAACAGGTAATGAGAAAGTTCACTTCCAAGTAGCAAATTGTTTATATGTAAAATGAATATTCTGCTTTAAGCCCACAAAACTGATTGTTAAGTACTGTAAAATGTGATTAGCGTTAAAGCAAAGACATCTGACAAATTTTCTTGCATAAATATTTTCAAAGTACATCAGTCACTTTTTCTTTTTTCCCCCCTTTTTCTAAGTGGAATATCTATGAAATGTCTTAGCCTATAGGTAACATATAATTGTATGTTTTGGAAGGTATGATTGTGTTTAGATGGTGTCTTGTGAAAACATCATTTTGAAATAAAACGACCGAATTTAAACTTTTCATTTGACAGATGGAGCTACTGATGCTCTAAGAGGTCAGGTTAATTTTTCAAGTCAAAGGACTGACAGGACTAGAAACAGATTCCCTGAGTCCCCACCTAATGTGCATCACATTATACTTTATAGCCTCAAACTGGCATTTAATAAATGATAAAAAGTCAGTTTTAGAATTTTTGTGGTACATTTTTTGTTTCTCAGAAAATAATTTTTTACTATACCTGAAAGGATTGGCCTTAACCACTATGGTATTTGTTTTTAATTGAAAAACACATTGATATACTTTTAAAGTGAATTTAATGGAGCTTGATTATAAGACAGATACCAATTTTTCTTATCCAATAAGCTATAAGTTTATTACGTGAAAGTAATACCCTAATAATATTAAATACTGTAGATTAAAGCTATCCATACACAGATTAATTAAAAGCAGAGTTTATTAACATGATACTTTATATATAAAAGATTGCCTTCCATAGAGAGGAAGTATGTTATTTAAATATTCTACCTATAAAAGCCAGTTATTAAAAACTAGATATATGCATTTTTTACCTTAATAGTGTTTATGTCTATCGATAAGTATATAATAAGAGGATTTGGAGGGATTACAGAAATAGTTTTAACAATTAAGGAACTTACAGGGCAGGTCTGAACTAAGATGAGAAAAAAGAAAACTGTGAACATTCTAAATTTGAATGACATTACTTTAGAATTGGAAATGCTATGCCTTGACCTGGGTATAATACGGGGTGGAGGGAAAACAGGTTTAAGCTGTTCCTATGGAAAATCATGCAATAATTAATAAATACTAATACAAGAATAAACTCTGTGTTTCACAAACTCGCAACTGTACACCTGCTTTTGCCCCAGCCTGTATGTGTCCTTTCGTTCCATTGATAAAGACTTATTTAAATCACAACTGTAGGCTCTGTGTGTATATGTGCACATGTGTGCATGCGTATGTATGTGTTCGTACACACACTAAGAAAATTAATAGTTTCTAGCCAGGTAGCAAAGGTATATTTAACCACTCAAGCTGAAACATTTTCTTTGCCAGGCTGTCGCTCACGGGCGGGCCGGGGTTTGCTGTGCCTTTCCATTCTTTACATGTGGACGTTATTTATCAGCAGGTGACTCTCCTTCACTAAAACGCTATGTACGAGAGTGTTCTACTTAGAAGTGTTTCTTTAGTGGCTATTTGGAGTCATTCTATTTACTTATAAGCAATAATACAATAGTGAAATATTCCATAATTTAACCTCCTTGGCAATAATCCAAGCTCAAGAATTTTTATTAGATATTCAAAATAACAATGACAGTAGTTAGACCAATATCTGTGTGAAAATGTAAAAATTACAAAGGGCATAGTTTGTGTAGTGAGAGACAGAAAACAAATAATATAGAAAACAGAATTGCAAATTTTATAAAACTAATTTTGGCATTTAGAATTGATTCAGTGTCCTAAATGACAGGTGTTGGCAACAAGCAAACAATTTAACATAATACAGATAAGGTTTTCAGTGTTCATGTCATTTCGGTATGGACCAGGCTGGAAATATCTTCAGTTATGCTAGTTTTATGCAAACTGTTTACCAGATAAAAAGTGACTGTCACAATGGTTGATTCATCCAACTACTGCTCTTTAAGCTACCAGGTGGCACAGCTGCTGCTGTAAGTAACAAGATTTCTAACAGTCCACCTGGAATTAGGACAGCTGGTTGGTGTGAGCTGATCTGAATAATATACTGTGGATACTCGGGTACAGCTACTGACAGAGCAAACAGCGCGGCTGTCCCATCAGCCCAGAGCAAACACCAGCTACATTTCACAGAAACAGGCTGGTATTTACAACTGATCTGAGCCAAAATGAGTATCAGATTGAAGGAAGCACCCCAAGAGAAAAGAGCTCTCCCCAAAGCTCCCAAATATTATTTTGCTGCATATGAAAAGGAAAAAGAAAATACACAAAGAATTCCTGCATCTATTTGTAAACCACTTTGGAATGTCCTAAAATCAAAAATGACCAATAAGTACTTCTTAGTTTCTTATTTATATTCTTTGCTGCCAAAGTCAACCTAGATTAGCCAAGACCACAGTCATAATAATTTCCTATAGGCTCTAAAATGGCTAAAACTCTAATTAAAAATATAAAGAAGGAAAACTATAAAATAGACCTGAAACAAAAGAAGCTAGTTTAAATCTAACATGGGTGCCAGAAATCACCAATCACATTCTATTTTCAGCTAAGGCAATAGAGGTGGCAAGTGACTTTTCTCAAGGCCACACAGCTGGTTACTAACAAGCAAAAATCAATCGGTTTGATTAGAAAAATATTTTTATGGTTTACTATGGGTAGAAAGAAATCTACTTGGAATACCTAGATTAAGTTTGCCTAACTAAATCAAGGGCAACTCAGGTGAAACGCTAAAGCAGTTGAAGTCTGATCACTACATTTCCTCTTCATATTTGACTTCTCAATTGCAGGCCCCTGTTTCTTTTCTTCTCCCTGACAGACTCCAGAGCCCATGGGTTCCTGTCCTGGTTCTATAGGAAATGCGACTATATCTGTATCTGCCTCCCATCAGAGATGTAACATTCTGAGTCAGTAACTCACATTTCAAAACATCTTCCCTTATCTACACTCTTATCCTTTCTTCAGGGATTTGCCTCTAGCTGGCCACAGAATACCTTTTCAGTCTAATTAATTTGGGGAATTTTTCTCATATTGGTATTTGTAGATCATCATGGCCCTGCAGCAGGTAACACTGAATTACTGAATACCAGTTCTTACCCACATAATTAACTGTTGGCCTTACTTCTCAACTGGAATGCTCCATGGCATTTCAAGTGGAGTATTTCCAAGACTGAAAGGAACATCTCTTCCCCTTACTCAAATCTAATTCCCTTATCCTTCTTGGCTTGGTGAATGGTATCAACAATTTATCTACTTCTACTCGTCACATCTCTTAGTTTCATCTTTGACTGCTCTGTTTTATTCTTCCTTCCTAAGCATCCAAGGTCTACCCATCCAAGTGCCTTAACACCTTGAGAATTCAACCATGCTCTCCATCTACCCTGACACTATCTTAGTTGTGGTGAAGGTGTCACAAAATTTATTATTCTAACAGGAATACTTTGAGCATAAAAAAAGTGCTGTGAATATTTAGAACGGGATAATAGGAGTGAACCAGGACTCTTTAGCAACAATAGGAACATGTGATAAACTTAATTATGACACAATTTCTTAACTAGAGTACTTAAATAGTTGCCTAATGGGTCTCCTCAACCTTAGTCTTTCCCTTCACTCCATTCTGATGTTCACACTTCACTCTCCTGCTTTTGAAAAAAAAAAAAAATCATCATTGCAGTGATTACATTTAATTATTATTTCAAAAATATTTATCAAGAACTTATTATGTGCCCCATATAAATAATTTATCACCTGTATTTTAATTGTCCATTTACTTCATTAGTATGTCTTTTTCCTTAGGCTCCAAAGCTACTTAGAGGACTTACTCTAATTTACCGTCACATCATCGATACCTACCACTGGCCAGAGACATGGACACAGCGAATGCTCAGGAAGGGTCTATTGAGCCAAAGGATGGATACATAGGAAGATACATTAAACCCAAAGAGTGCCCCTATCAATGTGAACCTCAGGGACTCCATCCGGCCATTCAGCTACTCTGGGTGAATCTTAAATTGAAATTGAACTGCGAAACAATGATCTGAACAGCATATCTCATCTAGTACACTCACCCTTCCTGTCAGTCACTATTTCTAGAGGCACTGTTTGAAATCTTAATTCTAATGCTAAGAAAAGTATTCTTACCAACAGTGAATGTTTCCAAATACAATGGACATTTCACTTCTAGTTATAAAACTTCAGGAGCCTATCGCTAGTATGACAGCAATCCCTTGAGACACCTATGTATTTTCTACTGCTTTAGAGGTCTAGAAGGCTCAGGCTTCAGCTTTAGCCCCGAAGAATATAAATTGTTAACTATGAACAAAAGGAAAGACAGACCTTGAGGATAAATTGCCTGCAGGCAGATGGAAAATGTAGTTTTGGCTCATAAAATCAAACACAAATCCCTACAAGTCCCTTTTATAAGAGGTACATACCACACACCTATATTTCTACACTAAGGTGCATTACAGACACCTCTAAGGAAGAATCATTTAAAATTTTTTAAAAAGCATTTTAAAGATAATTGTGGCTGAATAGTATAGTTGTAAGTAATTGAAATTTCAAATCAAAATGATAGAGTGTTGTTCTCTAGACAGGGAAGAAGCTGCACTTGAGGCAAGATCACTGCCACCTAACAGCTCTGCGGCCGTAGATAAGCTTTACTCAGTTTTGTGTTCTCATCTGTAAAATGGGAATAATAATGTCTGTCCTGCCTGCTTTATGAATTTCATAGGTTCATGTTCCTGTTAAGTGTCTTTGAATAAAATAATGTATTATATTCATGTGCAACATGGTACTATGTCCAGTAAATTAAAGAAAATACAGCTGAATGCTAACTTGTCCAATTATCACTCCCACAAACCATATTGAAAGCTGCAAACCAAATAAGCATACATTTCTTATATACCAGAATAAAAGTACCTATTCAGCTACATATTTATGTGTGATGATAGAGGTTTTTTTGAAAATTTAGAATCACATTTCATTTGAAACAACTGTCAGAAATGATTGGTGTTACGGATGTAAATAAAATAGTGGAAAATAATTTTACAAGTTTTATTTGAATGTGTATTAATTAATACATCATAAAGTCATCATAAAACATTCCTTTGGAAATTACAAATAATGATATGCTTTTCTTTGTGTATCAGTAAATCAAAGCAAGACCCTTTAGAACTCTTTCCTTACTTAGTCACAGAAAGGTGCATATCAAATGTCCAATGATAAAATCCTTAACCAACTAAAAGAAATGAACTGAATGACCTAACAGTAGAGATTATGATAAACTGAAATAAAATCTTCATTACTTTTGTTTTCTTTAGAAGACGATGATGAAAGTCAATGAAATATAAACATTAGAAATTCATATCTCTGCAGAGTATGTGTTGGCCTTGATTTTTCTGAATCACTTCTAGTGAGCACTTGAATGCATCCAAACAGACTCCTAATAAGAAATGTCTCAGAATTCATGCTGAGGCGTTGTCAACAGGCCAAGGAGAAAGTCCCCAGTGCTGAACATGTGCTTAGATGGAATTTTTTCTTCCCTATGATTGCTGATCTTTTTAGGGGAAGGTGGCACATTAAGAGAGACAAATAGTAATGCAGGAAATGTTTGAAGTCTCTTATTCTGTTTGGTAGAAAGGGAATTTCTCTGTGTCACCTTTTTAATAAATTAAGATTTGAAGCATTTTATAGATTTTATAAGCATACTAAACACTTTTAAGAAAAACATGTCTGGGAAAGAAAGTAGCTCAGTTACAGAAAAGTGCTTAGATTTGCAACCTGAAATAATTTGAAAAATGATTTGGAGTTGGGAAAAATAAAATAGATTAGATGTTCCCACATATTATAAATCCTGGGCTTTCTCCCAAGGACTGCCAAACAAACAAAAAATATACCAGACAGATAAGACAGGCCCCTGGTATATTTCCCAGGCCACTTTGTCTTTTATTACACACTAGCACAATTATTATTTATCATTTTTAAAGGAAGAGATTAAGCCAAGGTGAAGCTATGCTTTGACAAAAGAAAATAATAATAGTTGATCTTATGAGTACAATCACAAAGAAAAGTATGGTTGTCTTTCTTGCCATATGTCTTTAATGTTAGGTACCCCAGGCTTTCTTAGGAACCTTTACTATTTTTTTCATATCTATCTATCTATCTATCTATCTATCTATCTATCTATCTATCTATCTATCTATCTATCATCTATCTATCATCTATCTATCTATCATCTATCTATCATCTATCTATCTATCTATCTATCTATCATCTATCTATATCTATCATCTATCTATCATCTATCTATCTATCTATCTATCTATCTATCTATCTATCTATCATCTATCTATCTATCTATCATCTATCTATCATCTATCTATCATCTATCTATCTATCTATCATCTATCTATCATCTATCTATATCTATCATCTATCTATCTATCTATCTATCTATCTATCTATCTATCTATCTATATCTATCATCTATCTATCATCATCATCTATCTATATCTATCTATCATCTATCTATCTATCATCTATCTATCTATCTATCTATCTATCTATCTATCTATCTATCTATCTATCTATCATCATCTATCTATCTATCATCTATCATCTATCTATCATCATCTATTCTCCAGGAGTTTTAGAAACTGTTCCTAATTCATCTGAATCATCTTAGGATAACAAGGTCCTTATATATAACCAACCAGTTGTATTAGTATGTCATCTCTCTCATTTCTCCCAAATTTTCTTGTCTAAGTGTTTCAAAGAGAACTAGTAGCTCAGATTTTGCAAAAACAGTAAGTGAGAAGTGGACATTTTGACCAGTCCTAGGGCTGATCTCTTAAAGTCTTATTGAAAGGTAGGTAATGAAAGGTTCAGTTAAGAACCACTGGAAGTAATATTCACACCCTACAGCATGTGTAGGATTTCTATCCAGTCTGTTACCACACAAAAGGACATCGCATGTCAGTTATGGAGGAGGGGATATTTCCAGCAGAGCTGGCCTCAGGCCCAGGGTGTGAACTGCTTGCTTTGCAGTACCTTCACATGCGCCTGCGCGAACATTCTGGTCCAGAGAAGCGGCACACTCATCCTAAGCGTACGGTCAGGCGGCATTCATAGAGAGCCTACCAGCCCACAAATGAAACTTTTAAAAATGCTGGGTCATCCTCCTTCACAAGGGGGGAAGGAAGCACAGTGAATAGAGGGTCCTTTGTCACATTCAATTTCGGCCCACACATCTTGAGTTTCTAAACAGAGAAGCCCCCCAAAGCTTTTCACTAACGTGGTATTTGAAACCAAGAACCCATTCTTTCCCCTTTGTCATTTCACCTCTACCAAGGCTGAATTTACCTTAAAGCATAAGGCTTAAAACTTCAGGCCCACGATTGCATAGCCTGGAAAGAGCTCAGTTCCCAGGTTCACGTGATTTGGTAAATTTTGAAAAAGTAAGGTTTTTATTTTTATTTTTGCATTCATTTTCTTAGAGGCCTCACCCCCTACTCCCAACGATGTGTCTGGCTCCACAGAGCCTCAATCCTTCCATACTCTACCCCCATTTTCAGAGAATGTTTCCTACAGTTTACTCTTTATCAGAAATCTGCGCTCAGCAGCAACCATCCTGCCCACCCAGGGGCTTCCTTGGAATATCTTTCCTAGTGGAGAATCTTCATTCCATGGTTCAACTCAGGCATTAGAGCCCAGGTTAGCAATGTGCTGTAACCTTCCAGATCACAGCTCTTCAAAATTCATTCCAGCCCCTCCTCTTCTTGAAGTTCATGCTAAATGGTAATTCTACAGGCCCTTATCCTTGTGGTTATTACTTACAGTTTTTGCAGGCACTTTCCAACACTCAGATTGTTCCCTGGCATCACTCAGATTGCTCCGTGATATCTGACTCAGTTCAAACTCCTTTCCCCATGAATGCCACTGAATATCTAAGCACCATAATTTCTTATGATCTTACCTCTACTTCGCTTTTACCACCAGATGGCTATATCTTGATAGTCAGATCTCATTGCCCATGGTCTGGTGTTACACATGGCCAGTTTACCAAATTACTTCAATAAATATATTTTTTCCCCTCTCAGTGAATTAGAAGAAAAAAAAATGGGGAATGCATTTGAATGTGTTCCATCTGTAAATTTTAGGTTGAATAAAATTTTATCTAGTGCTCAGGGGACAGAAGCCTCCCCATCTGACAGACAGGTTAAAATCTCATTCTCAGATTTCCTCCTGCCGAAGATGACCTGCCCCGTCCAAGATGAAGTGTTCTTTGAATGCACTGGGACTTACCCTCCCCTACCGCCTCCTGGACGTTTCTGTACCTATTCTCCGATTCCTGTTATTTCTGTCTCTGTGGCTCTGCCAGCTCACTTCACTCCAAGAACGTTCGGATGCCCATTATCCTAGGACGCTTCCTCTGACCCGTCTGTCACCCTCACTCACATTATATCTCCTTTCTTCACTTTACACGCACAAAAAAATGTTCAAAGAAATTCCCACGTCCTGCCTTTGCTCTTCAGTCAATTGTATTTTGTTCTCCACTAGTTCTGCATTCTACTAAAATAACTCTTAAAAAGAAGACCAGTATGTCATAAATCATAATAATGGCTTCAAAATCAAGACTTGACTTCAACTGGAGCTCTAGACACACATTCCTGAGTAGCTAGTGGCCATGTCTACTCACATTTCAAGACATTATTTATCTTCCCGTTTTCTGCATCCTCTGGTCTCTCATGCATGAAGGACAGTGTTAACATCTTTCCAGCCTCCCAATTAGAAAACATGGGGTTACCTTGCCTTCTCTTTCCACCTCATTCTGAAATATTCAACTGGTACCCAATTGCTGTTGATTGTATTCCAAAAATAGTCACTTATATCAAACTTTATATGCTATCTCTTTTGCCTCAGGAGATAATCAGTCTGTTTTAGTTTACATTTCAAAAAGCTGCCAGAATTTTCTCACTAGAAGCAAATCTAACCTTTTCACTTAAGAACACCAATTTGTTGCTATGGTCCCTTATGCATTCTTTGTCCCTGTTGTTAACACTTTTCTCGTTACATTTTATTGACTAGTTACTTATCTATATATTTCTTGAGGGCAAGACTGGACATGGTCCTAGTCCTAATAGACAACCAAGAGATCAGATACATAGTAGATAACACAATAAATGTTTTATCAATGAATAAATGAATGAATAGGTGTTCTTTGCTACGGGCCTGAAATTTGTTATTTGACAGAGGTGAGCAAAAATTTCTAAGCTTGAATTAGTGGATAAACAGCTACTAGTAAGACCATTCAGTTAGTCCTGAAAGATCCATTAACATTAATAAAAAAATAAATAATAAAAAATTCAAAAAGTCAAAACTCTTTTCCGATGCAGTTATCTCATCTTTAAAGTACTGAGTATTAATCTTATATAATGATAAAACAACAAAAAACTATCAGAAGCAGAGTGAGAGGGAATGCATCGTCTGGTTCTCTTATTCAATAGCTGTGCCTCAGTTTCCTCACATAACAAACAGGCAATAATAATAGTAAATGTCTCATAGAGTTCTCATGAATTTAAAGTAATAAATAATAGATACTTAATATTGTATCTGGCCCAAATAAGTGATAGTAGGTATCATCTATTATCATTTATTTTTTGAAACACATCATACTCATAAATATATGTGATTACTAGAAGTAAAGGAATGAGTTTAGTCATTTCAACCCAGGAGTATCCAATGGCCTGGTCTCTCTAACACACAACTACAGTATCTGGCCCCAGTTTAAACAAGACTATACCAGACTCCAAATAAATCTGAATTATGTACATCTCAGTATCTCCAGTATGCTAAAGAATTTTAAACATTATTATTTTCTTCCAGAGACACAAAACTATTAAGTATGGATGTTACTAAACAATGCCTGTGATTATTGTTGAAAAAAGCAACCAAATTGGTTGTGAATTAAACATCCGAATTCCTTCCCTCTCTGATTCACAGTGCACTTTTCATCACAATGTAGAAAACATTTTGCAGCAAAGATACAAAGTATTTGGCATTTTCCCCACGGTGGTCCACCTACCCCTTGATGGAGCTTTCGCTCAGGTGTAGTGACAGGCGGGTCCGTACAGAGCACAGACTCGCCTCTTTAGGACACACTGGTGTCAGAATTCCCAGCTACACAGGGGACTTTTCACTCGGGCAGGTGAGCGAGGAGAGGCTGAGACACAAGCCGCCTGTGATGAGGGGATGCTCAACAGCAGAAAGTGCACAAATGAAAGCTGATGAGGAAGCCCAGCCCCCACCATCCACAACTCTCTCCTCCAGCCGTTTCACAGAGTAATCAAAGGATATTCTGAACCTCTCCCAGTGCCATCAGCCCTTATTGAGAGGGAAACAGAACATCTCTCTCAAGTCTTTGCAGAAATAATCATGATAGCAAGCTGGCCTGAACAGGGAGCTCCGGCAGACAAAGACGGATTTGTACAAATAAATAAATAAATAAGTACATCAATAAATACATCAATTAACTTCCACAGAATATGAATGGAAAGTTGATGATAATCTCCCCGCTCTATTGTGCAAAGGGTAAAGAAACTCATAATTATGCTCTCCAGGTCTAGTGCCGCAGAGAATAGGCTTCCTGATGAGATGCTTCCCATAACATACAGTCAGAGCCGGGAATCTTGTGTCAATAATCCTAAAAAGTAACCGGCTAAATGATTTAGATAAAATGTTCATTAGCATCTGAAATCTAAGTATCCTCTCTAGCTGCCCCTCCCTCCTCCTTGTTTCCTTCCCGACGTCGGATTGTTCTTTTTCCACTTTTGAACAAGGGGAAAAAGCCTATTTTGATTGTTCAAAAAGGCTTCGTATGCTAGCTGGCAATTGCTCAAGAGTAAAATAATCTCATCGCTATCACTGAAATGTGCTTTAACACCACACTCTCCTTAAACAAGCGGCACTGCCGTGGGCCTGGCTGTCTCAGTGTTGCAGGAGCCTGTTGCAGGTCTGACTCCAGTGCCCGGAAGAAGCTGCAACGGTGCCTGCAAGATGTTCTTTCAGAATCACGGTTAATACGTGCATCGCTCGGCTCGCAGCTAGAAGACCTGACACTGGTTTGGTTCTCAAGTTACCAACCTCTAGACCAAGGTACCAAGTCACTGACTAGGTCAGGGATTACTGTGTTATTGGGATTCTGGTGTGAAAAGAAAATGCCCCGTGTGTCAAAGTTCTTCGTAAACTTTCAGGCATTACTTAGCTATCATCTGTTTCTGTGAACGTTCCAAGGATGGAAGTTCCTCTCTGATTTTAAAATTATATGACTTGCAGTGGACTTCGAATCCTCAAAGGATTCAAGGGAGAGTGAAGGTAATTTTCAAAATGTTACTTTGTAGGCAAGAGTCAAAGAAGAGAGTTTCATAAAGACTGTCCCAAATATTTTAAAAACAAATGAAAGAAACTGGAAGTCTGTACCAACTATTTTTAATGAACTTCATTTGGATAATTATAGGTTTATATTTATGTTTTGTTTGATTATTACTTATTAAAGATGATATATTGACTTTGCATGCTCTTTAACCAAATGAAGGTTGGAACTCAGAAGTAAAAACTGCAGACCAGACAGGTCTGAGCTCAAATTTCACCCTTTACCATACAAGCTGGAAGTTTTAGCAAAAAGACACTGACTCTCAATGTTTCTGTTTCTGTCTGTGAAATGGAAACAGTGATGCTTTCCACTTACCCTTGTTGTGAAGGTTAAGGTTAATAAATGCAAAGGCTCGGAGCAGAACCTAACACATAAATAGGTGATCGATACATGGTAGCTGCTATATTTAAGCTCGCGTTTGAAATTTTTGAGACAGTTGTGAAACTCGGAAGGATCATTTTATTTTGAAGCCCATTATCCCTGAGACCCCATACAGACAGATTTCTCCTCCCTGGATTCCTGTCCTGACTTTTTGGCTCTGCCACCTCCATTAGGTCCTCCTAAGCCATTACCTCTTGGTTACAGGGAGTCTCACAGGAGAAAAAACAGAGGAGGCCAAACAGGAGCAAGGGCCCTGGCTTCTCCTTGCACTCCCAGCAGGAGCCTTTTCAACCAATTGATGCTAAATCTCATTAGACTTTAAGTCAAAGTCAAGATTTCCATAGTTTTCACCAGAAACACACACACACACGCACACACACACACACACACACGCATAAGCAGACAGAAGCAACAGAGAATTGGATGGAATGCTAGGCTTATGGGTGCTCGACTTAGGAGAGATTGGAGCATGGCTTCCTGCTTTCCCCTGAGAAGCAAACGCCACTGAGCTATGGCCTCAGTTTACACATCTGTAAAATGGGAGCATTGGTATTAGAGGGCCTTTAAGAGGCCCTCCAGCCCTGGCACCCTGTAAGTTTGTCATTACTTACACACCCACTTCATACTACAATGGGCTATCTCAGTGGTGCAAATTACTATACTGACGGCTGATCTGTACAGTTGGGCCAAGTGTGATCTGCACAAACCACACTCCATTCAGGGAAAATCTAGCTGGAGCCGTGTGCAGAGAAGGCCATGCATGCTGGGGGGAAGGAAGGAAAGGGAAGCAGCAGGTGAAGTTAAAAGGTTGCGTTGTTAGCATGGCAAGGAGAGCCCAGCGCCTGTGTGTAAATGGCAGTGTGGGGATTTACGTACAGAAAATAATTTCTTTTGCTGTGTATTTCCTGCCAACGTCTTCTGCTTCCTCAGCTTTGAAGCTGGGAGGTTCTAAACACTCGGTGCCACTCCAGCCTGGGCGAGGGGTGGGAGGGTCACTGGCCTACCATGCTGTGAGAAAGGCCCCCCCCGTGACATGGGCAAGTGTGCAATTACAGGCATTCGTGTTTAGTTTTAAACATATCGAGGGCTAGGCTTTGTTTGTAGATGAGGGAGAGAAAGAAAACTGCCCCAGCCGGTTTGGCCCAGTGGCTAGTGTGGGCCTGTGGACTGAAGGGTCGTGGGCTCGACTCGGGTCAAGGGCACGTACCTCGTGGGCAGGAGGCAACCAATCGACGTGTCTCTCTCACATTGAGGTTTCCCTCTCTATGTCTCTCCCCTTCCCTTCCACTTTCTCTAAAAAATTCAATGGAATATCCTTGGGTGAGGATTACCGAAAAACAAACAAACAAAAACTATAGAGAAATTCATAATATACTCTAACAAGGAGGCACTTCTCAAAGTCCAGATCTGCTAGAAGTGATTTTTATGATACCTGGAGATACAATTGGAAAATAAAGTCTAAAAATTATCTCTTTCTTACTTAAGAAATTGAATAAAAGTCATCACTTTTGTTTGTAATTCCTAAACACAGGGTTAAATGAAGAATCCACTGGTACTATAGAGGGTTTATCACTATGTTTAACAAGATGCTACGGCCAAAACGTAATGAAAATCCTTAGGGAGTCAGAGAGAAATGAAAGAACAATACTGGGTAAAAAATGCTGTATTTCATCAAAGAAAAGCTGACAAAGAGCAGATTGTAAGGAAGCCACTGACAGAAAATACACTGGGCAAAAAGACAGCCATATTTTTGCTATATAAAGTAATCATTTGAGAGGGTGAGGGATACTCTCAAATTAGTGGAAAATTAGAGAGATCAGTACTCTCTTTGATATCTCTGTCATTTCCAAGAACTTGGAAGAATAAACAAATGTAATTGGACACTATGTTCCTATTTAGGAAAAAAGGCAAATCCATAATGCATAAGACAGCTCTTTGTTAAAATAAATCAACCGCCCACCCACGCCATCAATCGAAAAGAGAAAGCACCAACATGATCTATATTTTGAAAGAGATCAGCGCTGGGATCATGCTTGCGGCTCTGGGTAATTTTGTGCGTGTGAGCCAGAGAGAGGGCCGTAGAAAATAAATTGCAGTGACCGGTCAACTGGAATGACCCAGGCATTTCCTCGGATAAATGGTCAACAATCCTTCAACTATTTGCGACAATAGGATCATATATCATATAAAGAGAGATCTAATAAAACACATATCATTGAACCTTATCTCACTGATGAAAGTGATAGGTGTACTCGAAATACATGAGGACAAAAATATAAAAGGGAGCAGCGCTGACAAATGGTCAGGCGCCTGACAGATTCACCAATACTGCTCCCCATCTGGAACAACGTAAGCACCGTATTTAGAAATCGAGCACCTTTTCAGAAAAAGTGGATGTCAGGGGGAGACGGCACTAATCCCTGTGAAGGGCTGAGGGCCTGAATTGGAGTCATGGCAGGAGAAACAGAAGTTAGGCACTTGGGAGTTGTTTTTCAACACGGCCAAAACGCATGTTTTGAATTGGATGATTTTCATGAGAAGCAGGAGATTTCAAAACCATGTTTCATGCCTTCTGATCAAAAATCAGAAAACTGGAAGAAGGCCCATCCTACCTCCTCAGACAGCTTAGAAGAGTTCTCAAGCTTGTACTGTATAGAAATATTAACATTTCAATACAAGGTTTCAAATACATAACAGGCAGTATTAGCATAGCTTTAAGGCTTTGAATTAAAGTCACTCAAAACAAAACAAAATCGAAAAGCTAGGATTTTAAACTTAAATTTAAAAACATATTTTCTTGCCTTTGCTCTTTTTTTATTTTTTTTTATTTTTTTGCCTTCTGACAAATTTTAGACCTGCTCTACCAAAACTCTACCTTTGCTTCAAGCTAGGTGTTTAGATGTTCACCCTCCAATAATAACACAGCTAAAATAACTTTCTATGGCCTCTTTAGCTGATCTGATTTCTTTTGTCTTTTTCCTGTAATATCTGGGCATACTGCTCTTAGAAGATTATCTCAACTAGAATATTAATTTTTTGAGGGCAGAAACCTTTGTCTTGCATCTCTGGACCCTTATGTCCAACACAGTGCCTAGCCCATGATAAACATTCAATATATTAGCTCATTTAATCTTTCATCACAATAAATTGGACAATTTAAAACATTACCACTTACATAAGAAACATATTGTGACAAAAAATGCCTAGTGATATAGGGTGTCTTATTAGGAAGAGCTCTTTCTTTTGGTTTAATAGATCATAAATATATATGGGTGTGTGTGTGTGTGTGTGTATATATATATATATATATATATATATAAATATATATATATATGTGTGTGTGTATATATATATATATATATATATATATATATATATATATATAATCCCAAGCATCATACCAAGGATATTTTGCAGGAATCCTTGACATATTTTGGAAGAAATGTAAAACCAATATCCTGAGTCTACAATCATTTATCATCAAGTAGCAGCTCTTGTTAGACTTGATATTGATCCTTGGTAAATTTCAACCAGAGTAACCTTGTAATATCATCACAAAATTCTCCCACTACATCACTTAGCTATGAGATGCTCCCTTAACTATGACCTTAGGTTTTTCTCTTCTATATTCAATCACATAAGAAAAAAAAGTTGTGTATAGAGATAACCCAGAATGCTTTTGGTCATTTTCCAATTAAATATTCTTCACAAGTAAATATAATATGAATGCATAAAATCTAATCTTCATTTCGAAAAGCCATTCTATGATAAAGTATTTTTAAAATTATAAAAAGCTTATAGGTGATCTAGTTCAATCTTCTCATCATTAAAATGAAAAATCTGAGTCTGATTAAATGATATGACCAAGGCTGAAATATCAAAGCGTTGGTTCTAGAACGTGAAATTCCTGACATTTAACTTTGCTCCTTTTATCCAATTACCATTGAGTGAAACAAAAGTGTTGATTCCATAAATAGCAAGAAATTTAACAGTAACTCTTTCTGTTAAGAATAGGACTCCATGTGGACTATTGAAAGCTGGATGCTCTAGCTCTGCTTTTTATCATTTGTAAGTTACCTAAACTATTCATAGCTCAATTTTCTTAACTCTTAAAATTGGACAAATATTAGTGCCTACTTCATAGAGCTTTGTGAAATAGTTAATACAAAGCACTTAGCATAGTTCTTGGGTTATATAGTAAACAGTACGCTTTAGCAGATATTATTATCACTATTTTTATTATTTCATAAGATAGAAGGTCATGTTTTGATTTATTGAACTGCAAAGCCAAATCCAAATGAAACTCATATTTTCTAATGTCATTATTGAGAATGACATTGTTTCTGTATTGTCAATTTGCTTGACTTTCTACTAGTTTATCATTATTAGAAACATATATAGCAGAATATTATAAATCCTATAGGAAGACCAATGTTTTATTTCTATTTTTCTAAGTGATGAATTAATAAAAACATCAAAGGTAATTACAATGTGTGTGGCAACCTTACTAAAATACATTTATCAAAGCCATGAAATCTTATCTGAGGGCAATGTGATAGTGGCACAAAAGAAAGTATATATAGAAGTCACATTTTTTGAGAAGTCAAATATTCAGCTTACACTCAATTATTTAGAAATGGATCAAAATTTGAGGTACCAAACTCTTATTTTCTTCACCCTTTACTTCTTCTGACTACATTTTGCCACACATTCTCATTTATATACACATCCTAGGAGAGAGAGGGCAAAAAGAGGGAGAAAATACAAATCTGTTGATATATTTATTCCTGAGCACATCAGAAAGCAGAGAATATTTAAATTGTAATGATATATCGAGTACGGGTCTCCTGCCCTGCCAATTTGCAGCAGCTACAATTCCTGTCTTCTGCTGGCCTGGATAATTAGGAATTAGCTGATACATCTTGAAAGAGGTGGGGCACTTAATCTTTAAAACTACTCATCACAAATGACTGAATGATTCTGTAACAACTGAAATCATATCACCCTCTATAAAAATTCATTGAAGCTTTTACATTAGACCTTCTACTATCATTATAGCTAAAATAGCTTTACCCACATTAATGTATTATATTTATTGCGGTTGCATTTAATGTACAATTCATTATACCAAACAAACACAAATCTAAGTAACTCAAAAGAAAAAAAAACACACTTATGCACATTAACAGAAAATAAACTTATGCAGAAATTTCAAAACTGTATTGAACATTTAATTGAAATGTTGGGCAACATACATTTAAGTAAATATACCAAGAGAGAAGAAAGGCAGCAATAGAACCTAAGCCCTCTTGATAGGCTGACTATACAAAGGGACAATGGCTGGATCATCTGTAAAAATAGAAGTCTAACCTGCAACTGACAGCAACCTTCCCCGGAAACCATCCACAGCCCTGAAGCCAGTCAGCTGCGTCAGACTTGCAAGAGCCAGATTACTATCTCTACTAGAAACCCAGAAAGCAAATCATAACTTCTGTAACAGTTGGCCCAAAATGGCCGAGACTTGTTTAATAACTAACAGCTTCCTTAATCTCTGTCCCCACTTCAACATAGGACCGATCAGAGAAAGCCGAATAAGCACCCCTAACCATTCACACAGGATGCCCCACTTCTAGTCGGCCCGCTTACAGCTTCTCCAGGCCAACAGCCTCCACTCAGAACACACCCAAAGCCTCCCCTTTCCTCCCTATAAAGATTTCCCAGTCCTCTGCCTGCCTTTGAGTCTCTGCCAAAACACAAGTGATGGTGGCTGAGCCCTCGCCATAGCCTGCTCTGAATAAATAGACTTTGTTTTTCTCATTTAGTTGGTTGGTCTTCAACCAAATATCTTTGGGTGATTCTAAACAGTGGGTAATAGGTGTTTATTTGCCTGGCACTTCAGATACTCTACAATTTTTAAAAGGCACTTACCTAATAACCATCTTGGACAAAAATTATCGTGTTTATTTTGCAAAGGAGGAAACAAAGTCATGAAGCCATTCAGAACATTACCCAAAGCTTCTTGGCTAGTGAGCGGTCTACATTTAAAAACGGAATTATTTTTTTATTTCAAAGTCCAACAAATATTCTTAAGAAACATTTGATTAAAATTCACTTTAAGATATTCCTTTACCACCTAAATTGTCCATAGAACCTAAAACTGAAGTAACTTGTTTTCTAACTATAACATAATTTAGCTTCGTAGAAAAGAAGAGGGTGGAAGCATTTGCACGTTAGAAATTACCATAAAAGTTACATAAAGCCAGGTTGAAAAAAATAGAACAACAGATGACTAGTAAAGCTTTAAAATGCCTGAAAATAAAAGTGGTACTTAAGCACAATTCCTTTAACAATGAGCAGCCCTTAAATATATTTACATAATTTCATTTCTCAGTAATAATATGGTACTTAGTGTTTCATTACTTCTTACCCTGTTGGAGTCAATTCTTGCTCTGGAAGTGTAGATGGGCGGTGGGATGTTGAAAGCCTGAGGGACCAGGTATTCCTCAGCATCCATCATATCTTCTAAATCTTCTTCATCCAAGAGATTCTGAAAGAACTTGCTGTCGTTTGGACTGGGGAGCTTCATTCGATCGTCGCCCTGAAGGATTGCCCATCAGAAACACAATAATAGAGTCTTCCGTTTATCTTAAATATGTGGCCTTTACCATAAATTTATGTAACATCAAAACCAGTGTTGGCCATAAAGAAGCCGATAATATGCTCAGATGTGACAAGGTAAGATACATTTAAGACAAGAAGAACATGACAAATGTCATTAGAGACAAATAAAGCAAAGTGTGTCTGAGGGAGGCAAAATCCATTTCAGATCTGAGAGTCACGGCAGGCTTCACTGCCAACATGGTGTTCTGGGTTTGACTTTAAGAATAAATAATAAAGGGCAACTGATTCACCAATCTTCATTTTTGGGGCGTTTGTTTGATAGTGGGGAGTGATCAGAATGGATGGGCTCTATGATTGGTCCTACAGCACCACAATGTTGAAGTGCGAGCATTCAAAGTCACAGTTCCAGTGGCACAGAAATACAGAGGAGAGGGAGAGACACCCAAACTCTTGTTTTAACTCTTTCTTACCTCATTACATACATATTTTCAAACTTATGTGATTTTTTTGGTGACCAGTTTGTTTATAAAAGTTAATTTGAGATAAAGATAGTTGGAAATCATTACCTTGTAATACCCAGCTTTTATCTTCATGTCAGACTATAGATGTGAAGAGAAACACTACCTTGTTTTATTGAGCGTAAGTCAAGGTCGATTTGCTTATGGTTTAGGTAAAAATCATCGTAGAAAAATATGTTATGATTTTAAAATTATCTAACCCATTTTTTTCTAGGGTTAAACATAAAATCATCTTTTGGCCTGTTATTTAATTTATATGTATCTCATTCTATGTGAATCTGAGTTATGCTTAGGTACTGCATATCTCCCAAAACAAAACATATTTAAAAATAGCTTTCTATGAAATGGAACATCAATATATTGAAGCTTTAATTTATTGTCCTCAATCATGGACAAGATTAAAATAAAAATTTATCTTTTTGTGTTCTGAAAAGGGAAGATTATAATAATGAAATGACTTCACATAATGTTAATGAAAAGCAGAGTGCTAGAAGGCTAGTCTGAGGATAAAGGCTTTTTATGTATATGGATAATCATAATTATCTGGCTGTTCAATATCAGAAGCACTTGAGTACCAAGGGAAGGTGCTTAGAAGTGCAAGTAAAAGGCTCTTTTCCATAAATCATTTCACATGATATTCTGCTTAGTTAATGTATTTCTGAGTGGTGATTTCCACAGTTCCAAAGTCCAGATATTCATATTTTGTAGGGAGTTTGCCATTGGGAAATTCTTTAAAAATCTAAGTCATATGTACTAACCTGAATAACTAAGTATCTTTGAGGGTCCCGAGCCATCCTTGAAAATTCAGCAGCCAGTTCCTTAAATTTGGGTCTACTGTCAGCATCAATCATCCAACCTAGAAATTCACACGCAATAAAAGTCACTATATTCATAATTAGGAAGAAGTGGGATGTGAAACTTATGAAAATACAGGCTAAAAATATTGTTTTAATAATAATGATCTGAAAACCAAAGAAAGGGAATGAAAGAAACAATCCAATAGGCAAAGGCTCTACCCCAATCAGTTTGGTGACATTCATAACTAAATGTGATATACTGTAGGAAAACAGAACTTTTTATTTTCTTGATCTATATAAATTGTTTTCTTCCTAGAAAATACAACCTAGCTTAACTTATATATTTTCAGATCTTTTTTTCTTAGGTATGGAGAGAATTCTCTTTTAAAACTTTTCTTTGATGGTAATAGAAGAGGTGATTGGAATGTAATTTATTATTTTGTATCAAGAGTGACATGGGATAAAACTTTGGTTACAATGTGGTATACTGGCACCAAAGGGAAAAATGGAATAGAAAGCTACTTTTTAATGGTAATTTTTCCTGATAGGAAAAAACAAAACAAAACAAAAACACCAAGAAAAATAATGCAAAATGATTGTTAATGTTTATTCAGCACTAGCCATTAGCTTATTTTAGCACTAGCCTTTTCAGAATAAAAATACTCTCAGCATTTTTCAAAGTGTGCATTATTATTTAGCTGGGAGTCTAGATAAAGTGGGTCTTATCTCCCCAGGCTCTGTGTAGCTGATGAGATGACAAGAATAAAAGCGCCAAGCTTCCCTTGATCTTCTTGTCAAAAGACCCTTTTCTTAAGTATTAAAATTCCTAAAAGTGAGGTAAAACTCCCTATTAGGCAAAATGTTTTCCTAATTTTTCATTATTTCATCAGGGTATCTAAATGAAGTATCTAAATCATCCCTAGCCATGGGATCAAATTATATAATGTGTGCATGTTTTTAAATATTCTTCCATAGATGACTCTGATCAATGCCTGATCCAATAAAGCTATAAAGCTCCTTTCTCCTTTCTCCAGGAGTTCAATTTTTATTCTTGCTCTGGGAAGCCTTTGGGTGTCATTTTTATATATAGGGTGTCCCCCCAAAATGTCTACATACACTTTGAATAATTATAGAGGCAGTGTTTATTAAAATACATTTCATTTTCACAATTGAGCTATCAGCTGTTAAAGTGTGTATACATTTTTGGAGGGCACCCTGTATTATTAATTACACCTGAATTTTTTCTCTCCTAACAAAGTTGAAACACTCTATATTTATTCTACATGCATCCACTGAAAACAATTTTTTTAAATGCTTTTGATGTCAAGATGCTAATAAGAAGATAGGTGTTTCTGCAACGATTGGAACCAAAAAAGGTTAACTTCACAGCGAGGTATCAGTTTCTTTCTAACTAAATATTGAGTAAATAGAACTGTGCTTAGAGAAAAGGGCAAGCTGACCTGAGCTGGAAAGCACATTTTTTATTTCTTCCCTCACTGTCAGAATGTATCACACATGTCATGAATATAAATCAGGTAGACCTGGGTCCAAAGTCTCTTATTAATAAGATGCTCATTCACCTTCACCAGTTTGTGTCTCTGCTAATCCTGCGCAAATCAAAAGGGGAGAACCCCAGATTACACAAGAAAGATCGCCGAATGCTAATCTCACTTAAATTAAGTCAGAAACTCCAGAGACTTTCCTAATTCTATTTAAATTAAGAGCCTCAGCTTCCAAAACACGTGTCTGGGCATAGAAAGCAGAAAGGAGAGAGTTAGATGTAAACAAATGATCACATTGACGAAAGTAAACATTCGTAACCTTTTCGGTTGCAGGCAAATTCCCTTCTTCCCGCTTCCCCCTCTGCCCCGCTAATTTCCTGTTCACCAAGAACCTATTTCCCTTTCATTCTTCTTTTTTGCTGTCAGTGGCAAGCTTGCTTTCTTTATATTTAGATCATTTAGTTAGTCTGCTACTTTCCAATAAAAATTACTAATATTGTGACTAATTACATCTCTTTATGAAAGACAGTTTGGTTGTCAGGGACACGACAGGACTCAAAGTGGAATGAACACTGAGAGTCAGTCATACAATGTGACTCCATAGCACAGAAGCATGATATTGCTTCGCTTGAGCAACGATCACAAAACTACAGGCGTTTGCATGCTCCTCCCCGAATTATGTTTGAACTTCTGTATTTACCGATGTACAGAGACATTACGCAGGCAGATGAATCTGAGCCACTACTTTACTAAGAACGGTGATGGCGGTGGTAAAATTATTTTGCTATCTTACATTTGACCATGACCATGTAGACGTCAATGGTGCAGATAGGAGGCTGCGGCAGACGCTCTCCTTTCTCTAGTAAATCAGGGATTTCTCGGGTTGGGATTCCGTCGTAGGGTTTTCCTCCGAATGTCATCAGTTCCCATATGGTGACTCCTAAATTGGATATCAAATTCTTACGTCAGCATATTAACAACACACTGTGAGCAACTGAGCATTACACCAGAGGCAAAGGAATGCTCCCTAGAGGGCAATCAAAGATAGGTTCAAGAAAGGCTCTTCTGATTCCTGTGCCCATTTTTAGACACCCAACGGCAAAAGCTTCCTGGGAAATTCAATTCTCTTATTATTGTCTTGAAAGTGTTAATGGGCATCAGAGACTATTCAGAGTATATATCAGAATAAAAAGTCTGTTCCCCATTTATTACTTGCAAGTAATGCTAGCGTTTGCTGACCCAAGTTAAGTTTCACTACACCACATTAGAGCCTATACAACAATTTATTTACTAAATACATGTGTATTCAGTACCAAGTAAATGTGATTGCAGGTAAAATCCGGTATTGACTAAATTCAAGATTAACATCTTGGCTATTTATTAAAAGCCCTAAAGGCTAAACTGAGGTTCCTAAACGATGATCGTTCGTTATGCTGAATAACTGTGACTCTCTTTGTAACGCAAAGAGAACAAGTGGAATAAAAACAGATTGATTCTTTAGCACACGTGAGAACCTGAGTGAGGAATGATCCCTATGTAAGATATAGACATGTGAAGTGGGGATCACAAAATTGAAAGGAATTAATGATATTTTTTTCCTTAGATAATGAAATCGCTTTCTTGCATCACTGGAACATTGATTTTCTTGGTAAAAGAGAACACCTGAAATATTAGCATGCAAATAGCCAGCATTGATAATAATAATGATCTTGAATTAAGCAAAAGTATATACATTCCAGATCTCTTCTTTATTCTGATCTAAAATTATATAATTAAAAAGGTACAGCTTTTTTAAGGGTAAAGACTATAATTCAGAAATAGCTATCTGGGCACAATAGTATCACCAAGTGAAGTTTCACTGATG
The DNA here is from genome assembly GCF_964146895.1 of Miniopterus schreibersii. Lineage (NCBI taxonomy): Eukaryota > Metazoa > Chordata > Mammalia > Chiroptera > Miniopteridae > Miniopterus > Miniopterus schreibersii. The sequence continues at coordinate 16,602,463 of NC_138108.1, read as the reverse complement.
CATATATCCAGGTATCTTTTAATATAAATGTATTAATTACGGCTGTGGTTTCTTTTCCACGGCCATCTGTAATAAATTATTTACTCAAAATGAGGTCTTTTTAAAGCGCATAATGCTTATATAAACAAAAAAAGGTGTTCTATGGAAAGTAACCTCACAGGGTGATCTGATCATAAATTCCTAAGTGGGAGGTCATAGTTGGTAGTCATGTCCCAGGAATATAACTTCTTTAGTAAAAGGCTTATCTTTGTCTTAAGCAAGCTCTGCCTATTGTTTCTATGCATCTAGGTTGACATACCTTTGAAAAAAGCCATAACCACCCTCAAGAGAGTACATAATCTCTTTTTTAGAAGTCATTCAAATTTTGTCTGCGGCAGATTGCCACATTAATTCAAGGAAACACAAGTAGAGAAAAATTAAAAAATGATAATATATAAATCTATCATATAAAATATAATATATAAATTTATTTTTATCATCTAATATATAAATGCTTATCTACATATTAATGCATATCACATAGTATGTAAATTTATCATATATGTTATATGATAAATTAATTTTTTTATTTAATCCTTGCAGTTTAACAAATAAGTCTGTCAATAATTCCCCTGTACTTGCCTAAATCTCAAACACACAACACTTCCTACTTTTAAGCTGAGCAGAATACATGAGGCCTTTGTGGGAATTTTAACACCTCCTATGGCATACATGTGTGCGGGGAGACAACCACTTTATAGAAATGTCTAATTCTTTGAAAGATAATTTATGCTTTACTACAAAAGAGGTGTAAGTGCTTTAGTGATTGAATGGCTTAATTATTTTCTCTGAAAGTTAAAAGAAAATATAAAAACTAAGTTTAAAAGTGAGTTAAGTAAATTCTACCATGTTTTAAGTTCCACTACCACCTTTTTATTTAAATAGGCAATGTTCTTTTAATTTGTAAGGCATACTAGTTTTATATGGTATATTTATACTTAGAAAAGGCGTTGATTCATTCTTACTAATACCTAGTTGGACTTAAGTTGTAAAAAGTCAGACAGATGCTAAGTAGCTCATCTCAACAGTTCAGTTAAATGCAATTAAATAAATTTTCTAAATTTAAAAATCATTCTTTTCCAGTTCATATTATTTGCTCTGTAACATACCTGTTTACTCCAAAAGTATTGATAAATTAAAATCAAAGCTGCAATTAGCAATCTTCTCTCTCATCTCTCTCCTCACATTTACTACTTCACCTAATTGCTTTCAGTAATTGCTCTTTGTTATAACAATAACTTCTATTATTTTTTTACTATAGAACAGAAATTCCCATAAGAAAAAAAGTTCTTCATTTTTAAATATTCATTGCATTTAAAGTTATGCTTTCAAAGAGTTGTTGAAAGTTAAGGCCGTGAGATTCTATGACATTGTACCTAAACTAAAATTTACTGTTTCTTTTCTCTGTCAAAATGATCAGGCGATTGCTACCAACCCAAAGGTTATGGTAGACAACTCAACCAAGATATTAATATATTACCTTTTAGAGAACCAAGAAATAACAAAAAAGGCATGTAACAATACCATTAGAGTTTTGTTTTTTCTTAATGGAAAAGGAAAGAGTGAATTCCTTGAGAAAGCAAGGCTTATAAACAGGATTTACAATACAACACAATAATTTGACTTAAGATATTTTACATGGACCTAATTTACTTATTTATGTCTTGAATGCTTTAATTTACAGGGAAGATTTATTTACCATAGCTCCACACGTCGCTCTGATGGGTGAATTTCCTATAGTGTATACACTCCAGAGCCATCCACTTAATTGGCATCTATAGAGAAATAAAATGTGAAAGTTTTATAGTTATATAAAAACTATTTTCTATATTGATTTCCTAAATGTGAGTCTTACCTCAATTACATCTTTCGATCGTGCGTACTGAAAATATAAATATGTTGGTTTTCAATACAGGAAACAAATAAATTGAAATTTATAAAATTCTTAAAATGAACCAACCCAAAGATATATTTATTTTTAAAAATCTTCATAAACAATGAAAACTAAAATAACAAAATAAGTATCACTTTTTATAATTCTTAATTGATGTAGTAATTAAATCATTAGTTAATACTGTTTTACAATTATAAAAACATCAACACATGTGCTTCTAAAAATGGGGTCATATATTTCCTCCCCCCAAAATGAGATTCCTTGAATTCCCAGTTATCCTCAGGCCAGTGTCAGGCCACCAGTAAAACAGACTCTTTTCACACTTGCCCCCTGCCTTTTCCTTTCATATAATTTGGTCACTAAAACACCTAACATGATAACTTCCAAAGTTAGCCTTGCTTTTGCCTCAGCCCCAAATGATCGCCCTCATCTCGGTTAGCCAGTACTGGAAACACGTGCCATTTTCAGTACAGAAATTATATAAAAGAATGTGAGAGAGTCAGTACAAATCCCCCATCACTACAAGAAAAACAACTGAACTCACATGCCCTCCTGATGATGGGTCAGCAGAATGAGTTTTCAACTATGGAGAGCAGCACTAGGTAGCAGAAAATAGAACTAGACTCTATGGAATAAAGACAAACACTTCCACTTGGCAGTTAAAAGCTTAAACTAAATAGGCCTTTGAAATCATGAGGTTGGCTGCTCACAAGGTGATACCAAGGTAACGCTGGGACAGAATCATGGTTACTTAGTGAAAGGGAACAGAAGACACACTGAAAATAATTTCCCTGTGGGCAAGGAGATAGCTGACTTTATGGACTACGGACATTGTGTTAAAGAAGTAAGTTGAAATCACAGGTGGCTTGATAAAGACTTAATGGTTACCAGGCATTTAAAGCTATAATGAATCTTGCTTTAGACAAATCTTACAGCTGTATGTTCTCAAGACAAGTGAAGTCATGTGATTTATAGACTTCTCCTCCTGTGCAATCTTGCAGTGAATTTCAAAGCTGCGGTCTCAAGCTGCGGCAATGGGGTAGTAAAGAGGCAAAAGAGGCCAATAAAATCAAGGAAAAAGCCAGATAATACTACAAAACTGCAGTTGTTTTTTAAAAAAATAAATTCTGTGTCTTTATTCCTTGTGATAATATTTGAATATATATGGTTATGTATGAATTTAATATAAAAATCGATGTTAAGCATTAGGAATCCTATCACTACAAAATATTTATAACAGATATTTGGATGGCCCACGATGAATTAGGCACATAATAAACATCTTATTTATATGACTTGTGAATAACAATTTTTTGGTTAGCATTAGCTTTGGGTCACCCGAGGTTAAGGCTGCATCTGTTCATTTCATTTGCCCCGTCCTGATCTAAGCTTCCCAAGGTCAAGCTTGAGGGACCTGCACGTGAAGGCTACATGGGCTGGTTAGCCAAGGATGGCAAATTAGAGTGAGGGAGTGGGAAAAAAGAAGAGCTACGGCACGGCCACTGCGGGTCAGAGAGGCAGGGGCGCAGCTGTCAGGCAGGGCCCGGGGCTGCAGGTCCCGGAGGTCAGGAGAAGCTGTGGCTGTCCAGGCCCCTGGGATACAGCAAGTTAAATCCTAGTGGAAAGAGTCCAGTAATAAATAAAATAAGTTGGTAACTCACGCACTATGATAAAAACTAAAAACAAAAAAAGTCAGATAAGAGGAATCTGTTGTATCTGTTTCGAGGATTAGGAGTTAATAGGATGGTCGATCTGCCTACGGTTCTAGGTAGTAGCCGAGCTTCTCTCTAGTCTACAAGAAATTGTATCCTCTATATGAGTCGGTCCCATGCTTTTAGGGTCAACAGAACAATTTCTACAGCCCTGAATTAAAGTTAAATTTCTGGAACCCTTAGCGATCCACCCACTTTTCAACACTGGACTGACAAAAGGACTGCATGGGTCCAGAAATGCATTGTTTTATTTTAGCTACCTTTGAGCAACAGCAGTTGGTTATATATTCCCTCTGTATATTTTTTATTCTGGGCAGGAGAGAATGCCTATGGTAGAATGGAGATTTCATAATCTCTTAAACCTCAGGCTTACTGGGTTCTTCCTATAAAATATAAGGAGATAAAAGGATACCATGCTGAGTCTACAAGCAATATTACTCTCAAAAAGATACTCACCTTTCCTCCATCTGCATTATACTCTTTTTCGTCTCCTTCCAAGAGTCTGGCTAGGCCAAAGTCCGTGATTTTCACGTGGTTTGGAGATTTCACTAAGACATTTCGGGCTGCCAAGTCGCGATGAACAAGCCGCTTTTCTTCCAGATACATCATTCCCTGAAAAACACCAAGTTCCCCAATGATAGTCAGTTAATGCCTCATCTTTTCTGTTGATTTAAAAGGAGTTTCTTAGCATTCAGTTTAAAATGCTTAATTTCTCGAAGTGAAGCAGAATCCTGGAATATTTTCAAAATGAGGGGAAAAACCTGGGATAGAAAAGCAAATGACAAACAGCTTTTGGCCATTTCTCCCAGAATTCCTATAAAGAAGAATAAATTACCTGCACACAAGCTAAGTGTTAGATCATTTCCCCCCCAGAGACTTGATATTCTTTTGCAGACACTTTCATCACTGAGGTGTGCAGGTGTCTTAGTAGATAAGCTAGCATACATTTGGACCGATCCACATATCCCTAATTGTTTTCTTCTTAATAACTCCTGTGTCATGTCATCTCCCCCATATATACCTGCTCCAAACAAATACACCTACACATAATTTTAAAAGGTATTTCGTATAAAGATTTAATGGTGCCAAAATCACCATCATAGATTCTATCAAGGCTGGAGAATTAGATTATTCTTATTAATTATGCAAAAAATGAAGTATACCCTAGAGTCATTAAACGTCTGTAATTTTAAAAAGGCTTTGATGACATTAGTAGTAATTATAAGAACACACAAGTGAAATTACATAGTTTTAATGAACCTCAAATTAGCCTTTAATATGTTGACTTCATGAAACACACAGGGTAATTAAAAGTAAAATATATTGCTGATTGCTAACAAGAGATATAGCTGGCTCACCCTGGAATATACACGTACACATATGTATCTATAAGTATAGATACATACATATAGAAATATGCATATATGTTATATGTATATGTCATCTATGTAGACATAACATATATATTAGTATCTACACAGATTGTTAAAGTTTCATAGAAGCAATAATTATTGTTACCTCAGTAGTAGGGAAACTAAGAATCATTATACACTAGCTTCATGGAAAAGTTTGATATACAACCAAGGAAATGAACTCAGAGGCCTATAGTGAATATATATTTTTTTAATAAACATAGTTTTATTAAAGAGTTAGGGGGGATCCTTTATTGGAGGATTTCAGTGGCAAAAAGAAAAAGCTGTCATTCAAAAGCAAATCAGAATTATTATAAATGGTTAACGCATACTCTCATGCCAATTGCAAATCAATGCTTTTGGCAGTTAACATTACAACTGAAGGACTTTGAAGGATTAACGTTTCTGATATCAAAACAAAAGCTGTGGAAAACAGACACATAAATCACACAGGTCAAAAAATTATGAACCGTGTACCCAGTGTAGTGTAAAGAGAAGATTGCTTCAGACAGCATCATGAGCCAAACTCTATATAAATGTTCATGAAACACCACCAGTGGAGATAGCGGCGGCTATGGTCCAATCAGTCAGTAGCCGGGTGACACCACATGTATTAGTGTTCTCTGAAATCAGCCCACGACTGGGATTTATGGGGGTTTTGCCCTCTTTCCTAAACTTGCTTTCTATTTGATTATTCCAAACTGGAAATTCCTAGAATGAAGTGAATCTGAAAACAGGCAGCCCTTAGGTGACTTGAAGGATCAAAAAAATATATATTGCCTCAGAGATAAATTATTATCATTAATTTTGTCATTCTAAGAAATGTCCACAATAACATTCATTATTCTTTTTTACCACCTTCATATCAGAATATGGGAAGCATGTTGGCAACAGGTTAATATTCAGACCCACACACAACCATAGAACACAAATGCTTATGTGCCTAGCACTGTGCTAGACACCAGAGAGACAAAAAAGGGTCAAAGTCTATGCATTAAAGGAGGACAGAGTTAAATTCATAAAGTGGGCAGATGTGGAATACAAACTCGAGTGGATCGGTGTGATGCATGCAGGCATTTAAGCGGAGCTGCATCGTAAGGACCGTTTGTAGCACAGCCCAGCAAACCTGCATGAGAGGGAGGCTTCAGAGAGATGCCGGCCCCAAGTCAGGTTTGAATAGTAGCCACCCGTTGGACAAGATGAGGGCAACACTGCAGATAGAAAGGGCAAGTGCAGGGCATCAATGACATAATTCTGTATTTCTGAAAAATTAGGAATAAGGGAAAGGGAGCGGTGAATGGAGAAACTGAAAAACTAAGAAGAGGCTACATCCAAGAAGGGTCCCGTCCATCCTACGGTAGAGAACTTGGCCTTGCATTCCGTGCAGCATTCAATGTGGTGATGCAGAAGTTGATTTAAAAAGGACAGTGAGACAATGATCGATAGTGTCTTGGTGCCAGGATAGAGGCTAAATGGGCCACAAATATGGCTAAAGTCAGGAGCCACTGCCACAATCCAGAAGAAAAGGGGTGAGAGTGTAAAATCCAGGTTGCATATAGGCAGTCCATGAGCTACATCCGTTTTTCATATATGTATATGTTTTTAGCTCCCATACCAGGCAAGGTTCAAACATCCTCTTTAGCTAGTTATTACATGTACCCCATTGAGGGCATCTGGTCTTCAGTTTCAGGATCTCACCCTTCTGCTACTATGCTTTATGACATCCATCCAGCTCCTACATAGGGTGTGTGAATCTTCAACTAAACTAGGCCAGAAGGAATGTTAGGAAGCAGACAATTTCCAGGTGCATTTATAAAATAAAATAATTATCCCAGGTAACTGACTGAATAACAGAGGATAGTAAATAATGATTCCTATAACTAAATATCATCCTAAAGGAAATACCATGTATATATTTCTTCAACATGTGCAGGAATGATGGTGTATGCTGTACCAATAGGGAACTAACACTCACCAAGGCTAATGACACACTCTACATTACAAACAAAATTTCAAAAACTCTGAAAGGTCTTTGAAACTCTATACACAAACCTCAGCAAGTCATACAGTATCCTGAACCTCAATAATATTTATCCAGGAAGAGTATATTCTTCAAAATAATGAAAACTCAATTCAGGAAATCAGATGATAATCTCTATACGATTTTCCCCGCCCACCATTAAAAGAAATAAAAGAAATACAAACAGAAGCATTTATGTCATTACCAAACCATCAAAGTACATTTGTATGGTTGCTGTGTAACTATGAAACATCACTGTACAGACGCACACTTTCAAATCCTTAATTTTGAATGCCACCTTAGTTCTATTTTCACATCCTGAATTAGAGTGTTGAATCGTCTATGGATTGCTAACTACAGGTTTCTCCACATCACAGTCATTAAGATAGGATTTTCTTACTGGAAGTTCTCATTAGAGTCATATTCTGTGCTAGATTCCTTCAAAATGAAATCACTCCTTAAATCAGAGTGTGATGCAATTATGGAGGCAGACAGTTATTAAAAGGAGAAAAAATAAACTGATGTCCCTTAAAGTTCAAGGATGGTTAAAGAAGAATCATTATGATAGAGGGATGCTGCATTAATTAAAAATAAACCTCTTACTCTGCCCTGTAGCAACTCCCATGTCCTTACCATGGCAGCTCAGGTGGAGCACATTATGGGAACAGTGACAGTGACAACCACAGCTAACACTGACTGAGTACTTAGAACATGGCAGGCATTAAACTAAACACTTCTACATCGGTAGGTTAACTTAGTCCTATGAGATGCATACTGATTTCATCCCATTTTAAATATGGGAAAACCAAGGCTAAGGGAGGCCAAGGTACTTGCTCCAAGTCATCTATCTAATGAGTGGTAGAACATGGATTTGATCCCTTGCAGTGGGACCCAAGTCTGCACATTTAAACCTACTTCCTTTCTCAGTGGGTCACAGGGTCATCTGGGCATGTAGAAATCAATGTACACAGTGAAGTCATATAGCTTTAAAATATTCTAGTGCTTTTGCAGAAAAAAATGTTAGATATTTCTCTGACACTCAGGGCATAATGCAGGTGATTGAGTTGTTTGCATTTATATTTAAAATACAGCTAAATTATAGAATCTTTTATAAATAGCAGGAATGTGAATTGTGTAAATTGGAAACTCGGTTCTTGCTTTGGCCCCAGGGTATACAGGATGTGTAGTGGGTTCGAGCGCAGATTCTGGAGTCAATTGCCTGAATCAAGCCTCAGCTCTGCCATGTTCCAGCTGTGTGACTCTTGCAAGTTAATTAAAACCTCTGTCACTCACTTTCTTTATCTCTGCAACAGCCATAACAGCACCTATCTCACAGGTTGTGGTGAAGATTAAATAGATTAATATATGTAAAGCACTTAAATAGTAACTGGCATGTAGTAAGTACAGAACTAGCATGTTTTCATTATTGTTCCATAGATGGATATAAATAGTCCTAGTGTGCACAAGAATCTCTTACCCTCATTAACTTGAATTGCCTATTTCAGAAAATCTGTGAACCTCAACTAATAGATCACAGTAGGTATTCAATACATGTTTGCAAATGATGATAGATATACCCATAACCTACTCATCATTATTAATGTGTAGATCAAAATCTGAGAATCATTGCTGTTCAAAGTATTATTTTAATAATGATTTGCCTGGGGATGCTGTCATCTAAAGAGAAGAAAATTTAAGGAATGTATTAAAAGATTTGGTGCCCTCCGTAAGTACATTACAAATTCAGGCATTTAGTGAAAATAAAGTTTGTGAACAAGAAAGGTTGGAAAGTTTTCAATGATGGAGAATATTTTCCATGAGTAAATAAAACAGTGGATCTGTTGTACCAAAGTATCTGCCTTTTATCACTCAGCACTGAGGGGAAGTTTTGGTAGATGTGTTTTAGGGGCATTTTGTCTACTTCTTGATCTAGGTGCTATGAGTCTGATTTTACAGAAACTATTCAGAACTTACCATTACCCAAACCATTCATAATTTTGCCATTTTCATACTTGCTCTGTATGCTATAATAAGCTTTCAAAGAATGTTAACTTATGTTCTGTTTTTCTCATACCTCTTAAAATGTGCATCAATACATACAAACTAGCTAGGAAAAGTCAAATATTACTCCTGACTTTCCGAAATGCACTTTAATATAAAATCCAAAGATAATTTTATTACAATTGAATTTAAAGTTTTAATCTCTGGTAAGAATCAACTCGTATAAACTGCTCTATAAAAAAATCAGTGACTCCATTTTACAATACTGGTATTGAAGAACACCTAGCAATGACCTTCTTTTCAATCTTATGATATTTGAGTCAGGCTGTCTAGCAAACCCGCATTATTATTGTTTTAATTCAATGTGAAAATGTATTCTGCCCAGCTGCAGGAAGCTAACAGAAGTCAAGAGAGAACAGGCTATTTCTGACAATAAATATTTGCTTCCCATATACAGACCATGCGACAATTTCATGAAACGTGTGGAGCTAAAAATTTCAAGCTGCAGTCAGCTCTCACAGGCACTAATCTCTGGAGTTAGCAAGAGTGCTTTTTTTTTTTTTTTTCCTTTTTCTCAGTTTTCATTCTAATAACCTGAAGCTTTCTTAATAACAGGAAGTTTCAGGAAAGCTGGCTTCAAATGAAAATCGCTCCTCTTTTCTACCTTTCCTTCTAAAAGCAATTCTATCCCTGAGTAAAAAATCCAACTATAATTCTCTCTACTCTTAGGGCTAAAGAGATGAGTGTGTTCAATGGAAGAAAGGGACATATTTTAATGAAGTAACTGACTTTATCCAAATGGTGAATGAGGGAAACTAAGGGGGCTCTGTAACTGAATCAACCAAGAAGTCTTCTCAACCAGCCAAAGCTGGTTCACAGAAGAGCAGAAAGAACACAGAGCTGACTGTTGCATGATAGGAGTCCCGGACGCATCACTCCTAGGTTCATTTTACCTCTCCTATAAAAGTGACAGACTGGCCTAAGTGATCTCTAGCTTTAAATTTTTATTCCATGATAGAAGGAACTGTAAAATATATCTATCTAAAATATTAAATTCCGGTCCAACAATGGACACAGAGAAGAGGAAAGAATGAAGTCGACCAGATGCTTCCCTTTCAATGTTGCTCGAGAGCCATGAATGTGTTTTAGTGGAAGACCGTTCAGTGCACCAACGTTTAAGGTGCCAGACTAGAGATAAACCTGGCTCCTTACTAGCTGCATGACCTTGGTCAGCTTGTTTGTATTTCACTTTCCCTATCCATTGGCTGGGGATAACGGCAGTACCTACCCCGAGGACCGCCTTGAGGAGTCAGTGCCATATGTTTGTAAAACACCCAGAGCATCCAATATTCTGAGATACCCTGGTTTGCTAAATAAACAGACAGCCTCGGCTTCATCTCTCTTATTAAAAATACTATTTGACCACGGAGACAAAAGGGTAGGCCGCCCCGGGTACTCGGCAGTGCCTGCTGAGGGAGCCTCTGTTTCTCACGCTCTTCGCCTCTGCCTGCTCTCCTGTCACTTCTCAGAGGCGGGAAGCAGGTTCGCTTGGCCGTCCGAGGCTGGCCTGGAGTTAATCATGGTTCATTCTCACCTCTTCCAATGGCACCTGTGATCTTCAAGAGACTCGGCCAGGTTGCAGTTTTTAAGGAGCTTTTGAATATTGAAGACAACAGAATTTCTGTCATTTTAATAATGTGCAATGAAAAGATTGCTTGTTGCTATTTGAAACACGTTTTTCACAGAATGCCAATACCAGATGAGAGCATTCACACGCATGTGTGCACACACACACGCACACGCACACACACACACAAATACAGCAGATGCTGTGATGTGCCACCCAGAAACCCCTGCAGGACCAAAGTACTGACGCTCCCAGCTGCTGGCTGTGTTGGCTGCTGATGGCTCTCGTCAAGGTTGCATCAGCTCTGAGGCATTGCAACCCCAACCCAACTGTGAAGGGAGTCACGTTGTTGGAGTTCCCCCCTTTCACAGAAGGCAGCTACATTCAGTAATTAGTTGATACAGGGTTACAAAGGCCATCCCCCCTTGGATATGACAAGCTTTTCTGGTTCCAGGGTACCCCATGGGGTTGGATGGGACCTCAGTTACAATTTCACGATAGCCCAAATTTTCCCTGAACCTAATGCTGCTTTTCACTGCTTTACAGATATTGTTCCCGAGAACACTCACAGGATGACATCCTGCATGCAAATCAATCTCAGAGACCGTTTTCTGGGAGCCAACCTAAGGCAATGTGTGTGACTTTCTTCTTTGTTTTCTTTTACAGTCTCAGGAACACAGAATTTCGAGCTAATCATATTCTGTAATTCATGTGTGTGATATTATCATTGTTTCCTTCCACTGTCCACACCAATCTCATTATTCTATCCGTCATAAATATATACGACAGTGTGTTTAATGCATACCCTTCCAATCCATGCTCCATATTTTATTTACTTTTATCTATATTTTTTAAAAGGTGATTTTGTTATCTCTAATATATAAATAGTATTAAATTTAAATAGGATGGTGTTTTGCTCACTATGCTTTCTTTAGATTCAAACATGTTGCTATATGTAATCCAGTTTATTGCTTCTCATTGTTGCATTAAATTCTACACACAAACTCAGACATATACACACATAGAACACGGGCATGCACTGTCAATTTATTGTCTATTTCCCTACTGATGGGCACCAAGCTCACCTCATGTTTGCACAAATTGAATTGAGCATTTACACTATTTGTGCAATGCTATAAATTTGCTGAACCATATAAATAATATGCTATCAGCACTAACATTAGCATAGGAAAATTTGGACACATAATAATAGCAACAGTCACTATGGATGATACAACATAGAAATGTGTCTTATTATTTGAAAACACTGAAATCATATGGGGAAGACAAATATAACTGTGTATGTTATTATTACGTATGTTTATGTATATAAAGTTAACATTTATTTAAGCACCTTGAGCCACAGCACTGTTTTAAGTGCTTTATATTAGAAACTCAAAAGAACCCAAAGAGATCTGTCCTACTATCATTTCCATTTCAAGATGAGGCAACTAAGGACCAGAGAAGAAAGATACTTGCACAAGGGTCATGGTTAGTGCAGGACACAGCTTACAACAAACAAGACTTGACTGAAGGCAGTTGACTCCAGAGGCAATAATTTTACCATTATAGTCAATAGACTATATGAAACTAACCAAAGACAGCACATGTAACTGAATGATTATTATACAAACAAGCGGTGCTCTAAGAATTCAGTGAAATGAAAGCTCTTGTGCATAATAACCATTTAAGGCTTATAAACAGATCTCTTTAGTTTTCCTGGGTTCCCCTAGGGTGGTACCTCTGGAGGCATTTTATAAACCAACTGTTTATGAATTGAACTATGTATTTTTGACAATTTTTAGATTGCCTGCCATTTAACTACAGGTTTATAATTGCATTAAATAAATGATAAAACCAAAATTTTGTAAGGCTGTCCAAGCAGAAGCGATTTTTGTCTTTGTAGGTGGAACAAATAAATTTAAAAGGCTACAATGTTTATGATGGGATGGAGGAAAGCAAGCCCTGCAGCACTAGGCCAGACGCGGAAGGTGATGCTGGAATACCAGGGGGAGTGAATGCAGGCACCATTTACGGATGTCTGAAGCTAGCAGTGATAGCAGAATGTTTTTCTTCTTCTTTCCTACATTTTCTTCAAATATTTCTCCAAAAACTTCATTTACCACCCTACACAAACTTTTGGAAATTTTCATTGGAAGAATTTGCAGGTCAGCCGCCTTGGAACTCAAACTTCTCTTAAAGAACAGAAAAAATAAAATAAAATAAAATAAAATAAATAAAATAATAAATTAAAATAAAATAGAACAAGTAAACAAAGGAAGATTAAAAAGCATGTGTGAGAAGCCACCGCTTTCCTACTAAATAAATTGCAGGTAAAAGCTCAGTGGCCTGGATCAACAGAGCACTAACCACACTCCCGTTTTCCCCTCTCCCTGACCTCTTGCCAATATAATTACAGTGGGAGGAGTGAATTGTAGAGTGTCCACGCTCTCTCGGAGAAGTATACTTAAAATGGATTACTTCTGCTCCTTAGGCAGCTGATCAATAAAGACGTGGATTGCAATGAGAACAAAGATATATGTGGGCTGTAGTAGTTACCCTCTGTGTCTCTTAAGAAATTAATTAAAAATCAATGAAGTGTGCAACCTATTAATACAGCAACCTCTAGATAGAAGCTGAGCCTTTCTCTGAGCATACATGCTGTGCAAATACACTCAAACGCTATAGGGAGGAGGTTGAATATCTGACACCTTAGCTATAATTGAGCAGAAACAGATCATTCCTAGTATTCTGTGCTTTCACAGACTTGCATCTGCTGTCTGAAAGCCATAAGGCTCAATTAGTGGGAATATGTCTACAATTTTCCCTCTTAAGATAATTATATCAATTTTTATGAAGTATCCTCATTACAAAGCAAAACTTCTGCAATCATATAGAACTAAAGAAATGCAATGACTGTTTTCTTAAGTGTGGTTTACACATTTATGAGTTCAGGCAGTTGAGTTTAGTTGTAACTGTTGAATATTTTTAAATAAGTATCTTCCCAAGAAAAGAAGGTGAAATTTCTAGAACACTAAGCGCTCTCATGTGATTTGAACCAATTTAGTGTCCACATGTAACATATGTCGTTCACTTCAATTCAGACTCTGTCTTATCTGGGTGCCCACGGACCTGGTCCGATGGTGCAAACGCTTGCCCAGCACATGTAAAACTCACACGGTGGTACCCACAGACTTCCCATGGGAAGTCAGCTAGCTTCTTCCCAATTGTCTGCTTTCACCCAGGCTCCTCTGCAAAATCCTCAAAAGGGTCTGAACCAGAGCTTTCAGTTTTCATCTCAATCCCTCACAGCTGCTTTGGCTCACTTTCTAGCTTAACATCATCATAGTAGAGTCAGATATCATGGCATAATTATGGAAGGAGGATGACCTGTCCCTGTTTTAACTGGTATGTTGTCTTCTGGGTTTCCGCTATCTTCAGAGACACATACAGATTGTGTCACAGGAATTAACACAAATGTCACTATTTCTAGGCCCAACCTGCTTGTCCCTTAGAAACCTTTTCTAGGTATTTCTGGGGTTCCCCAGGGAGCCTCACAGATGTTCATAAATACTTTATTGGTTCTTTATCTCAAGACTCTTCACTGACACCTGCAGTCATTAAACCCTCAGCTTGAGCCCCCGAGAAAATGCTGGTATCTTTGCCCCCATGCACTTCCTGTCATTTCATCACCTTCTACTACCCTCCAACACACATGTGCACACGTGCACACACACGTGCGCATGCACTGAATCACCTCTTCTCTCCTGTAGCCAAAGAGAGTCCTTAAGGAACTTGACTCTGCTTGTCACTCTAGCTTCTTCCTCGGATGCCTCAGCTGGAACGCTAGGGCCCAAGCCAATCTGAACATTCTCTTGGTTCTCTTGTCTTTGCACTTACTGTTCCCTTTACCTGAAACACCCCCTCACCATGCACTGCTACATTCCTCCTACCATACTTCAGACAGACCTGGTTAAATGTAACACTCTCTTTGATCACAAATTATATGTCATTTCCTCCACAAAGCCTTCCGTCACTCCCAAGTAGCTTGTGTCATCCTATCATATGACTTCATAATGTCCAGTTTTCCCTATTTAACTCAATCTATCTATTTACTTAAACCTAAACCCTGAGATTATTCAGCATTTCTGTAAAACAATTTTCTGTGTATAACTTGATCAAATTTACTTTATAAAGCAGAAAGAATGTATATTTTATATTTATAAATTAGACTATCTTCTATGGTCAAGCTTTGGAAATACTATACAGCATGTTATGCAATGTTATCAGTTCTAAGAGTAGGAAAGAACCTTAAATACATCTGATTCCTAATTGAGCACTCATCTACTAACCTGATTAGTTTGTAACGCTATTTTTATGGTGATTAAACACCAAAGTGAGGGATAGATGTAGAAGGTTATGTTTTGGTTTGTTCTAATCCTAAAAGTTAAAGATTTAATCTGACCATCTTTCAATTCTTTTGCTTCAAACTCTTACGAATGATTAGCTTTCTGGAGCTGTGAATGGTGTGCTCCTGCTGAGATGACATACCTTACCCCTCCTCACACTTACCAATTCCAGCACACTTCAGACGCCAATAAACAGTAGTCCACTGATTGATTCCTCCTTCCCTCCTGCACCTATCCACCCATACTTTATCTATCGCCTTTGAATCAACAGGTTGGCAGAGAAGGCACGCACAGCAGTAATACTCTCACAAGCGTACGGTCTCATAACAATTAAAAGTAAAGAAGATAGAAAAAGGATAATAAATGTTTAATATTGTTGGAAGCAATTTTGTAATGATAGTGATGATTTTCAACATATTGTTCCTTTGCTCTTTTTTGATATCAAATACCTACTAATTTTCAAGCTTACTTGCACACAGTAAGTTGCAAATTGCTTAACGAATATTTTTACTTCCAGAAAACTTTGGATTTTTGCTAAATACTATCTATTTTTATACAAAGGTAGGGAAATCAGGGTGTTCCTCATGCATCCTGCCAAAACGGAATCTGAAAGCTGTCCTCTTTATTTGCATTCCTCTCCAGTTGACAGATTATACAGTTAATGCCTCACATAGAAGAAAGTTGAAAATGCGCATCCCACAACCCATGTTTTAAAGGGTCACTGTCAGCCCACTTCAGTTCACTTTTGACAGCTGAAAGAGAGTGGAGTACAATGATGGATGTTGGCTCTAGAACAAGGCTCCCCAGGCTTCAGTACCAGCTCAGCCACTCCCTGCACGCAGCTATCTGTGTGACCTTAGCTATGTTAGTTTCTCAGTTTGCCGGTATTTCCATCTATATATGGGAATAATAATAGAGCCTTTCTGCTTTTCTCGTAGGTTGATATGAAGATTAGATGAGCAAGTAAATGTAAAACTAGAATAGTGTCTGTTCAATGGTAACCAGCTTAAAAACAATCTCCCAAAAGACACGTTTTGGGGATGGCAAAATTTGGGTCCCCCTTGCTTAAAAGTCTTCTCAGCAAATATGCAGTTTTATTGCTCACAAGTTCTATCCACCCTTCACAAAATACTAGAACACAAGCACAATTCAATCAAGTTCTTTGTCACTTGATAAGAAGAACTGGCTTTCCTCCTCTCCCATAATGTGTTCCTCATTTCCATCTGAGATCTCGCCAGTACCTCCCTTGTCATCCATCATCCTAGCATGCACCTCAAAACTCCTCCAGCCTCTACCCATTACCCAGATGCAAAGCCACTTCCCCATAGCTACGCACTTGCTACGGTAGCACCCCATTATTAGTAGCAAAATCTATCTTAGGCAGCTCTGGCTGCCATAAGACAGTACCAGGGACTGGGTGGCTTAAACAACCCAGATTCATTTTTGACAGTCCTGGAGGCTGATAAGCTTTCTGGCTTGCGGATGGCCAATTTCTCATTGTGCTCTCACGTGGCAGAGAGGGAGGGAACAAGATCTTTGGTGCCTCTTCTCATCACAGCAGTAATCCCACCTTCATGACCTTATCTAAACCTAATTACCTCCACCTCTAAATACCATCACTTGCGGGTTACGGCTTCAATATATGAATTCGGGGGGACACAATCCAGTCCATAGCATTGGTGTCTTTTTTGAAAGCCAGTAGGTTGCAGTGGACTTGGGGTAAGCAAGGATTTGAGAAACAGTGGTCAACAAAAAAATGTGCTTTTTAAAAAAAGTAAATGAACAGTCACTGCTTTCTCTGAATCTACCCGCTACCCCAGTGCTGACCAATCAGTAGAGGCATGGCCTTGACCACGATCCTAACTCCCTTAGTCACCACGGTTAATGATTTTTCCTCTCTATGACCCATCCCCTAGAAGCCATCGGGAAGCACAAGCTACCTGTGGCTCTAGCCGTGGCTCCATCTCCTTAATAAATCTTTACTTTCTTGGCTGCAAACTCCTGTTCGTGTCTTACTGAGCTTTGATGCACGCAGGCAAATGAACCCCTTCAGTCCAGTAACACTAACTTTAGGGAGACTACAGACCTTTTATCAACCACTGAAAGAGTAGTACAATGAAGTAACACCCACAAGCCAAGGAGCTAAATATATGGATTTAATGAAACTGGTCACCTTGGGTTATGAAAATCAGTGGGTTTATTTTGCTGTCAGGGAGAATTTATTTGAATCATAAGTTCTATATTTCTTTACAATTGTAATAATGTTTGGCAAAGTTGGACTACCTTTATATGGCTTCACAGTATTCAATTTCATTTTAAAAACATTTAATGCAAATTTAATACTTTTATCTTTTATGAGAAGACTTAGCTCAGTCTGCAATAATCACTGTATTAACATTTTTTACCCATTCAAATAGTCCAATTCATTATTACAAAAACAGCAAGCTTCCCAAGCCTGTCATTAATTCCTACTGTTTTAATTACAAGAAAAAAATACTCTATGGAAGGCTTTCGTGGATAATGACACTGTAAACACAATCTTATGCAAGGAAATGAAAATAAAATGAAATAGTTTTTTTTCTACATCAATATTCTGGTAGCAATACCATGTTTTTTGGCCAAAAAAAAAAAAAATGTTAAAATACAATGATACTTTCTTTGAATTTAGTTACATAGAGCCTACTTGAAACTATATGTTAATTTCAACCATTCGGAAACCCACAAAAGCTACATTCAAGACCAATATTTTTATAAAGCAACTCTCCATCCATTAGGATTAGACAGATTATTTTTCTTACTGAATTCCAACCAAACTTACTTTCTGCTCTGTATATTGTGACTGCAAGTAAATGACTGTATCAGGAGACCAAAGCTATTCAAACCTGAAAATAAAGTGCTACCTTAGATTTACCAAAAAACAAAATCCAACTTTTGACACCCATGATTAGTAGAATGTTTACAGCAGAGTCTTTACAAAACCGCGCACTTCATTTAGCATATAGGTTTCAAGGAATGTGGCTGAGGTTTTGACAAGTGAGGAGAACTTCCACAGTATATATTTGTTTAGCCTTATTATTATCATTTTATGTTTAATTTAAATCAGAATATATCACTGGGGGAGACTCTTCTGAATTTTCCATCCCAGAGAAGTTGAGTTTTAATCCCAGTACTGTTGAAGAATCAATAACGGGAAAAATACTCTAGCAGTCACTTAACAATCTTCTAGAGGTGACGGGCAATTGTGCACGTGCACGTCCACTGAAATCTATGCAACAACTATACACACACATACAATGCCATGCAGACTGTGATTAATGCTATACTGGAGGTGCAAAGACCTGTGCATACATGGGGGTGAAAGATGAAATCCAGACGGAGTATTTAGCGATGTTTGTTAAAAAAAAGTGAGACTTAACATATATCTTGAAGGACCAATAAAGCTTAGGAAAATTTTTTAGTAGAGCTACACTGCATTAAAAAGTACACTTGTTTACTCTTTGGAGATTAAACACAAGGATAGGTAAAAATGTTTTTTGAAACAAGGAATTACTTTAATAAAATGTTTAAAATAGGTATGTAGATCTATGTTGGATGTCTGTTAGCACTGAGGTCATATATTGTATATCTTCTTCTGAGAGGTTAGTTCACTAAATATATGCAGGACTAAGAATTGTGAGAGAGTTAAGAAAAAAATAAAGGCACCTTTCTTATTCTTACAATATTCAAACTCTTGTGGGACAAGCTATAATGTTCAAGTATACATATTCAATGTCTTTCAGTGTTCCCAATTAAAAAGATGGATCATAAATTTATAAACCACTATTCTATTTACACATCTAGCATCAAATTTAATCATCTTTGTGAACTAAGATTATTTTTGTCTAGATATTAATATCCACTAATACCTAATAGTGCATTCCACACATAGAGTTTGGTAAATACTCTATGTTTAAGTAAATTATTGGTGATAGTATTTCTGAATTTCTATCAGAATCACCTGGCAGAACTAGACAGAATTTAACTTATAAACAATCTGTGTTTTTATGCTATTACAGTATTTTCCTGAAATGCTTTAGATGGTATAGTATTACCAACAGAATATTGAAAATGATATGAAAATAAGATGTTTCCTCAAGGGTTTAACTCTTTTATAAAATCTAATATTTTGAATTTAATAGTCAGTCCAAAGTTCAACTACTATTTTCATCTATTAACATTTTCAGCTGAGGCATAGTTTATGAAATTAGCAAGTGGTTATTCGTTATAATATAACTGTAAATTGAGCTATAACTCATGAACGTGTTAATTGTTCTTTTCTGTTGAGGACAGGAGGTCATATCCACTTTTAAACTGAACAGAAAAAGTTCATGCACAATCTGGGTCAAACCTGAGCATGAAACAGGAGGCTCACGTACCATCTGTGAAGACGTCGCTGCCTCCCTAATTAATATGTATCAGGCATTACAACCCATTTCATTACTGAAGACGAGTTATAAAATATAAGTTGAGTGTAATAAAATAAAGCTCATTTAATGGAAATGAGAAATTACAGACAGGAATACTGTAGATATTGGCTACAATACTCTTTGGCTAAAGAAGGGTAACTTGATTCCCACATACGGCAGAGGTCTAGATGGGCGTGTGCTCTAGAGGACAGGAGGGCCGTCTAGGGAACCGGTGATCATGCCGGCAGGGCTTGCAGAGGGCCTACTGTGTTCTGAGCGCTGTGACACACCAGCAAGGATTTACATAATGTTAAACCCTCACAGAGTATTTGTTAAGTGATCAGCTCTGTCGCACACACTTTACACAACAACCCCACGAAGTACGTTTACGATTATTTCCATTTTACAGATAATGAAACTGAGGCATGGAAATATTAAGTGACTTTGCAAAAGACACATAATAAGCAATATAGTTGGAATTTTAACTAGGCAGTTTGACTTCAGGTCTAGGGAATGGCATAGGAAAAACTGAAGTTAGAGGGATTATGAAGTTTGGCGGGTCTCTAAGAAATCCAATGTGGCTGGGCAGAAATAACGAGATGGGAGCTGGGTGCGAGATAAGGCTAGACGGGTCTACAGAGACCAACCCACAGCTCAGGAATCCATTTTCAGGGTTTTTACTTTTGTCCTGAGGGTAATGAAAGTCCCTGGGTGTTTCAACCGGGGAAGGCTGGATTATATTTTGAGCAAACCCCACTGACTATAGTGTGCAGGACTTACTAGAGAGAGGAGATGAAAATGAAGATCAGAGCTAAGAGGTGGTTTCGGGGTTCGCATGAGAGACGATGGCAGCCTGCACTGGGGGGGGGTAGTAACGGTGGCAGAGCTGATGGGTAAGATATGTCAGAGCTAACCTCAGCAGCAGTTAATATCACATGTAATAGGAACATGGGAGCGAGGCGGTGTCAAAGATAACTTCCCATTTTTAGTTGGTGCTGCTGACGAGATGATGATATATGCAGGGCTAGTAGCTTTTACATTATTCAGGTTTCCGCTTAAATCTCCTCAGAGAAGCCTTCTCCAACTCTGACCTAAAATATCACCCTCCTCTCTGTAAGCCTCTAAATCCCTATCATGAGTTATTTTTCTTTACAGCACTTATGATTACTGACAATAGATAAGCATATTATTTATTTACCTGCCTACTGTCCGTTCCACTACCTGTAATGAAAGTACCCTGAGGTCAGACGGCTTGTCCCTCGTGTTTAAGTTGAATTCTCCACCCTTGAGAACAGGGCCTTGCACATCACAGGGGGGCAATCAGTTTTTGTTGAATGAATACAGGAATGGGAGGAAGAGTCCCCAGAAGAGTGAAATGATTAAAGCTGTGGATATGCAGGAGATCCCGCCCCAGAAACCAAAGGGAGGAGGCAAAAAGAACCACTGGGGGAAAAATGAGATGACAAATTAGGGGGACAGGAGAAGGTCCAACAAAGAGCAGTGCAGAGAAAATCCAAGGGATATATCACTTAAAAAGTGAAACGATAGGCAACGTTAAAGCTAGAAAATCAGTATGAGAAGAGGGGTGCAGAGATGCTACTGGAGGTGAGAGGCATTTGGGTCATCTGTAGTGCTCCTGACTGAAGTTTTGCCCAAGTGTTAGGGAGAGAAGACGGGCTAATGGCTTGGGGAGGGAATTGGAGATGAAAATGGGGAGAGAGCACGTTTCATCTATTGTTTCGAGAGGTGCGGCTATGGAGGAATGGAGGGAGGCCTGGCACCAGTGAGGGATGGACAGAGAGACGCAGAAAGGAATAGTAACGATAGAGATACTGATGCAAAACCCAGAGACGCTTCTCGAAGGTGGTCATGAGAATCTGGTCAAGAGCCTCGCCCAAAGAGAACTATTCTTAGTCAGGGAAGTGGGTGGTAAGAGAAGAGCAAAGGTGGATAGAGGAGCACATAGAACCCAGCGTATGGACTAAGCTACATTAAGCTGGTTTAAGCAACAAGATCAGAACTAAATGCAACTTCTCGCAAAGCTTCCAGGTCAGCAAAATTGTTCATCCCCTGGAGCTAACTTAAATAATGTATCCTAGACTCATGCTGCACAACTTAAGGCTACATAAAAGTACCCTGTCTCAAAATAAGATTTAGAAAGAACTATTACTTGATAGTTTCAAGTAGTAGTTGTTAGTGCCTAACTTAAGCAGGGCATATAGTGGGGACTCAAGAAGTATTAGGTATTGGAAGTGTGAAATTAGCAGGAGTAAAATTCTATTACCTAAAGGCTTGGCTTGTTTTCTCATACCGTAGCCATCAGATTTCACTAGGAGTAGTACTCTTGGGAAACTTTTTTTTTTTTGTACTTCTTTTAAGTGACATTCATCTCAAGAAACGGTTCTGAATATATACCACGTATTCAGAACTCAAGCACACGTAATTAAACCTGAGTTACTGATGAACACACATATTTCTGCTTAAGAAGGAATTACATTTTTGGTTTGTGTTTCAGGTAATAGCATTTTTAATAAAAATATATAAATAGATTTTTTTTCTTCCTCTTTTCCATGTATGGAAAAATCAGTATTGCCCCATATGTTTTTAATGGATCAACTAAATATTGATACCCACGGAAAATAATAACAATGAAGTAGCTTTATAACCAACTACCTCAACTTACAGCACATTATCTATATGAATATGGTATTGGCCAAATGAAGTCATGGTAGGTAAATATTACCAAAGATTTCCCTCAAAATCTTCATGGGTTATGTATTTCATAGTATAAGATCCTTATTACATTTCTTTTTTTTTTTTTTATTCCTGACCTGAGGATTTTTTTCCATTGCTTTTCAGAGAGAGTAGAAAGTGGAGAAAAAGAGAAAGAAATATTGATGTGAGAGAGACACATCCAGTGATTGCCTCCCACACGCACCCGGACTGAGGCCAGGAATGAAGCCTGCAACCGAGGCACGTGCCCTTGGCTAGAATCAAACCCACGGCCTGTCAGTCTGAGGGACGACACTGTAACCACTGAGCAAAACCGGCTAGGGCCCTAATTACATTTCAAAGACCTCAAACTGGTAGGAAATCTCACTGAGTTTTTCCTAAAATAATGTTACCAGTATTCGTGTCAAATAATTTGATATCTCTAATAATACTTTATGAATAAAGCACAATGAATATAGACATAAAATTGTATTGTACAGCAAAATGTGTATGATTTCATCTAAAAATGTGACAAATAATTAAAGATGTCCCTCAGAGTGTTTTAATTAGAAGACATTAAAATTTTAATTTACAGCATTTTCTTTTCATCTTCTATAATACATTAAACTCATGCAATTCATCTTTAATTTATTTTCCCTAATACTAGATTTCAAGGAGAAAATTTGTAGCCTAGCTTCCCAATGACTTGCTGTTGCTTTACTAATTGTCATATGTGTCTTTTTATTCAAGGAGCCAGATAATGGCTTTAACAATGAGATGGTAACACCTCAAGAAAGGGGCACATTAACATTTGATTAAATAAAAAAATTATACTGCTCTCATTTACTAGGAGTATAATTAAATTCATATCTTTAAAAGTTTAAGGTCTCCAAAGTCCTGAGCTCATTTTAAAAGTGTGTTAAAGATACCAAAACAGTAGCTAATACTCAGGGCCGCGACATCTCACAACTCTAGAGAGCACTATTCACATACAGAATTGTGGTCCATTTAATTTTACCATGCTTATAACTCCTCTTGCAATTTCCCCCATGTCCCCCTTTTCATACTCCAGTTCTCTTCACTACCTTCTCTAATTAATTATCATTTAACAAAAAGAAGAAAACAAGGGAAACGGGAAAGCACGAGAGAATTAATAGGGTACAATGTGTTTTTTACTGCATCTACTAAGCGCATTTTCAAATGAAAGGCTCTAACGTTTCCCTAAATTCATGTCATTGCATTAGCATGCTTTGGATCTTAACTTCATAGACACGTGCTATCAATCATACTATTATCTCATTCACGAGGAAATAGCAGAGAAGCAGACATGGATCCCAGGACAGAAGCTATATTTTGAGTTGAGTCAGGCTCACTGACATTAAAAATGTGTCTATGGCAACTAAACCATCTGTCCGCTTGCTGTTTTGTAGAGAGCTGTTTTTCGGCTTTAATGCACCTGTACATCCCATTTCACAAAACTCACTAATACTGCTTCAGAGAACCGTCTAGGACAAAAACCTAAACCACTAAAGTTCAATAATAGCTATAGGAACAGTAAAAATACAAAAACTCTACATATTCTCACAAGTGGAGAAAGCCCAATAATTAACTAGATAAATACTAATTTAATTAGAGTACACATGTCTCTAAATAACTTTAAGAAAAGATTGCAATAAAACCTCCAAACATTTATCTACAAGTGTACTGTGTAGTTTTCCCATCATTTTTAACTAGTAAAATACACACATCAGCATTTTTAATGGGGTTAATATCATGGATTAATATTAGAATAAATCCAGCCTTTTCTTGTTGCGTTAATATGTTTTGTTAAAAATTATGCATTGATTACATATGTAAAATATCTTCCTTCAAGCATAGTTGGAACCTGAGAATACTTATGTAGAGTATATGAATTATGACCTATTAAGACTGAAGAGCTTATGAATAACAGCTTAGGAGGTATCAAACAGTAAAATATTTTAGTTATATTAAGACATTACAAAGTTGAAAATCCAGTTTATTCAAAATCCACGGATTTGCTCACGTGGTGTTTCCTACTGCTTAGGTCACAGCTTGCATGTAGGAGATGTGGGACATATTTTGAAAATCAGGTCCCCAACCCACCGATGCTAGAAGACCTCGGGCATGAAGATTCCTAGGGCAGACGCCTTTGTACCCCCACCCCCTTTCTTTTAGTTTTAAAGATTTTTTAGGTGACGGGAGTTGATGCAGGAAACCAGAATTTTAAGGAATACACATGACAAGAGGAACTTATGAAGGTTGCCAGCCAAGGGGTTATTGGTTTCATTTTGAACCTCACATCTCCCCCTTCCTGTTTTAATTGGGGTCATTGTAATTGATGTTAGTTAGCGTCCGGGAGGAGAGACCATGAGCGCTCCATTAGCCTTCTTGGGACAACAAGCAAAGGTAGTGACTTTTCCTTTTAAGCACAGACTATGGCCCGCTCTCACTTGGCTTGTCACCAGCTTCCCGCCGGGACGGCTCTGTCCCCTCCCTCTCGTAAGGGGCCGGCTGGCTAATCAGCACACAGCATGTGCTGTCCACATCGCCTGGCGAGTTCTGAAACAGTTTCCTAAATAGCACTCTAATATTCTATGAACCATTCTTTTGCTGAATGAGGGCCACACTGTGTTTTATCCTCAATGATGCCCCTTCAGTGTCCTTTTTATTTCTGCCTCCAAAAAACTTCATTAGCACAATGAAACAGAGATCACCCTGTCTAATATGACCATCCCTTTCAGTGGAAAATACTCTTACACAGACAGCTTACATCTTTTGAGTGTCTGGAACAAAATTCAGCATTGCAAAATCTACTATGGACTGCAAGCTGCAATTCTTTAAAGGGATTATAATCATTCCTACCAGATGATTCGAGAAAGTATTTCTGAAGGTAATTCAATGGGCTTGTCATGTGAATGCCATCATATTGTGCGCATTGCAGGGGACAATGGGTTCACAGGAGTGCTTGACAGCTCTCTGAGCAGTAGGTGGCAGCACTGTTCAGCTGTCCTTTGTGTGTGTGATTTTTTTTTTGTGGTTGGTTGGTTGGTTGGTTGGTTGGTTGGGTTTTTGGCCAGATGAAATCAGTTTCTTTCCCACCAGAACCAGACAAAAAAAAGGGAGGGGAGGGAAGAAAGCTTCAAATGTCTATATGCCTACATATAAAGCCCATATAGATTTCTCATAATTTGGGAGTACAAGTTAAAATGATTACCTGAGAACCAAAATCACATAAAAAAATGTTCATAATTATCATAGTTTTTTTCTTAGTTTAGTCATATGTGATTGATTCCTTTTTATTTTGCCCTACTTTACTATTTGGAGTAAAAAAAAAAAAAGACAAAAGTGAAGTCTGTCCACAAGTGCAGCGCTCTGAAATGAGTGCTTCTATAGCTTTAGTTTTTACCAATTTTAAGATATAATTCTTTTTTTGTGTTTTCTCAGATTCTTCACAATTTACATACACCTAATTTTATAATTCCACTAGTAATGACTTTCCTTTGAGTGATTTTATTAAAGAGCAGCCATAAGTTTCAGCCAATTCACAGAATGGAGTTTCAATTTCTTGAAGGTTCAGGCATTTAAACGTATGGTGATCTGCTTTGTTTGTTTCACTTAGTATCACACATCCACATATATACACACTTATCCATGTGCAAATCAAATGTACAAACTTATTGTGTATAAATTCACGAGGATCATGCATTTGGGAAGCCACCTATGACAACTGAGGAATTTGAGGTAAGACTCTTCTTTCAAATTTAATATTTTTTCATTTTGTTAAGTGGGTGATACCAACAGCTACCTCACAGGTTTGATGTGAGAACAGAATGGTATACAGTATATAAAACATTCTGTAATAAGAATTACTGTTTGCTTTTAAAATCATTGTATGCCCATCTTTCCACTAGGCAATAATCTAGTCAAACAATGTAAGAATATTACATGATTTTTTATTCTCAGCACTTAGCACAGTGTCATACATGCTTTAAGCAGACAAAAAACAAATATATTTCTGTATCAATGAATAATTGAGTTTGTAATGTAAATAAAGCTGATTTGGATTTTACTCCTAACCTTCATAAATTGAGATTATAGCATCTACTATCACAGCCTTTCATGCCACTGCTAGACACCAAATCACGAGTTAGAGGGGCCTCTCTGATCCAGTGTCAGTCCTAGGTTCATCCACTAAATTTCACACCATTTATAAGCCACTTCGGATCCTTTTGCCTCGCTTGTCTCCTGGGCCTTGGGCATTTTTCGATTCTGGCTGCCACTGAGTGACCAAGCAGGTTAGGGTGGGACCATCAGCAGGTGCTTTGCTTCATTCTCACTCAAAACACCTCCCCCTTGCTCACCTCCCTCCCTGGGGTTGCCTGTTGACACTGGGGCTGTGAGAGGTGATCAGCGACCACACACGCATGACCAGAAGGGTAGAGGAGCGAGCTCCTGGAGAAAGAGCCTTTGACCAATGGGAGGCGGGACCCTGTAAACAAAGTTCCCCTCAGAGGGTCTTTCCTGAGATACAGTCATTCCTATGACAGGCACATCACCCAAGAGATGGGTGAAGGTTTGCCTGGCTTCATCTTTCCTGAGATCGTGCTCCGACAAAGGAAATAGTACATGGGCTTTTGCTTCAAACTTTGCTTTAAGGAGAACCCAGGCTAGAATACACACTGCGAACAAAATAGAAAATCCAAATCAAACACAAATGAAATCCCTCAACCATTACCAGCACTTGCAGAATCCCCTGCAAACACTGAAATGAGCAAAGTCACAGTTTTCTGCTGCTCTAAGAAAGGTGCAAAGAGGTGCTATTGGCTTAACCAAATGGTCTGGAATATGACAGTTTTCCTTCTTCTTTTCGCCTACATAGTGATAAAATGATTAAAATTAGAATCTTCTGAATTTAATTGAGAATTTGATTTCGCTTACCATAAGTTTTATTCATAAAAACACCAACTGGACTTCAGAGAAACATCTAAATCATGTTTTTCTAAAAAAATACTAAGATGATTTGCCTCATTCGGAGGCTCACATCACCCCCTATAAGTGGTTATATATGGACATTCTAAGGCAGCATTTGTCAGTGTTCAAAACATCTTGAAGTAGAAGACACTTATTTCTTTAGTAATTTGTAGCACAAATTGTTTTGAGAAAAGATTAAGGACAACTGAGTAGGAAAATGCAATTGTGGTGAATCAACTACAGGCTCCTTGGAGAAGGGACACTCTTTTTATCTGAACAGCCTGTTTTCCTTAATATTACCAAAGATGGTAATCCCACCACTCTCCTTCTGGGAAAATGGAGTAAGACCAAGGAAAAAACAACTACTGCACCTTTGTCTCTGAAAAGAAAAACTTCATAATTTTAGATCCTCTCATAGTTGCTCATATCTTTAGAAAGAACCCTGAGTTGAATCCCCACAAATTGGCCAACTTGTGAAACTCCCTTTAATGTATACACACAGGCACACCCTTGGCATACTGTTAACAGTCAGCATCAGGTCACTAAGGTAGGAAGAGAGGAACAAAAGAAGTGTAAAGTTTAATGAAGGTCAGAATGGAAGCTGTGAAAAAATGCATATAAAGATTTCCACTTTTTTTCAGAAGACCTGTAGTTTCCAAAATCTCCATAATAGCTAACTCTTTCATTACCTACTCAGCCAATTCCAGATCAGATTCCTAGGGCTGCGGGAAAATGCCAACGCTATTATTATAGATAACTGCCTTTCATTGTTTTTATTGTTATCAATAAAAATAAAGTGTAAGCCTCACAGCTTCTTTCATTGGTGTGGATCATTCTTGAGTCAAATACTTTTTCTGTTGCTGATAATTTTCTTCTAATTTCCACTGAACTGTAATTACCTCGAAAGACTTGTCTAAAAGATTTATCTTTGTAAAACTTTAGGGCTCCACATAGTCCCTTGCTTATAAGAGGTCAATAACTATTTCCTGAATAAGTGAATGCATTTTTGTGGAACCTTAACCAGTCTATGCATTACCAGAACATTAATTTCTTAGAGTGAGTTAATAGCCATTGTTAACTCAGAGTTGTGCATCTCCATAATATATTCACTATAAAACAACTGGAAGTGGACCATGCAAATTTTAAGCATAATCACTGTTTAAAAAACCAGGTTAATTCAGTTTCGAAATCAGCATAATTTGTCAGTAGAATCTTCCTCCTGACAAAAATCCGATAAACCAAATTCTAGTCATGCGCTTGTATTATGTATTATCAATAATTTCTTACGTTATTGAAGAATAGTGCCAGGGCCTGGCTTCCTATGTAATTGATGGAATCCAGGTCTGTCAAGGGAATTAATTCTGCCTTTTATTTTTATATTTTCCTGCCCCTTTTTCATTTCAATAGTATGTGAATCTTTACAGATTTTTGGTATAAAATAAAATTTTGTACCTAGATCACACTCTAGAGGCTGGCTCGTCTAGTCTAGTCCCAGCTTAGGAACTGTAAAACTTTCTTCCCGAAACTAAAGGAAACTCTGTTTCTGAATTTACACTTATGGGAGCCCCGCACTGACTTCCTTGACCTTGACCAGGGCCGCTGCCCTTCTCTGCGCCATCGCAGAGGGTAGGGAATGAAGTTCAGGGGCTCTGCTGACAGTGTGGTTTACATCAGAGCTGCTGCCCTTCGTGTGGTCTCCTTGTGTCACTCCAGAGACTGCAGGACACCCTGCTCTCGGTTGGGTCATCTTCCTTCACGGTTAATTTAAAATGTATCTGGCAACTCACACGCATCATTTCAAGAGACAAAAATTGTATTATTGTACACGTAAAAAATCACTTTAAGACAAAATAAGTCACTTGCTGTTCATGGGTCTCTGTATTACTCGTATTATCAATACTAATTGGATGAATAAAATCTAAGATGATCTCAGGGTAGTAGATATAAGATGGAAGAAAACACAAATAGGCTTCAGAGTGATTTTTACTGTTTAAAGTAAAGCAGAGGCAAGAAAAATTATCAGGGCTGTCAGAGGATTGCATCAGGGCAATTTCTTTTTCCTTTCCTTTTTTGTGGTTTCCCATCTTCTCAATATCTGGCCTGTGGGAAACCATTTTTTCCAACGACTTTAAAATGAGTATAAAGACACGGATACTTATCCACTGCTTATATTTGACCTGGAAAAGTGTGTTTATGGTTAGGGGATGGAGGAAAGGTGGAAACAAAAATAACCACAGACATTAAAGCAGGGACAGGGGTTGTACAGCATGGAAATGTAGGCAGGCTGGCTGCCAAATGAAGAAACCAGCCGAGCAGGGGTTACCTAGAAGAGTTCATTAAAAAATAGTAATAAAACTTCAAAGGTGAGAAAAAGGAAAATGGTAATGTATTTTTAAGGCACCCTGGGACAACCCTTTTACAAATTACTATATATTATTTTTAACTTGCAAGTGGAAATACAAGTGTGGAGATAAAGCAACTGGAGGCAAGTGATAATAAGTGAGCGTCAGCTACCTAGATAATCATTAGGAAGACCAGAAAGCAGCAGAAAGCAAGTTTCATGTGGTCCAGAAGGTGGAAGAAGAAACGGATTACCTTTTTAAGGAAATGATTGGTGTATCAAGACCCCCAAAAGATTGTTATTTTATCTAGCTTGTCCTGCATTGTAATGGGCTGTTAGGCTTCTTAGCATTCTTGGAAAAATGAGCTTTTCCAAAGTCTGCAATCCCCTTGGTATCCCCTTCTAAAAGTCAATACTTTGGAGCAATCTATTAATTTAAGGGGAAAATATTTTATCAAATTTCCAAACATTCCATTTTGGTCTATGTTTACATAGTGTGGATCTTTAACCTGAAATTGCACATCTAAAATCCAAAAACAATGATGATTTCTGTTTTTCTTCAATCCAAACCCAACTATTTTCCAGTTTCCCTGTTCTATTTAAACAGAAAAAAAATAAAATAAAAAAATCTAAGATCATACCAAAATTAAATCTGATAGAAACCCATTTGTTGCTCCTTAGGGATAAACTACCATAGAAGTATGTCTTCTGCTACCACACGGGTGGTTCAGGAGTAATTTACCTCTTCTAAAATTATCCTGGATAAAGGAGCTTCTGGGGACTAAAGGGCTCGGATGGAACATGCTCTTCAGCTACATGCCGCGATGACTCCAGGCCTGGGAAAGGAACTCGGAAGCTCAGTGCTTATCTGTGTAATTGGTAATTCTCCTTCATCTACAGAACTCGGAGCCATAGTTTTCAGTTCCAAGCCTCCTGGCTCAAATACCAGCAGGGGCTGTTCACATACAAATTGCAAAGCTACCCGTTTGATTAAGAAGACTAATTCAATGCTGCTGCGTGGATTCTGCACATGCACGCATCAGAGATTTTGCAGGTATTTCTTCGCGGGGACTTCCGGGGAGTTTCTAAGGTGCTAGATCAGCTTAGATTTGCAGAAGCATGTCGTCTCTTTGTAGCTTTATTAACCTAACTGGAAGCGAGCCTCATTTAGCATTACCCAGATGGTGAAATTGGGGTTCATTATCTGCTCTTTGGAAGCTGAACTGTGGTAATGGGTCAGGCAGTAATTCACAAAGTTTAGTGGACACAGGATGCAGCTGAGAGCAGTTTAAAATACAGATTACATAACCCCGTGCCCAAGCAGTCTCACTCTCCAGATTTGAGGTAGAATCAGCATTTTTATCAAGGACCCTCCAGCCTCCTCTGCCAGGCCTTTTGTGGAAAAGCTGAAGAGTAGTTTAGATGGCTCCTCGAACAGTGGCTTCCCATCTCATTCATAGCAACAGTGAAAGGTCCCCCCAATGACTTTCAGGACCCGACCTGGTCTAGGCCTCTTTCCCACTCTCACCCCCTCTCTGTCTCCATGTTCCCCCCATCACTCACTTTGCTCCAGCCACACTGGCCTCCTTGCTGTTCCCCCAACACACCAGACGTGCCCTCTCCTTCCTTCTGCTTTTAGTATTCTTTTCCAAATATCTGCATGCCGAGGTTCCTCATCGCCTTTGTCTGTCTCACATGTTACTTTCTCAGGAAGAACTATCCTGCCATCACAATCTAAAATTGCAAGCCCCCTCCATGCTTCTTTCCCCTTTCTTTGCTTTATTTTTTTCCTGAGCACCTACGTGGTTATTTTCTGATTTCTCCACTAGAAGATAAGATCCTCAAAAGCAGAACTTTTGAGTCTTTTTTAACCCAGCATCCAAGAGGGTGCATGGAACATATATAATGGGCACTCACTAAATATTGATTTAGCATATGAATTAATAATGAGACACTGTGTGGAGTCATGCAATATTGTGGCCTTACAAGCAATGGGGGAATACCTACATAAGCTCTTTTGTCAGAAAAAGATCTTTGCAGGTATAACGGTGTTCTTAAATTTTGGCCATCTCAACAGAACCTAATCAAAAGCTCACGAGGCAGTATCTAAAGGTGAATGTGCATTTTAGAGGACACTTAGGTCTGGGGAGGCTGATACTTTGTCAGT
Source organism: Miniopterus schreibersii (assembly GCF_964146895.1). Classification (NCBI taxonomy): domain Eukaryota; kingdom Metazoa; phylum Chordata; class Mammalia; order Chiroptera; family Miniopteridae; genus Miniopterus; species Miniopterus schreibersii. Next base: position 16,570,692 of record NC_138108.1, on the reverse strand, counting down.
TTGTGCTAAAGGCTAAATATATTGTGCTTAATGCATAAGAGTAGAAACAAAACCATCTTTAAAGTCAGAAAAGCTTGGTTCACGTCACAGCTCTGTCATTTATCGTCTATGTGGTCTTGGTCAAATCACTTAAAGACCTGATTTAAATAGTATATTACTAACCTCAGTGCTGCGTGTTCTCCTAAATGATAAAACAACAATCACAAAATAACAAATGCTTCTCCTACCCTACAGAATCTTGCAAACTAATATGAGAAAAGCATTTTTATGCAACAAAGTGTTAGATATAAGTATAAACGGGTTTATTCACATTTAGCATTTTAACCTGATGTGATGACAGTGGTGGTCTCAGTGAACCAGGCCTCACTATGTCCATGCAGTCCCACAATGACTCTGGCCTTGGCCAGGAGACTCCCTTAAACCAATGGGATACTAGCATTAGGAAGCATGATGCTAACGGAGGCATGGTCAGTACCTGCACTTGGAGCTAATACTCCTGAAACTCAGCTGCCATGCTCTAGAGGCCTGAGCTAGCCTCCCCAACAAGGATTACTGAATGGACGATACACTGGTGAGCCAGAGGCTATCTTAGATGTTTTGGTCCCCAATGAATTCCCAGTTGAATGTATGAGGGGCCTCAGACACTCCATGGGGCGCAGAGGCACTTCCTAGCTGAGCCCAGTCAACCAAGGAATCAAGACAAATGATAAACTACTGTTTATCATTAAGTTTGGGATAGGCTGTATTACAGCAACAGGTAATTGAAATCCCTAGGTTTTTGAGAAAGACATTATAGCCCAAAAGAGTGACTTTAATGGCAGAAATTCTACACAGTGTATAAAGTAGGAAACAAGTTATGGGAGGAGAGGAACGGAAAGGCCTTTAAAAATCCTTAAAATTGAGTCAGACATTGACCTATTTCACTTATGTTTGAAGCCTAAATGGCAGCTAGTGTGTCAACTATTATTTGTTCCTATAAGAAAAGCAAATGGACTCATTTATGCAAGTCCCTATAAATAGAGATCTATATTGAGCAAAACACAATAAAATATAGAACATAAAAACTTCCTATCTGATTTTTCTGAGACTTGTCAATGGTGGGTAGCCAACCCACTACCTGAGCAATTTTGAATTTTCAGCTGTGATTTAGAGCAGTCGCCCCTTGGTGGGAGTCTATTGTTAATGATTAGCACTTCTCAAAGGCAGCACAATCTCAGCCACTTCCAGATTTACCAGTGGGGATCTGCCCCTTGATGAACCAGGTGCATTGCTGGAATTTCAGCCGGGGTCTTAGTCGGTTCTGAAGCTAAATTCAGATAATCAAAGGTCAGCCCTTGTTGGCTGGGACCCTTGCTTTGTGTAAGTAGGGTCCCAGTTTGAAGCATTTTGTCTAGCGATTGGCAAGAAGGTAGAAGCAAGCAAGTGGAGTTGTTGTGGAAGTACAGGCAGTCACAGGCATTCTATTATAATTTTGTGAAGAATATTCCTAACTCAGAAAGAGCTCTGACATTTTTAAAAGAGATACTGCTAACCCTTTATAGAAATCTGTGTCCTCCGTGGTGCCATTGTTGTTCAGCACAATAGCGTTTACTTTCTAAGCACCAAGGCTGCGAAACTTTTCAGTGGGAGGTAAAAGGTGTCTTCCTATGACAAGCAAGTAACATGTTTTCATCTTTTCTGCAGCTTTTTTTTTTTTTTTTTAACCAAGAAACACATTCATGATGCAGTGAAATATGAATGAGCTTTCTTTTTCAGATTCGTGGTTAACATCCTTGTTACTGTCGAGAAGCTCAAGACTCAGAGGACTCGATTTTTGTTGAATCTAGGACGGGCTGCCAAGCTGGATTCTTTGGTACTGACTTACATGTGATGGGCCTGATCTCCCAACAAAATTTTAAATGTAACAGAAAACAATGCGCCATCCCTGAAACATTCAGTGGTTAAAAAAATAAGGCACACCTGTGACAAACTAGTACTTTTAATTTCTTATGTAAACACAATGAATTTAATGATTAGAAGAAAACAGGTGATAGAAAAATGCTAGGGCGTAAAGGTTTTTGCAGTAATTTGAAGAGGAGCAGAATATGCCTCCTCAAAATCTGCCACTTCGGCATATTGATTATCTAGAGCTGCAGGCACTTGTAGAAAAGCAAATGCAGGTAGAGGCTTCTCTGAATTCCCCTTACCTGCCTCTAAAAGAGACTCAATTGTCATAAATTCTCTCCTCATGGGTTTCTTCAACCAGGGAAGCCTAACTCTTCCCACAGGCGATGAGAAGTCAACACCCCACCTAGACGAACGTTGTCGCAAACTAACCCACATCCCATTTATTCTCCCAAGGACCTCATTATTTTTCCTAAAAATCATTTACTCTCTCCTAAGAGCCCTCCACCTCCCTTCCCATTTTCTTTTTAAGGTGGTTTTAATCCTGAATTCCAGCCACCTCGGGCAGTTACTCGTAGTTCCTGGTTCCCTCTCATGTGTTACATGTGAATAAACTTCTGTTTTTTGTAGCTAATCTGTCACTTATTACAGGGGTCTCAGCTAATAACTCAGAAGGGGAGGGACAAATTATGTTTCCTCCCCTACAGACTTACTCCACGCAAAGTCAGAGAAACAAGGTCTGCTAATGATCTGAAATCTAGGAGCCTCCAGATTATAAGGCTCAGATGTAAGTACTGTGCTGTACCGAGGAAAAACTCCCACCTTATAAATGGTAGTAAAGGGTGGGGCAAACGTAGGTGTACAATTGCTCACATGGAAAATAATATAATAATTAATAAGTAGTAATACGAGAATACGCTCGTATACTCACAACTGTCACCTACGTTTGCCCCACCCTGTAGTTGCCTTTCTCCCTGTTTCTGTCTCTCTCTCACCAGCATTTAATTACATATAAATTGCTTTCCTTTATGAAATGTGTAATAAATGGCAATATTGTAAAGCACTTCTTTCTTGATTTAAAAAATATATTTTTCAGGCTCAACATATGATACATAGTGCTGGAAAGTTCACATGTGCCACAGACTGGACTCGAATGCCCACATTAGTAATTATTCTAAAAATCCTTCCTGTCGAGTGACTGGGTTGTTGTGAGGCTTAAGTTAGATGATGGTTATAAACAGATTTGCAGAAGCACACAGTGACAGCCAGGTGCGCAGGCTCACTATTAGGCGTGTTCCTTCCAGGAAGACTCCATCTAATTACTGTTGCTCTCGGTCTTAGCAACACCTACCTGTCCGCGTGCTCACAATCCTTCTGCCTGTCCAGGCACTGACTCCGTCCGTGGGGACACTCTATGGAAAGGGTCCCAGGCCAGTGTGATTCAAAACACAGAGCGCGCCAAGAGGCTGGATGCCGCGCCTGCCGCGGGCTAGCTGCGGGCAGCGGGTGCGGGCCTGCAGGGAGGGACGCCTGTGGTCACCTGCAGTGTCCTCCCGGCTGACGGGGCTGGACGTGGGGGGGGGGGGAGCTGTGGCCCTGTCGGAGGGGGGAGGCTGGCCCCACAGCACCTGGGGGCGCACTCCTGCCCCCGAACACACCGGAGGGCCCTGTCCCCGTAAAACAAGAGATTTAACCCACGAGCAGCAGTCAGGAGGCACAGCGAGCCCCAAGATGCCTGCGACACTGCGCTGCTCGGGCTCTTGGCTTGAGTAGAAAAGTCGTAAACCACACCCTGCTGGGGAAACCCGAAGGGGCATCAAGGGCACTTCTACCCCCAAATTTGAAGCAGCTGCTCTCAGAGGCCGGGAGGAAGAGGGCCGGGTCCACACGCGGCTCTAAGTGGGTGGGCCATGCCACAGAGGGCCATGTATGTACGGGAAAGCGGGTTTGGGGACACACGCAGGGCTCTCGGCTCTCGTCTTCATGCAAACACCATTTTGGGGATGCTAAAGGCAGGGGAGGAAGAGGGAAATGCGAAGAAATGACAGCAAAGGCCCAGGAAGGAGAACTGCGTAGGGGAAGGACCTGCCGCCACAGGGAAAGCAGGGCGCTCGGGAAGGGGAGGGGAGGGGAGGGGAGGGGAGGGGAGGGGAGGGGAGGGAAGGGAAGGGAAGGGAAGGGAAGGGAAGGGAAGGGAAGGGAAGGGAAGGGAAGGGAAGGGAAGGGAAGGGAAGGGAAGGGAAGGGAAGGGAAGGGAAGGGAAGGGAAGGGAAGGGAAGGGGCGCCTCTGGGTAGGCTCCGCAGGGTCAGGTCAAGGGCAGGCCTCTGTGGGCTGAGACTAGATGTTAATTAGAATATTTGTCATATCTAAATCTGTGGCTGAGCGTGCCACGGTGTGCGGGGTCGGGGCTGGATGGGGGACAGACAGGAGCACACACAGGACGAGGGCAGCTGACAGAGACTAGCATGCGCTTGTACAAAACCTACGTGACACTCTTGAAGTGACAGACACAGAGGGGTCTGGCTGCCAGGGAAAGTGTACTTGCAACCCAGGGGGTGGGAGAAATGGTCCCCAAACCTACACACCCCAACTCAGAGGAGCTCAGTAGTCTTGGGACGTCAAGGAAACGGGGGTGACCAAGGAGAGCAGCAGCGTTTGGTGTTTAAGAAGGACTTATAAACAGAAAGATGTTAAAATGGGATTAATATTTCATACACCCCAAATGTAAAATAACGGAATAACATAGCAGTGCTTTTATTATTAGCCTCAGGACAGAGCTGTCCCTGGGCAAGTTGGCTCCTGTACAAGAGTAACAACAACACAAAAACCACCACCGAAACCCAGCACACTCTTCTACAAACAGAGAATGTGTACATTTTCCTCTGTAAAGAGCAACAACGACAACAAAAACCCTTAAAGGTGGCGAGCCCTGTGTTTCATGTACAGTGCAGTCAACTCATCTGGCGGAGATGAGAGAGCCGACAGCCCCCTGGAGGGCTCGAGCTGAGGCTGCGCAGAGTCGGGAACAGCGGAGACCTGATGCTGTGAGTAAGGAGACAAAGGAGCTGGGGGAACTGCTCGCAAACCTCCTCACACACAGGCAGGCGGCTGGCCTGCTCACCTTCCCCTTCAGTGGCCTGACTTTTTGTTCCCGTCATTGGAACAACATGAAAAGCCTGCAGTATCTCACAGCTAGGTCAGCGGCCATGTGGGCCACAGTGTAAACATACTCATTTATTTATCCATTTATTCAACATTGATCAAAATCTTGCCATGTGCCTGGTGCTGTGCAAAGTGTGTGGGATGCAGTGAGAAGTGAGACACACTTTCCAGTGGGGAACCTTCCCAGGCCCCTGGGAGAAGTGGAGATGTAAACACGCGGCCCTGTGTACAGGAGAGAGGCATGCACATTTTCAGGCAGCTAAAACCTGAGACAAGCACGTCAAGGCAAACAACAAACTATTCACTTACAGAAACATCTTTACAAGGTTCTTTATCTTTAAATCTCAAGAAAAAAAACCAAAGGAAGGATTTTGACCTTGTGCAAGATTGGTTAGAAACTAGTCTTTTTAAATTGAAAAGTTATAAAATTTGATTTGACTAGATGTTAATTAGAATATTTGTCATATCTAAATCATATCTTTGTCATATATAAGTGTTTGTCATGGTACAGTTATAACTAAGGCACCTAGCTTTGTATCTGGGGAGGGAGTGTAACAGCTTATCTACTCCTTTCTTTTTAAGAATAGGAAAATGTTTAGCAGAACAAAGATGTTGCTCCAGCAGCTTCCCAGTGGGAAACAGTGAACCTTGAGTGTGTTTAAATGGGCTTGGGAGGGAGGCCCAAGTATTAAATCATATAATTTTATTAAGAGAGATACCTGAGGAACTCGGGAGTTCTAGCTATAATCGTATACTTGAAAACATGAAGAACAAAGCACTCCTTTTATTTAAAGTATAAAACATTTATAATTAACAATTAATCCCTCCTAAAAGCAATTAGTGATTTCTTTTTAAAGAAAGCTTCACTCATTGTGGTTTCCTGCAGCAATCAAAAAGTTCATATTCAAATGGAAAGAAGTACTTATTCTACTAATGTAAATGGTAGTAGCGATGAAATGTGAAAATTGAGTTCCTAATTTACATTGCAAATTTTAAGAGGGCTGCAACATTCTTGAACGGCAATGGAGAAGTGTTGGTGGCCCTAGCACTGGGGCTGTGCTCAGACTGGATCCTCTACCGTCTCTGACTCCCTACATGTTATACCTAAGGTGTCAAATTGAACAATATTACAGAGTAGAGAGGGATAGTTTCTCTTTAGAAGTACTGATTAGCTAATCAGTAAAGAAGAAATGAATGAATTAGAATATCACTATATTCAACCCTTAATGAATCAATTGATTTGATTACCAATGGTTGCTAATATTACAAAAGATAAGCAATCAAATATTATATTGAGTGATGAAAGAATACAATATCATTTATCTACTTGGCTTGAAAAAAATCTGAATCTGATTGAGTCTCTAGATCCAACTAACACTTTAGAAGAAATACATACAGCAGAAGAATACATTGAACTACACAACAATGAGGCAGTCAACAAAATTACAGCTGTAGGAAATTCTACAAGTCAAACAATCCAGTTTCTTCAACAAATAAGTTACAAAGAAAGAAAGAGGGTAGAGAGCAGTAAACCCATATGCCATGGTTAATTTTATATGTCAACTTTCCTGGGCCATGGTGGACAGATAGGTATTTGGTCAAACATTATTCTGGATGTCTTTGTAAAGGTGTTTTTAAAGTGAGATTAACATTTTAATTGGAGGACTGTGAATAAAGCAGATTACCCTCCATAACGTTGGTGGGCCTAATCCAATCAGCTGAAAGCCTTACAAGAACAAAGACTGACCCCCTCCAAGCAAGAAGGAATTCTGTCGGCAGACTGTGTGTGGACTTGAACTGCAACTCTTCTCTGGGTCTCCAGCCTCTTGGTTTACCCCACAGATTTAAGATATTCCAAGCTGCCACCATTGTGTGAGTCAAGTGAGCCAATTCATATAGGTATATATACACATTATATATGACTAAGACACTATAAATAAAGAGAGATTTAAAATATATACCAGAGGATAAAAGCAAACATAAAAACATAAATTTTAGTGTTCAGGGATATTCACTTGTGCTATAAAACTATAAAGGAAAACAGAGTGATGATGGTCATAAAAGTCAAGTGAGTGGTTACCTATGGGATGAAGGACACAGCTGTGATGGAAACGGCAACTGCAAAGGGCTTCTAGGCTGTCTGGCAAAATTTTATTTCTTGATCTGGCTGATGCTAACAAGGGCATTTATCCTATAAAATATATTAATGTGTGTATAAGCTTTACATTATGTTTCTATATTTGTTTCAGATTTTATAAAAAGAAAGCAAGAGACTAGAGGAAAGGAAAATACTGTAGAAGTTACTAGCTATTAGTAATAGGTAACTCAAATCAGAGAATAAATGCTTTAGCAACTATAAATTTGGTATGGGTTTTAGGTATTAACATTAAGTATTTATGTTAAGTATTAATCTTTTTTCTTAAAAATATGTTTTTATTGGTTTTTAGAGAGAGAGGAAGGAAGAGGTAGAGAGAGATAGAAACATTGATGAGAGAGAAACATAGATTGGCTGCTTCCTGTACGTCCCCCAATGGGAATTGAGCCCATAGCCCAGACATGTGACGGCGACCTATTGGTACATGGGTCAACGTTCAACCTCTGAGCTACACCATCCAGGCAAGTATTAACATCCTAAAGTAGTGATTTCCAACCTTTTCCATTTCATGATACACATAAACTAATTACTAAAATTCTGCAGCACACCAAAAAAAATACTATATTTTTGGTCGATGTGACCAAAAAATAGTTATAATTTTGATTCCTTCACACTGGACAGCTATTGTTATGTTGGCTGTTGTCATTTTTTTAAATCTGAGAATCTGAGGGAAAAGAGGTCACTACCCCGGACTAAGTAGTCAGGTATTACATGTTTTAAAAATTCTTGTGCCACACCGGTGTGTCTTTTGTGGTACATCAGTTGAAAATGGCTGTTCTAAAGCAATAGTTAATGCATAACATTTCTCTTTGCCTCTGTAGAACAGCTGACCTATTATTTAGTACAGTAAAAGAACGATACTATAACAGCTAAATAACATTTTGCATAATAGTTGTAGCTGGATAAATTCAAAGGACTATTTGGAGGTACGAGAGAGCAGCTCACCTTTTGTGAGTGAATCAGCTAAGAAAAGGTTCTTTTGAACAGTTCATGCTACAACATCTACAACATTTCTTGGCTCATGAATTCTTACCACTTTTGGCCAGTAGGAAGCCAGATCTGCTCTCCAGTTTCTGTAGGTGCACACTCAGCCAAATAAATAGGTGCCAATCCCATTCATGGATCACTAGAAACAGTCTATAAAGGCTACAGGGTAAGAACTGAAGAAGACTTTGGAGAAATGACAATATCTATACCAGCATTGACCAACAGCTTACAATTAAGAGAAATAACTTAATGAACCTCTAAGAATTCCTAAATTAGTATTTGAATAGCTGGGGGTACCAAAGAATAATCATATAGCTTGATGTTCCAATATTAAAAGAAAGAGCTGAATTTCCAGATTATGTTGGCTGTTTCTACTTGAATGAGTCACGAGCACCTGACAGTGTGTATGTTCAAAAGGCATCTCAGACTCCTCCAAAAACAGTGTATTTTCCTAACACTCCCATTTCTCTTCTTGGTACAACCTCCATCTGAATTTCCAGAAACAAATTCATCTTCCTTCCTCTTCATTCTTCATCTGCAACCACAGGCCAAATGCTATTGATTTTGAAGTTCCTGAAACACCTCTTTCATCTTTTCATTTAACAAAGAAAAAAACCACAGGAATCTATTCACTGCTCTTCATTCTTGCTTTCAACACTCTAATTCAAGCTCTTAGACGTCTCGTATGGACTACTATGAGTTTCCTAACACTTCACAATACTATTTTAACTTTTCTAATTCCTCTTATAAAATATCATTACATTCATATTTTTCATATGTACTAATGATAACATCTCTCTTTTTCACACACACACATAAACTAAAACCAAGAAAAAAATCTTCATATGTGCATTATCTATTGCATAATGTTACAATTCCTCAGTTTGGGAATTTAAGGCTTCTTTATGCTTCCCCAACTACACGTCTGGTTTTGTCTGTCTAACCTTTCACAATTCCTCAGTTATTCACTTGGGCCTCCTCATGTGTATAGCCCATAATTTATCGCCTGTCCCTTTGTTCCAATTGCCTCCTCTAACTCAGTGGTCCTGCATCAGAATCATTGGGGGACCCATTAAAGCACAATTGCTAGGCACCAGCCTCAGTTTCTGATTCAGTATGTCTGGGGTGGGGTCTGGAAATTTACTTTCTAATACTCTTCCAGGCGGTGCTGCTGCTATTGGTCTGTGGATCACATTTTTAGAACCACTGCTAACTAAATATCTTCCTTCTATCTCTATTTCTGCAAGAAACCTATCATTCAAGTCTTCATTCGTTATCATTTCCCCCTCTCTCTGGGCAAATGCCCACAGTCCAAAGGCATGGAGGCATTTTTCTTTTCTCTGACTGCCTACAGTGTGATATTTCTATCTTTCTTACAACACGTAAGATAACCCATTTTTCATATGGTCATGGGGTAGAATTTCATTTTCTATATAGACTGTAAACTTTTTGAGGAGAGTATCCATGTGTAAAAATGACTAAATTACAGATCCACAGTGTAAAGTGCAATGTTTTATCTGTGAGACAGAAAGTAAATGTTTTTTGACTGGTAAAAAATCCACCTGAAAGAGGCTATAATGAGGCTAACACAAGCAACTCCCAGTGGGTAAACTGGCCAAGGTAATATAAAGCTGTCTTTTGGTGGAAAGCTTAGTTTTCACTGTGCATATGTCTATGCCTTGCCAATGAATCTGGGACTCCTGCTGTGCTCCCATCTGTTGAAACCAATAATAATGTTTTGGGGCAAAATATTGGGGAAAATATTGAAGCATTTCAATGAAAGTATTTTGTCATCTGATGACAAGGAAAAGATAAGTCAGTATTTGCTATCCAAATATCATGTATTTAACTGTTTTCTCTTTTTCTTCAGAGGCAGGGTAAACTTCAGAGCACACTGATCTTGAATAAAAAGTCTTATGGCCTCACTGGAAATGCAGAACAAGGTTGCAGGGAATGGGCATGCTGACGTGTGGCATAACTCATCTCTGCCAAAAAACACTTGAACACATGAACAGAGATCTGATCCGTCTGCCATCACTGGAGCTGACTTACTCCCTTCCTTCCTTCCTTCCTTCCTTCCTTCCTTCCTTCCTTCCTTCCTTCCTTCCTTCCTTCCTTCCTCCCTCCCTCCCTCCCTCCCTCCCTCCCTCCCTCCCTCCCTCCCTCCCTCCCTTCTTTCTTTCTTTCTTTCTTTCTTTCTTTCTTTCTTTCTTTCTTTCTTTCTTTCTTTCTTTCTTTCTTTCTTTCTTTCTTTCTTTCTTTCTTTCTTTCTTTCTTTCTTTCTTCTCTTCTCAAACACTATATAGGGTATTTAACCTTCATGTTTTTATTTTTGCTCTCTTTAGGGAGGTGACATGGTGTCCTAGATGGGTCTGGGAATGAGGAATCCTGTGTTCTGGTTTTGCTGCTGCCCCTGTGTAGCTGGTAGAATAGTTTATCTCATTAGGCTTCACAGTCTATCTATCCGTCAAAGGATAGGGAAGGATATGTTCCGTTTATTTGGGGCACTTCATAAATCTACTTCTCTCTTGAGAGGAGTAGCCTCCATGGTGCTATAAAGTAATATATCATTGTCTTGAAAGGTTTAATGAAGCCTTTGAAACGAGTTTTTATTTGAGTTGGGAATAGCATGCTCATTATTTACATTATGACTTAGTATATTTAGTTCACAAACTGCCATTTCTATTATTCAATCAGTTCCATATATCAGCATGACATAACTGCTCAATGCCGTTAAGTGGGGCTCACAACCGCCAGTCAATTGATTTGCCAATTACACACCTGCATCTACAAATACATCTCTTTCTTTCTAAATAGCATTCCTTTCATTGTTGGGGTTCCATTAAGGGGTTACAGGAACATGGGTGAGCAGTAATTGAATGCCACTTTTAACTTAGACCAAAGCACAGTGGCATACTTCAAAAGTACTGCTAAAGTAACAAGAAAGAGAATTGATATGAAGTAATGAAACTACAAAGTGGGAAAGAGCTACACAGGGTATATATATGTGTGAATGGTAAGAAATCAAGGCTATTCTATTAGTTTCAACTTCCAGCTGAAGCCTCCATACATCCCCCTGCTATCCTGCATTCATTTCTTCATCTTTTACAGTAGTCTGAAGGTAGGGCAGCTAGTACAGCACTTGTGGTTCAGATATTCTTAGATGAGGAAACTGAAGTTCAGAAACGCAGAAGAATTTGCTTACAGTCATTCATAACGTGACAGAACTGGGGCTGGAAATCACTTTTTTTTCTCACAAACCAACAGATACTGTCTGAAAATGTTGGCACACTTGTGAGAAAAGATACATATTCATGGATACGTATTTCATGAGAAAAGGAGATGTTTATTAAGTAATTTTGAGCCTTTAATCTTTACTACAGCAACTATGACAATATATTTAGGAAAAAATATTGAATAAACACCACTTCAGGGTATCATTTGTTCTGAAAAATTGTTATGTGATTTGTGATGGTCTTTTAACATAGTTGTGAAACCTATGTATTATCAAAAAATAAAATCACCTCTGTTTTATATTTATGGTCAAGGTGGGCAAACAGTAACAGGATTTTTCCCTCACACTAGAAACAGGTAAAAAAATTAAAATCTATTAAACAATGTGACTTAAGACATTGAATACCAGGCATTGAAGGAAAATGGTCCCCAAGAGATGGGTAACAAAGGAAGTGAGCCCTAATATTGCTCCAGTCTATGGTTTGGAGTAAATTTCCAGGCCATTGTGCAGGGTTGGGGTGGCAGATTCAGACTAGGAGTATCCCTGGGCTGTGGCGATGAAGCTGGGACCCAGCTCCAGAATGACAAGGAGGCAAGAGTACACGTGGTGGCGCAGGCCGAGGAGAGAGCTGTAGACAGAGAATCCTTAGGACTGCGGAATTCCTCTCTTAGGATTCACTGGATTCTTGATTAGGTCAGGGTGTGGAGAAACAACTCAAGGCCAGGTAAAGAAGCATCCAAAATAATTACAGAGAACAGTGTTTGACTTTTGCATCAGCACCCAACAGTTCTTGTTCCCCTATAACCAGAGTAGAAAGCTTTATAATTTGGGAAGTATTAAAGAACTATGTAGTAATTGTGGGGTGGTGGGGGTGGTGATGAAGAGGGTGTAGGAGGGATAAATGGTGATGGAGAAAAAATAAAGAGGGAAAATAAGAACTATGAAAAATTATGTCCCAGTAAGGGAGAAAAATAACTCTAGACTAAGTATAGTTCTAGTCTGACCTAACAAAGCTTAAAGCAAGATCTGAATGAGCCAAAGTATTTCCAAGTAACTCAACAGCATTCCAGAACGACACCCAATAATATATATGTGAATAAAATTAATCCAGCTCTAAAAATACCTTAAAGTTTCTGTTACAGTTTCTGATCAAAGATCCCATTGTACACACAAGAAAGCTGAAAGATAAAATTTATACTGGGGGGAAAATGAATCAGAACTCACCCAGAAATAATACAAGTGATAGTACTTGTAGACAGTGATATTATGACTGTGTTCCACCTGCTTAAGAAGCAAAAGGCATAGGAGATAAAAAAAAGAAACAAACTGAACTCTAGAGAGAAAGCCAAAAGCTCTGGGGTAGGACATCTATTGGATGAAATTAAAAGCGTATTAAAATTGCAGAAGAATGACATGAATGACTTGAAGACATAGAAACAAATCTATTAAAAATGAAGACTGAAAGAAAAATTAACAGAGTGCCAGTCTAATGAGCAAATTGGAGCAGTTTGATAATGTTCAGTTAGAGTTCCTGAAGGACAGAAGAAGGGGGGAGGGGTAACTGAAACATTTTAAAGAAATAATGACCAAAATTATTAAAATTTGAGGAAAACTATAAGCCCATCGATCCAATAATTACAATGAGCCCTTAGCCAAAAAAAAAAATGAGTTAAATTATTCCAAGGTCATAGTAATAAATTAAATTGCTTTAAATAAATCTTAAAGAGAAAATAGAAACAGCCAGAGGAAAAAATACATGATTATACATATACATATACATATACATATACATATACATATACATATACATATACATATACATATATCTATACATTTACACACATACACATAAGTATACACTTATACACAGAGATAAAGATAACAGCACATTTCTTGTCAACAACACAAGTGAGAAGACAGGAGATGATATCTTTAAATTACTGGGAGAAAAAAAATTTCCAAACTAGAATTCTTTACCCAGAGAAAATCTTTTAAAAATAAAGATGAAGCAGACTTTTTAAAAAAATACAAAAGCTGAAAGAATTGTGAGCCAGCAGACTTGCACTACAAGAAATGTTAAAGGATGTCCTTTAAACAGATAGAAAATTACACCATTCAAGATATGGATCTACATGAAGGAATTAATAACACCAGAAATAGTGAACAACATGGGTAGTACACATGCTTGTTTTGCATAGTATTAATATCTCTTTCAAAGAAAATCAAGTATTTAAAGCAAAATTAATAACTGTATTGTGCATTTTATGTAGAATTGGAAAAATAACAATAGCATGAATGACGGGTAGAAGAAAAAATGTATGTAATGTATGTTATTGTAGGGTTATCATACTGTGTGTGAATTATTAAAGAAATATTGAAGGGAAGTTATGATAAATTAAAAATATATACTGCAAACCCTAAAGATACCACTAAAATAAGGCAACAAAGAGTTATAGTTAATGATTAAACAAAGGACATAAGTGGACTTATAAAAAATATTCAGTTAATTTTAAAAAGAGAAAATAGGAGCCAAAAAAAAAAAAAAACAAATGGGGCAAATAGCAGTGAAATAGCAAGATAGTAGATCTAAACTCAGTCACACCAATGATCACATTAAATGGTCTGAGAGCCCTGGTGTACAGGCATGTTGTCAGGTTTAATAACACCTCTATAACTTGCCTCTACAAAACCCAAGCTAAACATTAAGACAGAAATAATTTAAAAGTGAAAGGACAGTAAATGTTATAACTTGCTAATAACATCAAAAGCATGGAATGAAAACATTCATATGCGACAGAGTAAATTCAGAGTAAAGAGTATTGCTGTGGATAAATAGAATTTTATAATGATAAATGGGTCAATTCTTCTAGAAGATATAATAATACTAAATATTTAATAACAGAGCTTTAAAATATTTAAAGCAAAAACCAATAGAACTACAAAGACCAAAAAAAAAAAAAAAACACACAGAAAAGCCCTGCAAGAATAGTTGGAGATTTCAATATCCATTTCTCAATAATTGTTAGAAGAAGTAAAAAGAAAATCAGTGAGGATATAGATGATTTAAACATGATCAATCAGCTTGATCTCACTAATTGGACAACTTGATCAGTTCAGAAGTGGGCCCATACCTTGTTCAAACTGATATAACCAGAATTTTCAAATATTTTGAAATCACGACTGAGATAGAACAGACTCTGTCATGATGGACTGAAGCTAAAATATGAAACTCAGAAGTCAGCACTCACCTTCCCACCAAGAGCAGAGTGTGGGGGAGGCATTATGAAGAGAGAAACAAAGAAGGAGAGAGGAGATGGAAACGATGCTCCATGCTACTCCAGAGGCTGGCTCGCTTCCTACCTGCCTGCATCTCGTTTTGTGTGTGTCCCAGTTCTTTAACCCTTAATTGATTTGTGAGATATCCCAGAACCTAGTTCTGCCTCAGGATCTAAGAACAACACAAAAAGCATACATCATGGAAACATAAGGTCCGAATTTAGTGGTTTGTATCCAAGGTCCTGCCCTGCTCCCCTGTCACCCTTCTTGCCCACTCACCCCTCATCCATGTGACAACTGGAGCCCATCAGAGAACCTTCTTACTCTCATAACTCACCCCACGTCGAATACACTTCTGTTTTCTCTATTTCCTCTTTCTGACCCAGTTCAAACTCTCTCTTCAAACAAGACGTCCTAGACCAAACTAATTTCAGGGGTCTTTTTTTTTTTTTTTCAATCTCTCTCGATTCCTATAGGCTATATTGTCTCTACCCCTATTTTGACACTTAGCCAATTTCCCCTGATTGTGATGTAACATCTTACATAAATGTCTTGTCCCCCAATTTAGGCTGTAAATTAAATAAGGTGATTGGGTTTTGTCTTGAATATGCTGGAACATCCTTCCCTCCAAGTCTAGGAAAGTCCTGCAAATAACAGGTATTGCATAAATAATCCAATGAAAATAAATTATTGGGGATTTGTGGGTTGCTATAGGACCCCGAGAATCAGTTTATGATTTTTTTTTGTTTTCTGAGAAAATTTATTCCGATTTCAAACTGGTTTATATCAACTTTTGCCACTACATTCATTCTTACGTTGGTGCTTTTCTGTACTGATCTGTACATGTATTGGTCATATATTAGAAGCTTGACTCTGGTTTTGTTCATAAGAAGTCATCATAACTAGGCACACAATGTAATTACTAAAAAGTTTACAGCTATTAGCAAAACTTCATCTTTCTTGAAACTTTGTGTCTGCTGATAACTGTAAATTCAAGGCAAAAGAGTACTGTGCTTTTCCCCTCCCTCTTAATTAAGCTGCTTAGTGCTGCCTCATTCCCAGGTGCAAAAAAAGACAGCTAATGAATGCTATTAGCAAATGAGAAACAATATTAAATATTAATTTTTCCACTTTTTCATCTCAATAGCGGAGAAGGATTTCCCTAAAGCATTCCTTCTAGTGACCTTGTTGTAAATGGACTCTAACTTAAAAAGTCATTCTAAATATCCCTAGTTTTTGAACAACTTCAGCCCAAGATCATTTCAAACAGAAACAAATGACAATTGTGAAGTACCTAAGACAGACAGTTTTCTATTAAAAATGTGGAAATGTGTCTAATCATATTAGAGCCACCTTACATCCAATATGTAAGAACTGTGTGTAGGTTAGGAGCTCAGGTTTTGATTTTAAATGGATTTGTGATCAAATCCCATCTCTGCTATCACCCTACATGACCCTGTGCAAGTACCACAATTTCTTCAAACCTCAATTTTCCTCCTGTGAAAATTGTGGATGATTTTAGCACCCAAATCACAGATGAGGTCTAAAGAACTCAAAGCAGATTAAGTGCCCAAAACGTCATAATGCTTGATGAACCTTAGAGTATTTGCAAAAAAGGTAACAGTTTTCTTTTATTTGGATCGATGAGTAGATTTAGTACATATTATCTTTATACAGTAGATACCAGCTTCATTAAAGAATGTATTTCCAAAATAATCAATCTATTTTTTAAAATATATTTGGAGAAACCTTATTTTTTATTAAAAAAAAAAGGCAAAGCTTTATGTTACCCAACTTTGAGACTGCTTATATACTGTGTTAGCATAACTGGTAATCAAACTTATAAATAAAAACAAATTAAACACCATATCATTGTTTTTCAACCATAATGCCAAACTCTTTGGCTAATTTCCCTCCCTCCCTTCCTTCCTTCCTTCCTTCCTTCCTTCCTTCCTTCCTTCCTTCCTTCCTTCCTTCCTTCCTTCCTTCCTTCCTCCCTCCCTCCCTCCCTCCCTCCCTCCCTCCCTCCCTCCCTCCCTTCCTCTCTCCCTTCTTTCCTTTTTTTCTTTTTTGTAGCTGAATTGACTACATACTTTGGCATTATGTGGACATATACTGAAAATGTCTCCTTCAGCGTAGCAACTTGACATTTAAAAAACAATTCTTTTCTATTTCATTATAAAGGTCAGAATTCCTGGGACAACAGGAACAAGTGGCACTGTAATGTTTCCATTAATCCAGAGCTTGGATATCACCCGTTGGTGAGGCGATTCAGAACTTAAATATGATAAAAGGAAGCTGTGCCTTTACATAACCAGGAGGAAAGAAAGCACAGTAACTGGAGAATATTATGTTCTTCCCGTAAATTACCCTGACAGCAGAGGGCCGTGGCGCTGCAGAAGGGGAGAGGAGCTCCACGGTAACCGGTGGCCAGAGCAGTGAGCTGGGGTGGCGAAGAGAGGAAAAGTGTGTTGGACACTGGAGCCCTGTCCTGTCGGCATCATTGCTCTGCAGGGCTTTGGAAGAACAGAGCCCTGCTGACCCCCAGTCGCTGCCATAATGACTACCCATGAAAGGGGGAATCAAGAAAAGTCAGTGCTTCTCCTGGGAAAATTAGCACTCATACCACACAGTGTTTTCCCTGGAAGAATAACGTTTTTTTCCTCTCTCTCTCTTTTTTTTTGTTCTAAAAATAATCCTGCAGTTCAAAAGAGTGAGCTATAAATAGCTAAACAAACCCAACATTGCCATTCTCCCTGCCTACCTCCATGCCTGCCTCCCATGCTCAAAGGAAAGGCCGGTCACATGCGAGCTGGATGGACCGCCTTCGGAGCCCTGCTCCCCCAGTATCCCACCCTCCCCAGCCCCTAGGCTCTCTGCCGTGTCCCTCTGTGCTGTTTCCCATGGCACTTATTACTCTTGGAAAGTATCTTTATGCACATGTTTATGAATTCATTACTTCATTTGATGTTAAGTTCCACGAGAACAGACCCATTGCCTTTCTTGTTCACCATTGTATTGCCAGGGCCTGAAAGAGTATGTGGCAGTATTAGACACTGAACAAATATTAATTAAATTAAAATAATTTGGTAATAGCATAGTGTTCAGGAGAGTCTGCTATGGAGCCTCCCACACGCTGTAGGAGGCAACTCCTCCGTTAAAAGCAACTTTTTTTTTTTTTTTTTTTTGCCTTTTTAAAAAACAGGTACTAATGAGTACTACTGAGAACTTAGAGGTTATGTGGTATACTTTCTCAGTGTATCTTTAAGAAATCAAATTTGGTCTGGTCTTTTCTATCATAAATTCTGCACTTTGAATTAAGCATTTGTGTCGACATGGCTAATTGTAGCTGTGATTCGCCAATTTGCTCTTTAATCAGACTGCATTAGAGGTAAATATTTATCTCCCCAAAGTAGCAGACTTCACGGTTGGTAAGACACGAGAGCTAATGTTTTGCATTTTCCAGGTAGACCATGTTTTGATTCAGGAAGAAAATGAGTCGAGCTCCAAGAATAAACAAGGTATTTTGCTAATTTGAGAGAACTTTTGCCAAAAGCAGAATTGATCATAATTTCTAAATATGATTATTTTCATCACAGTTGATGGTTTATTGATTATTAATTTTAAAATATGACTAAATAGATAACAGAAATGTTTTCTAACTGCAACAGTTGATTATCACTACGATGAAACAGTATAATGTGGTGGTAATGAGCTAAACATGGGGAGCCGGAACGTCTAAGTTTGATTCCTAGCTCTTTTACTTAATAGCTACATGACTCTGGGCATGTGATTTAAACTCTATGACTTAGCTTCCTCAACTGCAAATTTGGAAGAATAATAATACAACCTTAAAGCATTGTTGAGAGGATTATAATGATTAAACATGTAAAATACCTTGAACAATAATACTACATGATGGCTATTATTGATGTTATTATACAAAATACTCATTAACTGCAAAAATGAAGAGAAATGTGCATATGAATAATTACTGATTTATATTTCAACATGTATTTATAATCAGAAACTGTGCTGGTCACTGGAGGTACACTGGAGAACTGACTAGAAGCAGCCCCAGGATTTGTGGAATATCCTGGCTAGGCAATGATAATTTTAAAATACATATACACACAAACTCTATGACAAATAGGACATGAAAGAAAACTACACAGTACTAATTCATTCATCCATTCATTCTTATTCTGGAAAAATATTTTAAGGACCAACTATATGTCACACTTAGAAGATATTAATAGTGACCACAATACATAAGGTCTTGGCTTTAAAGAACTGTGAGTGGAAAAAACAGGTACTAATGAGTACTACTGAGAACTCAGAGGTTATGTGGTATACTTTCTTAGCATACTTTTAAGAAAGCAAATTTGGTCTGGTCTTTTCTATCATTTCTGTTTTATAACCTGGGAAACAAGTATTACTGTGTTTGTATAAATCTTTAATTACTGGGGTAAGTGTCTAGGATAATAGTTTTTAAACCCTTAGAGTTTGTCAGCTCTCAGTGAAAAAAATTTGAAGCCATTTGTTTACTTAAGACAGTGGCAGGCCCAGAGCAAGTAGTCAAAATTTAGTAGTAGCAATAGCAGCTATTATAATGCAAATTATTGATATAATTATTAATATCATTATAAATGTCAATCTTGGGTCACAGAAGGATAGATCATTGTTGTGATTTCCCCCCTCTAAATATTCTAGTTCCTAGAAATTTCCACTAAATGAATTCACATTCATTATCTTATTTTCAAATATACTTTTCCCTAGAAATGAAGTTGTCCTGCACTGCCCGTATCACCCAAGGAGCGCCGAGACACCCGTGGAAATGAAAAATAGCGTGCCTTGACGACCTCAATGACATTTGACATTCTTAACATCACTTAAAGATTTACTCTTTTATTTTTAATTGGGGCAGAGTTTCTGTTCTCTAGAGAACTGCTTCCTGTTCTTTGGATTGTCAATATCTTATTCTACAAGGGCCCACACCTTCCTGGAGCACTGTGTGTTCTGACTTGCCTCTGCTCCTTCATTCCGTTTCCTTCGTAGACTGTAGCGCCTGTCCTTGATTTCTTAACACCAGAGGTGTCACAGGTCATTGCTGGACCACTTGATATACCATCTCTATGTGAGCTTGTCTAGTCCCACAGATGCCATCTCTGTGGTGATCAATCTTAGATGAACATGTCTGGGGCCTGGGCTAGTGCTAGGAGAGGGAGATATATATGAGTCTAACTGCCAGTTTGACATCTACATGGCTGGCTCGCAGCCATTTCAAATTTAACATGTCCAATACTGCCTTTTTTTTTTTTTTTTTATCTCCCCAAATCCTCAACTCCATTCAACTAGTTTTTTCCCAATTTCAATAAATGACAGCTCTATCCAAACATGTCAGAAATATGATACATTCTCTGTGATGTCAGAAACAGGGCATTTATTCGTGATTCCTCCTTTTCCATTATCCTCACATCTAATTTTGTCAATTTTAACTCAGTAATATATTTCCCAGGTCTCTTACTCCTATCTAGTTCCCCTTGCCACCAATTTAGTCTAAGCCGCCCTCATCTCTAGTGCAATTTTTACTCTTCCTAATCCATTCCCCATAGAGTTATCAGAAAAAAAAATTTTCCCCCCAAAAAGTGACATTCATTATGTTAACTCCATACTTAAAATCCTTCCCCACAGGATTTAAGCTTGGTCCCTCAGTTTAAGAAATGAGTTGCTCCTTCTTTCTTGCCTTCTGCCTACTTTTTAACTACTCACTAAATTCCCCTCATGCTGGGTTTTCATCTTTCTCCATTGAGTGCGTTTCTGAAATTAATATTCTCCTTGCATTTTTGCTAATTGCTACCTATCCTTCAGATCCAACCCTCGGAGAAAGCATTCTGAACCACGTACTTAGGTTTTTATACGAGAATCCTTCATGAAACTCATCATTTCTTCCTTCAGAGTTGTAACATAAACAACCATTATATATGTATCGATTTATTCCTTAATAACCTCTCTCTCCCATCAGACTATGAGTTCCAGGAAGGCCGGGATGCTTATTGGTTTCTTGTTGAACCCCAGCACAATTGAAGGCGTAGTAGTAGAACTCAATAAATACATGCTAATAAATGAATGGTTGAATTAAAAGCAAACTGGTGATTAGTTTATCTAACTGACCTTTTGTAAATCACAGGCAGCCCAGAGAAAGACCTTCAGGAGGTACAAAGGAATGAAACGGTGGGCCCCGGTTGGAGAGCTCACGCCAACCCAAGGAAGAGAGCAAGTTTAAGTGCCCGTGGTCTGTGAGATGAGACTGGGCAGGAAAGCGTGCTGAAGGCGATGTGCATTTTCTTTCTTTTACCCCACCGCCTTCCAGTTCCCCCCTAATTTACAGTACAAGCTCTGTAAAACACAGGGGAAGAAAGAGATTTTGATGTTAGCCGTTTGCTCTCCGGAAGGCTGTTACATAACCCACCTATGAGAACACATTATTTTCTGCTGCAGTGGTGTGTAGATTTAAAAATGAGAACCCGCAGGGCGTTTCAGTTATTGTTCATTTAACGCGTGCTACCAGAAAGACGAAACCCCTCATTGTTAAATCCGCATTCACCAGGGACCCTGCCTGGATGCTAATGTGGTGCTGACTGTTTCAGGGTCTCCTGTGGAATCTGTGAAGTCTCTGCAATCACCAGGTAATGATGTTTATACTTCTAGGACATAAAGTGTTCACATGAAAGGGAAGATTTATCAAAGACTGATTTAGCAGAAGTGACTGTAACAGTTTACTAGCAATTTGGTGCGGTGGATATTTTCTTCTTTTAAATCTTTTAGAACAAAACCAAATTTTAGAGCTCGACCAAGCCTCGAAGGGGATTTAATTTGATTCTTTCATTTTATAGACAAAGAAACAAGATCCAGAGAGGTAAATTGGCAGAATCAGGGCAGGATCAGGATGTGAATCAGTATCAACTGCCTGAAACTGACAATTGTTCATCTGTATAAAGAAAACCAAAAAGGGCGTCACCATTTATTTCAATAAAACCAACATTCCTTGAAAATGGTCATGAGTGGTTAATACATTTAATAAGTATCTAGGGTATCGATTTAATATGTCTTAGAACACCACTGTAATTATAAATATATATACATCATCAAATATTTATTAAACACCTACTATTCTTAAGAAATTGTGCTAGGTTTGGTAATTATATCATATTATGAATAATAAATTATAAAGGTCCTGGGAATGGTGATTATACTGTAAATTAAAAATAGAATTAGAGCCTTAGAAAATTCTAAAAATAGAATTAGAAAGTAAAGTGTGTTTTCAAATTAGAGGTTTTAAAACAAATCATGAAGATCAATGAAAACATTTAAAATGTTAATTGGTTGCAAAAACATCTTTCTGTTTTGTTTTGTTCTTACTCCACCACATCATTTCTAAATCTTTTAGTAATGCCTCATTTAGGTCATGTACGCAGTAGGAACTGGATAAATATTTAATGATAATGATAATATTAAAGCCTGAGGAGTCAGGGCCTGAGGCAGGGAGAATTGCAGACTATTTGTACTAAAACATTGTTATTGCTGTTGGTACTAAGGATCCTCCATTATGTGTCCACTCAAGAACGTGAGGATGCCCACCATGCAGTGGCTAATTCAGGGCATAACGAATCTCAGCAAACGTGGGGAAATTTGTCATAAGAAAGAAGGAAGACTCAAGAAGGACTTGTTTGTACCTGAATAGAATATACTGTAATAGTTAAAGAGAGCATGCCATTCAGAGGGTAGGACTGACCTGGGAGCCTGAAAAAAAAAAGCTTCCAATGAAAATACTGGCTGGAAGAAGAAGTCTTAGCTAATAAATTTGGTTGACTTTATTGGGTCCACTCAGGTTTCATAGTTACATAGAATAGAGTTCAAATCCTGGCTCGACAACTTCCAATAGAACCTTGGACAATGTACGGCCTTTATGAGTTTTGTTTCTCTTATATGTAAAATGGAGCTAATAATGGCTATAGTAATACCATTTATTGTGAGGATCAAATGAAATGATACAATAATAATAACAATCTACCTATCACTGAGGATTTATTATGTGCCTGGTACTATTCTAAACACTTTACATGCATGCTCTCATTTAATTCATATAAAAACCCAATGGGGTAGATTCTACTGAAGTAGGGAAAAAAAGTGGCGTTCGAAAATGTTGTACCATGCTTATCTAAGATGTAGCCAAAAAAGCCAAAACCACATTCGAAACCAGATTATCAGACCTCAGAGCCCACTCCCTCTCTCTTTTTTTTTTTTTTTAAATATGTCTTTATTGATTTCAGAGAGAGAGAAAGGGAGAAAGAGAGAGAAACATCAATGATGAGAGAGTCATTGATCAGCGGCCTCCTGCGTGGCCCCTACTGGGGCTGGAGCCCGCAACCTGGGTGGTTCGTGCCTGACTGGGAATCGAACCGCGATCTCCTCTATCAGAGGTTGATGCTCAACCACTAGGCCACGCCAGCCGGGCAGAGCCCACTCTCTCAATCTCTATTCATACTACCTACTTATAGTTAAGTCACAATAACTGACACATGGGTAATATTCAATAACTAGTAACTACTCATAATAGTGATTATGTTCGAATTAAAAAATACAAGTTGTTTTAATCGGATCAACTGCTTATTCAACACATCCAACTGGATGCTTTGGCTCTGATTCTTGCTCACTAAAGATGACTTAGTGACTAAAATTTAACCTTCCACATAACGTATCTCCAGCGAGAGAAACGCTAATCTAGCAGACACTAGCACTTCAGGCTGCCTGATGTTATATTCTGTAAATTAATAATTGGCATTCAAGCTTTATGTATCATGAATGGTTTTGGTCAACTTAAGTCTCCCCAGAGAGATGGAGTCATAGGCTAGAGACTGAGAAATAAATGTCAAACCATGAGGTCATTTGGGAGTTTATCAGCCAGCTTTCCCTTGTGGTCACTTTAAACACTTTTTTTTTTCTTTCTCCAATTACTACAGTAATCTGAATTTCTCTTTCAATTATTTATAACATACTTTTTATATCTTTATACCTGTAACCTCATTAAAGCAAATGCTGAATTTCTTTTCTCTTTTAGATAGAAAGCTGATTGAGGGGAAAATATTGCCCAATTTAACATATTGAATGAACACAATAATAAAATATATTCTATCATTCTCTTCTCTTGCTTAACTGAAAATTCCATTATTAAAATCTCTTAAGGAATAATTTCCCTATAGCATAAAATTAAAGAAAGTAATTTGGGATACTGAGCCATGAAGACAAAATGAATGACCAAATTAAAAAAAAAAAAAAAGCATTATCTGACCTCAAAGTAGAGGAGATCTGTTCTTAAGGTTGTTTTTATTTACGTGTGGCAATTCCCAGACTGTCTGGTCAGGCCCCTCCCAGTTTTAGGGTCTGGAGCCTACACTTACCAAGGGACTCTCATCTATGAAATGGACCCTCATCTGTAAATCTTTCTAGTCATTTTTGTTCTGCAGGACTCTTCCCCCTGACAACCCCCCACCCAAAGCTGTAAAGAAGGAATTCATTTCAACTTTGTCTATTTCTTTGCAGACAGGAGGGTCCTCCCTTTCTCCAGCTTACAAACCTGAGCTGGAAGCTCAGTTGGGGTTTTGTTCCCTGTTTGAAATATCTTGACTTCCTTGACCTTGAAAGAAAGACCAGGAACCAGAGGAGCAGACTGACTATAGAGACAACTCCTGGCTTTCTGCAGCCGTGGACTTGAATTGGATGAATTGCTAGGGGATGGGAGAGAAAGGTGGTGAATTTCAGTGCCTCTGGCATGCTGTCCCAGGGAACTAGAACTCCCGCTAACATATGAGGTTTTTTAACACATTGAAAATGACAGGGTGTTAAAATAAATTTGGACTTGGTCATAAAAAAACTTGCATAGCAGTTCATGGTTATATTATGTTATTCAAATTAAGCTTTATATTTAAGCTCTATAATCATAGAGAGTCAGCTTTTTACAGGTGGTATGAAATATATATTTTATACAACTCTATTATAATTAAATCTTTGGACATAATCACTTTATGAAGAAGTTCTACTTTTCAAAGCTTAAGGTTCTTAGCTGGCTTAAGAAATTAGAAGTACATGATATATAAAATGTCTCCCACATCTACTTGTTTTCAAACTGGTCTCTGGATGGCATCAGTGTTTTCTGGCAATTTGCTATAAATGCGAATTCTCAGGCCTTGCCCTGTGATGTGCTGGTAAAGCACCTTTCTGAAAATAAAGACCTAATTTACAGCATTTCCTGATTTCCATAATATAAATACTGTTCTAGGTATTTTCACAGGAGCATCTTTGCTGCAAGCATTTTTGCCGCATAACTAATGGGCCGTAAAACAATTTTGCTATAAAAAAGTAAAATAACTGGTTGACAGTTTTTTGTGGTGTGTGTGTGTGTGTTGTTTGGTTTCATTTCTTCATCTACGAATCAATTGACCACTATAAACAAGGTAAAGTAACTGGTTGATGATAGGTTTTTGTTTCCTTGCTTGGTTCCATTTCTTCTTTGGGGAATCCACCCCTTCAGCAGACTTGAGTACTTAAGCTAGTGTCAGTTTAGCCTCATTTCTCCATCAACAAAAATCTTGCAGTTAATCCTATTTTTACATTATATACAAATCTTAGATAGTCTTCACAATGGTCTATATACGGTAACAAGGATGGTGATGGTCTTAGAATAGTTAGCGTTCTTCCAGATGATGATGACTTTCCCCAAGAGTTGGTTGCTTATTTTGAGTCAGATTAAAATTCTAAGGCTACAAAACACTGGAGTGGTGAACATGCCCGCCAAAAAAAGTTCACTCTTTTTAAATCTACAATATTAAAAAATACAGCATCATCGTCTCCCCTCGACTTGGCCCTGTTTCTATTGTGCACATATAAGTCCATAAGTCAGTTCCCTACACAGTTGCCTTTCTCTCTTTGCTCATGGAAAATGTATTTTGAGCTACTTTTCAGAATAATTACCTACTTGTTCTCTAATGTTTCTCTGAAATTTGAAAGAAGCCTGCATGACTCCCGTTTAAAAGATGTTAGTTCAGAGTTTTCAGTCACTTACTAGTTTAGATAACCTAACAATATTTTCAAGTGGTAGCTCCAAACTCATGTGTTATTTAATTGGCTGCTTTCAAAGGGCAGCTGTTTATCTCACAGTCATCTCATCTCGTGTGCACCAGGATTCACTGTGCATATCACTGGAAACTATTTGAGAAAACAATTTTTTGCTCTGAAAGGCAATATGGCCAAAATTTATGGCAGTTTTTAAAATAGGGAGAAAAAAATCAAAGCATCGGTTTTAAGAAAATTTTAAATGTTATTTTTCTTTAAGAAATTTAATGATCATATTGATTAGAACACATTTTTGAACAAGTGAGAATATCCTAGTATTTGATTTGGAAGACTTAGGCTATGAGATATATTATTAAAAATGAGGGGATGGGAGATGATAGTAATCAAGGAGAATACAATTTAAATTTCGTTTCTTGATAGGAACTACACGTATTGAACCAAGATTGATAAGCATGATGAAATCTGTTCTTAGAGACAAAGAATAGATATATCAATAAACTGAAATTTTAACTTAATAAAACAATTTTTTTAGATTAAAATTTTAAGCCATTGTTACTTGGGAAAAAATATCAAAATAATTTTTTATTTTTTTATTTTTATTTTTTTAAAATATATCTTTATTGATTTCAGAGAGAGGAAAGGAGAGGGAGAGAGAGAGACAGAAATATCAATGATGAGAGAGTCATTGATCGAACCCGCAACCCGGGCATGTGCCCTGACAGGGAATAGAACCCTGATCGCCTGGATCCTAGGTCGACGCTCAACCACTGAGCCACGCCCAGCCAGGACAAAATAATTTTTTAAATATAATCTAAAATACTGTTCCTTGTAATTATTGATAAATGAGAATATAACCATCAGTTTTTTGTGAAAAATAATTACTACTATGGAGGAGCTGTTAAAAATAAGTTTGTGTGCATATGTGTGCACGAAAGAAAACTGTTTCATTTTTCTCCTATTTGCAGCACCAATGTCTCTTTACATACCCATTATTGTGACAACAGGTTGAATTTTCAATTCACCATCTGCCTAAATAGCATTAACCTTCCCGTAACCTCATAATATCATTGTTACGCTTTGTCTGATATTTGAATCTCTCTAATATAAGCTAGGAGCCAAATATATTGTCCTTTCTAATAGGAGCAAGTCAGTCCATTCTAGAAGCCAGCAAAAATAAAGTATCACATGGAGATGGACAATAACATTTGAAATTCTTTCAATTAAAAAGCATTAAAGAGTTCTAAAAATAACCAGAGAAAAAATGAACTAGCTTGCAAATAATTTTAGCTAGAACAAATTTTAAACAATATACTGTAATAATAATAAATTTGTATAGCACCCTAAAATTTACAAAATTATATTCACATACTTCTGTTGTGCCCTTGGCCTGTGATATCCTCCAGACAATCACGTTTCGCTACCTCACTTCATGTTTTCGCTCAAGTATTCTCTTCGATGATGCCATCAGGGTTCCACTCAATCAAAAATTAGGCACACACATTCACTTGTCCCTGACACTTCATAGGCTTTGTTCCTATTTACTTGTTTATGTTTGCTCCTCTGTCCTTGAACCTAAACTCCTTAAAGGCATTATTTTCCCTCATATGTCCCTATCACCTAGAATTGTCCTGGTACATAGCAGACACTTAACAAATATTTACTGAATGCATACATGAGCAGAATTAGAGCTGTTTACATACTGAATATGTTGTTTCAAAAATGTCAAAATCACTTATAATGAAATATAATTGACCAATTTATTGGCATACAATATTCTAATAATGTACCTTTATATTTTAATAACTCTTTAATAACACAGGAACATTTTGGACAAGAGAAAGATGCAGGCCCGATTTTAAAAATACTGGAGATGAGTGTAAGTGGTAGAGCGCAAAGTTTTTCTGGTGTTTGCTTTCACCTCTCTTCCATTATATTCTGAGCACTTTTACGAGAGCAGCACAGACAGAACAGTCCGAGTGTCTGGGGCAGTTTCTGACACAGGGTAGGCATTCAGTATGTGCTGAATCATCTGTCTACTCATTCTGGTAACCCATCAAATATCATATGACCTCACTTATATGTGGAATCTAAAGAACATAATAAACTGATGAACAAAATAGATCCAGTGACACAGAAGCATAGAACAGACTGAGGAATCTCAGAGGGAAGGTGGGGGTGGGTGGGTGGGAAGGAGGGAAGAGATTAATCAAAGAACTTATATGCATAAATGCATAACCCATGGACAAGCACAATAGTGTGGTGAAGGCCTGGGGAGGTAGAAGGGGTTAATGGGAAAAAAAGGGAACATCTGTAATTCTTTCAACAATAAAGATAAATTAAAAAAAAAATCACTGATAAGTGAGATATGTGAGAAGAAGGGGGGGCATCACCTATTTCAGTAGGGACACCGAGAGGAATGAAGCACATGAAGGAAATGCTTTCTAAGAGAGCACTACCATATGAGGGAAGGAGGGACATATGTTTAGTTGAAGGAAAGATAGGACTTGCTGTAAGTGACTGAGTACAATATTGGAAATAAAGGGATGAAAGATAGCATACTTAAAGGACGGATGAGGCTCTTAGGAGAGAGATTATTTATTTCTTGGAAAATCCATATATTTGGAAAATAAAATATATCTTGCTACCTATATTGTACAAATGCCTGATTCTGAAAGGCAGAAGAGTGTATAGTTGCTTAATTTTTCACATGACACCTTTTTTTTTTGCCTACCCACCAAAGGCAGACAGGAAGAAACGTCAGAAGCCAGTATGTCCAAGTTGTTTAGCAGCAGGTGAAACATACACAATGAAAGAAATATTATGGGCAAGATTCTGTCGGTAGTTCACTCATGGGTGACTGCACTGTGGACCATCCCCAAGACACCTGCGTCCTTTGACAAAGATGACGCTGGTACCCCGTGTGGAGCACCACATGAAGCCCCCTCGCTCCCTTAGTGAGAGATACGTGCGTGTCCTATTGCTCTCTACGGCTTTCCAAGTGTACCCCAGTCCCTCACAATATGGTCTGTCGCTTTCTGGTAACCAAGAAACTTTCATAGCGATCTGTGCTCTCACTGGTGGTAAAGTCTTCATCCTGCCTTTTCATTGTGTGGGATTTGGTATTCAAGTGCCCTGAAGGACATGAGATTGGAAATATTAAACTCAAAGAATTACTTGTTGTTTTTTCCTCTGTCATAAGACTAATTCTTAGTTCATTCAAGTTTGGTACATTAATACTAATGTATATGTATATATGTATATAATATTAATGTATACATGTAATATTAATACATATTATCATCTGAACAATTTGCTTGTAGTTATTTCTAAATACTGCCCCTGCCAGTATATTGTGCACATTTCACATTCACTAAAATTCTAAGACAGTCTTAAATACACATTATGCTACATAAATACCTTCCTAATGAACCGTTTTTTCAAGCGTCATAAATAGTATCTGGTTGACTCCATAGTAGAAATTTCAAATGCTTCATCAAATGGCTATTCACATATTTTCTAAATTTCTCAGCAGGAAACTGAAAAAGTGATCTTTTCTGCAACAATCCTTGTCACGCAGTCATACTGACATTACACTTGACAAAGAAACCTCATGCATAGGGCAGTCTTGAAAGAAGCTGGTCTGAGGATGTTTACAAGTTCTGAGAGATGGAAGGTAGAGAACTGGGTAGGATGAGCAACCACCTCCACTGGAAATGTAACCAGAGGGCATTGTTAAGGGCCAGACACTAAGCATGAATGCAACTGGTGACACTGTGTAGCTGCTGATGCCTCCATCGGGGACCAGATGAGGACACTCAGCGGGACTGACCGACAATGGGTTATGAGGCAGGTCTGCCACGTGTAGGCTCCATAAGGGAAGTGGCTTCCTCTGTGACATTCTCCTTTGCAACTCTACCGCTAGCACAGAGCATGAGTAAGCATACAATCGATTTGCTCAGCTGAGGAATGAACAACTAAACAGTTCTGTCCAAACCCTCATCATTTCTTCCATTTATTAATTCCCTATTAGGCGTCGGGCTCTGGGCCAGTTGCTTATGTACTTGAACTCAATTTTTTTTTTTTATGAATGTGATACCCATTTTAGAGACAAGGAAATTGTGACTCAGAGAGTTTAACTAATGTGTACAAATACTAAGCAGCAGAGCTGGATGAGTTGGTTTTTCCATGGATGGAAAAAATGTCTGAGGTCTGGGGTCACCAGAACGTGCAAATATAGAAGGGAACTCACAAACATTTTCTGATTGATTTCAGGGTATTTTTCTTTGTTCTTTTTACGAAAACACATCAAAAATAAGTCCTAGTTTTGAGACTGTGTATAAGCTTTCTCAAATTGAGATAGGGCAATCATAAATTTGCTTTGGAGAAAAGTTTTGTTGGTTTCAAACTCAATATCCCATCTCAAGGGCTCTTGTAGGAATATGTGATATTTCTAAAGCTAGGCACTTGGATGACGGGGGGAACAGAAATAATGCAGAATGCTGTCCCCTACGAGTGAGTGGTGCTAATTCCCACCTACTCCAGCTGGGCAGTGGCATCTGCACTCCATGGCACAATGACACGCATGGAAGGGTAAAGTAACCTTGATAGAGGGAAAGTGAGTCTCTGAAAATATTTAGGGTTTATTTTCTCTATCTGCTCATGGTCCTGTCTGCCCTGACCTTTTATAATTCTATTCATAGTTTCTCTCTCACTTATAGCCATTTAAAAGAGGATAATTTAAGCCACATTACTTATTCAAATATTTGACACAATATTTCTACTGGTATATGAATAGCAACAGATTTTTTAAAATTCTCACTGCTTTATATTTAGAATAGCAATTTAGCAGAACTCTAGCTAATAGTCTGAAGCTTATTTGCTAACAAAACCCCTTTAAAAATAGATCATTTGATTGAAAACTGAGTTATTTACCACAGTAAAAGTAATTTATTTAAATTTTAATTCACTAATACATCTGATTCTGTAAAAATATGAATCTAGTTCATTAAAAATATAACCTAAATTCACTTTTCATTCCAGGCAAATGAAAAAAATGCTTCTTCAATATTATGTTTATCGTTGAATTATTATTAAAACCTGCTTCTCTTGGGTCACTGAAGAATTGCAAATAAATATCCAAAGAGTCACAGTTGCCAGGAATAATAGAAGAATCTTTTCTTTTAATATTCTGTAAGCATATTACAGTTAACATTTCTAAATTAGCTTTTTGTGGGTTAGCACTTTTTCTACAGTTTTTTGAAAGCTAAATTTTGAGAAAGGTGTTTGTACATATCTCCCACTGTGAACACTGGTTTGCCAGGTCATTCTAATTATTTCATCTTTAAAAGAGTGACTCCTTTATAATAATAGGTTTGGCATTAATGAAATGAAAGGTTGTGACTAAGTAACTGTAATGGTCTAACATTTCAAAAGTAAACATTTTTCCTTTGTCTCCAAGTCTATTTTGTCTCATTACTTGAGCTAAGATTTGAAAAACATCTTTCACTGGAAGACCATTATCTGTTCATAATTTGCAATTCCATTAAGAACACTACCTAGTTAATTTATACAGGCCACCTATAAAAATAAATAAAAAGGTAAGCATCCAATAGAAGCTAGAAAGGAGGGAAGCATTTATATATCTCATTTGAAACTGAGTTATGAAAAAAACAATCTTTCCTCAAAGAATGCTTTATTAAATAGCATGACAAGACATTTGCCTTGTTTCTTTTGTTTTTTAGAAAACATATTATTGTTTTATAATTCTCTTTCCTGTCCTTTCCCAGTGTATATACAGACATATTTAAGTACTTATATACATACATAGCAATATTATATTTATCTAATGATAACATCCATGATCTAATTCATATAACCATAGTTCTCCTAAAAAGAATCATCCATTTCACTTGCTCTTATTTTAATCATGCTACTAACATTTATCTAAAATGTATTGTACTCCTTTAATTATGAAATCAAATACGCAAAATACAACCTAAACATATGATGTTGCCAATCCAGGGCCATCTGTATGGACACCACGTGGCCTCCACTGATGCAATGAAACAAGCCTTCAGCAGCTAGAGATGTGTAGGGCCACATTTAATGTCTCCGAGCATTCATGAACTATTTGTTTTCATTTCTTGCTCTTCCAGATTCTCCCCTTACCTGAAGCTGTTACTGTTCAGTACAACTACCTGAATTACTTTTTATATGCAAGTATCTAGATTAGTCAGTCCTCAAATATAAAATAACATGCATGAGCTTTGGGACAGACTTTTTCCTTACTGCTGCTGAGGTTTTAATTTCTGAGTTTAGAGCAAGATACTGCTCCTCAAATAAAATATTTTTTAAAATGCTTATATAATTTTATCTTAATAGAGGTGTCAGACTAATGACTGGATTAGTTGCCACTACTTTAATAAACTACAAGATAATTATCAAATCAACATATTATTGGACTAAAATTGCTTAGTTGAGGCCATGCCAAAACAAAACACACCCTAATTTAAATAAGGCATTTAAAAATCTAAAGTGCTGAGCATGTATATAACTCCTTTTAGCACATGGTAGGAGCTTGAAAAAATATGTTAAACTAATTATAGGTGATGTGATCTGCTAGCAATGTCAGAGTTTTTAGTTATTTTTGTTGAGTTTCATAGCATGAGTATGTGCATGTACTTAAATACATACAGAACGAAACATTACACAATAGTGACAGTGATATTATAAGAAGTGACACAAAAATGAAAATGGACCATGAGTATTACTGAAAGAGAATAATTTAATGGAAAATTCCTGTGATGCTATACCCTGAGAAAGCAAAACTTGAGCCATATCGACCCTAATAAGAAATGACAAACCTTGAAAAGCTATCTATAAATTTTCTTGAAAGCAGTATGCTTTTCAGATAAGCAAAATTGTTTTACATTGTTACCAACTCCTATAAATGCCAGTTCCATTTCAGAATCCATTGTTAAATTGTGATCATATCAAAGAAATCCTTTCTAGAGAGCAAAAGCACTGGGAAAAAAATGGAAGAGATTATGTTAATAAAGCAATTGTATCTTGTTACCATGGTAACTTTGAAATTAAAATATTCAGAAGAGTATTTTTTCCCTTATACTATTGTTTTGTGAGGAGCTGGTTAGTTGATTACCAGCTCATGGAGCCATAATCCTTTTAAGTGGTGTCATTTGAAAGGCAGAATATGAGACTTTTATGGAACAATAAGGTCATATTCCCATGCTTCTGGGGGGAAAAATCATGGAGACATGGCATGCCAAAGGGCATCCTAAGCTACACTAGTGGGCGATGTGACAAAACTTCACACAGCATTGGTTTAAGTTTAAAATTACTGCATAAAAGCATTATTAATGATAAAACATCATGGACTTCAAATACAAAATTCAAAAAGGTGTCCTTTGGAAAAAAATGGGAAATATCCAATTTGGAATGTTGGCTGGCTCTGTGGTTTACAATCCCAGGTGCCAGAGTATACTAATTTGTCTTCTACTTTACGATATATATTTAGGAACTCTCGGAGTATGAACTTAATGTCACATGTCCCATTTGTAAATTGTAGACATATGGTTCTTCCTCCTACCATTAATGTCATCTTAAATCTTATTTTATAATAATTGGAGATCTGTTGTAATTAGAATAAATTTCAAAGGCTATGTCCTTTCAACAGAGTATTAATTTCAGAGCTGAAGGGTTCTCTTTGTTTATTCTTCATAAAAAATTTTTTTGACACTTTTCTGTAGAAGGAGATTTGACGACAACATTCAGACATTTGTAAGTCTATTAGAAGTCACTACTGCATTGCCTCTGAGGAGAGAACAAACCACATGACATTTTTAAAACAGTAGCTTTTACTTTCAGAACTACCTCTGAACATACATAAAATGTTTCCTTCTAATCAATAAAAAATTGTCATTTTCTTAACAGTAAGAAAAACACATTTGCTGTTCATTTTCAAAGAATGTTATGCCTTCACGTGTTAACAAAAACAGTTAACCTCAAAGTACAATTCTTGAAAAGGGCATTTTGTTCTGGGCAGGAACATTCTCAGCGGGTCACCCACTGCCATGTTTAGAGATTTGCATAATAACACAACTAAATACCTGACCCATCTCTGCATGTAGAAATTAATAACAAAGATCTTTCTCCTTTCTAGGTGTCCATTGCCATAGTTACCTCACACGTTTCTGAAAATATGCTTAAATAAAGGAAGTCGCAGGCACTGGGGTAGAAATTAATCATTGACTGGAACATAAATTTTCATGATGAGGTCAGGCTTTTGTTTCTGGGTCAGACTGAAGCCATTAGACAGTATCCTGATTTGAGCAGAACTGATTGCCTCTGGTGGAAGATGTGGTTCTTAGGGTCTCGCACAAAACCCTGGCCTACTTGAGCGCTCAGGGATGGTGCCTTATGCATTTATTCTCTCAAGCCCTGTAGAAGGAATTTTCAGCCACTCCCTTTGGCCGGGTGAGCTCTGACAGCAAGTCTGGAGTGGGAGGGCAGTGAAAATATCGAAACAAGGACTGGTCTCACGGGAACAAACGACTGGTCTAGATTCTTTAGTGATGGGCTATCCCTTTGCAAGGCCCACTAATGAATGAAGGACTTTGGAATGTTTATGTGGATATGACAAGGGCTCGAGCTTTCCATTTCTGAGAAGAAAACCTCAGACATAGCTTCAGTCCCGTAGAGTGTGCAAAGAGGTAGGCATTGCCATGTATGCCTGGCAGGAATGCAAAATGGGACAATCCTTCTGTTAAACAATTTTGTGATATATTATCAAAAACTTTGAAATATTAAAATCTTTTGACCCAATAATTTCATTAAGAAGGATATTTCCCAAGGAAATAATGAGAAATTTATACAAAGAATCATGCATAGAAATGCTTGTCCCAGCATTAGTCATGCTAGTAAAAAATTAAAAGGATGGTCCCTTAGGATTTTACAGCTAAGTAAATTATGCCATATCCAAATAGGGAATTTTAAAATTACTGGTAGCCAAAAAACTTGGGTTCTAGCAACAAATCTATACTTTCCAATCATAAAAATGAGACTAAATACCCTTATCTGTGAAATAGGGATAATAAAATCTGCTCAGCCAATTTTTATAAGATTACCAATGAAATAATGAGGGATATCTTTTATTTTTGCACCATAAGGAACTGACTATATTGAGATAGACATTTGGCTACTTAGGGTTCCCATTTTACCATATGAAAACAAAGGTTTTTCCCCCAAGATAGTTTCTTGAATCTTTTCAAAATCTGACATTCTTCAATGTTACCAACTGGAAAGAACATTTTATGGTGATTGCTGATGGGGTTTTTTGGTTTGTTTTTTGTTTTTGTTTTCTTTTGCATTTTGTCTTTAGTCCTTGCAAAATGTAAGCACATGTTGCCTAGATAAAGAGAGCTCTGTCTATGACATTTATGTTATTTCCTGGCTAGGAATATATTAAATTTGTATAAATTACAAGAAAGCAAATCACTATACTTACATAAATTAAAGTCCAAGACATGCATTATAGAACATTTGCAAGCTGTTAGTACTTTTGAAATGCAGATAATTAATTGCCATTCCCACCAAGATAAATAATGATACAAAATAGAGGAGGTGAGTTTTATTTTTGATGTCTCCTCTGTTCATAATCACAGAGAAATGTGAAATTACAGCCATCTTTCATATTCAAGCAGCCTCAAAATTCTACTACCTCCAGGTAGTTTTCTTTCAGATATTCATCATTTCACCACTGCGCATTCCTTCATTTCTGCCCGGTCTGGCTGTACCTATCTAATTATTTCCCCTCACTAGTGATTATACAATAATGCAACCACCTGCATAGCCTGTGATTCTTTTTATTTTTGTGTTTCTCTTAACACTTCTTTTACTGCATATTATTTGAATATGGGCTAAGGGCAAGGTCTAGAATAAAATTAATTTCTATGTGTCTCAGTTTTATACACCTATAAAATAGGCATACAAGTCCACCTACCTCACAGGGCTGATAGAAGAGTTAAATAAAATAGTCCACAGAAAGTCTTTGTATTCAGTAAGAGTCAATAAGTGTTAGCTAGTTACTATTCTACATCAGAGATAAGGTTGATTAATTGAGTCTACCATTGAATTTGATTTCTCATTTTGTCATTAACTTACCTTTGGCAAGCTCACATTATCCCTAAAGGATTCATGTTCAGCCAGCTCTCCTCTCTGCTCCTCTCAGTCAAGGGGAGGCTTTGCAGGCTTCCTTTCCAGCCTCCAGCCCTGGTATCACAGGGATCTGGAAGTCAGTCAACACCTTGGCATTTTCTCACTTCCCTAAACTCTCTGCACTGAGTGAAGCTGAACTAGTTTCAATCAGCCAAGTTATCTCTTTAAAACAAAACATTTTTCTTCTTCCAAAGGAAGATTAAAATTAATTGGGTAGGTGCAGTTGCTATCCAAAACTGACTGCACAGCCTTTTGCCTCCCTGAATATTTACCTCATCCATCATGGGTGCAAGGAAAAGATATTATGAATTAAGGAAGGGTCAATTTCAGGTTGATTTATTTGAAATTTCCTAACCAAATACCCATTAAAATAAATTATAAGTTCAATAAATAGGAGCACCATTGAAAAGTAAATAAAACATTAGATCTAGATGGATACCAATGTGCAGGATCAGCCAAGCATTAAGAGAAGATGGAATCCAAGATGAAATCTTATCCAATGAAAACCCGCCTCTCTTTTCCTCACCTAACCCCATCTGATTCTAACCACAAGACTATCCATATTTGCAATTCAAAAGATCAACTACTTGAAATATTTGGTTGGCTACATCCAGTTAACACAGGCAATTGGCCGTGGATTTCTCTTTTCTGTTTAAAGGTGTAGATCAAGGTGACACAGCTGTAAGACAGTCATAATTAAAGCCCTCTCCCACCTTCTCCACTGCCATGGGTACCATTGACTTTCCATCTTGGAGCATATGATCCTGAAGTCATGTAACTACTATTGTAGGATGAATCCAGAGAGTTTCTGAATAGTAGTTTAAAGTTTCTTAAAAATTAAACTTGAAAAAATTGTTATGTTTTATTTTCTAAATTTCAGACAAAAAAATAAAGAAAAAGTTCACAGAAGTCTAGAAATTACAAATTCACCCAAACAGAAAGGAGGAGATGCCTTGAATACAATGCTATTTGAGGTCACATCTACTCTATTTGTCTGACTTGATTTCCAATGGATTATGTTTACAAATGATGTGAGAATCAGCCCAAAAGATGGACAGTTATCTTAAGAAATCTTTATTTTGAAACATTATGCATTGTATTTCAGTAATAAATTGTTGGTAAAGCCCATCCCAAGATTTCAAAAGAAATGAATATTGGTTTTTGGTTTATGCCGTTTGTTTGCTTTTGAAGGTTTCATCAGAAGGTAACATTTTTAACAGTAGGAGGTAATTCTGACATTTGCTTCAAGCCTAGGAAAATGTATTTTAAGGACTATATCTAGTTTTTCCATATTGTCAAGCAGAGTGTCTCTAATAAAGAAAAGGAAAGAAGGGGTATTGAAAAAAGAGATTATCTAGAATATATGTTGACAAAATATAATCCTTAGGCTAAATCTAGCTTTTGGCCTGTTTTGAAACTGCCTGTCAGCCAAGCATGGATTTTACATTTTAAAAAGGATATTAAAAAAAACCTCAACAACGAATATGTTACAGAGCCCAGAGACCATATATGGATCACAAAGCCTAACATATTTAAAATTTGGCCTTTTCCATATTACCCAAAGCAATCTATACATTCAATGCAATCCCTATTAAAATAGCAACAGCATATTTCACAGATCTACAACAAACACTTCAAAAATTTATATGGAACCAAAAAACACCCTGAATAGCCACGGCAATCCTGAGAAAGAAGA
The DNA here is from genome assembly GCF_964146895.1 of Miniopterus schreibersii. Taxonomy (NCBI): domain Eukaryota; kingdom Metazoa; phylum Chordata; class Mammalia; order Chiroptera; family Miniopteridae; genus Miniopterus; species Miniopterus schreibersii. The sequence continues at coordinate 16,532,930 of NC_138108.1, read as the reverse complement.
ACAAAGTTGGAGGGATCATAATACCACATATCAAGTTATACTACAAAGCTACTGGAATCAAAACAACCTGGTACTGGCACTCAGTGGAACAGAACAGAGAAGCCAGGAATTGACCCATGCCATCATGGTCAATTAATATTTGACAAAGGAGGCAAGAACATACAATGGAGTAAAGACAGTTTCTTCAATAAAAGGTGTTGGGAAAATTGAACAGATACGTGCAAAAAAATGAAACTAGACCACCAACTTACACCATACACAAAAGTAAATTCAAATTGGATAAAAGACTTAAATGTGAGACGTGAAACCATAAAAATCCTAGAGGAAAACATAGGCAGCAAAATCTCAGACATCTCTCGTAGCAATATGTTTGCTGATACATCTCCTAGGGCAAGAGAAACTAAGGAGGAAATAAACAAATGGGATTTCATCAAAATAAGAAGCTTCTGCACAGCAAAGGAAACCATCAACAAAATGAAAAGGGAGCCCACTGTATGGGAGAACATATTTGCCAATGACACATAGGATAAAGGGTTAATATCCAAAATATATAAGGAATTCATACAACTTAACAAAAGGAAGACAAACAATCCAATTAAAAAATGGGCAAAGGACCCAAACAGACACTTCTCCAAAGACGACATACAATTGGCTAAGAGACACATGAGAAAATGCTCATCGTCGCTAATCATCAGAAAGATGCAAATTAAAACCACAATGAGGTATCACCTCACACCTGTCAGAATGGCTCCATCAACATGTCAAAGAACCACAAGCGCTGGCGAGGGTGTGGAGAAAAGGGCACCGAGTACACTGCTGGTGGGAATGCAGACTGGGGCAGCCACTATGGAAAGCAGTATGGAGGGTCCCCAAAAGATTAAAAATTGACCTGCCATTTGACCCAGTGATCCCACTTCTAGGAATATATCCTAAGAACCCTGAAACACTAATCAGAAAGAACTTATGCACCCCTATGTTCGTGGCAGCGCAGTTTACAATAGCTAAGATCTGGAAACAGCCCAAGTGCCCACCAGTAGATGAGTGGATGAAAAAGCTGTGGGACATTCACACCATGGAGCACTATGCAGCTGTAAAGAGGAAGGGTCTTTTATCCTTTGGCACAGCATGGAGGGAACTAGAAAGTATTATGCTAAGTGAAAAAAAAAACAGTCAGAGAAAGACAAGCACCACACGACCTCACTTACATGGAATGTAATAAACAAAATAAACTGATGAACAAAGTGGATCCAGAGACATAGAAGCATGGAACAGACTGAGGGATCTCAGAGGGAAGGTGGGGAGAGGGGAAGGGGTGGGGAAAGATTAATCAAAGAACTTATACGTTTATAAGCATAACCCATGGACATGGACATTGGTATAGGGAAAACCTGGGGGTGGGATGGATGTGGGGTGGAGGGGATGAATTCAATGGGGATACAAATGGGGGCACCTGTAATATTCTCAACAATAAAGATAAAGAAACTTTAAACAACAAAAAAAGAAAACAACCAATGGAAAAAATTAATTAATTAATTAAATAAAATAAAATTTGGCCCTTTACAGAAAACACTTGCCAACCCTTGGTCTAGAAGGCTATAGTGACAAGGAGTTTTTGTTTACATGGATTTTGGCAATAAAATGTATTAAATGTATTAATTATCTAGCGCAGTAAAGTGAGAAACTTTGAAGGTGTATAAAACAGGGAAAATAATAATAAATAATATTGGACATTGTATTTAATGATTTTAATTAAAAGGAAATTGCAACATCTATAGCAGTTAGAATCTGGGAGGAAAAAAGCAGCCATGTCAAACATTCCACTATCATTACCAGATTGTATCAATAGTGATATTTACAATCAGAAGGTAATATTCACAATCCAATGATGATCTCTATAGAGAGAAGGTTACACAGTTTTATGTACCAAACTGAACAAAAAGATCAGGAAATGACAATTAAAAAAATGGGAAGATAAATACCTAAACTCCAAAAGTTAAAATACATTAAAATGTTCAATCTTGCATTTTGAAATAAGAAATTACTCACTTAAGTACCCCAGATACTTGTCACTCTTTGGAGATAGCACTATTAATGATTTTTAGGTTATATATCAATCAACACATTTTCTACGCATTTGTTTATTAATGTAAATATACATATATGTAACATTGGTTGCTATTGATTTTGTACAAATGAGAATATATTATATAGGTCTTTTAGTATCTTACTTTTTCATTTTGTATGTTATATTTTTACAGGTTCTTACAGATAGGTAACATATAGGTATACTCCATTATTTCTAATTGCTTTATAAATTTCCCTAGGCATGCACCATAATTAATTTCTTTACTTTTGGATATCACCTCTCTTTTAGACATATAGATAGTTCACTACTTTGGTATTATGAATAATGGACACTCTTTTGCCCATGGTTTCTGTATTTTTAAAATTTCCTCTAATTTTACATTGGGCTCAGTTGTCACTTTCAAATGCCTGTTTGCATATATAATTTTGTCATTTTTCTTAGGCACTTTCCTTATATTTTTTAAAAAATTGATAATCACAATCCTTAAAGTTGGACTTTGAAAGGGAAAAAATCTTTGGCAAGTATTGAGTAATCTTTTTGAATATAGATATGGGTATTGATAAAGAGCCAGAATTATCCAAGTATGTGATCTTCTGCCTCGGAAAGTGGTGAGCTCATTGTCATTGGAAATATCTAAATATGGGCCAGACAACCTGCTTACGGAGTCATTTCAGAGCATGTTAAGGTACTCAGTGCGTGGGAAGTCTACATTACTTTCAGAAACTTCCCAACCTTGTGATGCTTTAGTAATTGTTTAAGAGGTTAGGGCTAATTACTTGCAGTATATGACTTTAAACTTTATTTTAAATTTTTTCATATGTGACAAAATAGCAATGGGCTAAAAAACATGGGCTGAAATCTTTGGTTAAATATGTGACAAAAATGACTTAACTTGAAAAATCCAGTAAATCTGGCTAACCATCTTGATGCTCATGATTAGTAAGAAGTGAAAATTTCTCAGATGATTAAGATTTCTCTGGTTTTGTGTAAACTGGAATTAGATATCAGTAGTGTATCCCATACCTGTTGCTCCAACATGACTGATTATCACTGTTGATGCGGCTGCAGAATTATTCACTGTGATTTATTCTTATCCGTCCTTAGAAAATTATCCTTTCAGTTTCAAATCCTTCTCAGAGTGGGAATTCCTTGCTATCAGCTGCTGTCATATAAATAATCACTTACCCTGAATTCTTTTGTGCAGCGTATGTACTGGTTGAGTAATGTGGGCTGGGCCCCTTACCTGTCCTCGTAGCACTGAGACATAATTGAAAGGCTCACTTATGACTCGGAATAACAGAGAAGTGGGCATTCTGCATGTTAATAAACGACAGGGTCAACTCAGGAGAAAGCAGATTTTATTCTTCTCATCGTCTCTAAAAGGGCTTGCTGTTTTTAAGCTAGGACCAGCACTCTCTTCAAGGATCTCTTTTGCTTATTAACTTTGGAAACTGTCCCCACAAAATCACATAACCTCTCCATTCTCTTACAGGGCATCGTTACATTTCGGCCTCTGATGATAATCATGATTTGAAATGGCCAGCGGCAGCTCTGACTCTGACATTTATTACACTGTCTGTAGCGGTCCTTTCACCGTAGTCGTAAGGGAGGCTGCTCTTGTAACAGTCGGAATATTAATTGCTGCCATTATCTAGCCTCTCGCGCTAAATTTTGGGTCAAGTGATCAGTATACGTCCGAGTGAGGTGTCAGGGATGAAAGGACAAAGGAGCGGGAGGGAAACACATGGCCCGTTTGAGTCCTGCTGCGGCCGAGAGGTGATTTACACAAATGGGCTGGACCAAAACAGATGGGAAGAGGGAGCGGGAGAGGGTTGACTAATGCCACCCGACTGCCAAATGACCCCGTGGGCTGGAACGCTGGCAGGACACCTAAAACTGTGCCAGCGGCCACTTGGAACTGCCCAGGGCTCACTCACATTTCATTTAACAGGCTCACCTTGGTCTTTCTATTGTTTCCACGGCTGGGGAGATTTATACAGTCTCTAATCATGATCCAGAGAATAAACATCCGAACTGGGCTCCCCTCTTTCAGAGGCCACGTGTGACTGAACTGCTGTGGGGTTTATTGTGAGAGTAGCCTTTGTTTCCAACAGGGAACATTTGATATACTTGCTCTTTTGGGGGCCTCTTTTGTAAACCTATATAGTATGTGGCGCCTTTTTGTGGCTTAATAAGAGCTATGGTGAAAAAGAAGGAATTATTTACTCTGAAAGCACGACTATATAATTAAGTACTTTGTTCACGGTGAACTACCTTTCATTCTGACGGGTGAGGAGTTCCCAGAACTGTACACAATAGACTCCTGCCCGTCTCCTATTCTCTTTCTCACATTAGACTTTTAATCTCTTTTCAGCTACCAAATTAACGTTCCTGGATGTATACTGAAATACACCCTGGGCATGGAATTCAGGATTTTAGGTAACAGTACTGGTTATACTACAAACTAGCTAAGTGAGCTTATAGCTAATTTGGCATCCTCGTGCTTAAGTTTTCCTGTGTCCAAAAGAGGGTAACAGAGTGCTATTGCGAAAACCGTATATGTGCGTGCATGCCAAGTGTAAAATCTAGATTACTGTGCTCATCGAATCTGTCTAGAATTTATTTCCAGTGAAAGTACAGAACTTCCTAGCCAGCTGAGAAATGAACACCCCAAACTGAAATCTTTCTATATTAGCTAAGAAGCCTTGGAGGAATGCGGATAGTAATTATGATATTATATGCATTTATTAGCAGCATTTGTGGATCTTAAAAGGCTTACACATGTTCTTAAAGATAAATTATCCTTTTTTTTTTTTTTTTTTTAAATCTTTAAAGAATAGCAAAGTTATATAGGAAAAGTGAACTGGGAACAGAGACCTAGGTCTAGGCCACATTTAATATTTCTAAAGTACACCATGTTAATTGATCATTACTATTGTCATCTGAAAAGGAATTCTCCTCCCCTACCCTCTCTTCTGACCCCACTGCATTGGAAAAGAGATTACATTTGGACACTAAGAGAAAATGAGCTGCACTCTTGAATTTAAAATTTTTCAAGTAGGGAGGAACTTTTTAGGTACCAATCAGTTCAACATGATAATAAAAGTATTTCCCTTTCCACACCCCCATCATTTTCTATGTCTGCATCTAAAATGGACTCTAAGTGTATTATAAGTTGTTTTGTCTAAACTGATGGATAAAGGCCAATGGGAATGGAAACAAATAAACACTAAGTTGGGAAAGCTGAGGTGCCCTACAGTCAGGCAGGGAGCACTTCATGGGCTAGCAACTAGGAGACAGGCAGGGCCTCAGACGTGACACGCTATGACTATGCTATGACTTTGGCCTGCACTCACTCGGAACTCTTAGGACACCGATAGGTTTGCCCATAGCCTGTGAACTCTAGTTTTCGGGTGCTCTGGCTCACAGAGCAACATAACATCAATCACTCTCTCTCTCCGCTCTTCTCCCAGCCCAATAGGTAGAGCAGAAAGAAGTTATGATTGTTTTAGTACAAAGAGGACATACAGATGGCCAATAGACATATGAAAAAATGCTCAACCTCACTAATTATCAGAGAAATAAGTACAAACCAAAACCACAATGAGACCTGACCTCACACCTGTCAGAGTGGCTGCCATCAATAAATCAACAAAGAAGTGCTGAGGAGGGTGTGGGGAAAAGGGATCCCCAGGCACTGCTGGTGGAATTTCAAATTGGTTCAGTCACTATGAAAAACAGTATGAGGTTCCTCAAAAAATTAAAAATAGAGCACCTTATGACCCAGCAATTCCACTTCTAGGTATTTATACAAAGAAATCCAAAACACGAATTCAAAAAGATATATGCACCCCTATGTCCATCGCAATATTATTTACAATAGCCAAGATACGAAAGTAACCTAAGTACCCATTGATAGGTGATCGGATAAAGAAGATGTGGTACATATTTCCAATGGACTATTACTCGGCCATAAAAAATGAAATCTTACCATTTGTGATAACACAGAGGATATTATGCTAAGTGAAATATGTCAGACAGAGAACGAAAAATGCCATAGGATTTCACTTATATGTGGAATCTAAAGAACAGAATTAATGAACAAACAAAACAGAAACAGAGTCATAAGTATAGAGAACAAACTGATGGTTGCCAGAGGGGAAGGGTGTTGGGGGCTGGGTGAAAAAGGTGAAGGGATTACGAAGTACAAGTTGGCAGTTACAAACAGTCATGGAGATGTAAAGGACAGCATAGGAATATAGTAAAAAATACTGTAATGAATCTGCATGGTGCCAGGTATCACTTTGTAAATTATACAAATGTCTAACCACTATGATGTACACTTGAAATAACATAAAATAATATTGAGTTTCAACTGTAATTGAAGCATTTTAAAAAGACAGTTTTTCTTTAGTCTTTGGTTGTAGCAGTGCTAATTTCATAAATTCTAAAAATAGAATACTGTACAAGATACACACTTTAAGTAAAACTTTTTACAGTTATTTTATAAATTACACTGAAAAACAGAGTAAAATTAAAGTTAAAGGTATATCAATTTTCCTAATGTTTGTACCCACCTCTGTTTACCAGGAGCCTAACAATCTCAAGGGCTTTACCATTTTACAATTAGCCCAATGGTACAGATAGTATGTATTTTTCCATCTAATACTGTGGTTTATAATGATGTTTATAAACAGAACAAAAAGTAAAATATGTAATTTCAGTACAATTCAACTCAATTTGTTTGGAAAGTTCTTTAATTATTTGAAATTTCTCAAAAGAGTGAAAAAGCTTTTCTTTTAAAAAAATGTAAAGAGGAAGGGTGTCTTAAAGCTGTGTGGTTTTGCAGTGAGTGAGGCAGGAACAAAAGATAATTTGGAAAGCATTTCTCAGAGTTATAAAATGTTAAATTGTACCCTTTCTTAAGTCAGGACCCTAATTTTAAAATACATTTTCCTTCAAAAGGAAAGAGCTTTATATTTCTAGGTGTTTCTATGTTATTGTAACTTCATTTCAGGAAAAAGAGGTGATTGAAGAAAGTATGCTTTGTTAAAGTACATTCTTTTATATCAAGATAAATATAGCTTCCAAATATAACATTTTGTCCAATTCAACATTAAAAGTACTTCCGTGAATTTAAAATTTATACCTATGTCACATAAAATCCAAGCTGAATTGAGTTAAAGTTCGTAATAAAAGTAATGAAACAAAAGTCAAGACTGAAGTTCATTTTGTATTTTATCAATGTGTAATGTTAGAATACAAAGTCAGTGTGAATTTCCCTAATTTTCCTTTCCTCCAATCATTCTTAAGAACCATTTCTAAAAAAATATTATTTAAAATGTGAGATTTTATATGTGTACTTCCATTAGAAAATTATCATCCTATTTCAAAATATAAATTGAGAAATTCAGATGAAAATAATTTGAGATTCTGAATAATACATATAAATTAAGGCACACTCATAAACATACAATAATAGGTGTCCATATCTGCTTATTGACTATTGTTTATTTAACAATAATAACTATGGATTTTTTTTGTCATTGAGTGTTTTTTAAGCACATAATCAGATGGGTCTTACATTTGAAAGGTGCCTTGAATATCCATCCCAGGGCTCACTTCTCCCACTATCGGCCTCCCTGTCACAATGCCTCAGGTGGGAGGTTATCTGTACTCTACCCGAATACTTCCACTGATATCATGATTTTATAAAGCACCCCATTCTAGTTTTACATGAGTCCAAATATTAAGTGCATCTTCCTTATAAAGAGTCAAGTCTCACTCTTGAATTTCTATTCTTGTTCTTTTTCTACCGATTTTGAATGACAATTTTACCCTTTTTGCAAGGTATACCTGTTACAAATGTTAAAGACAATTATTGGATCCCTTGCTGGGATCTCTTTCCTAGGCACAGAATTGCCCAGATGTTTCTCATACGATACGATTCTCTAACCACCAGTCTGGATGCTCTTGTCCCTATTTCATTACACCTACATTTGACCCAGAAATAAGCATAGCCTTATATATGCAATCTGCATAACAAGGCCGGCAGGCCCCCCTAGTCTCGACATTGTAGATCTGTGAAGGAGGGCAGAGTGCTCAGGAAGGCACTCCGATGAAAAGGTTCTTAGTCTGGATTTCTTAGAACTTGTGGTGTACAGGGATGCGTTATCCAGACAATTTGCGATTCCCATTCCTTTCCTGTGGATGTCAATATGCGTATGTTGCAGGGCAGGAAGCATGTAACTGCCATGGGATTATCCTATGGGTTCATGACTTCCCTGCAGTTCAGAGCCTGTTCTCTATCACGCTTGACCGCCTGGCCAGCCTTCCCCATCTTGACTGTACACTGACTATATGACACCAAATATGAAATTTTTTCATATTTATCATGGTATCAACTCCGGATGCATGGAATACTTGATTTTGTTATCTAAAAAATTATCAATTTCTGCTAGCTTTACCTAATTTAAAGCACAACTTACATCTTCATTCATATAATCAATAAAATATTTGACCTAGAAGGGCTAAGAGTAAAATGCCCTAAAACATGGCTAGTCACTCAGATTGGCGTTGGTATATTAATCAAATCTATTTTGTAAGACTATTCTTATCAGTCCTTTTTTTTTTTTTTGTGCTTTTTTTTTTTTTTAAATCTTAATTGTCCCATGATTTTTCGTGTTCTCATCAACTGTAAAAACTTCCCAAATACCGTGCCAAAATTAGAGATACCTTGCCTGCGGAACGTTTCTGACCCACCCGCCTAATAAACCCATCGATTTGTTTTGTTTTCGACGAGCCCCTCTGAGCCTCTCTGCAGCCTTCCTTAGCTTAGTATCAAAACCATGTGTTTAATAATCAGTGACAAGGATACAGTTTGCCTTCATATCCTGCCCTTTTTTCCAAAAACAAATAAATGTCATTCACACACGTAAAGCTTTCTGGCCCCATTCCTGAGTTCGACAATGCTTCAGGAATTCTGGTTAGGGCTCCAGGAGCACGCTGCAAATCCTTGCAATAGAATTCATCTGAAGTCACTTAAAAGACCAAAGCACTCAGGACATCTCTTTACTTGTCTGATGTTTCAGTGCCATCCTAGAATGTCTCCTCTAACCTTGCGGTGGGAAGATAATCCTCCCTAAGAGTTTTTTTGTTTTGTTTTGTTTTTAATGTTCACTTTATCATGTCTAAGGTTTCTCAAGCAGTAGAACAATTCTTTCTTATGCTAAAAACTTAAATTTCTAAAATCCTTTCCACTGCTTGTTGTACTTTACACAGCCTTAACTCACTGGGCACTGTAGCCTTTGTGATATTATTTTCAAGTTTGTGCCAGGATTTATCGCTTGTCCTTGATTTTATAAGCTGTTTTCTTGGTGCACATTCTTGATATATCCTTAAGTGATACAAAAATGCCTGTTCTATCCCAGCATAGTAAGTCTTGGTGATGTTGCTGATATCAAATTTATTGCTTTGTGTAAACAATTCGAGCTCATTTTTCATATTATCCATTCTCTAAGTATTATTATAAATATGCCTGCACCCATAAATATTGTTGCTGATCCACCTGCTAATATATGAATTTTTTTCTATTATGTACTTATTTCGAGCCCCTTGCTCCACCTGCTGTGCAGTAAACACTGTACGGGCTGGTACCCACCCTTTAAGCATCAGTGGTAGGGGAGAGAAACCTGCACAAATCATGACAATGCAATGGAAGATATGAAACAAATGTTTTAAATTCTATGACGGCATCCAGGAGGGGAGCAAGTGCCCGGTGGCAGCGGAGAGGGAGCTGGGTGATGCTGAGGAGAGGATGGCATTTAAGCTGAGTTTTGAGTCATCAATAGAGTTAAGAGATCATCTTCCCCAAAAAAGATATTAAGCAAAGAGAATTGTAGGAGGTCAGACTGATGAATGCTTCAGGGAAGTTAAGACAAGAACTGGAAAATTACCTTTGGACTTGGTCACTGATTTTTTTCTAAGACAGCAATTTTATTGTCTGGGTAGAGAAGTAAGAAGGGTTTTCATTTTTGTTTTGTTTTGTTTTTTGTTTTTCCACTGCTGAGTTGAGACACAAGAAACTGCGTAGTCCGTGTTAGAGTATAGTTAGCCTTGAATCCCAAATATTTTTCATCAAAGTATTTTATACATAAAATTTTATATAAATTTTATGTGCATATATAAAGTCTGCTCTATATTTATTAGGTTTCAGAAAGGAGAAGTCAGTTTTCTCTTGTCTTTCAGTTTGTGATTATGTATAAGAAACCAGTACATTTGCATTTCCCTTTTTGGGGGGTAATGGGTGGGTGCAATGTGCTATTTCTCTATTTCTCTAAAGTCTCTTTAATAGAAATTTCAGTCAAATATATTTTTCTTGATTTTCAAGAGATGCACGTTATTTCCTCACTGAGACCACAGTGATTTGATAAGCCATGAAAGAGAAAAAAAATTAAAATTCTGCTCTTGGATTCCATTTACATAATTGTTCCAAAGTCTACCTCCCCTTTCAAAATAAAACAAGAAGCCAAACTGCCTCTTGAGTTTCCATAGACTATCTTTTAATTTCCTATTCATGACTTCAAAGTCCAAGGCCTGGGATACAGCTCCGTTATTTTAACGGCATTATTTTTTCACCAGGACATGCAGCTAACTTTGGTTGGTTTGAGTGGTGTCTTACACTCCCAGAAAGAGAGCCTGCCGCTGAACATTCTTGTCAGATAATGTCGCTGCCTCCCTTTTCCTTAGAAAGGGACAGATAATTACCAAAGCTCAATCTTGGGTAAGAAGCCTTTGAAGGTGGTTATGAGAATTGTCTTATTTCCCTACGGCCTAGAAGATCTCCATGGGCCGTTATCCAAAGGAATAAGTGTAGATGCTTACAACTGCTACAATTTCCAATGATGTGTATTTTCTCCTTTCTCTCTCCTGTACTAGTTGGCTTTAATGGTTACATGTCTCATTTTCATCAGTATTATCACTTAGGAAGCCTGTCAAGCTCTCCCGACGTATGAGGCATCGTTAAACTCTGACTATCCAGCAGGCCCTGTACTAAACTTAGTTATTTATGCATGTTCCCCGACATGTGAGTTATGTTCATGCTCCAACAACTCCAGCAGGTAAGTTCTTCTATTTTTACCATTTTTCAAATGAGGATCCTGAGTTTTAGAAAGTGGACCAATGCCAAAGCTGTGATACATGGCGGAGGGAACGTCCACATTTTTAATATTTTTATTGATCTTGTTGCTCAGATTCTTTTGATTTTCTGGGTTTCTTCTTGGATCACCCTTTTCTTTCCACCGCGCACTCCTCTCCCTCTTGAATAGACCGGAGCCTGGAGAGTGTTCCCCGGGCCCTCGCCTGGCTCTCTGGAGGGCCGGCAGCTTTCGTGCGCAGTGCCCCTTACTGCAAGCGCCGGAGGCGGGCCTGCGGGTTGCTGGGGTCGCTCCCTCGGCCGCAGGCTGCCTCGGGCCCAGAATGAGGGTCTTTGGTGGCTTCCCCTAGACATTCTCTCTCTAAAACGGTGAAGGAAAAACATCTCTTTGCCATGGGCTCCTGGCTGTGAGACCATAAGACGGAAGAGAAAGAAAAAGGACCTGGGATCCTGACTCCACCCCAGCCTTTCTGTTCCCCACTCCTTCCCCTGTTGGTCTGACCGCATCCCATGTAACTGCAATTCCTCAGGCTTGTTGAAGCTCTTTTCTACTTCTGTGTCTTTAGGGACAAATACTGAGTTTTGTGCAAATTTGTGTGACTATACTTGTAAATATTCAATATGATAACTGATCTAAGGTTGGGGGGTTGTCAGTTGAATAAATTCTGAATTGGATGCCTCTAAGACAGAGAGAGAGAGAGAGAGAGATGCCAGTGGATATAATAATTACCAAGAAGACCAAATCGAAACTGTGTATGACAAATATTTTTTGTCAGAGCCTTTAAATTTGGGAGTTCTCCTGAACTCTGAGAATGAGAAGTGAGCTAGCCTATTTGCCATTTATTTTAGGTATAGTAATTTCAAAAGTATTTTGCTAAACACAATCATTCATCCATGATCAAGTAATGGTAGGAACCCCTTGTCCTGCTCTTAATGCCCTTTGCTGAGATCATCATTTATCTCTCATGCAGACTCTTCCATAGCCTCCTAAGGGATTTTCCTGCCTCCTTGTATTTGGATGCTTGCAGTTTGGGCCACTGCATATATGGGCATATATATACCCATAAATGCCCATGTCTCATGGGTACGTGTCCTCTGACATCTGTGTGTATTTTGACTATCACCTTTAATCTGCTTTTGTAATTTCAAAATTTATAAAGAATTTGAAATCAGCTCTTAGGTCTGCCAATGACGCCTGTGTAAACTCACTTCATTAGCACCAGTGTAAGAAGCGTTACTGATCCTATACCTTTCTTCCCCACCCTCCATGGCCACGTTCATGCTAAGATACATACAGCAGGTCCTTAAATAACGCCGTTTCATTCAACACGGCTTTTTTACAACATTGATAAGATGCCTTAGGAACTTAACTCTCATTTACAACAGTTAGTCTATGGTAAAATTGGTTTCATTATGTGTCATTTCACTTAAAGTCTCAGAACCAACTGGCGATGTTAAGTGAGGACTTATTGTATAATTTTAATAAAATACCATCTGCTGCTTTTATATATTTGTGAAAACAGGAGGCAAGTAAGTGGTTATCGTAAAAATTTGTATTTTAAATTTTATTCCACCCACTTTAGGGAATTGGGGACATTATTTGATAGCTTTGACTAAGAATAGCCAAGGTAGTAAAACTTCTGTCTAGTTTTTCCCCCCATTACAGCACTTAAATACAGATTCCCCTTTCCTTACTCAAGAATGTGTTTTCAAGTCTTTAAAATTATTAATGACCAGAACTCTCTCAGGAGTGATTCCTCTTGAGTTCTGAAATCACAATTCTTTGAGGATATAAATGTAGCTAATTTATTTGCCTTATCTGACCCAAAGTAGAGGTTTTTAAATTCATTCAGTCCCAACAGGGAAGAGTATACACCCAGGTAGTATTTTCCTGTGAAAACCTTTTATTTAGAGAACTATAAGAGTAAGCTGTCAGAGTAAGAAATCCACATTTTTATTGCCCGTGTAGTATGTGTTTTGGGGATAGAAAAATCGAGAACTTCCAACATAACAATTTGTGTTGACAAGAAATTCAATCAAGTTGTAACAGGGGCTGTTTTGCTGATAAAACTCCTGATTCTAGTAGTCCATTCAATGTTTTAACTATTTATAAATTTCCTATCAGTCTTTCTTAGACTTACTGGTAGGGGGAAAAATGCACTATCTTGGATCGCACCAACTCAGTAGCTTTGGGAATACTGTGGGTTGCATTTCCAGTCTTTATTTGTTATATTGCCTTGCTACAATCCAATTTCTTTAGACCCATATGGTGCCAATTTCTTGAAAGCTTATTGTAGAAATATTAAAAATCTCAATCTCAATATCAAATTAGCCCCCAAATCATAAAGAAATAAATCCATGAGGGCTCACAAAGTTTCCCCTCAGGCCTTGAGATTCTACTTATTTGTTTCTTTGTTTCTTATGAGGAACAAATTGTTTTTAATGTTGCATTTTAAAAAGGGCTTAAACTATGTAGCTGTCCCCCAAACTATTTGACTTTAGTGGCATTTTTTAAAAAACAACAACAACCATAACTTGGAAAATCTCAATATTTGAGTGATGATAATAAAAATTGCTTTGGGCTGAAATTCTGTATTCTGCATCACAGTCCACAGGAAAATCTTACAGCTAAGAAATAAGCCTGGAAAATATGGGTTTATAATGAAAATGTTGACAGACTCCTGCAGACACTGCTGTAATATCCTGAATCTGATTTAGAAGAAGTTTTCAATAATGTTTTTCCAATCCAGTCTTTTGGGGAATGCAAGTTTAAAGAAAAAAAAGTTTTCCACTACCTCGATGATTGATGAAAATGTGAGGCATCGGAGGCCAGACACCTCGGGGCAACTGTGACTAAGACCCTGGGCACCCGCGAGGAGAGAGTGAGCATGGAGAGGATGCTGTCCTTCGGGCTGAAGCTAACGTCACCCACTTAAAGTTTCACTGCCGAGGAACATTTTGATACAACGTTAGTTCGTGTCATATGGATGATACTGGTCTATTCTCAGTTAAAGGTAGGAATGGAATAAACTATCAGTCCACTTAGCTATGTTTTAATAAAAAAAAAAAAAATACACCTTAGGTGAGAATAAAAAGAGTAGCTGTGACTCAGAGTCACACCTGCCAGGCCTTATTAGCTATATTTTATGGAATTCTTTAACTTTGTATAGAAATCAGCTTAAGAATATTATTTAGCACTTAAAGCATTCTTGGTGAAATCTTTATTAATTCTGCTTCATTTTAGCAGAGTAACTTTGGCAATTCTTAATACATAGCAGAAAGAATATGAAAATATAATCATTCATACTGTTTTAAAAATAAAAATTAATTTTTAAAGTTCAACTCAGCCTGGCATCTAATCTACAAGAGACTTCCTAACAACATCCTTGGCTTAAACCTTCCGCACTACAGATTCTAATGGAGCAGCCCCATTAGTAAAGTCTATTCAGGCTAATGTGCTTGCTTGGGGCGATGATCACCGTGGAGCCCCTCATTCTAGTCCTTGCCAGGGAAAGTGCACTAGGAGTGGGTGATGTAGTGTTGTAATTATACAATTAGCCTTGTCAAGGCATGGAGCACTGGGAATAGAAGGATCCTGCAGCTTAAAATGTGGCCACCTGATAGATGACTGTCATTAAGCTCATCCTTTGTTCACTTGGTGATGGAGTAGACACTGAGCCTACGAACAGGATTCGTAATGAAGGAAAATCGCTGACCCATAGCCACTCGTGTTCATGGGCTCATAACCACGCAGCCCCCCTTCCTTCCCACAACTACACATATATTCTCTTCCGCTCTCACCTTCACCTGATGAAAATTAACATCTGCCAGCAGCTCTTTTTAATCCATCAAATTTAAATGATTGAAAGTGAAATTTTGTAGATATTGGTTTAGCCTAGGACTTCTAATCACGACAATAATGGCTCTCCCCATCTTACGCTCCTTTTCATAAATATTTACTGAATTGGTTTTTGTGTAATTTTGGCTGCGTACATTTTATTATATATTTAAAACATAAGTTCCTCTTACTAATTATATTCAAGATACATAAAAATACCAGTCGTATGTTTATGTGCATATGTATGTTTGCAGGCACATGCACATGTACATGTCGCACGAGCTGTGTATATTTTATTTCATCCTGCATGATACTAAATAAAATCGTTCTAAAATTTGGAATTTCCTCAGAAGACAGAAGACTGGCACACAGCCTTAACCGCTTTCTCTCATTCGCTTTCAGCCTGTCTTCATTATTAACCTAATTCTCCTCCCTCTGGCTCCATGCCCTCCAGGGTTTGATTGGGCTATTTCTCTTCTACAGCAGTGACCTTCTAAACCAGTTTTCTATGATGATTAGAAGGTGCAGAAGTAGGAGTGTAGATGTTCCCACTAAGTAATTGCAAGAGGATCTGGTACTACATTTGGACTGTTGCATCCCTCCTAGTCACATAACTACACTCAACCACGGTCCTCTTTTTCATAGCCACTGTTCTGGAATATTTTTACGCAAACTTATATAAGATCTCCCTTGAAATAAGACTCTGTCAAATTAACACTAGGATAAAACATATTGTTGAGACTAGTATATGTCCATTGTAATGTTTGAAGCACAGTAAATTCAGAAGATGTTAAAAAATAAGTCATTATTACAAATATTGATCACGGTAAAGACCCACGTACAATTAACAATAAAAAAAACTAGGAGGTGGGTGTGATTATAAAGGAGTGGCACCAGGTCATAAAATAGCACTATAACTTGAATGTGGTGGTAGTTATAAATCAACACGTGATAAAATTGCATAGAACTACATACAGAGAGATGTGCAGGTGAGTTTACGTTCTTGATAAATATATTTGTCTTCAAATGTACAACTGATTATTTACCCAATGCACTGAACGTCTATAACATCAAATGTTGTAGATATGCACCTATGAATTATAAACAAGCAAAAAACAAATGCCAAGAAATAACCTTAAAATATTTGAAAATTACTATCTCAGTTGAAACGTACTGTGGATTTAACAAAACCAAAGAGAGGTTTCTTTTTGGAGTTGCACCTGTACCAATATCCAACTCCTGGGTGCAACATTGCACTACAATGTAAGATGTGATTGGTGGGGAAACTAGGTGAAGAACATGGAAAACTCTCTTTAAATTTTTTTAAACTTCCTGTGAACCTACAATCATTTCAAAACCAAAAGATTTTAAAAAGAGCTACCTGGAGGAAGAACTGGGCAGGTGTAGCAGGACGTAAGTCTGTTCTGTCTCCCTTCCCACTATGGTTCCTCTGCTTCCAGTCAAACCACTTGATCTCCTTACCCTTTGTTTCTCTCTTAGCTGTAGCAAAGTGCAAGTCCTATCTGTCTGAGTTACTGTAAACATTTTAAATCTGTGGAGAAATGACACTGCATGTGTGCATCTGAAAGATCCTGAATTTGCACCACGACTTCCTGAGAGCAACTGTAACACCCACCTACCTCTACAGTTGTAGAACAAAAGCCATAGGGAGCCATCAACTAGATGTGTCAGTCTTGCTACTTTGATTCTGCATTTAGGAAAACCACTGTGTTCCCAAAATCTGCTACAATACCAAGCTTCCCAGGGTCGTAACTAATAGGTGTCATTGTGAGCGCTTTACACACCTGAGCTACAATTTCATCCATTTAGATTGGATAGCTTTTACTTTTCTGTAAAAAAAGTACATTAAAAGTATTCGCCAAAGCATAAATTTATAGTAAAGAAATTAAGCCCTTTACTTTCTAATGTGTATGGTAGGTGAATGAAACCTCTGCCATTTGTAGAGTAACTTCCAGACTCTCTGAATTAGAGTTGCTCAGCAGGCCAAACGAAGTCACAGGCTAAGCAAGCAAAGCAAGAGGGAAGCTTGCTATTTTGTAGGTCGGACAAAAAGCAAACTAAATGCCTTCTTCTCTAAGTGAGAGACCTTCATATTTCATGGAAACCCCAGGAAATAATTAAGGCTTCAGTGCAATTCTGGGACCTGTGCTCTAGAAACTGCCTCAATAAACTTTATTCTCATCTGGTGCAATTGAGATTCTCTTTTATCCCTTACTACCCCTTATATACTGCTCTCCTTAAGGCAATGAGAATTCGGCACATAAATAAAAAGCATGCGGTTGTTTAGGAGATGGAATAAACACAATTCAAATTCAGCCAGGTGCTTTATCACCAGTTTGGGAGAATGCAACATTATTAGACATTATGATATAAAGAGGGAGAGGGAAAACTATTGGTGGAAAAGTGATATTAAAAAAACAACAACACCTTGGAAGGTAATCTAAAAACACCAGAGTACTAAAATAAGCTAGCCGCCTCTCATTGACTATTCTATTAGGGAAAGAGTTTATTAGATCATTTAAAAATTATCACGAGAAGTATAGACTGATTCTCTCTAATATTTCAATGATCATTTTACCTAAATTACAGACGTGGGACCCAAAAATCCCATGGGGTTGGGGTAAGGGATGCTGGCGGTCAATCAGTGGATCTAGGCTGGGGCACCTGGGCTAGAACTAGATAATCTGGGGCTCTTCGCTGTGGCACAATTTTAACAAGTCCTGACATTCATTATATTTTTTAAAGCTTCACCACCTTCACAAAGAAACTTCTGGACTGGGTCCTTTCCATGCCATTTTTCTGTTGCTCTGCTTTCCTTGTATATGCACAGCAAAACATTTTATTAAGATACCCATTTGTGTTTTGCGCTTGCCTCGTCAGAGTAAATAGGATAATCTGCGTGTTTCTGTCCGAACTCCCTCCCTTGAAAGGGTTTTGTGCTGTCGGACCTAAACTTGCAGTGCCAAGGCACAGGCCTCACTTGGGTTTTGTCTGAGAAATTGGTTGATTTCTGTCGAGCAGTGGAGGGGAGGGTGGAACATGGAAGAGGCCGAGCCCGGCAACCTGAAGGAAAAGGTTCAGTTGGCTAAGGCTAAAGAGGGTGGGGGGTTCACTGGTTCCGCAGAGGGTGGGCTGGTGTGGGGGTGGGGGACCGATGGTTCTACTCTCACTCTGTGCCCACGCAGGTCTAGCCTCTCATGGGGCGTGTGGATGGCTGCCCCAGCCCGAGGGACTGATCACCGTGACCTGGAGATCGCGGGCACATGATCTCCTAGCAGTGATGTGAGTCGGAGCCCAGCCTCTCCAGCCATCCCAGGCAGCTCAGCCTAGACCAGCTCAGCCACATCGGATCAGTGAATGCGCGCAGCCAGGACCCCAGAGCCACTCAGCGGATCCAGGCTCGCAAGCAATAAACTCATATGCCAAATACAGAAGAGAGAGGGGTGGTAATTTGGAAGCTATGATGGTTGCCCGTAGCCGACAGATTGCAGAGCTCTGCTTCCATGGAGCTGAACAGAAGCACCTTTATGTGTCAATTCTAAAGGTCAGAGGACTGGACATCCTGCCCCTGCCCGCTAAGCACCACCAGGTTCTTCCCATCCCTAGACGAATTCCTTGTGGGAACCTTCCAGTAAATGGTGAAATGGAGTTTTTGACTTTTATAGGTCAGCACTAACCTGGAATAATTTTTAATTTAGAAAAAATGTAATGTGATATTTCTCTAATCTAGTATATCAGACCATATTTATTTCTGTTTAACATGAGGAAATGATGGAATATAAAAGTTAGTACAGATTAAGAAAGAAATATCTATATCCCTGTCTTGTGGAAACATTTGTCTTACTTTTCAGATTAGTATCAGTTGCCCCTATTTATTTATTAACTCAAATTTGATAGGCATAGGTTATTCAAGCATAAGTATTCTCACTTGGTACAAGAGAAAATAGTTCTCAAAGGTCTCGTAACTACGGTTCAGGATTCAAACCAAGATTGTATTTCCCTGCGGCTCATATTTTTCCTGCTACTCTATGCTGCCCTTGTATAGAATTCATGTCTAAGTTAATTTGGATGATAAATATTACATAATGTATTATCATTTCCCTTAATATTATATTACTATCTATTAGGCACTGAAGCTGTGGCAGTGAGCGTGCATAGCTGATGCATGAGCTATTTAACCCCCACAACAGAGGGACCAGCGGGGGCCACTGCCCGCTTTATAGGGAAGGAAGTCGAAGCCGAGGCATTAAGTGATTTGCTGAAGTCACACAGGTGGTAAGTGGTGCAGCTGAAACTGGGACACTGGGGTGCTTCCTTCTCAATCCTGCCCTAAAACACTTGAACAGTCAGCATCATTTTACCTTTACTACGTGAGGCAATGTGGCTGTTCACTTGCTTTCAGTGCCTAGGTTCCCCAGTGGGACATAAAAACTGTGATCGAGAGACTCCTTGTTCTTTCTTGAACCTTCAGATCTTGGGATAGTAACTGCTACACCATAGCTTAATATTTTTTTAAATTAATAAATAAACGACCGTAGATACTTTCTCTGGTATTCAAATCTCAAGTATCTAATGAAGACATGGATCTAAGACTGGACAGAGATTCTGAAAAATTCAACTCGCCAGGCTGACTCTTTCAAAAAAAAAAAAAAAAAATTGGATTCTCATGAAATAATCAATGACCTGTCCATGCTTCTGAGTTCAGTTCTTCATTCTCGGACTGGTTTTCAGCATGACCCTGGGAAAGTCACTGAAGGTATTACTCTGAATGTAATTTTACTTGTGCATCCGATTTATGGCACTGAATTTTCCTAATGATGTAATGTCAATTTATGAGAATATATAATGCATTGAAAGTTAAATAATAGCAGTAAAATATAAATATTAAGCAACCTTATGTCCTAATCTCTCCCAAAAAGTAGTTATATGACTAGAAAAAATAATCTATTTTAATTTAAATTGTGAATTGTCATTAAATGGAGTTTAGCTATTTCACTAATACTTCCAATTCCAATATTCCTCTTCTATTTCACCTTTATAAAATGTAATAATTTCTCTGTGCCAAAACATACCCAAAGAACATATTCAGTAGATGGGTATTCTCAAACTCCGAAACATCTTACATATCATTATTACATTATTAAAAGTGATAAGAACCAATTTTGTCTTTTTGAGAATGTTAGTACTGTTCTGACTTTTCTCCAGACTGTTTATTATTTTAAAACTGGATATATTAATTTTATATATATTCCATACTTATGTGAATATGACTGAGGTGACATCTACATATAGAGTCTGGTCCTGACCATAAACAAATACAAAACTTCAGTCCCCAGTTCATGAGTTTAATTAGCATAAGATACTCAGATTTGCATTTAATTGTATCCATGCAGAAGGGAACGGCCAGGTCAGATGGGAAATTACATCTCCTGTGACTGTGTAGCTGCTGCTAGAGAAAAATGGAAAAGAGGAAAGAAGGTAATTGAAGGCTCTGCTCATGCTACACACTCAGGCCTTAAGGAAAGCTCTGCATCTGGGCACAGAGGGGGATGCGCGTCTCAACCCAGGACTCTGCCCTTCTCCCAGCACTGAGAACCGCGTTTGAACTGGGAAAGGTCCCTCTCTCCTCTCCACCCCTCCCCAACTCCGACCCTGCCGCCAATAGTTAAAATAAAGCTAGGTGCACAGACACCTCCAATGGCCACAGAAAGTCAGGTTTCACGATAGAATTCTCATTAGTAACAAAAGTAATTTGGGAACAAACATAGTGGAGTATAAAATTTTTTTTGAAATGTTTAATTGAGGAAATCTATTAAACTGGCCTAAAAGTCATGCTGATCTTTGAACAATACTTTTCTTAGAAAACATAAATGCTGGAATCAATCTATTTATAAAAATTATGACTGAGTTATTTATAGGCAAAATCTAAATTATTCTGGTTAAACATATTAGGTTTGATTTTATTCTTTAAAATATTGACTGATTTTCATTTCCATTTCCTTATGGGAGAATTTTAAGATTGGGTCAATTTATGACTTAATCAGGCAATGAATCATCTTGAAGTGTACCATGCACCAATGACATATGTTTTTAGAATCATCTTTTTAACTAGTTTCAATGGTAAACTACTGAGAAAGAAAGCCATTGGGACCCTCCGTCTGAATTAAACTGCAAATCAATTAGAGCTCCAGAGGAAATCTGACAGTAAAGTAAAATAGGCCAGCAAAGCCCTGAGGAGGGTTTCAAGATTTTGAAAAATAATAGTAGCCTATATTCAGTATTCAGGCTTTACAAATACAGTAGCAACAGCAAGAAAGAAAAACACACCAAAAACCTTCAAATAATATTTTCCTTAGAAAGGAGTCAGGAGCTTACAGCTCTGCAGTAATAGGAAGTCAACTCAATATTAAGCTTTTCTAGCTTGAGATTGAAAAGCTAAAATTTGTTTCTCTTTGTTCCTCTTCAGTAATGGACTAACTCATTCAAAGAATTACAACTGACCTCAGATCTCTGACAGTTCACTGATGGTTTCACATGTTTTTAATATTACAAATAATCCACTTTTCTAACATGAGAATTGGAGGTCATGATAATAGCATCTTAGGAAACTGTAGGAAATCACATAAGGATGGAAGACTCAAGTTCTTTCTTCCAAAAATCAGAAATATTAAGTATTAAACAGGAGATTATGTTCTCCTACCCCCAGTGTGGTCTAAGAACAAATGTTTAACCTCTTATATCTGGGATTTTAAAATTGAGTATTTTTTTAAATGATGTTATTAGGGTTTTGTAACTGTAAATGTGTATCTTTCCTAATTGTTTTCATCTCAGATATTATCCAAAATAACACATAGTGTACATGCCTGTTCTATGCTAAGCAGTATTTTTAGCAGATTACAAATATTACCTCATTCTCATAATTACTCTACAAAGTAAGTACTAATACTGTCCCCATTCTTAGGGGGCACAGCGAGATTAACTAACTTGTCTAAGACCACTCAGCTGATGAGCGGCAGAGGTGGGATTTGAACCTATTCAGTCTGGTTCTAGTGTCTGCTTAACAGAAACCAGTGCCAAACTACACATTTTAAGTTCTTAATTTATAGCATCACTTGTTATCAGTATTTATATTACATAATCATTCACAAAACAGTTTTAGCTTCCTTTATTATATTTTATTAAAAAAACACAGGTTTAAAAAATCCCCCTACAGATAACTATGTAGTACTTTTTCCTTAAAATGTGACTTAGATGCTGATGATGTGGCAGTAGGATTCTCACGAACACAATAAAAAGTGTTATTCATGATATAGGCTTTTCTCTTATGGCATTCATGGTGAGTCACAACCACAGATAAAATGTCATGCTCCTCAGAAAGTCCTCAAATCCAGAAGCGCTGCTGGAGAAGACTGAGTGCCTTCCAGCTGCAGTGGTGCATGTGTGTGTGCATGTGTGTGTGTGTGCATGTGTGTGCGTGTGTGTGCGCATGTGTGCGTGCGCGTGTGCGTGCATGTGTGTGCGCGCGTGTGTGTGTGTGTGCATGTGTGTGCGTGTGTTTGGAGAGGAAGAGAGAGCAGAGTGCTTTAAAGACCTGGCTCGGGCATGTTACCCGGCCTAGAATCCAGGCATCTCCGTCTATTGTGTGCTTTAGGGCTTGACTTCCCCATTGCCTCATCTGTAAAGGGGGGCGGTGGCCTTACTAACTGTAACTAAGCGTCATTCGGTGTGAACCAGCACAGCCCAGGCCGGGCACAGGCCGGTGCCAGGAGGGTTCGACCGGCTTTGTCCACACGGCACAACCAGCCCGGTGCTATTCGCCACCCAGCTTCCTCGCCGGAAACTCAAATACACTTTCAGAACCCGCTAAACTGTCTTTTAAGAGCCGTTTGCCCAACTTGTTAGGAACAGCTGGGAAAGAAGGAACTGTCGCCGTCGCCTTCTGGCTTCACAAAGCACCTGGAAGGCGCCCGCTCGGCCTCCCCAGCAAAGCAGGTTTCAAAGGACGCGCGTGCAGAGGAAGCGTGCTGCCTGTGAGAAGCAAGCGCCAACGCCGGCGTGCAAGTTTGTGTTCCTAACGCATAACAGTCTGTAGAGTAACGAACCAACAGGAGAATGGGAGATCAACTTGAAATAGGGATGAAAATATGCCTTAAATACTTTCTTCCTTATATATAAAAACAGAGCTTAGTGGTTCCACTGGTCATTTATTAGTGTGAATTTAATCAAGTTACTTAAGTTTTCTGTGACTCACTTTCTCTATCTGTGAAATGGACACAACGATACTTAATGTCAGAAGTTGTGATGAGACTAATTAACTAATGAATAAAATATACAGCTGTCCTCACACTAAGTCAGTGCTTAATATTAGCTATAATCAGTATTTCTTCTACATACTGTAGAACTTTCCACAACTATGTTATAACACAAATATCAGTTGGTTATTTTGCAGCATCATTTCCCCTCCTCCCAGCTTTGTCAACCAAAACCAAACACCAAACAAACAAAGGGTGCGGCCAAAATGAAAGCGGGGATTGGAGTAAGCAGGCTGATATTTCTCTTATTTCATGAGTCTCTCGGTGAGAACTGCAAGCCAAGAAAAAGAAGCCTCTAGGTTATCGAAACAGCTATTTGTAAGGCATTCTTTACTCAGACTACGCTACTTATATTTTACATCCATTTCTAAGACGGTTCTCTGCTTTGTGGTTTTCAGGCTATAACTAATAAAGGAGATTGTTTTTAAAATACTCTGTGTTCTAGGAGCTGAGCCAGGGACCTTCCATAGCTATTTTATTTAATCTTTGCAAATCATTGTGAGGAAGCGCATTTTTTTCCTATTGCTGTAAATAATTACCACAGTTTTAGTGGCTTGACACAATACAAATTTATTTTCTTATAGCCCTGGATGTCAGAGGTGCAGAATCAGTTTCACTGGACTAAAACCAACATGTTGGCAAACCTGGGTTCCTTCTGGAGGTTCTAGGGGTGAACTGGTTTCCTTCAATTTTTCAGCTTCTAGAAGTATAATAAATTCTTCAGCTTGTGGCCCTGTCCTTCACCCTCAAACTTATCATTCCAACTCTGCATTCATCTTTATATCTCCTCTCTCTTACTCTGATCCTTCTACCTCGCACTCATAAGGTTCCCTGCTTTACCCTGGGCCCACCTGGATAACCCAGGATAATCTTTCTCGTTTAATATGTCAAGAAACATCTGTAGATTCTGGGGATAGTACATAACATCTTTGGGGACAGGGGATTGTTTTTTAGTCTACCACAGGTAGATACTATTCTACTTAGTTTTCAGATGCAAAAAAAAAAGAATAATTATTAATTCCATTTGAGGAATATAATTCCAGGAGACTGAATAACTTACTCAAACTCACAAAACTACAAAGCGGCCATCGACATACCAATGTAGGTCCTTCTGACCCTAATGCTATTTCCACTACACAATTCTGCCCCCAAAACAGGAAAACAAGGAAAGATATCCTCCTTAAAAGTAGATTTTTAAAATTTTCTTTATTATTTAAAATATTTATAAAACATATTTATTGCATGGCTACTATATTTGAGACTCAATTTTAGGTGCCGAGAGGAAATATGAATCAGACCTAGTCAGCCCCTAGCAACCCCCTATCTTCCCATGTAGTTAAATGCCTGTAACCCCTAATTCTATACCAAGAGTCCTGACCAAATTCAGCTTTCCAATTGCCAGCTCCAGTTTCATGTTCTATAAACTTTTTCAATTTGCCATGTCTGGAACTGAACTTTCAATTTTTTTCTGGCAAATAAGTTTAGTCCCTCAGCTTTCTCCACCTCAGGAAACATGCTTCCAGCACTCAGAGCCCACAGTTAATCAATAATCAAATACCTGGAATTTGTCTCAAAAACATATCCTAATGCCATTTACATCTCATTATTTTCATTACCCCCAGACTTCTAACTGGTATTTCCATTGCCATTCTTATATTGTCTCGATCTGTTTTCCATACATAAACTCCTATGAACATAAATTGGATTATGTCAATTCCACGGTAAAATACCTCAATAACTACCTACTGCCTTTCAGGCATGCCATGTTCTGCTTAGGACATTTATGTGCCTGTTGCCCTGGAGTCACTAGTAACAGAGCCTCCGTTAGCTTCTAAAATTTTTCCACTTAGATGATAATTTATATAGGCTCCATATTTATAGGGTTTTGTGCAATCTTTTCTCCTCTTAAATGTTCTTCCCAGAGTCAAAGTCTTTTCCCTGAGGACTCATTGGGGTTTGCCCTGAAGTTTTCCCTATAATTGTTTCTTCAAAAGCTGAAGCCCAGTGTTTAATCCTTTGCTTGTTTTGTTTACTGAATAGCTGTTGGTGCTGTTAGGGTGCAGGGAGAAGCAGGCCCACCCTGATGGTGTTCGCCCTGGCGCGCGTCAGTTGGCACAGAGCTGGCACGTGGTGGGTGCCCACAAATATCTATGCCATACAGTCAGAGAGCTATGTAAATACACAGTATCACATTTAAATAATACAGATGTGCTCAGCGACCAAAACTAATACAGAAGAGGAAGGATTACTTCTACCTAAAGAGAGAGAGGCTGCCTAGGGCAGGCTCCGTAAGGGGAGGAAGCCCAATCAGAGCTGATGAATGAAAAAGAACCTATGAGAAAGGGTTTCCGAGCAGGAGAGATGGCATTTGCAAAGGCAAAAAAGGTTTAAAACAGTGATTATTCAGGGAACTCACAGCGGTTTCTTTTATTAGAGTGTACAGTCCTGCATAAATGATATATTAATGCCACATATCCCTAAGGACAAAACCTAAATTATGGAAAACACTGCAGGAAATAGAGAGAAGAGCTAAGACGTTTGGAACTTAGCTTTGTTTTCATGTACAGGGCTAGGATGATTTGAGAATTCTTATTGCATATTTAGCTCACCTTATAAATTATAGACGTTCTTAGGTAGGTAAATCACTTTTTGAAGAGTTATATTTGAAAGTTCATTACCATAAAGAATTCTCCCAGTTGTGAGTTTGTCGTGCAATATTCACAGAATTATAGTACAGGGTCCATGAGAAACTATACTGAGATTTATGGTACATAAAGCTAAACTGGTATTTCCCTTCAAATAATTTTTTTGGTTTTCGTTTTAAGGGTTATCTCAAAACTCTGCTTCGAGAAATGTATTCTTATTCTTTCTTTGGCTGTAAGAAGAAACAGGCTAAGGCCACTAAATTAACATCTTGTCATTTTAAAATACAAATGCAAAGATGGCTGTAACTGTAGATTTATAGAACATCGGGTCATATTTTGACATAAGAGTTGAAAAAGTGAATTAAAACTCATCTCAGTCCTATCCATCGAGAAAGAAAAAATTACCAAGAAACATCCTTGGCATAGGTAATCAAAAGTGGTTTCTTGAACATGAAGGATATATACCAGAAGTTGAACACGGGCGGACGACAGGACATGAATGCTGTATTTGGCCCTCAGAGCAGTTCAAAGTTTGAGCAAAGGTTTAAATTTGGAGAAGTCACATAAAACATCCAGTCTGGTCCCTCTTAAAAACACTGAAGAATCAGAATACTGGTGGGAAAACCAGTCTCCTACAGGCGAGCAGTTGTTCTTAAGTTCACCGCAGAGCCACCTCCCGCATCAGCCCAGGTACTGAGATCCAGGCCACTTCCCTTATGTATGTTCCATGCTCAAGACCTTGTGTCAGAGCGATAAAATCCTCAACAATTAAAGACCAATTGGGCATTATCAAAATGTCCAGGAAAGCATTAAAATTTGACCATTTGTAATACTGAGAATTGAATGTACATGCAATTTTCAAAAAATCATCTAAAAATGCAGCAATTAAGACATTTATTCTCTACTTCCTTGGATTTTGTTTGTTCACTAAACTGCACCGAAACAAATAAAAAGCCAAACAAATACAGGATATATCTTCAACACAAGCACATCAAATGGTCTTAATGCTGGTCTCTGTAAGGACCTAGGGACCACTAAGCCCTCTCAACACCCTTCTGCTGCCGGAGCTGTGGCTTGATTTTATTTCTTCAGATTTTCAAGTAAAATTTCACTTGGAAAAACCATTTCATGCCTTAAAATTTTTTAAAATCATGAAACTGGATAATACTATAGGGCTTTTTAATGTGCCAAATTTTTAACAAGTTCTGATATCCATTTTTTTAAAAGCTTCACCATCTATACAAAGAAACTTCTGAACGGGGTCCTTTTCTGTGTAATTTTTCTATTGCTCTGCTTTGCTTTTATATGCACAGCAAAAAATTTCATTAAGATATCAATTTGTGTTTTGTGCTTGCCTCTTCAGAGTAAATAGAAAAATCTGTGTATTTCTGTTTGAGCTCTCTTTGAAAGGGTTTTTGTGCTGTAAGGCCTAAAATTGCAATTCCAAGGCACAAGCCTCACTTAGGTTTTGTTTGAGAAATTGACTTACTTCTATCTAGCAGTTGAGGTGTGGGTGGAATGTGGTTTCCTTTTTCTTTTCTTTATAAAACATAGGTATATGTATTATTCCCCCTGGCCAGTAAGCTATTTCTTTTGTCACCTGGTCAATATGACAATCCAAAAATATGTAAGTATGTCACGCCTTTGATCTGTGGTTTTAATGTAAATACCTCTCTAATATATCTTTTAATAGCAAATAGAATATATTTGAATAGATTGAAAAACTTGACATGTTTTCAATATCTAACCTGTTCTAGATCAGGAAGGACAAAGCGAGAGAAGTCATTTCCACAGGAAGTGGCGGGCACGTACCTTAGCTATCTGGACGCACCAGTTAAGCAGCAGCTGTGATCCAATGTTATCCTTGTGTTCGTGGACATAGTCCAACAGGCAGCCATGGGGCATAAGCTGGGTCACCAGCTGAATGGTTGGGCTCAGACACACACCCAGTAACCGGACTAAGTGTGGATGGTCCATACTTGCCATGATCAGAGCTTCCTGTCAGAAAAAATATAACATCATCATTTCAATTCAAAGTTCTTTACAAATATAGCTACTTGCACTGTGCTAATGGTGCTGATAAGGGTTTCAAAATGTACTCTCACTCAATGAAATCAATTAAAAATGAAAAGACATTATGTTGCTATTATATTCTTAGTGACTTAACTGAAGTAAAATTAAATGAAAAACAAAACACTATACATTTATCAAAGTAGAAAATGTTTTAGAATAAGTGCATATGAAATTAATAGCAGTATTTTCTCTTTTGTAATACAGACTATATTAAGTGTTATTTACTGCTAGATAAATTGAAATTGAATCCTTATACTGTGGATTGTTAACCTTTGATTTTGATTCTAGAGGACAATAATTTATACAAATGCAGTTATTTACATGTAGAATAAGGTGATCCAAATTTAAGTCATCCATTATTCATGTGGATTCAAAAGGCAAACACAGGTAAGATTTATAAATTATAGTATCGAAAATTAAAAAATTATAAGCTATATACCTATTGTGTATGTATGTCAAAGAACAAACATTTTAATAAACATTTTGCTCCTAACTTTGCCTTAATTCAAATTTATTTTATTTTCAAAATTATAAGTGACATCTTAGTCATAGATTTATAAAATCTGAGAGCTAGGTGAGACTATAAAAAATTGTGTATTCCAAATTCACAGTTTCATGAAATAAGGAAACAGTTCTAGGTTTTTTATCATAATTATAAAGGCACTTAATGGAGATAAAATGGATTTTAGTGCACTGTAAAGTGAGTTTCCAATGAAAAGTTATTTTAAATGTCTTTATTTGAATTTGAAACAGATATGACCTAACACACACACACACACAGAGGGGTTTGATACATACATGACAATTATTATCAATCAGTTTACCTATATGAAGCTATGTTCATTGTACTATTCTTGAACAATTTCTGTAGCTTTGAAATTTTTCAGAACAAAAAAATCAAGGACAGAAGGCTCTCTTGGGCTTCTGTTTAAGATGGCAAGGCAAACTGAACACACACATTTATTTCCACCGGCTCTCAATTCCACTATATTAATTTTATGAATTCCTTTATACTAACAACAAAGGAATTCATAAAAAGCCAGATACCAAAAATCACAGAGAGGAGGCAATAAGGAAAGAATACTGGAAATAAGAAGCAGATTACAAGTAGTAACTGACTTGGCAAACATGAGAAATCTGAAGCCTAACTTAGCAGGGGGTTGGGAAACTGAGAAGAAAACCTGTAACCACAGGTGTACACAGGTGACACCACACACCTCTGCATGCTGAGTGGGAGGGCAAGGGCATGACTTCAGCAGGATGGCGGCAAAGCATATTTAGGTAGAACTTAGACTACAGATCTCTTCCTTCCCTGCATCTTTAGGAGAGACTAACCAAAGGAGTACGAACCATGGCTTTTAGGCACAATAGAAAGAGAAGTATTCTCACAAAAATATTAGAATTATGTAAATTAATACATGGTGCAACTTGGGACCACACTCTAGTTCCTTCTTCCAAATGGAGCTGTGGCTTCAAAATTCTGAAAGTTGTGTTTAAACTTTGAATTCTCTACCCAGGAAAATTTTAACAAGGTGACTAGCTATACAGACATGTTCAGACGTATCTGTCCTTAAAACATTGTATGTCAGGTGCTTCCTTTCTCTGTTAGATGTGCATATTAAGTAAAGGGTGGGGATGGAAAAGCGTGCATTAAAATGAGGAAACAAGGAAATAGCAGTGATGGGATATTTCAGGATAAAAGATGTACAACAGAATGAGCTAAGAAACAATCCAGTCTGGAGCAGGACATATCGCTCTGGAAGAGGTGACCCAAGAGGATGGAATTGATAGAATAACTAACACATTTCAAGTGCATTAAGAGTATAGCTATTTTCCTAGCAGAGGTTGAAAATCAAATTAGGGATCCATAGAGAACTAAGCAAAAGTGAAAAAAAAAATAATTAATTTGATGTGAAACACAAGAAATTCACAAAAAAGAAAAGGATTGTATTTACTACAGAGCACGGCTGGAAATCGGTCTATAATCACTGCAACGGAGACAGGAAATGCTGAAATAAACAAACATCATATGACTGTATTGGAGGACAGGGCAGGGAGGTCCACTTAGGCAAGGTGGTGATGGGAAGGAAGCAAAAGGTATATTCCTGTTGATACGGTGAAAGTTAATACTAAATGGTGCATAAAACTGAAAAAAAACAAGAGTTGACAGACTAAGCATATTATTTAGATAGATGGAGCTAAGCTATAGGAGAAATTGCCAAAAAGTTGCAAGTGATTGCTTTGGCCCATGGAAAATAAATGGGGTCAGGGAAGGGAGAGGTGGGTAGCTAGAGACTGCTGCTTTTCATCTTTGGCCCTGAACAAGTACTTGGCTTTTACTGTTATTATCCTAAAGCTATTTCTGAGGATATTAGTCACTTTTAGCCTCCACTGCTATTTTAGTGGTGTTGGGTTCAGCTGAGTTTTAAGATTATTCACAATTATGGCGAGTGTCTGATGGAGTATATAAATTTACTGAATCTAGCCAGAATCGTATGTGAGGTGTAACATCTTAGTTTTTGAGTAAGGAAGGGTGGGGCCATATGGGCAAATGCTCGGAGAAAGGAGTGATTCAGGGCCAAGTAGAAGAAATAAGCTCTTAGCATGGTATGGGCCGTAATGAAAGGCCCATATAGACAGAAGCTGAAATCGTCATTTCCCAGATGGCTTCCAAGTAGGTTAGGGGCTCCAATTCCCCTTTCCAAGTCACCCCAGGGAGCCAGGTGAGTCATAGAACAGGGAGAGCACCAGTTTCTGTGCTTCCTGGCTGACCCCACCACCACTGCAACACCTTGAGGGCTGGCAGCCCAGAGAGCATGGAGAGGCATCACCTCTGGCAAGGACACTGGCATCCTCAGGCGGTACCAGTCAACAGTGTCAACAGTGCCAGGGGAGGGACCTCTCAGTGACTCCACATGGGGGCAAGGACCGGTAAGAAAGATTAAGGACACTGCAGATACCACAGGGTGACTGCAGCTGGAAAACTGGCTTATGAGTGTGTATGAGATACCCAGTAACTTCCCAATCTACCTAGGAAAGGTTCACTGGAGACTGGAGTTTCTGCATAATCAGCAAAGCCAGGAATTTTAGTTATTAATATGGCCTCATCTGGATCAACATTTTTGTTTTACTTACTGTATATTTCAATAAACATGTGAAGTAAAGCAAAGAACTATGGTTGTAAAGCGGGCACAGAGAGGAATGTTAGCCAAGTTAAATTATCCATTAGTCAATCTAGTACTAAGATTAATTAATTAATTCAACATTAATCAATATAAAAATGTAAGCCAGAGGGTCCCTGTGCTGAATTGTGATATGCACACATATAAATATGCACATATATACCAACAAAGCAAAACATGTAATCAGATTAAATATGTAACTTAATCAAGTACCAAATTAAATATTTAATTAGACGTTAAATATTAGCTATCTCATTAACTCAAATGTATACTAACTGTATTCTCTCTATTTCCTTTCTCTGACAGCTCTCAGACTTTCATGTGCATGAGTCACCTAAGTTTATTCCTAGTGTAACTTTCTTGATCCCACTCCCAGAAAATCAGGTCTGGAAGTAGACCAGAAATCTGCATCTGTAACGAGCTCCCTAGATGAAGCCACTGTAGGAAATATGAAATTCTGAGGCCTTCTAGAACATCTCCATTAAATTTGCATCCTTATAATCCATTTCATAAATGAAAACATGAAACAGTGTTTCGATGCTTATCATAACCCTCTAAAGCAGTCAAAAGAGGTAGTGATTCTCCCCTGTAAAATGAGGACACCAGGGTGGGTGGGGTGACTGCCTCAGGTCATCTGACAAATGGATCCGTTTTGAGACTCCTGCTTTCTGATTCTTAGTGCAGCACTATTTATTATGATAGAGAAAAAAACTTTTTTTCTTTTCTTTTCTTTTTTTTTTTTACTTTGGTTCCATCAGCACTTCGCACTGCAGATGCCTGTCTTGCTAACCAGGAGACAGCCCCTTCCACCGGAATTAGCCATATCTGAATAGATTGGGCCTAATTATACTTTAGTTCCTGAGGAGCAACTGAAACCAAATAACAAAGGTACGCTTACAAGTAAACTGCCATCACTCATAATAAACTTTCAGAAAAAGCCAAAGAAACATCTCTCTCTGATTTCCTAAGAGCGTTACTTGATATAGGACATTTCTTAAGATAAAGAAAATAATGAAATTTCAGGTAAAAGAGAGATTTTGAGGTTATTTCAGGCTTCTTTTTCAGCATGAAATATATAAACAATGTGGTGTGTGTGTTTTTCTTTTACAACTCAAGGAGTTACGATAATTCTATTCTAAATACACATTTTAAAAGTTCCCATCAGCAGAGAGTAAAAGAAATTGCTTGAAAGTTTTCTCTTAAAATATCTATTAGCAAGTCCTGGCAAAAAAGCTGGGGTTGTATTAAGGAAAATTGCTCATCACACTACAAAGAGTATTTGAAACTAAATTGCAGAGTATTTGCATAATAGTTCTCTTTTTTGAGAAAGAAAAGATGAACAAGACACTAATTGTAGGTTTTATTTTTTCATAAAGAAAATAGCAGATGGCTTTTTGGAGGGATAGGGGAAGAGATTTTTAAAAATGAGAATATGGATTCATTTAGAGTGATGAGTGTGATGAAAAGGGGAAAAAAATCCAATGTTTTAATAATAGAGTGCTGGGTTTCAATAAATTACTGTGTGCTAAAACTAATAATGTCCGCTGTTCCAGATCTCGTGTGGCCCATGGAAAGAATTTTGGAATCTTTGCTGCTGTCACTAAAAAATATCACCAATACCACTGGAATAAGTACAATTTGGCGGGTGCATTATCAATTTTTCCAGAAATAAAATTACTCCCAGTCTTTGTTTTCCCTTTTGCTTTATAAATTCCTCTTGGAAGTAAATTAAAGTATTTTCTCATTGGACAGGGGGGAAGATGTAACAGGTATGACACTGAAAACTAAAGCATGAACATTTTTCTTTATAATGAGGCCTGGTTTGTGTAAGGGCATTTTTTTTAAAACCACCAAGGGACAACCAGGGCATAGACAAAATCTCTGAAGCGTGCGTGTACCATTTTTCTCAAGCTTCTGCTATTTGTTTCTCTATTTTGGTTCAAAGAGACGACGTTTCTGTACAATAAAAAAACTGAGCAATGCCATTTGTCACATTAAGGCATCATTTTGCCCAGCCTTCAGATGTTTATACATTGCCACTTAAACTTATTTTCTCACTCATGTTGGTTAGTGGTTTCACAAAAAGAAAAAAAAGAAAAAAAGAAAAAAAACCCACATATGGGCAGTGAAAACTTATGGGCTATTCTGTTTTAAAAAAATGTAAACTTCAGCCAAACTTTTACTGTTTCATTATATCTATGGACCATTAATTCAATGCCCTCCAGCAGAAAATGGGAGGAAATCTCATTGTATCAGGGATAAAGAAGATAAAAAACGGAGATAGAAAAGAAGAAAAGAGAGACAATTAATGTGGACACATAAAACTGTGCTTAATGCAAGAGTCAGCAGATTTATGAATGCGCAAAAGGAGTGCCTCCCGTAGACGGTGGTGACGGTGATGAAGAAAACAAAGGAGATAATGGTGTTGGCAGTGATGAAAAATGAAATAAAATCATTGGTCCATAATAATGTCTTACAAACCTGTTTTGCTGCAGATGGTACCCAGATAATAAAATAAATGAAATCTCCATCTGCTCCCTCAAGTCTAGAATAAATAATAATTTACGTGGGCAAGTAGTGAGCAGCCACTAGACAGGCTGAATTAAGGCCGTCGGTTTAAGTGCGTCCACATTGCTCGGTGGCCTTCGCACTCCCTCCCAATCTCTGGAATCATTTTTGTGGATGCAAACAACCAAGATTAGGATCCTCCCAACTTTTCAAGTCACCCCTTTTCCATCTCCATTCTACATCATTCACCCACTGGGAGGCTGTCATAGATTTAGATGCTCCACAATGAAGAGCTTCGTGAATAATTTGACATAAGGTAGAATTCTACTTCCTGGCTGGGTTTTTACATTTCCCTTACCCCTCATCACAATGAATTTCTCTTCATTCTCATCATATTTTCTTATCCTTCTTATATATTCACTCACTTAAAATTATTTATTGAGGACCTGCTTTGTCCCTGGCACTGATTAAAGGTGGGCCTCGAATATCATCCCTAGCCTCATGAGGCTTTCATTCTGCCAAGAGAGGCAACAAATGAACACAAAAACTGAATACATAGAAAACCGATGAATAAATAATTATAAATTATATTAAGGATTATCGACAGAATAAGGAGGGTTTTGTGATAAGTAGTAAAATGGTGGTTGCACAGCACCTTTAGATAAGGGTACTCCGGAAATGTGTCCTGAAATCTGAGTTATGAGAAGCCAGATAGACAAACATGAGGAAAGAGCCTAAGAGCTTGGCAAAGTCTGGAAGCTCTGAGAAGGCTCACGTGCCTGGGATTTAGCAAGAGCTGCAATGGCACGAGACGGAAGGAGGAGCCCGATCATGAAAGGTTTTGCAGTCATGGAGGAAGACTGGAATTATTCGTAATTTTTTTAATGCCTTCTTTCTGTTAGGCCTCTTTTACTTCTCTCCTAGGCTGCACTGCAATTTTAACACTTTCAGTGAAAGCACTTACCGCCACTGTATGATTGTTTCTCTATTGATTTTCCTATTTCGCCCACTTCTTGGGCAAAGGCAACTCCCACCACCTGAGCACTCAAGCTTCAGATGCTGCTAGAGAAAGGCGTGGATTCACAGGGATTTGTCCTAAATCTCCTGATCTGATCCTCCTAAAACAGCCCTCTGTTTCCATTTTTAATATATCATTGACTCTTTAATACATTTATTATGACCTCTATTGATGAACAGGAAAAAATCACAAAGTTCTACCGTTTGTAGTACTTACTCTGTACAATGTACTCTTGACATCATCCCATTTGGTTCTCTTTGATCATTTTACCGCATTTACTTCTAGCACAACTTCAACCTCACTCTACACTGTCAACTTTAAGGAATCTCTAAGTACAGTTAGATGCCTCCTATTCTAAAAATGGAAGTCCCTTCAATTTTGCCATTTCTCTACTTGGAGAATATTTGCTGTTCTTATTTTGGCCATTTGTTTATTTTCCCCTCTTTCATGCCTTAGGGGTTAATTTTCTGCAACTTTCTTGCACTCTTACTATTCAAACTCGTCTTGAAAAAGTCCCCACTGACTTCCTTTTCACCAGTAAGCAGGTTTATTCTCTCAGTCAAACATTTTCCTGACCTTCTGCACTGTTCGACTTCACTGAACACCCTTCATTTTGAAAGTCCCTCTCTGTCCGATGTTATTATTTTATTCTATCCTAAATCTTCAGTCTCTGTGGAGGTGCTACCTAGCTTTGTCCCTAATATCCTCTGTTTTCATCTATAATCTCTTGCATTGGTATACACTATATCTTTAGAAAATATAACATAGTTGGCAAAAACATGGAACCAGCTGAAAAATGTTGTGGTTTTTCAGGATTTGATTTAGTTAGAAACTATTTAAATAACATTGCTATTTACAGAGACAGATAATAAAGTCCATTACCATCACATCCCAAATATCTGTCCGAAATATCCCAAATATGAGAATTATGCTGTGCTCATTTCCAAGCTTCTTTTTTTTTTTTTTTTGGCCACTCGTGTAATTTCAACTGTCATCTATGAGCAGAAACTAACAGGTCTTTATAAATGTACACCTCTCATATCATAATACTTATCAGAGTCTTATTAGACGTATTTCTTAAGAGTCTGCCGTCTCTAATAATTTTTCTGAAAGTAGTAGTATTAGTTGATCTTATGCATTAGTCTATTACTAAATTCCTGTTCAGTTATGGCTCATGGTAAAAAATCAATGTTATTTTATTAATAAATGAACAGAATCTTTATTATATTCCCTACTTCTATCCTACCTCATCCCAGGAATCAACACATATTTAAAATGTCTCTGGTCATACTGACACAGATATCCCACTAGACCTCAAATGTAAGACCCAAAATAATCTTCTCCATAAGAGATGGTCTGCTAACTCTATCACTTTCATAAATTTCAGAAACATTTCCTAATTCGGTTTTAAAATCTTAGATTCATACTTGGCATTCTCTTTTTTATTGTTTTCCATTCCATTCCACATCCAATATTTTGCCAAGTCTTAATAAATGCTTATTCCAATGTGGCTCAAATATGTATCCTTCTATGTATTTTCATTCTGACTCCTACTTAAGATCAGATGCACATCAGCACTGTAAAAAGAATGCTGATTTTTTTCATTAACTTCAGTCTGTTTTTGTTATAACCTACAAAAATCTATGGAATTTTTTGGAGTGTTACCTAGAGAGTCTTAACATTGAATATACTCAATAAACATTTGTTGTTAAATTGGATATGTTGAAAATTGCAATAATTTTTGTAATGAAGAAGCTTAGACTATGCTCCCACCTATGACACTAAAGGCCTGTGGGATTGACCTGTATAATCCTCTTTGCCCTGCCAGGTTCAGTCTACATACCTCTCTACTTTGCCATGTGCCCAGTGTAACTGACCCAAACGCCTGATAAGAGGCTACCTGTCTCCTGGCTTTCACTTGGGTTCAACCAATGACAAGCAACAGAAGAAGACAGAGAAGAGTGAGGTTGGTATTTATCCCCTACCCTCCACTTCCTGCAGACCTCTACCCATGGCCACAGCTGCTGTTAGGTCAGGGTAACCTTCCCCCTGTTCATTCCAGCCTAACAGTTCTGTTACTCGGCTTGAGTTACTTCAACAATCCCAGTTCCTCAGCCCTGCCCACACCTTTATAAAATATCCTTTGCTAAACTGTCTTCTATTACTCTAACTTTGTACACCATGTATTTCCTGTGGGGATTTTCCTGATACACTAATCTTGGACAAGTCATACAACCTAACACTTATTTGTAAAATGGCACGCTAGGTCACTGACGGCAAAACATGGCATGCATGGTATACCAATACCCCCTCAACTTACCCATGGTAAATACTGCTAAGCAATCACTGTGATAGGCTGATAATGAGTCCCAAAATATGACCACATCCTAATCCAAGGAAAATGTGAATATTATTTATTTGGAAAAATAGTCTGTACAGATACGGTTAAGTTAGAGATTTTGAGAGATCATTCTGCATTATCCACGTGGGCCCTAAATGCCCTCACAAGAACCCTGACAGAGAGCAGAGGGAGATTAGATAGACACACAGTGAAGGAGGAGCAGAGATGAGAGTGATGCGGCCATAAGCCAAAGAACACCAGAAGCTGGAGGAGGCAAGAAAAAGACTTCCTTAGAGCTCCTGGAGGGCAGGCGGCCACACCAACACCTTGGTATCAGAAATCTGGCCCCAGAAATGTGACGTAATATATTTCTGTTGATATAAATCACCAACTTTGTGGTAATTTGTTACAACAGCCTCAGGAAACTAACACCATTACTGTATTCTTTCCTGCCTGGACTACACGAGGACTCAAAATCCTTCTCAACTCAATGCTTTAGGCAACAAAAATCAATTTACTGGGAGGTAAAGGTGAGATTAAACATTGTTGCCTTGATTTTATACATATTTTAAAAATTAATGTTGCCATCAAACCTTATTTAGTTTGGATGTATTATATTAATCTGATCTAAGTGATGCAGATATTTTTTAATTCATTTAGAAATGAATGTATATATGTAATAGCTAAATGATATAGTAGAGGAAAAGGGCTTATCACAGTGCTTAGTTATACTCTACCTATTACTGCATTTGTATTAAACCAATTATATCTAAAGGGGATGACATTGTTGAATAGCAAAGGCATGGCCAAGAGTCTGGGAAAAAGTTGCAGCTACAGGGTAAGTGGTCAATTCAACCTTCTGCAGGCCAGTGGAGATACCTGGAATGCAAGTCAGGAAACCCAACCAAAAAAAGCCAGGCAAATTGATTTTGTTGTTGGTTTTTGTCAGCATTTTAGAAGCTATTCTTCTTCTACTTAAGCCCATGGAGAGGTAGAACTATCTCCTCCTACCTTCAATATATAGTAATCATGAGAAGTTAAGAGAAGACCAAAATCAGTTTATGGAGTTGCAAGAGAATGTGAAGGGGTACACAAGTAACAAAGAGTAAGCACAATAACAGTAATGATGATACACAGCAATCTGGGTTAAAGTAGATAACAGAGACCAAGGGGTACGGGTGAATGCTTGTACAGTGGTCCCCCTTAACTGTGGTTTTGTTTTCTGCAGTTTCAGTTACCCATGGCTAACCATGGTCTGAAAATATTAAATGAAAAATTGCAGAAATAAAGAATTAATTAGTTTTAAATTGTGTGAAACTTTGAGTAGTGTGATGAAATCTCAGGTCATCCCTCCCTGTCCTGCCCAGACACTACCCACCAGGTAGTCACTTACTTACTTACTAGCTATCTCCATTATCAGATTGACTATTGGAGCATCTCAGTGCTTGTGTTCAAATAACCCTTATTTTATTTAACAACGGCCCCAAACTGCAAGAGTAATGATGCTGGCAATTCAGATATGCCAAAGAGAAGCCGTAAGTGTAAGTATGCATAAGGAAAAAATAGTATATCTCTTTGTAGTATACAGATATAATAGTATATCTATATATCTGAAGTATTACATATCCACCATGGGTCCTTGGAAAGTACCTCCCATGGATAAGGGGGGACTACACTAAGTAGGGCAGAGATACTTTATTGCCTACTGATTAATCATAGTAAAGTTCCAGAAAGCGAAACACAGAGGTGCCTGCAATTAACATTTCAGTACTGATACAGAAGAACAAACTCAACAAGGTCCAACATGAATCTTTTGCAGAGGACACTACACTATGCCACAAAGAATAAAAACATAAACATACTAGATCCAGAATAAGTCATCTCAGACTATATATTCTACTACCAAGGAAGAAGACATAATTAACTTCCAAATAATATCTGTTGCTTTCATTTTGTTCTCTCTACATATGAAAATCAGTTTAAGGGTCATTTAATCCGTTGGGTAAGTCCTGTGTTTAGTTCATCTATAGCTTACCAGTTCTTAGTAAACACATTTATGGATCCTCTGAAGTTACTTATTAAATAATTTCTTCAGATCATAATAACAACTGCTACCTTTTATTGAACTGTGCTTGGCATGAGACTATTTGTTTTACATAGGAACTCAGTTCTCAGGCAATCCTATCTTGTCTAACAGATATTAATCAATCAATTAAATGATAAGGAGACAGGTTTGAAAGGATAAGAAATTTGCCAAGATCCTAAAGTTAGTAAGAAGCCAACCTGGGATTCGAATCTGGTTCTCATTGTGTCTACAGCCAAGGCTCTTTCTACCATGTTGTCTCCTTGTTAGGTAACCAGGTAGAGCCAGCTAACTATGCGGGAATTATCCTAGTGTCCTAACAGGAATGGTCACGCATAAAATTAACCCGTTAATGGATTCTGTATGATGTGACATTCTAACAGGTACTAAAACTATCCTTTTTTTAATCACAATTTATCCAAATTATGAGCACAATTTATCTTCAACTACTTTAAATTAATCCTCCAATAATAAAATGCTAAGTAGCCCTGCAGAAAGGGAATATGGCCAATTCTTGTCTTTATTCTCATTTCTGCACAGGAGAGCTTGATTTTAGGAGTGCTTAATCAATAATTTTAAAAATTCAACTTGACTTAAGATACATAAGAATCTAGCAATTTTGCTAATAGCTCTCATTTAATCACTTAGAACTTTATGATTTGCTGTTTCATTTATTTTACAGAAATAATATTCAATTCTGTTCTCCTATATACTGCATCTTCTTTCAAAGAAGACAATTTACTGGTTGGAAAAAAAAAAAAAATCTGTTAATTAATGATAATTATAACAAAGGCACATAATGACAAACAACTAAATAAAATTAGAGAAATCCTCCCTTAACACCTAATAAAATATCTCACAGACAATGCTGGCAAAGGAGCAGGCTGGAGGGTGTTCTTTATGATTCACTCAAGATAAAACAGTGAGTGACTTTAATTAAGTCTTCCATTTTTTACTTACCAGTCTCATGCTCACACAGGATAATTCATATAAAGAAATC
This sequence comes from Miniopterus schreibersii, assembly GCF_964146895.1. Taxonomy (NCBI): domain Eukaryota; kingdom Metazoa; phylum Chordata; class Mammalia; order Chiroptera; family Miniopteridae; genus Miniopterus; species Miniopterus schreibersii. The sequence goes on along the minus strand of NC_138108.1, from coordinate 16,492,669 downwards.
ATTTGTCCTATCATTTATTTTATTCTTATCTCCTCTACTTTTTATAATGAATTTAATTATCACCATCAGATATATTAAATTTGAAACCATGATTTATATGCAAGCTTCTATATTAAATATTCATGTCAATGTTATTTTAATATTCTACACCTACCCTGATGTCAAGGGCATTCTATTAGAGGAAATAACTAGTAAAAACCTGCATTAATGTATTTTGTGCTTTTATGTTTTTAATATAGGAGTAGTAAATAATATCACTACCCACACAAGCAAATAAGTTATGATAAACCCTGAAAGAAAAGTATATGGTGTCACAAAGACCCCTACTGCTAAAGTTTATTTCAGGACTATATGAGTCAAAGGGGTGTGTGGATTTGTGGCTAGACACACACCATGAAGGGGTTAGAAAGTGGCAGTGAAAAGAGTCCCTCATTAAAAATCTCTGCAAAAGGATATGGAGTCTTGATCTGGCATTTGAAAACAGCCATTGAAAATTAACCAATATTTTAGAAATGAAATGGTATCTCAGATTTTAATTAACCTAGGAAAGGTTCATTCATCATAATTATATTCATTACCAGCAATCTCAAACCTACTGCAGGGTACTCTAGTGGTTACTGTGTGACATATTACTTTATTAATAACTGTATAGAGTTAAGGGGTATTCATAAGAAACACCTAGTCATTGTTTCATTCAGTCAAGCTCAATATTGACTGAGGATTACTCTATATATTTCATGAGGGTACAAAACTTAAAAAGACACATTCTACTCTAAGTAGCTAATATCCTAGAAGTCTTTTATATTTACTAAAAATGGGTTATGGATATTAACAATAGTTGTGATAAATATTTATAAGTTTTCTACAATAATTCATTGAAGACAGAGGTTAACTTCTAACTAAAAAAAATTGAACACAGTAAAACAAAAGCTTTGTTGAGGAGAAAAATCTGAGTGTAGATCTTAGTATATGGAAAGAATATGTCATAAACTAATAAATACATGGGTGGGTGGTGTGATGAGGGGAAAGAGGTATGGACACGGATTCACGCCAGTTCTTTCCAGAGTCTGCTGTAGCTTTTACTAGTTGTGTGACAATAAGGAAGTCACTCACACTGTCAAAACCTCAGGCCCCTTGGCTGTACACAGCAGAGGATCAATAAGGCCCATCCTGGGAACAACAATTTCACATAATGTATACGAAAGGATCTAGACAGGGGCTGTACATTACAGAAACCCAATATAATTACCTTCCTTTTCTCTTAAAATTAAGAAATTGAGAAAGTGTCACCAGCATGGGGAATACAAATAGATCAGCTGATCTGCAGCATCCAGTATATGAGAGAGCACAGTAAGGGATGAAACTGGAGGATAGGCTGAGACTAGGGCTTGGAGGAGTTTAAATGAAGGCTGACATTTGAATTTTATCCTAAGCAAAATGGGGATCAACTGAATGTTCCTGTCCAAAGAACTCACCTAATCTGGCAGCACTGGCCCGGGATAAATCAGAGGGAAAGGCTCTGAATGCCAAGACACTGGGGAGCTGCTGTCCATGAATGAGGTAACGGGATCCCAGCCCAGACAGTGCGTCCTGAGGAATCTGAAATGAATGCCTAGCTTGCCAAAGGCAGGTGCATTTTTAAAAGGCCTTGTGCTGTGTCTGGGGTTATCTACTTTGACTCTTTTTAAAAACCCTTCAATATGTAATGGAATTTTGAGAATTTTGTCTTATAGATGATGAAAACCTCACCTACAAGTCAAGATAAAACTTTTTCCTGCTCTTTCTGGACAGAGATGCACTCTTCTAATCTCTCTCTGCAGAGGGAAATAATTTTCATGTAATATTAGATTTTTGCTTCTCAGAATCTTTCCTTCCACCATTCTCACCAATGGTTGTACTTTCTTAAGCCTAATGGGTGCATTAGCCCCCCACCGAATTTCATGTGCGTGTTAGTCAATGAGACCCGTTGCCTTGTTCAACATGGGCACGATGACTTCTCTTTGACCATTCTACTAAACAGTTCTGAAAAAGGCAAAAGAAGTTACGCCATCCAATAGCCAGTGTAATATCTAATACTGTCTTGGTCCTTTATAGATATACTCAGGGACAGCTTTCCAAGTGTAGGTACAGCGACTTTTGTCTGTGGTCTCTATTAATCGTTGCTGTCATTGTTCTATCCCTACTTATGGGAATTTAACAAACTCTGAGGCTATTCTACTAATCTTTTCCACTATTGATACTTTACAGTATTATAACTTCCAGAATTTCTGAATTCCCTGTGTAAACATCATCTAATGTTAAGGCTCTGATGCCCGTGACGACAACAGTGTGGTGACGGCCAGAGGGTAGGGGGAGGGAGGGCGGAGAGGGGATGGGAAAAGAGGGGGAAATGGGGACACCGGTAATAGTGTAAACAATACAAATAAAGAAAAAAAAAATTAAAAGACACACACAGTGAACGGTTCTAGAAGCCAAAATATAAGATCATTTTGAGAGTTAAAAAATATTTAACAGTATTTATGATTATGAAAATTTTGGGTTATTAGAAAATGGTTCTGCGGCAGTTCAACTCTCAAGATATTTTGCTTCATTTTGTTTCATCAGAGGAACCAGAAAAGTATTATTTATGACAACATATAACTTCCTTAGATTAAAAGTAAAAGAATTCATGTATTCAGAGTAATTTTTCATCAAATCTTCTAATGGTATGCAAAACCCACTCATAAGAAATAAATTCTTCACTTTTTAGGCACTTGAATTGAAATTTATATAAATTAATATTCACGGATGGGTTAAAACATGTATTGGAACATCATAACCTACAATTTATTTCAAATTTAAAATCATAGTATAAAGAAAGCAAGTATCTGAAGGTTCTTCTAAACCAATTTCAGTGATTTTTAAGTGAAAACTATGCAATTAAATGTTAAGTGTGATTAAAGAAGCAACGAACTTGAGAGTATTTGCAATATCAGTACAGCGTTATGGTGCTCTTTAACATTAAGGCATTTTTGCACATCTAATATATTTTATTTGAAAATGTGATGGAAATATTTAAATACTTCATTTAGTAGTTATTGATTGGCTTTACATAACTTTGAAAATAAATGCCTACAGATATTCTGATGCTGAGCTAAGAGTCTCTAATGGAACTGTGTACTTTTTGAGAGAAAAATATCAAAAAATTGAATTCATTTAATCAATAAACACAAAGATTTACTTAGCATTTAATATGTATCCAGCCATATTCTAAAAACAAGAATAAACTGTATATCACTTGACATTCATAAACAGTTTCCTTTTATAATTTTCACGTTTTTAGTCTCAACACAGATTTTAAAATTGTTATTTAGTTATTATGAAGTTACAAAGATTTTTAAATAGTACTATTGGATGTGGAAAAGTTGAGAGAAATAAATTTTGATCATTTTTAAAATTTTTCAGAATAAGCTATGGTAAATAAAACCTACATAAAAAGAATAAACTTTGATTGAAACATCATTTAAGAATTATTTTTACATTACTGTATTTATATTTCCATGATTTTGGAAGTTGAGTATAATGAATGATCTTCCCTGGATAAATTGTTTTTATATTTTAAGAGTTATATTTTCTTAAAAAAAAAATTCAAAATAAACTTTATTAAACAATGTACCCCTTATAAAAAGTTAGGATATAGTGGTTACTTGTAACAAATAAATACTTGTAGGTTTGTATTTTATCTCCTTTAAATTTAAAAAAAGTGAAAGAGGAATGAAATATAGAAAAATATTTCTGTAGCTATGACATGTTAATATAAACACTGTGATGAACAGAAAGAATACAGAAGGGGCACAGAGTTTATTTTTTGTAAATTATACTAATTACCAGTATTTTCTATTTCTTTCTAGGTTTTAAAAATGTTCGTTAGAAATAAGAAATAAGTTATTATTTTGCCTTTGTCCCTCGGTTTCCTTTAATAATGTATTTCAAACAATTTAAAAAGCAATTTAAGCTTTTATTTTTTTTATTTGGCTATTCGTTTTCTTGAGAAAAATAAAAAATGTATTGTGAAAAGAGAGGTAGTATGCTAGATAGTCTCCTTTTCTCATTAATCTTATTATTTTTAGTTATTTATTTATTTTAGCTCGTTAATTTTAAAGTAATTGCAAGAGCAAAAACCATATCTATCATGCATATCCGAATGGCCTCAAGGAAGATCCAGTCACACAGAGCTTACATATTTAGCTCAGGTGTAATTCCAAAAGAAACGTTTCTTTGGATGTGTTAAGCCCATAACATGTTTCAGGCCAGCCAGAAATTTTCAAGTATTTTAGGGTTATTTCTCGTCATTTGTTTTTATGTTTACAATTCATAGGACCATATATAGAACATGTGATGTTAAAGATAGGCAATTTACTGGATAATCATTTGTATATTTGAAGATAAATATGTTCATCAAGAACATGAGCGTAGAGACCAAAATGTTTCTAAAACAACATATGTAATAAGTGCTAGGACTGAGAGATTTTACATTTGCCAATCCAAACATATAAGTCTCTGCAGAGTATCCTGGTTAGCGTGTTTGGTTTCATCTTTCTTGATCTCGGGAGAGGGTGTGCTATATTTTGACTGAGAACATAGATCAAGATATATTTTGAGCACTAGGCTAGTTTTCTCTATTACTAAATGTTAAATTTTGGTCCAGGATTTTGGCATTTAAAGATTAAAATTACATGTGTAAATAAGGAGCACAAAAACATACTTCATAGAATTGTACACTCAAACACTATATAATTTATTAACCAGTGTCACCCCAATAAATTTAATTAAAAAATAAAATCATACAGAATAAAAACATACTTCATATTTAAGTACTCATAGAGAATAACTTAAATACATGTATCCCGACTTTAATATATATGTAATACATGTAAATAGGTTTTATGCATATATATGTGTATTAAATCCACTTATTTCTTTTTCTTCCTCCTAATATAATATATACACAGATCCATTTATATTTTCTTTTTAAATAAGGCAAATACCAGAGGAAAATAGATAAAACAATGTTCAAAACCTGAACACCTATCATTGCAACATCAGCTTTGAAATTGTTAAGGTCAATGTTGCCCTAGGTAAGATCTTAAGCCAACAAAAGCTGGGCCAATTCAAAAGGCTTTCTGGTGTGTCAAATATTAACATAATAATATTTACAAACTATGAATTTCTTAGATTTTTAAAAGGTAGCCAAGGCAAAAAAAGTATATATCCCTGTTCCCTAAAGTAACTCACACTCTCTTCTCGACTTCTCCCCTTAGGCTTGCTTTTTAATTAAAATTCAATATCCACGTCCAGAAAATGTGTCAGTCTGAAAATGATTTTCAAGAATCAATGTGAAGGAAAATATAAGAATGAAACTGAGTGTAAAAACACAAATCGAGTTAACAATTCAAGGACTTAGAAGTAAATGTCTACAAATAATTTCCTTAAATCAACCCAGACTCAGTTCAAAACAAATGTACAGCCCTTTGAGTAACCCTTATGACTTAGCCATCAGTGTATCCTTCCCTCTTCCTACTCTCCACTCCCACGAAAAGGTATTTTCAGGCAGGTCCAACTTCTAAGCCCCAGGAGCAACAATCTGATTAAGTATTAACAGTACAGAATGGTTTGTAACTGAGATTATATATCAAAATGGCTGGGTAGATTTTTAATTATGTCAGTAAAAAATGGGAAAATCTATTCAGAGTATTGTCCAAACTAAATTCCAAATTGAGCACCAAATGAAAAATGCCCATCATAAAGATGATTACTGTTAGATAGTTATGTTCAAAATGTCCATTTAAATGTAGCCCTATTAGTCATCTGAGTTCAGTCATCAGAACAGAGTATCTGATCAATGTGGCCGCAACGGTTAGCATTCATTCTGAATCATTATGATGAAAACTATTAGTTGGGTCAAATAAACATAATTTCTAATTATTGACCTATGATTATGAGGTATTAATGATGTTATTAATTTTTTAATATATACACCTATTCTGTTTGTAGAAAAGAAACTTTTGGTAAAAAAATAGGATGAACATATAATTGAAATAGTGAACTCTTGAAACAAAGAAGAGTTCTCATGCTAAGGATAAATATATTTTCCAGGTAATTTACAGTAAATATGTCTATAGGGAGAGGTTACTCATTTAAACTAAAATCTTTCTATCTTGCAGGAGAGTTCCCTTTTCCCCACATCCTGGCCAGCACTCATTTTTTGTTGATTTGTTGATGGCGGCCACTCTGACAGGCGTGAAGTGATATCTCATTGTGGTTTTAATTTGCACTTCTCTGATGGTTAGTGACCTTGAGCATGTTTTCATATGTCTATTTGCCATGTGTATGTCCTTTTTGGAGAAGTGTCTATTCAGGTCTTTTGCCCATTTTTTAATTGGATTGTTTGAGAGAGCAGGCAGACAGCTCTGGTGGACGGGGGAGTGTTGGGGGGCTGGAGGGACTGAGAAAAAAAAAAAGAGAGCTCATGGACTTGGACAACAGTGAAGTGATTGCAGGGTGGAGGGAAGTGGGGTGGAGGTGGAAGAGGGGATGGAGGGGACAAATGGAGATTGAGAAAATAATAAAATAAAATAATAAAATAAAATAAATAAATGAAATTAAAGCTATCTGGTCATGGGGCAGGAGAAGAAACAACTTAAACACGTTTTGAAACTTTCTCTACAACAGTGATAATAGTCTTAAGCCATATAATTCTTTTCACCAAACATGATCCTAAACACTTAAGCAGGAGTGATTAATTAGACTTTCCCTGTAAGAATCATGCCCAGGGTCTGTTATCACATGCTACTAGCACAAAATTGCTATAACTACAAAAAAATTCTAGAGGCTACTATTCAGCAGATGAATAAAGATACTGATTATTCTTGTATGGAGTTGTAACTTGGGTAAATGAAGCACCATTATTTAATTATCCAAATAAGCTCCTTGATTTTGGTCAGAACTACAAGAAAAGTCATCAGTGTCAGTTTTCCAATTATATACAATAAACGTCTGTTTATCTGTCAAAGAGGGGGCAGAGGACAGGGGAAGGAGGAAACTGCTTTTAACATATGAGGCTTTCTTCAGTTTTTCCTAACTTCTCTCTCTGGTTTTATCCCTTGTCGCCTCACCCAGTGACTGACATTTCCAGCCAGGTGTTCTGATGCTACACTCCACCACGCCAGGCCCTTCCCTTTCACCATGCTGCTGTGTGATAGTGTGTCACCCTCCCTCAGCTGATCACCAACAGACTGTCTTACTCATCGGCTGAGATAATTTAAACATCACTTGTATCGTGCAATCATGGGCGACTCCCGTGGGCAGAGTAAATGCTGTCCCCTAGGCCCCGGCGGCATGCCATGTGTGCACCATTGCAGCCCTTCCTGTCCACGTTGTTCCTCACACTTACTGTGAGGTCCTCAGAGCACACAGAGTGTCCAATACCTCTGTGGATTTTAACACCAAACACAGTGCTTGCCACTCGTTTTTTTGATGAGCTGAAAAGTCCTCTAAGTACACATCAAGCAGACCCTAATGAGAATCCTGCTTGAAATACATAAGCGGTGTAACTTGAGTCGATTATTTCACTGAGTCCCCGCTGCTCCATTTTTAGGATGGGTATTATAATACCGACCTTGTTGAGGTTCTGTGGCATGTGAGTTCTTTATATTGTGGAGCGCTAATGCCTGGCGTGTTGTAAACATCCAGTAAATGACTGCTGCCAAGGATGCATGAAGATGGAAGGCGAGAGAGAAGAGAAGGGTGGCAGGTTTCTGAAACTTATAAAGAATTCACAGAGGTCAAGGTAGATGGTGTGAAAGGGAATCTCACTAGGAGAAGCACACGAGGAGGTTTAGAGCAGTTCAACAGTCAGAAGAAATGCAGGGATCCCAAAAAGTGGAAAAAAGTTTCTGGCACAAGAGTGAGGTCTTTCTCCATGTTGACACTAGTGGTGGGGAGAATCCTGCTGTGTTGAGCCTGGATGGAGGCTGGCAAGGTGATTTTGACAGAAAGTCACAAACAATGGTGGTAAAAATCAAAGCAGTAACAGACCAGATGGTGGTGATAGGAAAGTAGGTGAAGAAGTTGAAGTTCGGATGATGGGTTATGAGAATAAGGCAGCCGTGGCCACTAACAGAGAAGAGAGGACGCCTAGGAGCTCTGAGTTAGGCCAAGAAACTATTGAATGAAGTGTGGGAGTAAGGAAAATGTTAGAAAAGGTCATGGAAGTCAACAGCTGGAAATCTGAGTTTGATTTCTCAGAGGTAGAATGGTTTTTATTAAATACAAGACAAATCTATCTTACTTAAGGATAGTGCAGTGAGTTCTTTGTCCCCTACGCCTAGCCAAACCAAATCCAAATGATTAGTCTTTTTGCTTCTCCCTAAGGCTGCTGTATTGATTAAGCTTTCTGTTCTTAGAAGCACAGAATATAGTGCTTTATACTATTCCATTTTTAATTCTTCAAGCATCTTCACATCCCCCATCACATAGTTTGTTGGTCATGGTAAGTCAGGTCCGTATCTTATGCAACACAGAGATAATCTAATACTTGGCCCTCTCTTTGCATAGTTTATGCTGACCGGACATAGGTTTATTTGTTGATAAGTGGTGGTGCAAGAGGACCACTGTCCTGATCCCCCTTCAAGGAAGGACTGGTTGCCCCAGCATCTGAGACTGCCACTGGCAAACTGCCTCCTGCAGACACACCCTTCAGAGATTTCCTCAGCTCCATGAGACTGCTTCACCCATCTACGCTCCTTCCCAGGGCGACCCATATCTAACAGCTGCTGGATGCCAGCTCAGGACAGCTTTGGTGGCTCATTTTAGCTCCAGAGCTAGAACAGGGTCAGAAGAGACTATTGTCGAACCTGATTTATGTCTGTCCAATCCTGTGCCCCCACCCCAGCTCCCTAGCTGTTGATCTCAAGGGCATTTCCAAAAGACATTTTGCATATTAAGTTCTATCTCAGAGTATCTTTCCTGGGGAACACAATCTGTAACAAATCATTTAAAAGCAAACTAAGCAATAATTTTCTTTTTGCAACATTTTTAGACATTTCAGAAACAGCTATGATATCACATATAGAATTCCTACCCATGAAGCTGGGAAATTTAGTTTGTTCATATTGTCTCCTTCTTCATACTAGGAACTAAAGTCATGGCCAAAACAGACATGAAACCTTACATTAGAAATGCTAAAGCCATGTAAAAAGAAAAATGATGATAATTTAGGTAAAGGGTTTTGTTAATTTTTAATGAGTAAATTACTTAAAGAAGGGGTTTCACTTTTGCATAACCTCAAGCTTCACCAAGTGCCCAAAAGTAAACACAATACAATCCAAGACTGAAATTCGATAGATATTATAAAAAACGTGGCAGTCATCTAATCTGCTTAAACATATCCAGTTTACGAAGAATTTATTCCAACCAAGTTGCAGTTTCTACCGTTGTTTTTTGAGGAGAATTTCTTTTTTCTTTATATGTACCTAGGAGGCAGTTTAAGTTACAGCCTGAGGAATCTAGCTTATCATAAATTTGTCTGAAAATAACAATAATTCAAATAAAGTGGGCATTTAAAACGTATAGTATCTTCTCAGGTAGAACTTTTCATAAACTAGGGTAAAAATCTGCTGAAAAGTTGTAGGTGATGGCTTGCCTGGAAAAGACAACTAATCAAATCCCTTGGAAAATCTGCACTGTGAGAAACATTTCATGACTGTGAAAGATTATTTAGTAAAGCCATTTTAAATTGTAAAAGATAAGATTACTGATAAGTATATAATTCTAAAATAAGTAAAGAAAGACTCTTTAAAAAACAAAGACATGTCAGAAAGAAAAAAGTCACTAAATTGATAGAAGTAGAAAGGTAATAAAAAATGTTAAATGGAAATAGAAAAAAAAATTAAAGTATGGTTAAGATATCACGGTAATAGAATGCCTTGGAAACCCTGATAAAGAATAGAAAGTACAAATCTAAAACATTAAGAATAAGAAAAAAGGGTAAAACTATAGGGAACCTAGAAACAAAATAAATAGTTGCTAGAAGGATTTGCAATATTAGGAAAACACTACTATTGTTCAACATCTTTCTAAAGGCTCCAGACAATGCTATAAGACTATATATATATATACACACACACATATATATATATATACACACACACACACACACATAATGGCCTTTAAATACTAGAAAATAAAAAAATAAAATCAACATTAGTTATACATGAGATTTTTAACCAAGGAAAGAGACAAAATATTAGAAGTAACAGACTAGATATAATATAAATATGCAAAATAAGAAATGTTCATTTGTGTCAACAATATCCAATTAAAAAGATAAATGAGAAATATTATAATTATAATATGAACTATAAAACTACAAAATATCTAGAAATAAGCCCAGTAAGGAAAACACAATCATAATTTAAGAAAATCATAAAGTATAGCCAAATGAAAAAAAATTAATATTGTACAGATTCAGCTTCCCTAAAATTAAGCTACATCTTTAATTCAATATTAAATAAGATACCGCTTGGGAAAGAAAGAGATATTAATACAGCCATTAAAAATGTCACCAGAGGGTGGCCAGATTTCTCAATGCTTTGAGTAGTAACGAGAGCAAAAGCAGCATGCTTGCCAGTTCAAAACTCTAAATGTACCATCAAGGGGAAGCAAATGTAACGGGGTTATATTTCATTTTCTGAAGTAGGAATAGACAAGTAAACAGAACAGAGGCTTCAAAATAAGATAACTATATTCTGGTAATTTAGTTACAAAGACGATATAAACCTACTTGTGCTGGTGACTTGGATCTAAACAAAAACAGTTTCCTTCTAAGAGAAAAACAGCATAAATAGAAATATTTATATTAACTCCCACTTGTCTCAAAGTTTCAAATGGTGCCGATATGGAATCTGTAGAAAAGCCTATTAAATGGCTACATTCTCCTTTCTTTTCTAGTGCCCCAGAGCCCCTGGGAGCTCCTTTCCTAGCTCTGAACAATTTTCTCTATGTTCTGGTTTTGCATTCTTGGTCTTCTGATCTTTGTTTGCTTGTCTCTAAGCTATCAACTCTTGAAATGCCCTTTCTCCTGCACATGCAGTAGCTAGAGGATGTAGCTAGTTATTGACTTAAATAATTTGAAAGATATTCCAACTTTTTAGAATTAAAACCTCATTTATTAGTACATTACTGTCTATGACATATGATTAGGGGATTGGGGCTTGTCTAATAAGTCAAGAAAACAAAAAAAGTCTCAAAGATATATGTCAAATTCTTGATAGTGATCTCTCAATTTAATTAGAATATTTATCACTTTTTACTTAAGTATATTCCGCATTTTTTGAATAGTTATTCATTTATAGTCAGAACATAATAAGTGATTTGTTTGTACAGAATCTGTTAACTTTCCTTTTCAATCACCATATATACAACTATTTGATGGATAATGTTTCCTTCATTGTAACTCAGCTATCCAGCAATGTATCAAGTGCATTTTAAGAGTTAAATAATTTTTGTAATATAGTAAAATGATTTCAAAGTAAAATAATTATAGAGTATGGTTAAATTCTCATTCTCAAGGCAAACTGTATTATATAATATTTCAGAATAAATTCACAATTTAAATGTATCTTTTACATATTCATTTTCATTAAAACTATACTTAATTAAAAACTAAAGTATCAAAATGGCCATTACTTCACAAATAATCATTTAAATTTTTATTTTTTTGAACTTTCATGTCATAGTAAAACTATCACTTAAAATGATCAGTTGCTAAACGAACTTCATCAGTGGATTTTACAGTTCAGAGTCCAACTCTTTAGGATGAAATGGAATTTATCCAAATAGAAAATGTATGTGTTCTTATAATGTTACTGTTTGATGAGAAGATCTTATATTTCATTAATATTAGATCATAATCTAGAATGTTGTGAAACAGGGGAAAGGATAATTCAACTAAATTAGCAGTTTGCATGCCTGTGGGGAAGAGAGGAAACTTTAGCTAGGGCCATCTGATGGCTCTTGGCAGCCTCTTCTTTGCAGGTATAAGGCATTAGTATGGCTGGTATACTCACTGTGGGCTTTTATGTTATAAATACCAACTACTAAGAAAGACTAGAGAGTCCTAGACCACGCATCTCTCAACGTTCCCCTCCTGCCACCCCCAACCCCCCGTCTCCCTACCCCTGTCTCTTACAATAGGATTGATGCTTCTAAACTCCCTTATAGAAAAATTCTAGACAAGTTCTCTGCAGTTAAATCAGCTTTATGTTTCAAGGGCCTTTATGGCAGGCTTGCAGAGCTTGGACTAGAAAAGATTAAGCCTGGAAACAGAAAGTTCAGGGAGAGTTCAGATTGGAAGTTTCATTACAATTTGGTGTTAGAATGAGAAATAGAAGAAAGTTGGAAATGCTTGGGTCACAGTGGATGGTGCCACCAATTCCTAGGACAGGAACGCAGGAAAAAGAAAAGTCAGGTCTAGAAGTGAAGAACAGGTCAGTTTGGGGCATGTTGAAATGATGGCTTATGAATCCTCCATGTTGTTTCAATTAGTAAGCAGTTACATATTCTGATCTAAATTTCAGAAGTACAGTCTGGGGCAAACATCTGGGAAATCTATTTTATTTTTTTATCTTAATCTGAAATATTTTTACCACTAAAATATCCAATTTATTTTTCTTGTATAACCTCTAGGTAAATGTTACCTATTTTTCATTTATTTAAAAAAAAGACTAGGAGTAGTCTAGTGAAAATTCACACTTATATAAATAGAAAAAGACATCAGACTAGTAAAAGAGAAATCGGACATTCTTTCACATCCAGATGGTGTTACTATTTTTTAGATTTCCTATATTCTCCAAGGCTGAATAAAATTCCCACTATCCAAATATTTTACGGTAATACATATAATAAATTCTAAGTTCCAAATTTTATTATTTCTTATGAAAGTTATTCAACTATGTGACATGATAACCTGGCAAAAGGAGACATTTTTTGAGTCAAATCATGGATTTAAATAGTCTCCTCATTTACTAGCTGTGAATATTTGGGCCATTTATTCCCCTCTCAGAATTTTAGTTTCTTCACGTAGAAACCTATTTTCCAGACTGTTGTGCGGTTAAACAAGGTTAGATACACAAAGCCCCTGGCAATTTGTCTAATAGGCTGTCATCATGGGTATACCAGTGACATAGAATAGCCTATTGGGCGGTCTAAGTGCAGATATTGACCCCTTAAACCTCCCTTAGGGTTATATTAGCAAAATAACACTGGGATTTAAGAAAAGATATTAAGCCAGTGGTTCTTGACTGTGTATCTACACTTCAGAGAGATTACAAATTCCCCAATATTAAATAAAATCTGTGGTTGAATACACATGTATGCGTACTTTTGATGAACAAAAAGTCCATAGCTTTTATCAGTTCTTTCAAAGAAATCTCTCAACTACAAAAATGATAATAACCCCTGCTTTAAGCTCTTTTTATTTCTTCCTACAAAGAAAATATAAAACCACGACTAGCCATGCTAATTTCAGTTATGAGTAGCCTAATGCTAGGGAAACACTCTTGGAACTACCAGGCTCACAAAAATAATTGCTTGTTCTTTTCATTCATCTGTTAAGTCAAAAATATTTGATGTGTTAACATTTCAATTTGTTTTGCCAGAGTCATGTCATTGTGAAATGTCTTCTTTCACCTTGGTCATCTTTAGAGCTCTATAATCTATGGAAACCCTTGGGCGTCATAAGTATTTTTGGAGATATTAAAACTAGGGTTGGCAATGGCACTGCCAGCCTCCATTCTTAGACAATTTAGATTGGGCATATTAGTTCCCATAAAGCCATTCTTATACTTAATGCAAAAAGGATAACTCTTAGCTAAATATTTTAAAAATTCAACTTAAGAGGATACTCAAAAGAGAACTTCACTTTTAACTGTAAATTAGCAGCTAGATGCTGTCTTAGCTATTTCTCTCTCCAGTGACTATCTTGGGTAGAGCTATAAACTACCATTTCTTTTTTTTTCTTTTTTTAATATGTCTTTATTGATTTCAGAGAGAGGAAAGGAGAGGGAGAGAGAGAGAGAAACATCAGTGATGAGAGAGTCATTGATCAGCTGCCTCCTGCACGCCCCCTGCTGTGGGTCAAGCCCGCAACCTGGGCATGTGCCCTGCCGGGAATTGAACCGCAATCCCCTGGGTCCTAGGTGGATGCTCAACCACTGAGCTTTGCTGGCCGGGCAATAAACCACTATTTCTTAGTACAGATGCTTCTGGTCCTTCTTGTTCCTGTGTATGAGTGACAAGATCATATGTGTAAGGAGTCCTCTCATTCTCAATGAGTAATAATTAATTTTCAAAGCACATTTAATGCTGTTCCTTATAAGAAAACCTTTCTCAGAAAAGGTCTGAGATTATTATATGGGTGAAATTAGAGGGTGCATATGTTGTCGGTATCAGGGAGCTAACAGATCTAACAGAGTTAACAAGCAAAGGGAAATTCTAGATGAACAGAGGGCCCAGGAGTACAGCTGGGCCTCTGACTTAGATACTACCAGTTCAGATTCAAACATGGGAGTGAAATTTTTAAGGAAAGTAAGAGAAAAAAGAAAAAAAAAGAAACTGAGATTTCTTGAAGAATCTGACCTAGTGGAAAATAAAATTATTTTCATAAGTTTGGAAAGAATTAAATATAGGGATATAGAATGCGTAAATATATATTTCTTAGTGAAATGATTATTAGCAGTGTGGAAAATATGCAGAGTAATAATTCTTAAAAAAAAATAAATTATCAATAGAATTTGAAATTATGATATAAATAGTATATGAGGAATATGAGTGAAAAGGGTAGAAAAGAATCTGAGAATGCCAAGTCTTCATTTTCCATGTTAGAAAGTCAATAAATTATATCTAAAATTGACACATTGAGAAATGGCAATATAAGAATATTTTTTGAAATGTGGAGGTAAATACCAGGAGACACAGCTAATAAACTCAGCTCTGGAAAGCAAGACCCAGGGGGGAGTCAGAGGCCAAGGGGCTTTTTTAAAATTCTTATCATTATAAGCTTGTAGTGCTCTGTACTTTATCTATATTGGAAGAATATATATTTGTATATTTATATACTTAATAGATATTATATATTTCTATTTATTCTATCTATACACACTTCTTTGATTAAAAGATTGAGGAAGAAACCCCATGAAAACTTTCCGCTACAAAAAGAAAAGTGAGTAACAACAACAAAGAAAACAGAAGAGAGAAAATGCGAATATGTAGTTTGAAATAAAAAATGTCTTTTGCTATCTCCTGTTGAACAAAAAATATTAACTGTTTTTAGCAATCACCTATTGGGTTGCCTCTCTGGTCTCCCCCTGACCCCTTATGAATCTTTAGTGTTTATTCAATGTCCATGATAAAATCTCTGGGCCATCAGCAGGCTTTCTGAACAAAGCTACTCTAACCCCTCACTGGACAGAGGGGTAGGCATGGTCCCAAGAGAGGCCAGGAAGAATCTTCTTCCTAAACCCTGCTCTCTAACTAGGAGCTGGTGGGGCGCTGTGCACAAGCTGCGTAGAAGCTGAGATGAGAGAATTCTCTGTGGATCCTTAAAGCTTTTAATTTCCTCGTTCCAGCTCATTCTTGAGTCACAGCTATATTCCTGCCGTTTGGGTTCCACTAGATCACCATTTTTGTTCAAGTGGGTGTATTTAATTTACTTTTCTGATTACAGAGTCCCACATTTATATAGAAACTCTACTCTCTCAAACTGTCTGTTAGTTTATAAAAATGTTATGTTTGCTCCGTGGCAAACTACAGATTGAGTCTCATAGTCTAACATGAAGGTCAATCGATGTTGCAAAGGTAAATTAAAAATGCCAGTTATCAGGGACAAAATGGAAAAAATATTATTACTCTCCAGAAAGTGTTGCATAGTAATTAACACCCTGAGAGAAAGAAACATGATTTGAGAGCCAACATATATGCTTGTCGTGGGCCATGGGCTTTTTCTAAATCTTAACTGAGCTGCTACCTATTGTTTTGTTTCATATGACTTTTTAAATGGTGAAACTAATTTTATTCTTACGAGTATTTTTACCTTGAAATTAAGCCACTATTCCCTATCAAACACTGACATATTCCCAAATGTAAGCACTTTTGAGAATGAGAAATCCAAATGATAAATATCACTTTGTAATCCTCCAAGGCCCCTTGTCCCTGAATATGTTATGCTCTAATGCTGATTTGTAAGTCAAAGAGCTTAGGTGTTTGCCAGTGTTCCCATTCAGCCTTATCAAATTCATAGCACAAAGAGACCTTGTAGTGTAACATCTCATCACCAAAAGGACAGCTAGATAACTTAGGATTGTGCTTCAAAAATGGCTTAGCTGGCAAATACATATTTCTAAGCAGACTGCTTGGTTGACTTGCATATCAGAACTGTCTTTCATCAAGTCTTGATTGGCTGACTGTTAACCTTGAACTAACAGTGGCCCGTTTGGAATACATTTCATTTAAGGCATTGACAATAATATCCTGTATTATTAACAGAGGTTCCTTAAAACCTTCATTTACTATCCACATAATAACAACCTAGCGTATACATGACCCTTTAGAAAATGAAACATCACTGTATCTATTTGAATTGCTAATGGGAAAAAGAGACATGCAGAAAAAAAATCTGAAATAATAGGAAGTTCTTAAGCATAGGCTTTCATTTTCTTATTGTGAAGAGATGGCATTAATTGTTCAGGTCTCTGAGCTAAAGTATACCTTAGAACTGGATGGTCTTTGTTGCTTTATTACTATGATGAATGTGAGAAAACTTATTCAACACACATGGATCACAGTGAACAGATTTTACATAAATTCTTTCTTTTTTGCTTCCTGGTATTATTTCAAGAAGTTCAAGGTAATCAAAGTCTAAATCTAAAAGGGAGAAAAATGATTAAAAATGGGCAATGACATGAGCCTTGAAATGAAATAAATATTAAATTTACATCATCTTCATTCATACTAGGAAACAGTGTATTTGTTCTACCTATAGAAAAAAGACTATGGAAAAGTACCTGGAGATGGGGTTCTTTTCAGACAGAACAGTGATTTCTGCTGGACCACATTGGGGAAATATATGCATTTTCACCCGCTGCCCAGCTCGCTAGCACAGCCCTGCTGTATTTCTAACCCCCCGAAGTCAACCAAAGTCTTGGTAAATGTCCTAGAATTGATTTCCTCTTAAGAGACCTAAGAGTTACTGGAACTGATTTTGTCATTCCCAGCGTATGCCCAGTTCTAAAGTGTGCCATCCTGAAGGGAACATCACTCAAAAGATTAAAAATGAAAATGAATAGAGGCTATTTTCCCAGAATTACTTCATGTGATTTAACATATAATGAATATTTTCACACTAATAATAATTTATTATTATACTGATTAAAACATGCCAGAATCATTAAAAAACATTATATTAATTTATATTTATATAATACTTTATAGATAAAATAATTTTAGCATATTTAACAACATTTGATCAATCATCTTTTATGATTTCTGCTTTGCAAAAACAAAGAGATTAGCTGGCCTGCCCATTTGGCTTCCAACTTACAGGTAGGAGAACTGGAATTTAGAAAAAGATCTTCTAAACCAAGAGTCTAAATTCAGTATTTCCTCTACGTAAGAGGTCTCCTAATTAGTATTTACAACACATCCTTATTAAAATATTAAAATAAAAAAATAAAATCACTCTCTTTAAGCAAGTCTTAATAAAGTCACCTATAAGTTTACGTTGGATAATTTCAGATGCAAATGATTTTTTCCTCTGGACAACAAACAAAGCATTAATTTGATAGCAATTCTGTTTACTTCAGGAGCAGTAGATAGACTCTATGCCTTATTAAGAAAGTCCTTTATTTTCAGTTAGAAAACTCTGCTAGCCCAGTTATATATAAACTGTTTATAAATATCTTAATTTCCACTTGTAAATAGGGATGTTATTTCTTTAACAGCTACAAACGTCTGTGCAGTACTTAAGTACAGATTTATTGTACACAAAAAAAGATTACTAAAGAGATACAGAGATACTATAAGATAACAGAGTTGAGAAAAAAATGTTTTGTAATGGCACTATTTTTTTCTATAGGCAGTTACTTTCATTGACAAATAGATTACCAAGCAGAAGAGTTGATTTATCTTAATGAACCTGTTGATATTATTCATAGCTCTCAAAAATATAAAGATAAACTAAAAATACTGTCTATATTTTGTGTCTACAGAGTAAACTTAAAATACAACTTAACAAAAGGAAGACAAACAATCCAATTAAAAAATGGGCAAAGGACCCAAATAGACACTTCAAAGAGGACATACAAATGGCTAAGAGACATATGAAAAATTGTCAATGTCGCTAATCATCAGAGAGAAGCAAATTAAAACCACAATGAGGTATCACCTCACACCTGTCAGAATGGGTCCATCAACATGTCAAAGAACCACAAGCGCTGGCGAGGGTGTGGAGAAAGGGGAACCCTAGTACACTGCTGGTGGGAATGCAGACTGGGGCAGCCACTATGGAAAGCAGGATGGAGGTTCCTCAAAAGATTAAAAATTGACCTGCCATTTGGCCTAGTGATCCCACTTCTAGGAATATATCCTAAGGAACCCCAAACACCAATCGCAAAGAACTTATGCACCCCTATGTTCATAGCAGCACAATTCACAATAGCTGAGATCTGGAAACAGCCCATATGCCCATCAGTAGCTGAGTGGATGAAAAAGCTGTGGGACATTCACACCATGGAGCGCTATGCAGCTGTAAAGAGGAAGGGTCTTTTAGCCTTTGGCACAGCATGGAGGGAACTAGAAAGTATTATGCTAAGTGAAATAAGCTAGTCAGAAAGACAAATACTACATGATCTCACTTATATGTGGAATATAATAAACAAAATAAACTGATAAACAAAGTGGATCCAGAGACACAGAAGTATGAAACAGACTGATGGGTCTCAGAGGGAAGGTGGGGAGGGGGGAGGAGGTGGGGAGAGATTAATAAAAGAACTTATAGGTTTATAAGCATAACCCATGGACATAGACATTGGTCTGGGGAAAGTCTGGGGGTGGGATGGATGTGGGGTGGAGGGGATCAATTCAATGGGGATAAAAAGGGGACATCTGTAATATTTTCAACAATAAAGATAAAGGAGCTTAAAAAAAGAAAGGTCGGAGCCTTTTTAAAATATGCTCATACCTACAACCCAATAACACGGGAGAGCATTTATGTTACTCCTTTGCATGAGCATTTATGGCAAGAAATTCTTAATAAGCTAACCCAGTAAGTAATAACTACATTTAAATGGAAACTAATAAGTTCTTGCTTTTAAATAAAATAGAATATTTATAAACATTTTAAAAATAAACATGTTAGAAACAATGAGTTTCAGCATTTAAAATAAGAAATGAGCACCTACATTTTAGAACTGTATTAAACTTTAATATCATATAAGGATATCAGTGTTAAATGAGTTATATGAAAATATTTGCATATTCATGTATCCTCTCCTTACTTAAAACAGCTTCCAAAAAATAAACAAATAAAAACCATACACACATAAGATGGTTAAAAAATGCATACGGGTGTGTGTGTATATACATACACATATATGGCAAAAATAAAATGAGGGTAGACAAATAAACTGAAACAAGGGTCAATTTCTTTTATAAATGCATGCGTTTTAGATAAACGCATCCAAATAAATTGGAAGGCAAGTCATTTTGATATTCCTGAACTGGCGAGGAGTTTAAAGGATCCCGACAGCCTACATTAATGGCACTATTCTCTTCTACTTATCTCCTATCGTGCTTTCTCTGTCCCAACCCGATGAAGTGTTCTCTGTTGTTATCAATATGCTACCAGACAAATTTCAGTCAGGTTGAGCCTGTGCCACACCCGTGGCCTTTGCGGTCTTTAGGGTACCTAGGTAGCATGGGTCTTTGTATATAGTAAGCACTCCATAAAAGTCTAATAAAAAATAAATAAAGTAAATATAGTTTACCCATCCTTCCACACTAAAAACAAATATTTACTGAACACTTTCTGCTCAGCATATGGATATTGTGGGGGTTAAAATGTATGAAGTAGCTATTAACCAAAAGACACTGAAGACCTTGCTGGGGATGCAAGAGTCACATGCAGGTGTCCGGGGCCATTCTTTAGTGCATCCATTATAAACTTAGAAAGTGTCAGAGAAAGGGGAGTCATGCAGGTTGAGATTCACACTTTTGAAATAAACATTACGTGAAAAACTAGACAATACTGTATTTTAAAACATCTCTCTGCAAAAGAACAAAATACTTTTCCTTTAATAAGAATATAGTAACACTTTCATTAAACAAGTGAGTGGTCTACATTTTGAAATTAATTTATCTTTCATTTTAAGGGAACTTGGCTCATTGCTTTAATCACAAGAAGAAACACCTCTTCGGCCTCTACAATCAAACCCCTTGTGTTTGCCATCCTCCCAAAAAGCTCACGTTTCCCACAGTTAATTTACCACATGCTTGCCAGAGCTGACAATTTTTAATTTACTGGTCAGATTCACCTATTGTTTGTAGGCATAATACAAAATATATTCCTGATTCACTAAAATTTCATTGTGGAGGTACAAGGAAATTACAATGAATATGAGTGAAATCAAGTGGGCCTTACATCTTAATTATAAATTGTCAAAAAACAAACAAACTGTCTCCCTTGGCTATTTTCTTACCAGGAAACAAATGAAAAAGGGAAATTTATTTCTGACCATAAATCCCAAATGTTTCATTTTCATTTTCCCAAGTTAACTTTCTCACCTACCTAAGCAGCATTTCCTGCTATTATTAGCTGCTGGTCCAACATCAGCTGAACAGTATCCATCAAACTCCTCGCTTCAATGAGCTGAGGGACTCCCAAGGAACTCCAAGAATGCAGACTTCTGCTTATAGCTTCTAATTACTTTCTAACAGATAATGGAGCATTTAGGTTCAGAGAGGTTAGATTAAATTTGTAAGTGGATCAAAACCCTAGATAAAATTGCTGTATCGAGGATCACTGTAGAAAACACTAAGCTTTTTAGTTTTGAGATAAAGAGCCCTCTCTGATTGCTTACTTTCTGTGACAAGCTGGTCTCCTAATTTGACTACCTCAGAGGTGCTCGCTCCTATGTCCAACCACACTGTGCTGAGCTCTGCGTAAAGTTTAGGCTGTGAGCAACAAAAACATGCTTCTTAGGAGCTGCAGCAGCGTTCACAAATGTTCCAGAGACTATCTTGATATTTTCGTGGAAAAACAAACAACTGAGCTGTTTGTGCAGCATGAATATTACAACTTATTGTTTTAACAGGCTAAAAGAAGTATGCATATGGTAATCCTGTTATGCAAACTGGTAATTATGAGTTTAAAATGTTTATGCAATACAATGCATTATAATTCTCTTTGTTTGTATAAATCAGAGGATTTGTCTGGATTCTTGTCTGGTAGAAAGTCATACATACTCAGTTTGATTTTCTAATCTGAGGGCAAGAATGAGTGACATAAAATGTCATGTGAAACGATAACAAATAAGGAGGAAATGAGATCATCTGCAAGGCTTTAAAGAGCAAACCTTGAACTCAATGAATGCAAAAGGCCACCTCAGAAACTCAGAAGAAAAAACTTGGAAGAAATAAAACTCTATAAAGGAACTATTACTTGTTTTATTACTGCAGCAAGTGTCTCACTTAGATAAAAACTCTATAAAGGAACTGTTACTTGTTTTATTACAGCAGCAAGTGTCTCGCTTAGACACTGCGATCTTTGGAGAAGACAGAGTAATGGCAGGAGAAGCCATTGGAGCTGGAGAGACTGCCATTGAAATCCAGGCGCTGTCTTCTCTTACTGGCTTTGGAATGAGAAAGATGATTGAAATACTATCTGCAAACTTCATTCTCCTCACAAAATAGACATGTTAATACCCATCTGCTGACTTTCCTTTGCCTCAGTCTAGATGCAAAAAGTCATTTCTTTCTTCGCTTTCGAATTTGTAGTTTTGATCTTGACTTTACATATTAGGTTCTAGAAAATAGTTTAAAAATGTCTGCTGTTAATAGTAGGTTCATGGTGAACATGATCAAGAGGGACATGCTAGACCCCTCCCCTCTCACTCTGGCTTTGCTTTGTCATTGAGTTAAAGGCTTTGTCCAAATCCACCAAATCTGTCCAAATTGCACAGATCAGCTTTTGCAGTTACATAAAGGGAGGGAGAGCGGGGTGCAAACAAAACAGTACCCAAATTCAGCCCCGCTCACACAGTATCTTTCATCTGGATGGAAAGCACCCCATGTGTGATCCTGGATTACTGACTCCTATTTCTAAATGTGGGCCTAAATGAACACGAAGATCTCTAGCAATCGGAGGTGAATCTCTATCTGTCCATGTCAGAGGATCCTTGTACTATGCCTGTTAACTTACGGATGATTATGGAGCGGAGGCAATGCTGACAGTTCCTATTCACAAATACTTTGATGCAAGCAGACTCCTTGTCGATTGGTTTAGTTTTGCACAGTCTATATTGTGCAAAATGAAGACACAAACCTGTTACTAACATAGCAGTGGTGAGAGGTAGAATGTGAAAACCATTTGGTCATTTTGAGAAAACTATTATAAGAAAAAGATATCCTTGGGAAGTAGTCACTTTTGTATTATCACTTCTAGCAATACCAACCTCTTGCTAATTGTAACAGATGATCACCCAGTGGTGCAATTAAAGTTGCAGAGGCACTTTAAAAAATATGACGGAGAATATACATGTAATTTATCCACATACCACAGTGCAGTGAATGTATATACAGTGTGTTTGCCATTACATATGCAGAGGTCCAGTTAACAGCCCCTGTCATCGGGGATCCTGGAATCTAGTGGTGGAGAGTGGGAATCTACAATAAAAACTAGAACACATATACATATAATAACCTACCGTGAGGGATGCACTAAGGAAATTTTCTGAACACTGTTAGTAGGTTACAATTTAGATTAAGTGGTCAGGGAAGGGATCTTTGAGGAAGTATACTTGAGCTGAGAACATAAGGATAACTAGGAGTCCATTAGCTTGAATTAGGGAAGGAAACTCAGGCAAAGGCGTTGCTTGGCTTGCTCGGCTTGGAAAAGGAGTGGAAAGGAAGTCAGTAAAGAGAAAGAGGCCTGGGAAAGTAAGTAGGAGCCTGAGGTGCCAAAGATCTAGTATTTTACTTTACTTCATAGAGTCACTAAAGTTTTAATTCAACTCTTTGAATTGAAAATTGGAAGCTATTCTCGCAATTCAAACTGAAGACATTGATGGCTTTGATCAAGGTGGTGGCAGTGGGATATAAAAAGAAGTAGCTACTCTCCAAATGTGTTTTGGGCATAGAATTAAAGTATTTGCTCTTGAATTGGAAGTGGAAACGGAACGTTTGGGAGGTTGTCCCATTCAAGGGTAAATCCTAAATTTCTAATAGGGACAAACAGTGTGGATGTATATACAAATTACTTAAATGCATGAGATCAAATGCAGGAGAGATTTAGAAAAGAAGATGAAGAGGTACATTCTGAATGTGTTAAACTTTAGATGCCCCTGCGATTTCCACATGGCCATATCAGGGGCAGAGATGAGGTCAGCTTTATAAAATAGACTAGAGATGCGATTTGATAATCTTGTGAGATGATCTAGGGAAAGTGTGTAGACTAAAAGGAGATACAGAACATGGCACTGAGAAATTTCAGTTATTTCTGGGATGCTTACTGACAGCTCAATATTGAAAAGTGAGGCAGTTGGAGATTTTTGTAAGAATGACATTACAACCATGGGCCATGGAGATAAGTTGTCCGTGGAGGGGCCTGAGGTTAGGAGGCAGCTGGGGGACAGTGAGAAAGGGGAGATCAATGAATGGGAGATAGCTAAGAGGATGACATTTTCCTCATGTAAGTACTATAGAAAAATAACTGGAGGGGCTGGACAATGTCGTTGGAGAAGGGTGGGTTTGAAATAGTGATTTCAGATGTGATGTCATTTCTAGCCAAGTTCTATACACTAACAGGATGGGTACAAAGGACAATGACATAAACTACAAAAGAAATAATTTACTTTAGTTACTAGGACATTTTTCTTTTCTTTTCATTTTAGTAGAGCTTTGAAAGACCCTAAATTCTGTTTCTAATGGAGTTTAAAAATTCTCTTTTTAAAGATATTTTATTTTTATAAGTAAAGTAACTATCCACCATGTTTTTTAACTACTTCACCTTTATTTATTTTTTTTAAGGAAAAAGGATTGGCTAACTAACTATTAGGGTCATGCAAGTAGTGTGGAATCCTATGACATCTAAGTAATCGGCCTTAAAAATAGAATTTTGCATATTTTTACCTCTGAAATTGATGAATTATATTCATGTACATAAATGAGAAAAATCTATAAGGTCTAAAATATGATATGATTAAATAATATGACTTTTTAAAAATCCACTATTACTATGAGACAGGACCTAGCTAAAAGTTGTTAACTTCGTGAAGCTATTAACGTGAAAATAGGGTTATAGAACAAAATCTCTTCTCAAATCATTTTGTGATAAGTCAACAATAATCTGAGAGAATATATAAATTCTGCCAACACATTCTATTTGTTTCCAGCCACTAATATGACATCAATTAGAGTTGAAACAACTGTTGTCAAGGCATTGATGGTCATAAAGGCAAGTACAGAAATCAGAAACATATGAACAAAATTCACATGGAAATTTCTTCAATAAATAGCACATGAAAGTAGTGTAAGATAAACAGAATGTCCCATCGCATAGGGCAAGAGAAAGACATCATCCCTCTTTTAATAAGAAAATCACCATTTGCACAATGCGGCTGGGTGATCTGAAATGCATTTCCTTGTAGCACCTTACTGTGAACTCCGTGGTTGATTTGGTGGGGAAAGTGAATCTGAAGCCTAGAAGACTCAGTGAACTGGAGCTATTATTGATAAGGCGCTAGAATTTACGATAATTACAGAACTTCTTTTATCCTGATATTAATTTTTAAGAAAAGACATTAATTTAAAATAATTAAAAACATATGTCCTTCCTAGGCAAATATAATTATGTCTAATGATAGTGGATTTAAATATCAGGAAAAAAACAAAACACAAAAACAACAGTGGTGGAAACAGAGAAACTTCAGAACCTGTCTGACTTAAATGGACCAGGGGCCCCAATTCCAAGAATCCTGTTCAATAGCCTAATTTTCAGGTATGTGTTCTATACCATTTGATGGATGAAATAAAAGACAAAATATATCAAAGCATTTTCCCAATGAAGCGGTACTATTTGAAATAAGAATGAGGAGTCTGTATAGATGTAGGCATTCTTTTTATAAAGGTGGACCTCTAGAGTAATTTTCTTAATGTTGCTCAATGTGATCTTCCTTTCTGGGAATGCAGAATGTACTGGCCATTCACTAGCAGATGCTATTACTGTCATTATGGATCCATTAGACATATTCAGGTGAGCTGAGTTACAGCCTTGTGACCAAATTCTCCTCCTCTTGCTTTTAGTGTAGCATTTAATAGAACACAAATTGCTTCTTATTTATTTTTGCCTTTAGTAAAAAATTCTAAGAAAATATTAAAGTCCTCTCCTTTGCCCTTGGATATCAATAGAAATGTTAAATGTAGTGAATTTTCAGTATTAAGTTGCTGCATTTGTATTGCTTATTACAATAACCAGTAAAGCACAGCTATATCTGATAAAGCTGGTAGTAGAGGTTATTGAGTCTAGAATATTCTATCCTAAGTGTAAAGCTTGGGGAGGGGTGGGGGAGATGCCTAATGCTTAATAAGAGTATGCAGTTTCCATTGTTTTTGGAAGCTTAATTTTTCTTCTATAAAATGATATAAAACACATGCACACATGCACAGAAATACAAATACACACATGCATTTGTTTGCAAAAGAGACAGGTGGCATGACTGCAGTAGACATTATTTGAGTTTGAAAATTATCCTTGGAACTCTCTAATATAGTTTTGTACTAGCTGACTTCTACTTGCCTTTCTTTGCCCAATGGCTCTTGCTACTAAGGCCTCTTTTGCCACCCTTGGCAGGTAGGACACGCAGGAGCTCTCAACCAATGACTGGCAGCTGGGGTCTTTACATCAGCTCTCTTAATCCTTGAGTAGGGCAACCCAGAGGTTTATGTCCCATACTGGCTGCCAGAGTCTCTCTAATTGACAAAAGGTCCCTTCACTCACGATGGCAGCTGGCTGCAGTGGCTCCCCTGTCTCTTTTCCATACTCTCCTACTGATAGTCCTTCACCTCCCAAATAAACTACTTTCACTCCTATCCTTGTCTCAGCTTCAGCTTCTGCTTCTAGAAGAACCTAGACTAAGACATAAGCCAATCGTATGACTTCTAACTTAATAACCCTGGGAGTATTTGCAATTTTAACCCAATCCTTAGGTACAAATGACAAATAATTTCCTTACACAAACAATTTTTATTGTGATTAGTTATGTTGTTCAAGTTTTTATAATGATCTACACAAATAATAGTTGAGGTACAATGTAGGTATGAAACGTAGGCATATGTTTGCCTTAAAATTATACCAGGCTATTTAAAATATGAAATTCACCATTAATTTTGTCACTTCAACTGTGTTTTAATCATTGTGCTATCCTTCTAATGCTTTTAAATAAGTCATGAAAACAGTAGGAAGTGTTCCTGCTGGATACTTATTGATGCTCTGCTGGTAGCAATCAATTAATCTGTTGATCGTTTAGCATTTATCTACAAGGTACAATAGGCACAAATATTTTCCTTAACTATTTTAAAACTAAAAAAAAAAAAAAGACTCCTTGGAGTCTGTTGGTCACCACCCATCGACCATCTAAGAAAATGACTCCTTTCATGGCTCCATCACAGCTTCATTTAAAATTCATCAGAAAACTACGACTTAAAGCTTCCATCCCCATTCATGTTACCATGGGGATAGACCTCAGATCAGGAAAAAAGAAATGGATGGGGTGAGGAGCGCTCAAATAATCATTCAAAACCATGATGAGAGTTTTAGAGCTTCTTTCTTAGGTGATTACTTTGTAGCCTCTTAACCCCTTTATGCCAGTCTGTTTCCATGGAAATATGACAAAAATGACTGTCCAAGCTTCCAGCAGAGATCATTAGCATTCTTGTGAATCTCAGCTTCCGATGCAGTCTATGCTGGGCAAGATCATTTTTCTATCAGTTTTACACATTAACCTACACATAGTCACTTTCTAGTTTTTACTTTCTCTGAGAAGTCTCTTCACAAATTTATAGCAAGATCAAATTGATTATGATATTACTGAAAAAAGCTTCAGTTTTACATTTTAATATATGAGCCAGGACAGGTAGCCGCAGAATGTCAGAACTTTTAGAGACCTACAGAAGGAAAGATTTCTAGTTACTAGACTCAATGTCTGTTAGAAGAGTGTTGATGTTATCATCATAATTAGCTAGTTAATATTAATAATAGGAAGAGAGCAAAAGGGAGGCCAGACATTGTAAGCATGGTCATCTGGGCAGCTTCACCAGGAAGCTATAGCTTCACACTCCTCAGGGAACCACCGGTTCATTCCCTGCAGATCACTGGGGGAAGGAATCAAACAAAGGGGGAGATGGGCGCATGTGCATTAAGTCAGGGTGATGTAGGGGAGGTGTTTGCCTGTCAGTATAGCCTGGGAAAAAAGATCATTGGCTGGGAGGGTGGAGCCATTGTAAGCTAACAGAAGCTTGGAAGGGTAAATCCCCCCAAAAGAGTCCTCTCGTCCCTTGTTCTCTCTTGCTCTCTTATGTTGCCCCAGCACAATCCTTTCATTTTAATAAGATTATACCTTTTGCAGAAAAGAAACTTCATAAGTAGTAGAGCCTCTTTTTTTAAATTCTAAAAGTAGTCTATTCATAATAGATAAAAATGTGATTGGCTGTGTCTGTACTTACATCCATGAATTCCACATTGGCTTTGGGACCAGTGGTTTCATTAAGAATCTTAATAGCCACAGGAATCTTCACTGTTTCTCCTTCAGGTACCCAAATACCCTTTGGGGGGAAAAATTCACATTAAATCTTTATTAAGATTTATACAACATTTATGCCAGAAACAAAATTTGATTTAACCACTCAACCTATTAATTTCTTAAACAATAACTTAGAAGTTCTATATTCTTTCATTTAATCAACAAACACCTGTTATATGTTACATGTTACTCAGCAATTTTGTTGTCTGCTTTTATTATTTGAAGATGAATCATACATGTTTTCTGCTTTCAAGGTGTTCACACTATTATAAAATTCAACTTGTGTACATAAAAAGGTTTTGAATAGTGATAAAATATTGAAATAAGATATAGTAATAATATTTGATGTGAATTATATCTTCCCAAGACTTTGAGAAGGTTGTTCCAACTTCTGAACTTCAGTTGTCTCATCTGTAATTTAGAAGACTGAACTAAGCAATATTGGAGGTTCTTTGCAGTGTTAATATTATCTAATTAATTCCGAAAATAAAAAATAAAAATAGAAAAGCATTTTCTCATGTTTCTGAAGTTCAGATTGACTTAAGAATTAATTTTTGAAGGGGATTACTTAGGAATTAGTTTTCAAAGGCAAGTACTTTGGAGTATTGAGCACATATTAATTTGTCTATATTATTAAATAGTGTGTATATCAAGGATTTTTCTCTCTGAAGTAATATAAAATACTTGTTTTGGCCATTGCCAGTTCTCTCTTCCTATGGAAATATAATTATAATATCTGAACAGCATCTGTACATTGGGAAAGTATATAGTAGGTAGAGTATAAATACAACATTAAATTAAATAACAGCATTTCTGCATAAACAATTAAATCATTTGAATAAGGACCATGATTTTGGTAAGGCTTAGAGGGATACATGGAATATAGAATATTTTTTTGAAGCATATTGTCCCGCCTTGGCCAGTGTGGCTCAGTTGGTTGGGCATTGTACCCTGCATCAAAAGGTTGCCAGTTTGATTCCTGGTCAGGGCACATGCCCAGGTTGTGGGCTCAATCCCCAGCAGGGGGCATGCAGGAGGCAGCTGACAGATGTTTCATTCTCTCATGGATGTTTCACCCTCTCCCTTCCTCTCTCTTTAAAAATTAATTTAAAAAATTAAAAATAAATAAATAAAAGTGTATTGTCCCAAATGAACACAGAAGCAAATATGAAGTTATATTTTTTTAAACTTCAAATTTTAATTTGTTAGCTCTGAAACTGAAGGAGTCTTCTTAGGTCAATTTTAACAATAAAATAAAAGGAAAAAATGATCTCTTACTCCTGAATAGAACAGCCCTAATTCCTGTCTTTCTGAAGGTTAGTGGATTGTAGTCATACAAAGAAGATTAAAAAAATTTTCCACTTTGTGCTTCTATGCGAAAACCTATGTATTTGTGATACCCAAAGTTGCAATAAAGTAAGAGACCTAAACAAGAATTATTAAAAAGTCAAAATAATAAAGAAAAAATGGACATTAACCTTTAGAAGGTGAAGATAAGGGTTATATTCTTTTTAGAAGGAGTAGGGAAAGCTATACATCAAGGGCAAAATAACATGACAAGTTCCCTGTTGTATAAAAATTTTCAAAATTTATTAATGCTTAAATGGGGAAAATAACCAAAAGCCCGGGACCTATAGGCTACATTTTCTCACTGATGGTACCCAGAGTGGAGAACAGACTTACCATTATTCAAAAAGGTAACTTCAGAGGGGATTAAGCTATAAAACTATTGCATCAATATTAAAATACTCCCAAGGCATACTTTTGAAGTAACACTATGAATTAAATGTTACCTAATTTGTACTGCTTTTTAAATGAAGTTTAGTCATTAATTTCTAGACCCAACCAGATGAAATTTTAACTATACTGATACCCATAATATTGGTTCAAATATTTTATGTTTAAACACAGAATATCTCCAACCAGGAGAAATAATTAACCAAATAATTGCTTAAGTCAATTTGCACTTGTATAGTTAAGAATAATTCTTTATAGTTTAGACAGTATAAACTAAAAGAATTAACATATTATTTAACACATAGGGTCAATTATAGACACACTGCAGGTATAATTCAAATATACTTATGGAACATTCAATAACCTTTCAATGCAAGTAATTTCAATATAGGTACAACATCATGGATAACAGACAAATCATTATTCTTTTTAAAAAAGTATGTTTTTATTGATTTGAGCAAGAGAGGAAAGGAGATGGACAGATAAAGAGAAACGTCGATGAAAGAGAGAAACATCCATTGGCTGCCTCCTACACGCTCCCTACTGGGGATGGAGCCCGCAACCCCAGGCATGTGCCCTGACCTGGAATCGAACCGGTGACCTCTCAGTGCATGGGACTATGCTCAGCCAACTGAGCTACACAGGCCAGGGCCAAATAATTGTTCTTAATGAATATATCAATAAAGCTTTTTTAATAAATGTCTAAATGGGTAATATTTTTCCTTGCTGAGGTCACAACATCAAATGTAGTCTTGAGTTACATGGTATACAGTATTTAAAATAATATTCAGTTTCCAAATTGTATCATGTTTAAAAATATATAAGGGTGATAATATGCTGGGACAATTCAAGTCTGAGTTGTCTATAAAATGGAAGCCCATTTTTTCCCAGCACAATAAAAATAGAGAAACAGAATAGTTGTGTTTCTTTGAAAATACAAATAATTGATATCTAGAAGGCATCAAGTCAGCCTAGAGTAGTTTCTATTCAATTACGTGCTCAGTTAATAATTTTATTAACCAATGTCACCCTGATAAATTCAATAAAAATGTAAAGGAAACGAAAATAATAATAATAATAATAATAGCAATTTTGAATTTAATTGAATAAAGCACG
The DNA here is from genome assembly GCF_964146895.1 of Miniopterus schreibersii. Lineage (NCBI taxonomy): Eukaryota > Metazoa > Chordata > Mammalia > Chiroptera > Miniopteridae > Miniopterus > Miniopterus schreibersii. The sequence continues at coordinate 16,461,710 of NC_138108.1, read as the reverse complement.
CATACTACCATTAAGAAACTTCAGCATTTTAACCTTAGAACAAACAATTTTGTTTTAAAATTGGATTAATTTTAGAACATTCAGTAGAGAAAATTAAGGCTTATATTAATTGTTAATAGTTTCTTTTTAAAAATCTTTGTTTTAAATAGAAAAAAACTGAACATTTTAAAATGCAAAATTCCTAAGGTCTAATCTGTTTTAACAGATATATTTGTGAAAATGTAGGCTTGCACGTAGCTTTAAGAAATATTTAAGACTGGCAAAGTAAATTTGGGAATTGGAAGGATGAACATTTAGAAAGATTTAGCACTAACCAACCAGAGTTTCCTGTTCTTGTTATTTACCATTAAAAATAAAATCCACCACCTTTAATTTTCGGCTTGGACTGTGAGTTGGTTTTGTAATTAAGCTAAATAAGTAAACACGCAAATGCCATCATTTGAACTTTCCCTTTCCAGAAATGTTTCTCTTATTGACAACCCATGATGTCACCCTCTCCTTCTGTCTGACCTGAATTTCACAAATATAGTCACTTTTCTTAGTTTGCATATAATGGTGAGGACATTAAAACTGGAAATTTTCTGTTAAATCATACATGTTACCAGTTAGGCAAGAAGTTGACTAGAAACCAGACCTTTCCTACTGAGGTGTGAGCACATTTGTGTGGATTCAAACGAGATTAACTAAGTGGGGAGAAGTTTGGATAGAAGGGGAAACAAGAAGAGCGAGTGACTTCGGTACACACCCTGCCTGCCTGGGATTTCCTAGAGCACTGTGAGAGGGAAAGGAAAGCGGGCTGGAGCTGGGTATTTTGGGGAGAACAAAGTTGGGAGATGGTATCAAAGGGGAGATGGTATCAAAGGGGAGATGGTATCAAAAGGGGCTCGGAAGGGCATGGAGACTAATAACCATACTTTGGCTTTGTACCAGTGTTTCCTGCTCTCTCTCATTTGTATCAGTTCCCAACTTGCTTAATAAAAATTAATAAATTCATTTGTGCATCAACATATCCACACTAAAAAGGTTCTCTTCTCTGGATATTAAAAAGAAATTAGGTTGGTTAGAGCAATAACTCCGGCCATTATTTAAAACAAGTCTGGGACAAAACTTAAAAAAAAAAAAATACATACATATATGTATATATATATATATGTATATGTATATACACACACACACATATATATATTTACTTACTTTATACACTGTCCCAAAAGCACCTGAGCCAAGGACTTTTACTCTTTTGAGTTCAGTTTCTTTCAAAATACGAAGTTGAGCTTGATTGGGCGCTGTGCCACTGGGAGTTAAGGGTTCTACCAACTGAAAAACAACACACACAGGTTACAACTTTCAACTTTCAATTCAACAATCACTCTCTTTCTTAATCCATTACTGGTTCCCCTTCTCACAAATACAAAAACACAGAAGCACGCTTTGTTTTGAAAAACAGTATTTTTTTAATATGGATCAGTCACCATTCCTTCAGACCATATGCTTTCTCTTCTCATGCTCTTTGCCTGGGTGAGCTCAAGTAAAAAATGTGTGTCTACCTGGAGGCATACTAGGCTAGGAGATTATTCCCCCCCCCCATTTTAATTAAAACTTAGAGACTAATTAGAGGCTCTTCACTCTACTTTTTCAAGCCCCTTCCTTTTTGGCATCCTCAGCTAAGACTGGGAAATTTTAGTTATGTCTGCATCCCCTAGTAAAGTTTTCTTTCTCATTTAAGAAGACTTGGTACATAACAAAACATGAAGTGCTGTCTTCTTGGACTTAAAAGCCAAGATCAACACATCAGAAGAGAAAAAAAAGTTAGCACAATGCCAATACTGCTGGACAGTGCTTCTAAAACTTTCATATACATATGAATTACTTGAAGTTCTTGTTGAAAAGGCAGATTCTGGTTCAGTAGGTCTGCAGTTGGGGCTGAAATTTGCATTTTACAGAACTCCATTAGATGCTTATGTATGATGACAATCCTTGAATACATTTTAAGTAGCAGGGACCAGATATCTTCTAGATCAAAAACTCTAAAATTCTGTGAATTGATTTTAGATCATAAGTGAATGCTAGGAAATGCAAAGGAATAAAACAATATCCAGGAGTTGTGTTCATTAAAGAAGGAACACTTTAAAATTGTTTTTGAAATGATAAAAACAAATTGACATGAAAGAGGTCACTGCCACCATGAAGAACAGTGTGGACACAGAGTCAAGGAGAAGGCAGAATACCCCAGGAAGTGGACCGGGTCCGAAGGGTGGAGAACACCGGATCCTGACTTGGGCAGGGTGTGGCAGGAGGGGGTAAAACTGGGCTAATACTGTTAAAGGGCAGTTTAGGTGTCACTCAGTCAGAGAGGGTGAGGAAGGGAAGGGAAGGGCTGTGAATGTGTGCTAATTTCTTGCCCATGTGACAAAAAATAGGTAGACAATGGAGAGACTCGATACCAAAAAGTCTGTAAGCTATGTTCAAATTTTAAAGGTTTATTTATGCTTGAGGAAAAGGCAAGTGAAATAGAAGTTGCTTTTTTTTTTTTTTTTTTTTTTAGTTAAAGGAGCTAAATTTTAAACCCAGACAAGTAGCTTATTCTCTCTCAGCATAAGGAAATAATTAAGGGCTACTCCTACTCAAATTTTCTTGAAAAGCACCACAATATTTCAAGATGTCTGGCTACAGGGCTATGTGCACCGTGGCCCTCCAGCCTGGTTATTACTATCATGCTTCTGTGAGCACACTTAATTAGCTAAACAGAGTCTTCAGTACAGGGAAGTTTAGCCATGGCAAGAATTTTGGGGAGAAGATGATAAAATTCTCAATAAACTTAGGTTATTTTCTAACAGTCTGATAACTAATGCACTTCTATTGCATTTTCAAATTTGCATTGTAAAAATGCATATAACTGCATTCAAGTCACATAAAAGAAGTCTCCGAAATAATCCCAAAAGTTCTTTATTAACTTTGAAAACGGATCTCCTAAAGAGAATCTCCTTCATCTGAATTCAACTCTACTGTGTAGCATTTGTTTGGTAGATTCTGATATACACATTATGTGTATAATGAGGAACTTTTATGAATTACTTTTTAAAATCATGTACAAAAGTCATATAAAATCATATCCAATATTGGAGACTAGATTTCAGCACTTTAGGTTAACTTTACTTAAAATATATATTATATCCATGCTTTGGCACAGTCAATGCAGTAATTTTATACTTTGAAAGCTTCACAACTCTATCTGAGATGTTTAGTCTCCTGCAGTTTTCTTAGGTATTGTTTAAAATAGTCTTAAAACACATTTTTTTCCAGGAATTTGAGTATAAAAAAGCATAATTTCATTTTGCAAGCCAGTATGGTGGGAAAAGAATTGAGTCTAGAGTCTTCATTACTAAATAAACTCATAGGTTTACAAATACAAATACAGGTTTGTATACCAGGGCTACCATTCACTGTCTTAGAAAGCAACTTACCCCTCCTGCCCCCTCACTTCACATCTGTGAAACAGGGATAGCAATAATTACTTTAAAAGATTTAAAGAAGGAAATGGTATATAATAGAGGGTGAAAACTTTGGAACATTCCTGCCACATGTAGGCTCTGAATCTGTTACTCTCAAGGGGTAGGATCAGCTCTCATTAATACATCACAGCATCTATCAAAACATCAAGCTTATAGTGAATTTCAATAAGTGTATGTTGAAAAATATATTTTTTCTTTTCTTTTGTAACAGAAGAAAGATAATCTGAAGCAAAAGTTTTGGAAAAGTGTGTCAACATTTAATACATTCTAATATATATGCTTTAACACATTGTTCACACCCGAGTGAAATTTTCTGCTTCAATATTAAAGATTTAAGCTGATCCTCTTAAAAACTCCTTTTCTATTTAAATGGTAAAAAATCATAGGTATTTACTTTTATTGAGAGAAAGATAGGAGTGAATTCACCAATTACCTAATTTAGTTCTAAAAGATAACTTTCTATGAAAATAGAATTTACTTATGAAACCAATCAGTATGAGTTTATTTAGTAAAGAAATATCAATTCAAAAAACATTCTTAAAAAGCACCATATTAACAAAACAAAACAACTCTTCATAACAATGAGTTTTTTCCGCACACTGTTAGGAGACAGAATTTCTCTTCTGTTTACTCGATCACCTAAATGTCCACTGCTGTTCCAAGCCTTTGATTGCTCTCCAAATGTAGTTCATTCGCCTTCCAGAATTCTCTCACTGCCTGCCCCAAGCTAAACATGAGGGAAATGCTCTCTGCCTCCAGCATCCCACCTAACTAAGCTGAAAATATGCAGGACGCATGCACTGTGCTCCAGCTTATTCACATATGCGCGCAGGAAACCAAGTTTATCTTGGGTAAACATCCAACTCAACTAGAAATCGCTACCGTTTTTCCCGGTATGTAATTAATTCCCTTTGGCAAGTTTGCACATGTGTCCTGATGGGACAGCCCATTCCTAGGTCACTCCAATCCTTATAAAGTATTCTCATATATGTAACTGTAAAGCAGCTCCTTACTCTTGTAGGTAATGATGATTTCCAGAGGAAAAGAGCTAGAATTTAATTCATTATCAGTGCGCACAATTTATGAATGCATGAACATACCCATTTCTGTTACTGCGAAGAGGAAAAGTCAAGGTGGTCACACTGATGATGAGAAGGAAACAAACCCAGGGAAGGCTACGTCTCTGAACAGCTTGGCCCTGAACTGCTCAGGCTGGCAGGGATGTGTGTATCAGGGGAGAGCGGTAGTATTCGAGTTAAGAAGAATCTGGTAATGCGTATTCTTCTGTATTTGTTTTCCCCCATGACCAGTACAGGGAAAACTATCAGCTTGCATGCTAGAGAACTCAGTGCAGCAATAGAAAAGAAATTATAATAATATATGCTAATTCACATATTCACAATAACTAACATGCACAATATTAAATGCATCTCATAAATTGTGTGGTAAGGTCTGTGTGATTGCAACAGGAAACTTTATCCTGTAAGCTCAGCCTTTCGCTGCTGCGGTAATGAGATCAGTGGCTACCAACTTAATGACCCTAATTAAAGCATAAATTGCTTGTCTATCTGGCTTTATTTTGAACCAGAAAAATTCTATCCCTAGCATTTTTCTAGTTCTGCTACTGAGATATCCGCTATCTAGATAATTTCTGGGAGCAGAATAGTAGCTCTGCTACCGTGATATCCTAGAACTTGAAAATGGGACCCCTCCCATCAAAGAAACAGATCTGTCTTTTCCTCAACAAGGTGATTTCCTTGACCTCTGATGCTTTTCCTCTTTAAGCCATGAACATGCCTTGATTTCTTTTACTATATACTCTAATTTTTCAGCAGCTTTGTATAACATACTATAAAATTGAAACCCTCAGCAGAAAATAGAGCAAAATTTTCACTTGGATTAAAAATTGAGTAACATCTAAACCTTCCAACTCTACTGAAAATCCCTAAACACATGAGGAGAAGAAATCAACACGTCACCTCTGTTTCCAGGAATCTCCTCAAGGCTCTTTTCTTCTTGATGCTCTTTCTTCTCACATAAACTGCAAACGTCAGGCCCATGATGACCAGGATAAAGAGCCCGCCGATGACTCCCGCTGCAATCAGAGGAGTTCTGCCAACCAGAGTGGAAAAGACAAAACATTATGGAGAGGAAAGACGGGGGGGTAGGGGGGGAGCAGTTGTACATCTCCACATACCACAAATCTAGTCCGTTAGAAGTAATAAAAATAAGAATGCTTTAGAGCTATAACAAAACTTTTATGGTAAAAAAGGCAGTTGCTTATGGTTTTTAAAATAATAATAATCCATGCACATACAACTAATCTTGGGAGGTGAGCAGCCACAACATGCCATTTCATCAAAAAATGCAAAACGTGGTAACACCAAAGAACTCATGCCAAAATGTTAATACATTTGATACAATTTAAAACAATTTTAAATTGTTTTAATGTTACTTTTATCTACAAGTGAATGGAAAATACATTTTAATTAGATTGTGGTATTAAATAATATTATTTTCAACATTTTCTCTAAAATAGGCTTTCTCAACAGTGGCACTATTGGCATTTTGGGCTTGCTATTTGTTGTGGGGGACTGGTCTGTGCTTTTTAGGATGTTCAGCAGCATCCTTGGCCTCCATCCACTAGATGTCAGTAGCACCTCTGTCCTCCAGTCATGACAATGTCTCTAGATGTTGTCAAATGTCTATTGAAATCACTCATGGAACCCCACACCTCCATAATTAAGGTGTTAATTTAAAACCAAAAAGAGATTAGAAAAAGACTGAGTAAGATTTTTATTCTTAACATTGTTAACTAAGATATAGTTTTGAAACTGATCATTTTTATTATAAAAATAATAAAATTTATTTATTAAATTTATAAAATTTATTTATCTTTTTAAGATAAAATTTTCCTTGTTTTAAAAGCAATATTTGTGGTTTTAACTTCTTGTTCTAGAGTACAGTAGTATCTAAGAGCTTTCTGTGGTCAGAGCCCTGAAATATATTAATTTCTTAAGCCATAGCAAATAGCCTGGAGTAAAACACATAAGTGTTATCTAATATATATTTGACCATGAGGCAATGATAGATATCAAAAGTAGAAAAGAATTCCCTGAATGCCCATGCTTTCCATACTAAAAATTTTATATCTTATATTTCTATTTGTAGAAGAATCTACTCTCTACAACTCTACTCTTTTAGAAAAAATATTATTTGCTCTTGCAAAATAAACTTTTGCTTAAAGACAGATCAGAAATAATGATAGCAAATGATCCCAAATAAAACTTTAAAATTTTAAAGAGCTCTATATAAAAAAAAAAAAAAAATCTGTGTACCATCAATACATAAAGCCATATCTTTCAAAGATTACGGCTGTTATATTGTCATATAAAACTGCAGGAAAACCTTAAAGACTAGTTCATCCTAAAGATTGTTTCTGACAGCTAAAAGTACTATAGCATACTGCAATGTTTCTATAATTCATATAGATTTCCCTAAATAAAATTTCTAAAGGTATAAAAATCTATGCTGAGAAAATTAAACTATAGTATAGTTACAAACTCATCATTGTGATGTGTTCTGGAGTGTGTAAGATCATATTTTTGAGCATGCCAGTTAAATAGGTATTTCAGAAAACATTTTAAGCTTTTAACTTGAGGCACAATTTTTAGCTCTAGCCTAACATATCCCTGAAAAGCCACTATTATAAAAAGGTTTGTATTTTTGTTTCCTCAGTCCAATTTTTTATTGCAAAGGAATTATGTAGGATTGAGAATAGTGCCCAACATTTTGTTAATTCTAGATTTGGACTAAACTAAACTTACTCTGCTTATTTTGCAAAAGAATAAGTGGTATGTATTTATAAAAAATGTATGTCAATGTTACTATAATTACAAGAAATGCCCTATTTGGTATTTGTCTCTCTTTGTTTTCATATTAAGAATATTCACTAATAATAGAACAAAACAAGCCCAGTGTGTCTCTCTTCTTTTAATCTAATTCTGGTGAATATCAATTTTCATGGCTTTCCTACTTCCTTTTGTCATGGCAGAACAAATAAAATATTCAAAAACTCAATAGACAGTAATTCCTAGGTGTTTTATTGTTAGCATTTACTTTTGATTTTGCCATAGCAGTTTCTTGGTTGATTTATATTTCTTTACCTTTTTTCTTTTCTTACCACTCTACAGAAATGACAGAGGTAGAAACAACCTGAAGAAGTAAAAAACGAGCTTCTGTACCTAAAGATCACACATAAAGGTTTTGTCGGACATTTGAAAGGCCGCATTTTTCATATACATCAGAATTTACTCTTGAAAACAAACTATTAACTGCAAGGATGCAACCAAGAAATCAAGAAAGGGAACATTCTATAAGGCAACTTGAATGCTCCCTTTAATAAGTGAATATCATGAAAAAAGCTAATAGTCTTGGTTAAGAAGACTTAATAGTCATAAAAAAACAGTTGTGAAATGCAATTCTGGATTAGATTCTAATTTGCACAAACTAGCTATACAGATATTTTTGAGATAACTTAGAAGTTTGAATATGAATTGGGTAGTAGATGAGATGAAAATTTACTGTCATGAAAACATGTGGGCCAGAAATTGGAAAGATTCGGTTACAAAACAGTAGAATCTCAATTAGGGAAAAATTGAGTGTGTGTGTGTGCATGTGTGTGTGTGTGCACAGGTGCATGCATGTAAAAAGATCTGGAATAATATACAACTGGATGCTAAACAGCAATTGTCTCTGAATAGTATGACTACGGTGCTCTAATTTCTGTGTTTTTACTCATGGGAATTTTCTAATTTTCTACAGTGAATTTATTTCTTTTTTGAAACAGAAGTTTATTAAATTTATGAAAAACAGCAGACAAAAGCATGACTCTAGCATAAACCAGAGGTTAATGTATTTTCAGCAATGTACTCCATGTTTGTTAATTTGCTCTTGCCATAAGAAAATTATAGTGAATCAAAACTAAGTTTATTCTTTATTTAAAACGACCTTGTTATCTTCTCTTTCTTGAATGTTTACTTGGTGATTTTCAATTAAGATTTCATTTTCACAGTCCCTGTTCACTTTTACAATCTAAGTTACTTTAGCATATATTTTTCTATTCATAATAGTTTAATGTGTCTGAGACATTTAATTACCACTGTTTCATATAATTAACACCACATTTCACAAAACCAAGCTAATCTGAAAAGTTAATACTGCTTACACATATCCTATTCCCCCCAGTTTTGATGATTTTTAGATATTTGTGGGTGTAGGATAGAGTAGGTCTCCATTTTTGAGTGATAGTTAAGTTAATGCTTTACTCTTTGTGAGAATGCTTTGGGTAAAAAAATTGTGACAATCACTTGCCAACTGAAACAGAAATGCAACTTTGAAAATAACATTTTCAATATTGTATTAATACTGTAAGCAGTTTAAACATAGCAAGTTAATATAAGAGAAACACAAGGTTTGACTGACATCAAGGTCAAGGTGCTCATGGGTTTTATAGAACATGTAGTGTCACTAACAATTCACCTCATTTTCAAAGGGAAATAATCTAATATAAATGAAAATGCCAAATACTCTCTATCCGGTATAGAAAACATTCCCTTCCACAGAGAGATTTATTTTGTCTGATATACTAACCTTAAATACAAATAATGTAAATAGATTGGATTTAATTTTCTATTCTAATGATATTTGTATATTTTTTATTACAATTTCATTTTACATGTATTGTATATTTTTACAATAATTATGTAATGTAGAGCTTATAACCTTTATACTTAATATAAAGAAATAGACTCTCAGATAGCTAATATACCTGGATAAGGTAAAACATAAATAATGTTAACATTTTACATCTTAGAATCTGAAGTCCCTTAATTTTTTTTAGCTGTTGTCTCTCTTTCTACAGATGATTCAATAGAATTTTTTTTAAAGTAGATAAATACAATTCATGAGATTAATCTTTCACACCTATACGTGATAGTAGAGAATAAAAAATGCACATAAATTTATTTAGGGGTTCTCATAGGCCCTTTGATTTTATATTTACTGGCATCTTATTATTGTGATTCTCATCAGACTGCCATTTCTACTGAGTTGCTATGTTCATTGTGGTTTAAGTTTATTAAATCCTTTATGCCCTTACCGAGTGTGTGACATGATTCTTTATTTACCTTCATTTTATTTATTTTCTCAGGGATAAAACCATTAAGATGATATTTTTGGCTTTAAAAAAATGCATTTCCTTCAAGAAAGGCCAAGAGCAGCAGTATCTGTTATCCCAGTGACCGGGCCTCAGCACGGCTGCTCTGCTCAGTCTTCCCCAAAGCAGCTGGGATTTGAAGCAGGAAACCCTGAAACACGGGGAAACACTGAAATTCCACAGAAGACATTTGAAGGGTTACCGCCTAGGGCAAGGAGAGCCACATTAACAAGATTTTTTTTGCTCCTGCAAATTGTGCTTATTCTGACCCAGAATTCCGCCTGCTCTATAAATATGACACATATTTTCCTTTCGAGCGAATGGATATGATCTGGGTCAGAATCTGATGTAGATCTCAGTTGGCAGTTCCAGTTCGGACTTGCTAAGACCTGGGGTGTTAGTATGTTTCTAGCCTTAGATGAGGACTTGAAATTCCTCAGTTACACCTTAAATATGACGAGGATATCAGTGCTGAAGTGAATGACTTGCAGGATACTCTCCCTTTTCCTAACCAAATTTTAACCCCTCTTGATCTTTCCTCCTGCATTAAAATAAACATTTTTTCCAACATTATTTCAATATGCAAATGTTACATATGATTTAATACAGTGATACAAAGTGTTTCAGGAGAGATATTACCATCACACCAGTATGTAATATCATCTGGATTCTTTATCTCTAGGATTAACAACTCAGAAAAATCTCTAACAGTTCCATGGTAATTCCTTCCTTCTCTTTATAGGCCATGTTTACACATACCCACAGGTTTTAGTTTGTTTGTTACAAGTTATGGGGAAGTATACAAACTGGTACATTCGATTTTTGAGGCAATCGTTCTATGGTTAAAGACACCATCCTGAGAATAGCTATAATTCACCTATGAATTTACACCTCTGAACTTTTTCCAGGTTTATTGAGGTATAATTGACAGATAACTGAATTTCTATAAAAAAAGCACTGAATGGGAATTAGACCAGAAAACACTTTTCTTTTTAAAGATCTTTTTATGAGCTCAGATAAATTTTTCGTGCTCATATTTTTTTTCACGGTTTACATCTATTAAACAGTAGCATAACTGTCTATATTAGTAGAGCACTTTTATCACTGTCTACATAGGTAGAATATATAAATATGTTTAATGCCACAAACAATACATTGTAAACTTTTAATCAAAAATACATTATCTACTAAATACTACTCCATAGATGTGGTAACCTGAGGCAATATGCCAAAGGATTACAAAATTGAGGATAAAGCTCTTACAACTTTGGTTGTGTCACCTACCCAAATGGTTCAGCTAAGGAATTTATCATTTTCAGATAAGGCAGTAAATATTACACAAGCACTGCTTCATGAGACAGTGGAGGAGCTTCGGTCATTGCAGGCACCCGTCTTTTTTCTCGTATGCTAAAATCTCTTTAACCTCAAGCTGGCCATTCATTCTGAGCACTGTAATTTCAGATTCCTGGGTTACCAGCAGAGATTATATCATATGGGCAAACTGCATCTGCCTGTATCTATCAGAGCATTAACCCACACATTTGTGCAGTGTTTACTGGGCACAATTACATAATACAGATTTAAGCAGTCTCATTTTCAGAGAATTTACAACCCTACTTTTTAAATCATCACCAGAGGATATTTTTTTCCACTGCTTTTCAGAGAGAGAGAAAGAGAGAGACAGGGAGAGAGAGGGAGGGAGGGAGGGAGGCAGGGAGGGAGAGAGAGACAGAGAGGGAGAGAGACAGAGAGGGAGAGAGACAGAGAGGGAGAGAGACAGAGAGGGAGAGACAGACAAAGAGGGAGACAGACAGAGAGGGAGAGACAGAGAGGGAGAGAGAGACAGAGAGGGAGAGACAGAGAGGGAGACAGAGACAGAGAGGGAGGGGGAGACAGTGAGGGAGGGACAGAGAGGGAGAAAGACAGAGAGGGAGGGAAAAAGAGACAGAGAGGGAGGGAGACAGAGAGGGAGGGAGAGACACGGCGATTTGCCTGCACATGGCCGGTCAGGCCTGTAACCGAGGTCCGAGTCCTGGACCGGGATGGAAGCAGAGACCCTTCGGCCCGCAGGCTGATGCCTGAGCCCCGGCAACGCCTCCCTTGGGGCCCGATGACTTCACCCAGAGCTTCAGGGAACAGGACATTCCAGGGCAACCCCCTGGGCTGTCCGCTGTCCCTGTGTCTTTCCGGCCTCCTCCCTCTCCTGCCGGCCCGTCTCTGCCGCCCTCCCACTGCACATCCCGGGCCCTGCTCGGCTTCCCTCCCGGCTGCACGGCCGCCTGTGGGATCTCACCCAATATTACGGGTGTAAAGACGACTGATCATTCAGAGCCCTCTCTTGAGTTCCACAGTGTTCATCCGTTTATGCAAAACCTTCATTCAGATATCAAATAATCTGAAGCTTATCATGTCCCCAATGAGACTCTTTAATTTTCTCCACCGAATGTGTCCCACTTTCCTCTGAGCCGTCTTCATCTCAGTTCAAGGCATCATCTCTCACCTAGTTACTCTCCTTACCTTAGGACCCTCACTCCATCCAATCCACTTACAATTTTCTCATAATATATAATCATGCAAATATATAACTATAAAACTGTCCTGAATAAAGATATGCATCTCTACGCCACCACACATTCCATGATATTGGGGGTTATGTTAATGTTTTGCTCTGTATTATCCTGTTTCTTAGCACAATGCCTGCCATGGAGTAAAGACAATGAATATTTACTGGCTGATTAATGCCAGGTAGTGTATATGGGAGAGTGGGTGTTCTGTTTATCCTGTCAAAAAGATAGGTTTAATTGTGCCAACAGTGGAAAGAATATTTCTTAGTATAAGTAACTATTCACCTTATCAAACACAAGGAACCAAGTGATGCATAATCTAGGATTCACAGTCTACCACCCAAACTCATTACTGCTCTCAATCAACTTTGCACCATCTCACAAATCCTACAGTAAGAGCTGGGAAGAAAAGCCATTAATCAATTAGTATCAGGTCTTAATGGAAGTGGTTCTCTTACAAAACCACAATAATTTTACCATGTCATTCCAGAATTTATAAATAAGTGGCACTTTAGAAAAGATTAAAAAACCCACTGATCCTGTTTACTCATAAATGTTTTAGATTAGTCACTGGTATATTAAGAATATATAAAAATACAAATAAATATTTACATTATGTTCCAATACACAGGAGTATATGCTTAGATGATGTCATGTATTGCTCTAACCCAACTAAGAAATGCCAGATGTATTATTAGACTAAAATATGTTGTGTGGAAACAAGCACTGCAAAATCCTATACATTGGAGGAAGGCTCAATGGGTAGAAGAACTTTAAGGCTACGGTAAAGACAATGGGTGACAGTGTTTTAGTAGACTATAAATATTCAATCATCTTCATAATAGAAATAGCTCTTAACTGTTTTTCTACTGGGGAAAAAATCAGGTAGGAAGGAAAAAATATGGTCTTTAGAATCAGACACACCTGAGCTCAGATCCTTGCTCTGCCACGTACTAGCTAAGTGATTTTTATAAATTGCTTAATTACTCTGATCCTGTTTCCCCATTGGTAAAATTGTAATGGTGATAACTATTTTCATATGCTTATCATAAAAATTAAATATAATAATTTATTGCACCTGAGACATATATATATATGTACACACATTAGAATTTTATTTTATTTTTAAAGAATGGCAAAAACAAGCTTTTAGCTAAATCTGAGAAGATTTTGGAAAAAGCAACACTATTCTGGGAAAGAAATAAGAACTGGTGTTGAGATTTTTCCCAGGTCCTTTATTTCTTGGTGTGTAGAAGGATTCGGCTATCTATTCTGGGATTTGCACTTGGGATCTGATCTCCGGGACTTGGGATCTAGAGGTTCAAGAGAAAAAAAGTAGCTCTGGAAGTAGATTTTGCTTTGTTCATTTTTTAAAAAAGAGGATTTCTCCTGCCTCAACAAGTAAACTTTTTATGAAAGGAGGTTTTTGTTAGTGTTATTTTGCTCTACTAACAAAAGAAACTTTGACCTATACTTAAATCTTTCTGTATAGTTTTCATTTGTGACATAAAAATTGAAATGACATTTTAATAGAAATATTGGCTATAAAACATAATTTTAAGAGTCTGTACAACATAATTCCAAATCTTTGAGTAATTTTTAATTTGAAGAGTAGGCAATACCAGAAATTCTAAACACAGACTCAAATTATCATATTTTAGTCTTCTCTTCTGGAAATTTATAAAACCCATGTAGACATATAAATGTACAGGTACAGACAATGGGGTTAGGCAAACAGATGTTTTTCCTTGGCTCTGTCTGACTCATCCCATCTGTCACCTATTGAAGATGCAAAATTAAACCCTTATGTGAATATACAAAAGAGTCCCCTTCACCGTTCTTGTGCGTAAAACTGTTACCAAAATATCATTCATAAGACAAAAGTCTACTATCTCTCCATCCATATATGACATTCTAGAATCAAAATCTGAGACCTCCAAAGTGGGAAAGCAAAAAAAAAAAAAAGTATTGTAATTTATATTTACATTAAATTTTTATTTCATCATTTAAAATATCTATCATAAATTCTATTTATATAACTGCATAGATGTGTGTGATGAAAAAATTTTCATTGGTAAGAGTAGTCAAAGTTTTATGATGACCGCTCTAGAGTAGTGCTGTTTAACAGAGACATAATGCAAACCAATATATTATTTAAGATACTCTAGTGGACATATTTGAAAAAGATAAAATTCATTAAAATAATATTTTATTTAATCCCATATACCCAAATTATTAGCATCTCAACATGCAATCAATACAAAAAAAGCTTAATGAGATATTTTGCATTCTCTTTTTTCATACTATGTTGTTGAAATGCAGTGTACTTTTAACAATTAGAGCATATCTCAATTTGTTTTAGCCACAGATAAAGTGCTCAATGTCCACATGTAGCTAGTGGTCACCACATAGAACAGAGCAGGTTTAGAACACCCTTGGGGAAGACTCACTACACTTGTAAATACATGGAAAAGCCATAAAAAAATTTGTAGGTTAAAAATAAAATGTTATGAGATAAAATTTAATATTTCTAATCTACTAAAATGCTAGTAAAAAATCCTGAGTAATACTGATGATATACTTGTACCTCTAAATTATACTTTATAAAAAAATAATGCTAGAGATCAAATTTTGGAAAAGCACATGCAAAATTTTTTAAAAACTCTAAATATCTGTCTAAAAAAAGAAGCAGACTTCAAAAATATCTTTCACATTTTTTGCTTTTATTTTTAATAAAAGACATTAGATTGTCAGTAACAAATTTCAATGAAGCCTAAGGTGTTTCAAGATAATAGAGTGTAAGCAGTCCTGACATCTTTCCAATTCAGAAATTAATCATAATAATAAACACTATAATTTCTATACCATAGAAAGATGCTTGGGGGGTAGAAATGTAAAATATTCATAATGGCTCACTCAACTCATTGAATTTTTGGTCTGACCCTTAACCAGTATAATCAACATTTCCCTAGTTCAATAATGTTATCTTTAGATTTCCTATTATAGGCCTAAAGTCAATGCTCTTAACAGTGTCTTTTGACTTTCAACAATAAGTATGACTTCTGATCACATTTTCACAGCCAGTGGGTTTGAGTATAATATTAATGTTTCTGGGAGTCTGAAAGCTTTGGTAACAATGTGTGAGCATTTTGTTATCATCATAAGGCCACTCACACAACCTTGTGCCACTAAATACTTTTGTATAAAGTGACCACTTTAACTGTATGAAGAGTAATTAACAACTGAGTTGAGATGTTTTACTCTTGCCCTATAATTCTTGGATAATTTCTGTATTTTAGGTGTGCTGAAAGCATGGAGCACAAAACAGCTGACAAAGAAGAAACTCACAGTTTCCTTTGCCTCTTCAAACTCTAATTCAAAAGTAAATTTAATATACAGAATGCAGTGGACTGAGGATAGACTTATATTAAAAAGCCTGTGTACTTTTATTTATTGGACTTAAAGAGTTCATAACCCAACTGCCACTCATCTAAGGTATCTATGGGCAATTTTGACCATTTGATTCAGACATAAATTATGAACTGAGTTCCTTGAGGGCAAAACCAACAACGAAAAAAGACTGTGCCATTGGTGAAAGTTATGCCAGCAATGCCACATCGTCTCTCTCAGACGTCACACATGGGTCACACCGCTGAACGCTAGGTAATAACCATTCTACTACCATAAAGTAAAAGTGTGACATAGGCATTAAAACGTGACAGGCATACAAAACGTTTCCAATATCTGCCCGTATGAGATTGAGAGAGTACAACCGAATTCAATTACCTATTTCATATTGCGAAATATCTAGATTAATTGAATTGGACCAAATAGCTAGACAAAAAAATGCCTGAACATGTATAGGTAACAGTTTTCCTAATTTCTGTCACAAACTTAAAAAAATTATTAGTTTACATTTTGGATGGCTAACAAAAAATTATTTTACCAATAGAGCCTTTGCTTGTTGAGATTAATAAATTTAGGCTCTAATGAAATAAGAAGCTAAGATTATAAAAAAATTGGATATATATTTGATAAAGAAACTAAGTTAAAAAAGAATCTAATGCTTTGGTTTTTGTTTTATTTTCAATTGCTTTGTTCTATTAGAATCTATATAAAAATAGCATTGTGCAAGGTAACATAAATAGCACCTAAAAAGCAAAACATAAAAACTTGCTGAACATATTTCTTCATAAGATTCTCGATGGGAAAGAAAGTCCATCAAAGATAAATTCTGTTCTTTAGGCATATAATTCAGATGAGGAAAGCATGGAGAAGCTCTACAATATCAAGTATTGTTTTCATTGTAAGTGCTATATGCTAGGAGGCTACGGGTAAAGAAACAACAACATTCTCTTCTGTACCATCCAATCTTCCTGGAAGAAATTCCAGCAGCGCCCGGAACGTAAATGGAGTGTGGAAACCAATTCGCAAATTGCAGGCTTGGGAAAGAATAGCACTGCTTAGAAATGGAAAGTCCATCAAGATTGGAAACATTTCACCTGTTTTCATTTAAATCTTCAATCTTTCCTCCTGCTGGTTTCAGAAACAGCATAGAGGGGCAGGAGGGAGTAGGAACTCTAAATATTTCAAAACGCCCACAGTGACACGCTGAATGTAATTTCCTGCAACTAAAAATTTTCTGCAACTGAAAAGAAAACTAGGCATTTGGATAATCTCCCAGTTAGAACATGGTTTATGAAACGTAAAGCTATTATTTTCCATCATGCTGTTTGCCCTCCTTTAGGTAAGATCCACTTTAATTAATTAAGACAAAAGCTTTAAAAAAAAACTATTATGGAATTTATGAAGAGGTAAATGACCCATAATATTACTTGATTAGTCCCCTGCTTTCAATTAGAGTGTACCCACCCCATTTCAGACAGGTAAACATTTTCTGCGGTATTGGGGACCTGAAAAAGGGGCTGGTTGTTACTTGTGCTTTTCATTCAACCTGTGTCAAAATTCCCCATGGTCATAAACACTCTTCCAAAGTGTGCATGCTCAATCTTTCATGGAAATCCCAAACTGCCTTATAAATGGCCCTGACAAGTCAATTCTGACAAGTCAATACAACTGAAGAACAGAGTACGTTTGCTATAAATTTAAGCCTAAAACAGGTATTAAGTTTTAACATAGGTATTAATTAAATATGTCAAAAGTTTTCTAAAAGGAGTAGTTAGCTATCTACTATGAATTTTTTGAGCTCATTATATATAAAAGTATCATACAAAATTTAAATGCTTAAAACCTGAGAAATTATATATGTCAATTCTATAGTCACTAAACTATTGAATTTATGCCATACTGATGTATAAAAATAGAATGCAATCTCATGAAATTTCACAAAACATTATTTTTCCAGTGTTTCAGCTAGAGACTTAATTACCACCAGTGCACATATACTATTTAATGGCTCCTGTGCATTATCTCATTTAATCCTAACACCAGTCTTACAAGGTATAAGAATTCCCATTTTAAAAATTACCATTATAATCTCATTTTACAGATACGAAACATGCTAGGGCCAATACTTGAAACCCGAATTTCATACTCAAGAACCCTGCACTTTATCTGTACAAAGGTGTACAGGTGACTTTTCACAGGAATGACAGGCTGACCTGTATTATCTGTCCTCTGTTATTGCTCATGGTTATCTATTTTTGACAAAGCTAATCTGATTTATTGTATTAATCTGAGACTATAGGGAATGACCTGGGAACCCAGGCAAGTAGTAGGATTGAAAATTCCCAAATCGCCTTTGTTTAAATGTTGGAAATACTAAATCTATAATAAGATATTATGAACAAAAAAAGAGGCTCTGTAATAAATCTGACCAAAAGTAACCTCACAGGTTGATCTGATCATAAATTCCTAACCCAGCAGGTCCTGGTGGGTAGTCACCCCCCAGGCCTATAAAAGCTTTATTTAGCCTTAAGCAAGCCCTGTCCCTTGTTCTTGTGCATGGAGGTTGACACACCTTTGAAAGGTCTGAGTAAACCTCTTTTTCAGACCCCTCAGAGGCTTAACTACCCTTAAGGGAACACATAATCTTGTTGACTACCCTGTACCTTGCTTTCTCCCCCTTCATGAAATCCTTATGTTCCTTAATTCCAAATGCATAAAAGGAACAGCAAAACTGTGATTCTCCAGAGCATTTGAGGTCTTGCTTCCTGACATGTCATCAGTTTGGCATACTCTCTACAGTTTTTATGTTTTATATGTTGACAAGACACTCTGAGTTTAAGTTATATAACCTAATTATAGCATTGAAAACCACAAGTGGTCTATTGCCATGGCTTTAATCTCTTCTCTGTCTCTGTATATGCCTCTGCCTGAGACCTACTGCCATTGGTACCTGTGGCTCTCATTATGACAGTGATTCTCAAATTGAAGAAAGAAATGACTTCCTTTCCTTCAAAGAACCCATCAGAGGGGTAGAGGTACAAGTAAAAGCTTCCTGGGTGACTCTGAGGTACTTTTCTCCTCCCCCTGGGAGGTGTTTTCCCCATCACCAACATTTAAAATTCCTGATACATAGAAAAATAATAAATAACATATATTGAGTGATTTATCTGTGCCAAGCACTCTTCTAGTGATTCATTCAATCTTCACAACCAATTTATTAATAATATTCCTATTTTATACATAAAGAAAGTGAGGTTCAGATAAATTAAGGTCCTTAGCCAAGGTCATACATCTAAAAAATGGTAGAGCCTGGCTCTGACCTCAGAAAATCTGATTCCAAAGACAGCACACTTAATCACCATATTATATTGCCTCTCAGTAGTTGGTTAAAATAATTATGTTAAAAATCATCAAAACAAATGTGAGAACACCCTTCAAAGTTATAGTAAAGTGACTCAAAGGCTCAAGGAGGAAAAAGTATTTCATGAATATAGTTCCATTCCAACCTAAAATAAACCTTGGCTTATAAAACTTCACTTTGGGTCTGGGGTACAGGGATGCTCTCTCTCTCTCCTTCTCTTTCCCTGTCCCTCTTCCTCTCTCTCTCCCTCCCCTCCCACTCTCTTTCTCTCTCTCATATGTGTTGATTTCCCCCCATTATTTTGGCCTTGCTCTAAACAACTGTTACAAACTAGTCTTGATTGTGCCCAAGTGCCAAAGTACCACTATTGTATGCATCACTGAACTCTACCACATTCTTTCTTTTTAGAGTTTGTCTATTTATTTCATTAAAAAATAACATTAGTAAGACATATCATTTAAAAAATAACATTAGTAAGACATATCAATTGCTTTAAAAAAGGCAAAACACCATATAAATCTAAAAACTATGACTGAATTGAATGACATAAATGAATCTCATAAATATAATATTTAGAAAAAGAAGCCAGATGCAAAAAGTACATACAATGATTCAATTTATATAATTTATATAAAGTACAGAAACAGGGAAATGACCTTATGGTGTTAATGTTCAGGACAGTGGTTGTTACCCTTGCAATGGGCACAAGGGGGTTTCTGGTTCTGATACTATTGTGTTTCTTCTTGACCTGCCTGATGGTTACACAAATGTTGCACTTGAAGAAATTCACTGACATTTACACTTATATTTTACATACTTTTACACTATATATATTTCAACACAATGGTTTGCATTAAAAAAACGTAAGTTGTTCAGGCCAAAAAACTCAGTTGGTTTGAATGCTGTCCTAATACACCAGGGTTGCCGCTTTGATCCCTGGTCAGGGCGCATACAAGAAACAACCAACGGAAGTATAAATAAGTGGGACAGCAAGTTGATGTCTGCCTGTCTGTCTTTCTCTTTCTCTCTCTTCCCCTCCTTCCTCTCTCTTTCTAAAATCAATCAGTAAGTTTAAAAAATGTTTAAATTAAAAAACAATAAAAAACAAGTCATCAAAAACTCATTTTGCTAATTGTAATTTATCACTGCTCTCTCTTCCAAATGATAGAATAAACGTTTCATAAAGAAAGCTAGTAATATGTCTATATAACATTGTCAAATCATTATTTTCCTAAATATGAGTTTTGAAAGTGAAATTTATTGAGGTATAATTTATATACAGTAAAATTCATCCTTTTAAATGTTCTGAACCCTGACTTTTGACAAGCACATACACTTGTGCAACCATCACCATCAAGATGCAGAACAGTTTCATCACCCCCCAGATTTCCTTGTGCCCTTCTGTGGTCAAGCCCATGCTTCACCGCCCAAGCCTTTGGCAACACTGGTCGGTCTTCTGTCCCTACAGTTTTGCGTTTTTCAGAATGCCATATAAATAGAATCATATGGTATGCATTCTTTTAAGTATAGCTTCTTTCGTTTAGCACAGTATTTTTGAGATCCATCTGTGTTCGTGTATGTGAACAGTTACTTCCTTTCTTTTGCTGAGCAGTGGTACAATGTATGGATACACCACAGCTGAAGGACACCGGTGCAATTTCCAACTGCAGGTGATTTTGAATGAAGCCACTACATTCACACTTAGGTTTTTGTATCAATGTGAGTGACATATTTTGTTTTGAAATTCCAGCTTGTACTTTTATGTGCACAAAATATTTTCTTTATTGCCTTTAGTCTATGGCAATTCTGATACTTAGAGCATATACCAACCAGTTCAAAATAATATAAAATCAGAAGTTGAATCAAATATTTTACAATAACCTTTTACAAAAACACATCAACTTTTGCAAATTTCTCTCTTAAAATATTTCTTTTCAAAATCATCTGTAGAATTAAAGATAAAATATTCTATTAAAGTTCTAGCTTAATTCAAAATTATTTAATTTCATTTACTCGTACAACATTAAGAATAATGATATTACTAATTTGGATTCTAAAGTCATAATCAATGGAGTGAGGAGCAGCAAGAAATGTGGCTTGGAAAGTAAAGTGTTATATGCCACTTCCTAACTCCCCAATTTAACACATTATAAGTTTCACCCAACTGGTTAGTACTTTTCACCCATGATCATTGGGAAAGGATTTGAGTGGCAAAATGGAAACATGGTAGATGTTACCTAGCATGTTGTGGTAGGGTGGAATGGCCCGTCCAAGGGTAGTAAATGCAGTCATGACTAGTGGGACCGCTACACCTGCAGGCAATTACAGAACAGAAAACATCATTCTCCATTCACAGTGACATGCACACACATGCGCCAGTGCTCACACGGAGCCTCCAGGAAGCACATGGGGAACAAGCACACCAAGTACCTATCCATCAGGCCGATGCAGTCTTCAATACTTGAGCCTATGCACCTGCAGAAGATCCAAATTTTAAAAATACAAGGAAAAAAATTAGTCATTTAAAGAATCAATAAGATAAATACCAATTGTATCACGCTCTTAATTACAGTTATTAGGCAATTCTGGAACACCATGAATTTAAAGGCAGTAAGAAGATTATTGCTGATGGATACCCAGAAATAAATTGCAAATACCGCCCAAGTGGAATGCAAAGAAACATATCCACAGAAAACAACATTTTACTCTGCTTCGCGGATAACTCCCAAACACAGATTGCTCATTTCTAATTCTTTCAGTTCATCTGCATCATTCATGATTATATGTCTTGATGAATAACTTTGATATTTCAATGGCTATAAGGGTTTCATGTATACCGTTTCCTCTAAAAGCTCTTCAATTTATGTAAAAAAACAAAATCAATAGAAAAGGAAACAGGAACTATTCAATATAATATAATAACCCGACGCTTAATACTCATTAAAGATTGATTTTGGCAGAAAGTGAGTTAACATTCTTTATTGCTATTCTCATAGACACTTTACATAATCACATTATCCCATCCCTTGGTTGTGGCTGTCTTTAAAACATACTTATCTTTAAACATGAATTCATTTAAAAAGCAAATTAACTTGTTTCACCATACTGCAGTTTATCTCGACACCCGCTTTTAAAAGAGCAGTGCCATAACAGGCAAACAAAAACAGGTTTTAAACTGCCAAAATATTTAACTTACACAATAACAAATAAATTAATCCTCTCCAAGGAAATGAATACGTTCAGACCCAGGTAACTGAAAAATCCACTGAGATTAACATTTAAGTGAAGTAATATAAGTACACCAAATTCAGATGTTCAGGCCCTAAAATTTCATTTTGATGTATTCTAGGCATATTATATTTCCATCTTCCAATGTACTTGAATTGCTTCTTTCTGTTTTTCCCCATCAAAGACATAGCTCCAGTGCATTATCAAGATTCCTCCTACAGCTATGACTTATAGAACTTTCTAATTCTGCTGGTAATTAAAATGACTTTTTCCAAACTAAAATTTCTTAGAAAAAGAAGCTAATGTTAAAATCCCTATATAATGAATAAAAAACATATCATGCATAAGGCCAGACTGTCCATTGTATCTTTTCAATAACTACTCATTGGTGAACTATTATAACTAAGCCCAATAGTAATTAAGTAACTATTTTCCTGCTTCAAAAATATAACATTCATACTAGGTGAAAAAGTGGAATTGGTTTGTTTTTGTCTTGAGGATTGTTTTTGAGAGGTCAGAAAATTTTTTAACATACAGGTGCATGGGAAAATTTTTTAACATACAGGTGCATGTAAAAAGTATTATAAATAACTAGGTTGCATAGTTTTGAATTGATACCACAATCTATAATTAAAGCATTTTCTAAAAATGGAAAATTAACTACTACAAATTTTTCAAATTGTCTTATTATGGTCTTCTTTTTATTCTATTCTGAAGAACTTCTTTTTTCTAGGTTCCTATTATATCTTCCTCAAAATGTTATTTTAAAATATACAATACTGCCATTTCGGAGAATTAATAGTCTACTTATTTTCAAGTGAGAATCTGAAAGCTATGGTTAGTTTGTAATCTATGGCTTTATAATAACCTTTGAAAAATAAAAATAAAAATATTTCAAAGTGAAATTAAACTTAAGGAGAAAGTGTAAATAATGAAAAATCATTCATTCATTAAGACAAAACTGTGTTGCATGCCTATTCACTGTCGCTACTGTTCTAGGAGCTGGAGATTAAAAAAAAAAAAAAGAAAAAAAAAGATGAATTAGATATTTGCCTATTTTAAATGAGTTCACAATTTAATGAAGGAGACAGATGAGGCAACGGGGACAGGGAAAAGAAGAAACTAGAGCGTGAGACAGGAGCCAGAACTTGAAGACTGTTTGCCAGGCCCAAACTTAATGGAAAACCACCCGAGGGTTTCAACGAAGTAGTGAAATGCCTGGCTTGTGTTTTACATATATCTCTGTGTGGAGGCTGGTCATTTGGAAGCCAGGAAGACTTGGTTGGCACAGAGAATGTTTTAGTCCATTCAAGAGATGATGGACTAAACTAGGAAAATGGTACCTAGGATAGAGGCAAAGGGATGGATTCCAAAAATATCTTAGCAGTTATAGGGGAAAAAGAGAAGTTAATGGCTGATTTGATGATGAAAGTGGAAGAAAGAGTTAAGAATGACTCATATTTCTAACTTTGAGACTAGTGATATCATTAGTGAGAGAATGCAAGGGGAGGGTAATCTTTTCCTTGGGTGTGTGGGGCAGGAGGAGTTGCTGATTTCAGGTTTGTGTATCTAGAAATTAGTGTGGTTGTTCTACAATCCAGCAGGAAATGCTCCTCAGCAGCTGGAAAATGAATTTGTGGCTGGAGGGTGGGGGCTGAAGCAGAGGGCACAGTGTAATAATCAATTTTGCAACAGCACACAGGAACAAACTGAAATCACGTAAGTGAATGAGATGGCTGAAGAAGAATCTATGAAGTGAGAAAAACACAGACTAGGACTGAAACCCAAGGAACCCCAACAACTAGTCAGTAAATGACATACGATGAGCTCATGTCAGAAGCATGGGGAAAGACAATGGAGTGAAATGAATGAATTGCAGCATCCTTGAGGCCCAATCAGTAGCGAACTTCAGGAAGCAGGGTGGTCATCAGTGTCCAATGCAATGAGAGGTCTAGCAAAATAAGAACTACTGAGAGTATTTCAGGCGTCATTGTCACTAGAATTTAGATTGTTGTGAGCTGAGAAATAAATTGAAGACAGAGGCAAGGGGAAAGGAAGGGGAGGGAATGAGGGGGCAGGGTGTGTGTTGAGGAAGATTTGTTGAGAGAATTGTGTAGGATATTTGTAGGATATTTGAGACTGACACATATTTATAAGCTAAGCATAAAAGAAACAATGGAAGACAGAAATGAGTGAGGGTGTGGCTGCAATGGTACTATCCTTTCTAAATACAAGTCACAGTGTCTGTAAAGAGGTATAATCTATTTCAATTCTGTACTTTATAGAAGAAACTATTTAGCACATATAATTTATATTAATTCAACAAGATCACAGAATAATGAAAATAAACTTTTGAGGAGTCAATCTCAAATAAGAGACTGAATGAGGGTACAGAGTAATACAACTTTCAACAGAATTAGTGTTCTAAAGGAGGACACTATGGGAAGATCAGAAAGAGAAATTGTAATACATCAATGTAATTTATTATAAAGTATCGGAACTTCAAATATTCAGCTGTTTAATATTTGCCAGTAACATAGCTGAGATAATGTCAAATAATCTCCAAACTGTGAAATGAAAATGGAGGAATATTTAAAGATTTCAATTAAAATAGTGTGGACAATAATTCCACAAACAGCCCTTCTTTCCTTCTCTCTATTAATGTAAATTATTTCACAAAATAAATTTAAAAATATAAAAAAGAATTGACAAAACATTATGGCATAGAGGAAATTTAATAATATAAAATCATGATTCTAATATTAATAGACATTTAATAAAGTTTTTAAAAGATGTCTTATGAAAAATAAATATCCCAGTCCACGTCTAACAATCAAAATTAAGTTGACATTTATCATGGACTTGAGTGGCGCTAGTGAGGAAACTATAATCCCTGCCCTTATGGTCATTTAATTACATAGTAAATTTAGTTTACAAGTCCTCTTTAAAGATTTCTATCTTGCTGATTTCAAGTATGAAAATCATTCCTAAGTTTTAAATTCTTCCTCATCATTTCAAAATGTGGGCAAGGGTCTCTAATAGAAGGATTTAAACTGTAAGAATAAAACTTCACTGGACTGTGACTTCCTAGTGGTCCAGAGCTGTGTCTTGCCCATTTCTGAACTTAGCTATCACCAGTAGCTGCTAAAATAAAAGTTTTTTAGTCAAGACAAAAAGAGACAACCTAATTTTGTTCCCCCTCTAGGAATGTTAGTGAGAATCTCCTGATAGGTGCTAAATGGATAACCTATTTTAAAAAAGTATCAAAAGAGCATATTAGAGCCAATATATCTAATGTACTTTTAGAGTAGTAAATGTGCTTTTAAGGTATTAAACAGATAATTTCATTTTCAGAAAATCATTAAACAGTATTCAAAGTAAGAACTTTCCTTCTTTAGAAAAAAAGTGACTTGAAAGACTATTTCCATTAACTTGGTTCTTGAATTATCTAGCTGACACAATATTGGCACATAGAAGAAAAGCTGTTTTCCGAAGTGGAGCTGGCCTGGTGAGCTCGCACTTCCTAATAGATCAGTAATTACATGTGTTTAGGAATAAAATAGTCACTGGTCCCATCATGCCACTGCCCCTGTCATCTTCCCAGGCTGCACAGAGCATTCCATTGCTTCAGTGACAGGTCTCAAAGCACAGTGCTTCCCAGCGGTACTGTACAGAGGGAATTTAGGAAAATTTGAAATTTCTACGTTCTGTTGTGTGGCTGGGGCCACAGAACTCTCCTGAAGTGAGTGAACCTGGACTATACGCAGGCTATCAGAAAAAAGACGGCACTAAACTAAATAAAAAGAAAAACAGAAATCCTCCAGGATTAAGTCACTCATTACAGAATCCATGTACCTTGGAAGATGCCAAGGAGTACAAAATTCAGACTCTGTCTCCCCATCATTCTGTAGCAGTGAATTTGAAAACATCTTTCTATTTACTGGGAGTTCCCAAATGATCTGGTAAGATTTTTTCCCTATTATACCTGCCTACTCCCTTTTGGCTGACATCCAACTTCTGTTGCTGTGGCAAACTGATCTCTTCATTGTCCCTCCTTCTACTTCTGCCTCACGATATATGTTCTCTTTTATTTTATAATCATGATTTAAAAGGGCTGAGGGGAAGACACACCAGTGACACATGCAGACTAGGGCTCTGTGATCTCACTTTCATTTCCCAAATGGCTTCATTGTAATTAGATTTGCAAAAACAGCAAAAGGCCTCATTTTGAATGGCAACAGCTGTTGACATCAACATCATATTAAATAATTTACTGGTTTAATTTTAGCTGCAAAACAATAAAACCCTCTTGTGGATGATTATTTTAGCCGACAAAGTTTTCTCTTTCGGTTGCTGACGCTTCTGCTCCAGCGGTACCAGTACCAGTTGTTTCTTCATGAAATACTCTTAGTCCGAGCGTGCCAAAAACTTGCAAAGGGAGCAGTTTATTCCTTTTAGTTTCCTTGAGGCACAGAGTCTCTGACTATTTCAGTATCCTCAACCTATATGCTTATGTCTAAACCGATGAGTTGGTGTTAGCTCTTCTGAGTTGAATTTGAATTTCAATGGCATGATATGACTTTACCTTTGAGGATCTGCCACTTCACAGAGTGACTTAAACTGATTTCTTGACCTGCAGGAAATTGTAGCAGCATCTGCAAATTGATGTCCTCCTGGCAGAAGATAATGTTGCTTAACTTACTTCTCCAATATCCCCTAACAGCTAGCCCTTAATCTGGCAGAAAATCTCTTTACGGAATCTCATGCTTTTCTGCCAGATATAAAGTAACCAAGATATTCTCAACAAGGGGATGCGTTTGTACTTGTGTGCACATGAGTGTGGGCATGCACAACGGAGATGGGGTTTTATGGACAGAAGGGAAGATGGAGTATGTGAAACTGCTCTAGATTCAAAAATTATTCACCTTCTAGAAGGAAGAAAAAGAAAAGACCTTACTAACATAATTTGTTGGGGGGGAAAAGTTGTTGGGATTTGTGAGATAACTGATATTATATTTCCTTTATAGGCCAGTGCTTTTCTTCTTTCTGTAATATCCGTTTGTTACTCAAATGTTATCAGTTGATAAATCTAATTTTTATTCATTTTATGACATCCTCTTTAAAAAAGAAAAATGCGTGTCCTACTTTGAATTGATCAACATCAAACAAAAAAATTCTCAGTTACCGGTTAACCTGCAAAAAAATTATTTGCAAAAAAAAGCACTCATAATTTTATTAAAACACATGTCACTAGGTTCCTTTGTTTTTTTCTGCCACCACTACTTTAGCTTATATTTTGTTGATGGAGTAATCCAAGGCAAGATTTACCAAAGAGAGATAACCTTACTTTAAACTGGTATAACAAAAAAGCAACAAACACAGAAAACCTCTGTTAAAGATTTATTAAGCACATATCTCAAATCATTACTGTCATGTCTTTTCTGATAACTTCAATCTCCAGTAAGTTTGAAAGAATTTTTACACTCCATCCAAAGTATACCCAACACCAGCTTCATGAAGGTGTCAACAAAATAGTTCTGGTTAAATGTTAAACAAAAATATTTCAAAAGATATAAAGTTGATTCTTTAAATGATTTTCTTAGAAAGGAATTCTTTTAAAGTCAATATATTAAATACAAAGATAAATAGAATTTTGTGTGAGAACACTACACATTTTGTAGACTGTCAGGGATGAAGGCAGGTGAGTGTGCCTTTGGATTAACAATACATACAAGTCTTGTCAGTAAGGATGCTTACCCTTGTGTGCAGTTTGGATGGCATGGGTGGCACTCCCGATCCTGATCAGCATACTTAAAGATGAAACTGTTTGCCCCCTGTAAGCCATCTGGACATTTTTCCACACAGTTTGGGCCATCCTTAAAATGGGAGCACTTTGTACAGTTGTCAGGTCCCTGGAGTGTGAAAAACAAAACAAAATAGACACAGAAAAATGGGTGCCATTTCCTCTGAAATGTCATCATCTGGCTTAGTTACCGAGATTTGAGTGGGTGGCCACTATTCCTCTAGGGAATTGGAGAACATTTTCAATAACACAAATGGGGAGGTAGCTCTTATGCTTTTTGATCAGCAATATTTTCCAAGGGCTTTTCCAGAAGAACATCAGTATTTTCTTTCTGTCATTTATTAATGGTGATATTAAAGATCAGCCATGTTTGATAACACCTTTTCCCCAGGGGCATTTTATCACAATCACTGGAAATAGGGGAGATTTCTTGCTAAAGAGGTAACGAGAAAAAGAAAATGATAGGAATTACATAACACTAAATTTCATATAAAAGTAAGATGTTAACTCTCCTTTGGTTGTCCAATGACAATTTGGACAATAAATATTAAAAATTAAAATGGCTGAATTATCAGAAATTAGGCAGTTTATGCCAATAGAAGTTAATTTCTAAATTATTCCAATTTCAAATCAGCTTGTGATAAAGCTAAAAGCCATATCATGTTGATTTTTAGAGATTTTACTAAATCACAGAACAGTGCTGAGAGCAGTAAAAAGATACATTCTGATGGTCAAATATCCAAAACTTCATAAAGTAAATACATACAAAAAAATTAATGGGGAAACTTATCTAAGAATGAATGTAATATAAATTTGAACATAATAAATTTAAATACAACTAACTCATTTTATATATTTATGTTTATAATATACAATAACTTTATAATATGTAGAACATTAATAAGCAATAATAATATGCATTAAATATATTAAAAATATCTAAATGTCATAGCAAAATAAAAATTTAAAACTATTTTAAACATCTAATAATTTTACAAAAAAAACTAATTGGCATTTGGTGCTGGGGATAGTAAATCTGCAAGACATAAGTAGTATACACTGCGATCATTTTGAGAACATGTTGGTTAAAAATGCTACTTTCTTAAAAGATGCCCACATTTTCACATATTCAGTGCTTTGAAACAATGATATTACTTGCTTGAAATTTACTTTAGTTCCCCTTCCTGAATATCATATTGTCTTCGGATTTCTCTTTTCTTTGACCACCTCCCTGGAACTTCTTTCCCTGACACATTTGTCCATGAAAACTATCTAGATCCACATGATTCAATAATTATGACAGTTCACACTGAACACAATTTAGAGAAATAAGATATAGTAAGTATAGAGGGAGATAGTCCATTTTATTAGGTTTATAATTACTAACAATGTGAATTTGGGGGCCAAGAGTAAGCAAACCTTATACAGAGCTATGTATTAGACAGGGAGTGTGGGGATCAGTCATTCATGGGACTGCATAGCATCTTTCCATAAATGTTAACCCAAAAGCAGTTAAACTTTGCAAACTGGTTAACATAAGGCATCTGGAAATCAAGAAATATAATATTTTAAAATTTAAAGATATAGAAGAATAGTAGTAATCTGGAAGATGTTTTCTGAATTCCTGAGACCGCTAAGGTTCAATCAAACACCTGTCTCTATCTCTATTTTGATGTGAGATTTAGAGCATTGAAAAAATAAATTATCCTGTGACACCTAATCCCTATTCAAACTGAAGAGTTTGCTATTGGCAACTTCTTATTTCCTACCAGAAAAGAATACTTCACATGCTTCCAATTTTAACACCTGCTCATGGGTACTTAGGCACGTAATGCCTTCCATTATACAAAATCATTTACTGTGCAAGTATGCTCAGTGGCATGACTTATTGTACAAGACACGAGACATGCTGATGTCTTCTTGCAGAACACAAGGATAAAACTTACTAATGGTAAATTAGGCAGCTATAGTGGCAATTAGAAATTAGAAATTATTTTTCTATAAAATTATTGTAATGAAAATAATTGCCAGGTAAAATCAGAAGATATAAAAATTATGAAACTAAAATTCAATTCACATTTAAACTTTAAGTACACTTAATAAGATAAATTGGTGTGGGTTTTTTTGTTTGTTTAAGCAACTCTTAACTATTTCATTATATTATCATGATACAAAACCTTAAGCTGAAATAACTAAAAAATGTCCTGGCAAATCTTAAAAGAAATGAAGATTTCTTTTAAGAAATCTCTATCTCATTTCAATAATAAAGAGATTTAAAGAAATATATGTGTGTCTAATGCTTATTCTTTTATCATTATATTCCCAAAGCTTTAAGGAACCAAAATAGATTCAGTGACATAGAAGTATGGAACAGAATGATGAATCTCAGAGGGAAGGTGGGGGTGGGCAGGTAGGTGGGGAGAGATTAACCAAAAAAATTATATGACTATATGCATAACCCATGGACACAGACAATAGTGTGGTGAAGGCCTGGGGCAGGGAGTGGGTGCGGGGTGAAAGGTGTCAATGGGGAAAGAGGGGAATGTCTGTAATACTTTCAACAATAAAGATAAATTGAAATAAAAGAACCTAGGTTCAGTGAATGAACTAATAAATGCAATAATAGAAAACAGAAGTGAAGGCAATATTCTTCATTATCTCTGATTTTAAGTTACCCTTGGACTAAATAATTTAGACAGACAACTATAATATAAACTACATCCTGATGGAAACACTGCATTTTTTTCTCAATGACAATTGATGATTTTCCCTAGTAGCAACTGTAAGGGACAAAGCTACTGTTCAACAGTATCCAATTCTCTTCCACTTCCAGCTACATGGACTCTTGAAATTCTCTTCTCACCAGAGGTGAGGTATCCTTGTTTGGACAATGAAATTAAATAGACGGGATTTATGGGACTGCCAATGCTAAACTCCCCAGCCTTCTCTTTCCCTGTTGCCATGATGCAGGGGCCCCATGGAGATGTGGAGGTGCCATAAATCAAAGCACCCTGTAATGCGAGACCATCACATGGACGAGGGCTGCCTGAGAACCTTGTCCAGACTTACAGTACATTCTACACAAAACAGATTTAAACGTTTTTCTATAAGCGACTGCAGTGTGAGGGCTGTTTGTTATGGCAGCACTACTTTTATCAATCTGACTTTAACAACTACTTTAGCTTTTATGAAAATATATTTTTAAACGGAGTTCCTTCCCCCATCTCTTCTTTTCTTCTGCGCTCTCTCTGGCGTATATTTTGATCTCTTACAACTTTGTCTGATTTCCCTAGTTTTCTTTCTTCCCACATTCCCTCCCTCATCCTTCTCAATGGTACAGGAGTGGTGACAGAGGGGCAGAAAAGATAAAATTGTAAAGAAATAAAATAAAGAAGACCGAGTGCAGGCAGACAAGGCTATGAAAGCAAAGGCTTGCTCTGTTTCAAATCTATCAAGCGTATGTCAAATATTCAAGAGTATCTTGGTTTCTGTCACATTTAAGCTGAATTCCATCCCCTTTTACATGTAAGTGTCTGTATCCAGAAAGCACTTTACCCTCATTATGTTACAGACATTGTGGCCTGAAAAAAAAAGTGATGAAAAGAGGGTGAAATTTAGAGTCAGAACTTCTATAAGTGAGTGTCAGTTCCACATCTTACTGGCTTGTTGACTTTTTGGTGTAACTTTCTAATCATTATAGGTTCAATTTCTTTATATTTTAAATGAAGAGAGTGATAGTATGCATCAGATTTAACAGTGTTTGGTAAACATATATATATGTAATATATAAAATGTCAATTATTATTATTAGAAAACATTGACTTACGGTCAAGAAGGTACCTAAATATGTTATATTTTGAAGAAGTCTTATATCTCTCTCTCTTTAATAACCCATTATGAAACTTTACTTCCTCGTGTTGTTTCATGACACTCTTTACAGACTTTATGTTTCTCATGCTGTTGATAGATTGTATTTTCTGTTACTATCCTTCATGGTGAAAGACAATGGCTGCAACTGCCCTTTACATACTTACTTGGAGATTGTTACATATTAAATTGTCTTTTAGACTTTGGTTCTTCAGGCCAAATCACGCCACTTCTTCTTCTCACAGGTCTGACTTTCCCAGCTTACCCATCCTGTGGCAGTGCTCTAAACTGTCCCAGTTTCCACACCCTTCTTTAGATGAAGTTCCAATACGGCTCACGGGGGCCTAATGGAAGCTTGGAGGGCTCAATGATATATATTTTTTCTAAGCTATTTAAGTGCTTAGAATAAGCACCCTGGTAGAAAAATTAATACTATTTAATTTTAAAATAAATTATTCTTGAGAAATGTTGAGCTCTTGGCTACACCCAAATGTTGGCCCCCAAGTCACCTACTGAGAGATGACTCAATGCACCAATAAGGTGGACATTTGTCTAAACAAGGATGAGTGTGACACTTTGGAATGACAAACCCATACTAACCTCATTATTAAGAAAAGGCCTGAATGATGGGACCCGAAGGGAGGTCTGAAAAGTAATTATCATTCTCTCCGGAAGGCTAACTTCCAACTATATAAATGTCAACTCATCCATGAAGACTTTCTTGATCCCACACCCTCCCCTTAGGTTCTCGTAGAGCAGTTTTCCTCTTTGTCATAGTATTTATGACACTGCTTGAGACTTTAGTTGGTATTTGCCTTCCCCCTTCTTTCCGCTGTCCTTCACAATGTCATAACAGTTAAACAACGAAACGCAGAACGCATTGCAGTTTACCTCAAAACAACTTTCACATTTGCATGTCTTTGCATGCTTCTGCATTCCAGATTCTTCTTCAAAGCATAGCTCAAACTTCACTTCCCTATGGCCTTCCCTGATGCCCCACTTTCCATCCCAAAGACAGATTTAGCTTCTCCCTCAACTGGGTTGCTATAATAATTTGTACATATTTATAGTTTATCAATTATTTTGCTTCAACTTAATTACTTGTGCATCTTTCTTTTCTGTTCAACACTGTGCAATCTTCAGGCTCAACTCCATATCTTCCGTTTGAATACATGACCTGGGACATAAATATTTAAGAAATTGAATTTTTAAAATATTTTTTCTCCACTACTAAACTTAAGTCTCCTGAGAGTGGAATATCAAACACGATTCCCCAGTGCATGCTATAAATATCTCTTGAATGGATGGATAAACAATGCAGCAATGACACAAACATTCATACATGAAACTAAACAAGCCAACACAAGCACAGATGTCTTCAGGCTTACCGGTCCATGGCACGTGAGGATGCCATCTTCCATCTTCTCACACTGGGGGTCACACTCCACACAGATGGAGCCGTTCGCAAACTCCCGAAATTCACTGTGAAAACATCAGCTGCGTGAGGTGGTGTAAGCAAACAAGCTGTCAACTTAACAAATGAAGTAACATCTGCTAAAAGTCCTATTGGCAGAGTAAATTCTAGAGTTTGTTTCTCTCTGTGCCAGGAGCATCAGAACCATTTCCCTGTACATTAAGGAATAAGTTCTTCATTAGGAGAAAAGATAAACTGCAGCCAGATGGCTCTCCTTGCCCTCCGCTGGGTTCAACGAGAGACTCATTCAGGAAACCTCTCACTTGTGAGAGATACCGTAGCCATCTCAGAAAAATAAAAAAAATAAATAAAAAGTATAACTCTTCTGATGACACAGCAGAACCAGTTTTAACTTTTTAAGTAAGGCTGTCTCTGCCGATCTCCCTATAAAATTTTACTCTTGGTGGAAGCTTTGTTTTCGAAAACTCTGAAAGAACTATTGTATTTTTCTTGCTGCTGAGTTACATGAATGTGTCCCATCCTTGTCCTTCAAATCCCAAGACTCTTTCATTTATTTTTGCTGAAACTTCAAAAAAGGCTTTGATTTCTTTTCTTCTTTTAAAATATCTGCCTTAGAGAATTAGAGAAAATATCTTTTTATGGTAGATTTTATTTTCTTAGATTATTGCTCTACTATCACATCTTTTTCAGTTTAAATTCTTTTTGAAGTAATTCTATATGGTATAAAATAAAATAAAAGTTTAATGGTAACATTGTAAAACTTTCTAATTAAAATCTGAGATGATGGTCATCCCTTCTCACACCATTACATATTGTGGCTACATGTTTGAATATTAAATGGTATCAACATAAGTTTTGTAATCTATATCTACTCTAAAATTTTCATTTTAATAATTGTGTAACCAGTCATGTACAATATGTTTAAACCACTCCATTCCCACTACCGTATGAGTGAATGAGGTACTGGGTAAAGATAATTTAGGATGTCAGCTATGAGTCATTAACAAAACCTGACTAAATATTTATAGCTACTGTATTATTTTGTGCCTTCGTATTATGAGCTACCATTCCCAACTAATAGCATTGCAAATATGGCAATTATAGATTAATTAGGTGATAAATTCAAATTTATCGTTCCCTTGAGTGAAATATTTGCTTTTTTTTCCATAGTGAACTATCTCATTTGGTTACTTTAAAGCCTTAATAAATGACAGAAGTGCAAAGGATGGGCTCTACTTTCTGGTAGATAGATTAAGGCGACATCTACTCCAAGGCAAAATAATTAAATTTGGTTTTTCAAAATGAATAGCATCAGTCGATGGTTTAGTTATGTATGAATGCAAATATTTAGTCACATGGATTTTACCTTTTTAAGGTGAGGTGTTAGTTTGCTATGGATGAAATGTTTTATGGATTTCCGTATGTTTAAAATTTCAGTTTTATCCAATTTCTTTTGCATGTGTCATCAGCATGAGTGATGTAAAGTACTCACTAGAAAACCTTCAGAATATAAAGGGAAAAATGACCTCGTATGGGAGAGGGGTAGCTAACTGTAAAGCGAATCAAAAGCATTATCTATCTAATGAAATTACATGACAGTTACAGCAAAGCCTGTGTCATCAGCAAATCACTTCTGCAAACAGGTTTGTGGGGTGATAAAGGGTTATGGTGCTAAATGAAGGTCCTCACTGTTATGATACCAAAACATAGGTCATGCCTATGTATCTCTTCTCTAGTATCTCCTTTCTCATACACAGAGCTGATGATGTAAAGTTTAAAATCAGAACACGTGATTTAAAAAATCCTAGAGACAAGCTAGCTGCCTTTTCCCCTGTAGGCTACACTTCCATTTGTAGGGCTTCTGCCTCTCCTTTCTGCTCTCCAAACTGCTCCTCCTTGCAGTTTCCGTCACTCTGCTCTTCATTGTCACTGTCTCCACCGTCGCTTTTCCTGGTCTCCTAGTGACTCCACCACGACTTTGCCAGAGATCCCCTTTCACCTGAGTCTGACCTAACGAATCGGTCTACTGAGCATGAGCTTTGCGTACAGAGTTTTTTTATTACTTGTTTTTGCTGCTATATCTGCTACCTTAGCCAATCCTACGATCAATAGCAAACGCTTTGAAGTCACTTCCTTCTGGAATTTAAATGCCAGCATCCAGGCTAATATGTGCAGGCTTTAAATGCCTCAGCTTCTCAAAGCTTCCGTGTTTTAAGTATCCTCTGTAAAAGGGAAAACTAATGTTTCAATGAGAGGTTGTGATTATTAAATGTAAAAATGCCTACAAAGAGCCTGGACTGGCACTCTTTTTGATGTTTCTGTGTTGTTCTTAAAGTTTCAGAAGTGTTTAATCACAGTGCCAGATTAAAAAAATTCAAGATTCCACTGCAATTAGCCTTCCCTTTCATTCCGATTGCTTGTGCATCGTAGTTAAGAGCTGCCAAACTAGAGTGACTCAAAGGATTTGGATTTGAGTGTCAACAGCCAGAAATTGACTGATTTTCTTCTAACCCTTTAGAAAGTCCTCTATTTAGGATTTCTTCTCTTATGATAATCAACCTCTTTTATATGTATATAAGATTTTGGTAAATGTCATATTGTATTTGTATTTATTTTGGGCAGTTTCTAAGGTGACTTTTCTACCTAACCATTCAATCAGCTCATATTAATAGACAAGGAAAGAAAATAACAGTTTTAATGGTAAGAAGTCTAATAAGAATTTATTACCTATTTTCTTATCTAATAATCACAACTATTTTATAAAGTTGGCACCAGTACTATTCCCATTTCCATATAAGAAAGCTGAGTTTACAATGATTAGGTTATTTGTGCGAGATTGGACATTTCAACTAGGAAGCAATGGAGTTAGCTTTGGGTTTATTTTTCCTCAAAGGCTGCCCTAACTATCAGGCAATGTTGGAGGAAATTATCCAGTACCACAGGACTGGAGGTGGGGAAATCTGTCAGTGCTCGGGCAGGCAAGAATTACATCGGAATCTCACAAGATACATTTATTTATTATCTTTCAAATTAACCCTGTGAGTATGATATTCTAGGGCCCCATTACTATTGCAAAATGCATGAAAAGCTTTATGTTATTTTAATACATTTGATTGAATAACATGGAGAATGTGAAATTTCAGAAACAGTCTTGTAATCGTTGTTTATTTAGGAAACTTATTTTTCCTTCGGTGTTTTGCACAACTGGGAGAGAGAGGATGGTGTTTACATCCACGTATTTATGAATTTAATATTTTTGATAAGTTTAAAGTTGGAATATTATAGAAAAGCAATGGCATCAGGAAGGGAAAGAGAATGAACACGATGCCCTGGGTTAAAGCGCTGGCTTCGTTCCTCTGCAGCGGGACAGCCTTGGCCAGTTCCAATTCCGCCAGTTCTCACTGATCATGAGAGGCTGCTGTAAGGTAACATGATTCCTAGACTTCATTACCTCTACAGAACTGCACGTAAACTTTCAATGTAACATTCACTCAATGGAATTCAAGTCTATTAGCTTCGTTTTAGTGGCATCAGTTTCCACACAGAAATAAGCATATTTTGATCCGAGCTATTTCAGTACAGAAATTATCATACTTACACAGTAATAAACAAGCATGAATACATTTCAGTGAGAGAAATAATCTGCTATTCATTATCAAATTTATGAGCCGATTGTACCTCACAAAATTACAAGCTGAAATTTCCTGAAAAACTATTAAATTCTTATTTTAAAATTTCATACTTTATTTTTTAATTTTAATATTTTTCCTCTAAATTTCATGGACAGAATTGATTTTGGCATCTTTCAAAGAAGAGACACATCAATATCACCATGATTCAGACACTCTAACCTTTCTGTTATAAAATACAAAAGTACAATGTTATCTGGGATCATGAAAACAGTGGTTAAAATGGGATAATCCATGAGGCAGAAGAAGAAATGAAATGGAGAAATTAAAAAGTGCACTTTTGCAAAACTGTTGAAAGTACTCTCTGTGAGCAATATAAAAAAATTTGACTCAGGGACAGTACTAAAAAATGTGTTCTCACACTAATGAAGGACAACTGTGATGCGTGAAACGGCATGTTATGATAAAGTGATTTTATGAGCATATGAGATGTCATGCAGCAAGGTATATACTAGGTTTTATTATAGTAGTAGAAGAAATTTAAAACACTTGATTTAAAATATTTCTTAGGTTATCTTTAGAAAATGGCAGAATACTTAGAAAAACCTATTCAACTAGAAACTATGAAGGTAATTTTTCTACAGGACTAAGCGGTTGTCAGAGACATAGAAATGTGTGTCATTCCAAATACAAAATCAAATAGACATGCTACCTAAATGGAAAAAAAAGCATTATGTAGAATTATAGATAAATTTAATAGAAAGTGTGAAAAAATAGGTTATTGGGACATATAAGAGGAAAGATTGCTTATAACAATCCTTTTTATAAAGAGAATAGATATATATTTTTCAATTTTGCCTAAGATAAATTTCAATAATTTATTAAGAATTACCTATTTCGTTACATGTTTTTAAAATGTGAATAATAGTCAATATATATTTGGATTTGTTATTTCCAAGAATATTATTTCCTCTTTAAATAAGTCTTCTGTAAGTTGTCTCCTTTATACGGCAAAAGCTGGCCTTAAAAACCTTGGCCAGTACAGCCATACTGAAATTTTACAATTCTCTTTTCATTTTAAAATCTGAACCAACCAGTCCCTCAAAGGTCATGAGGTGAAGGTGACATGTAAGATGCTTACCCATCATAGAGGTTGCAGGAGTCGATGCAGGTCCTGCCCCTGCTGAAGCGACGGCAGGACAGGCACTGGTCCGGCCCAGGTCCCCAACAGCCGTCGCTGGAACACAGATGGTTGCACACCATTCCTTCAGCGGCTGAAAAACACACCAAAAACAGAGAAAATGAACAGAAGCTTGTGTCACAGCTTACACTTTTAATATAAATCTTCCTAAGTAAAGCTATTTCCCTAGGAGTTTGTTTGAAAGAGATCTACGGCAGAGCACTTTGGTGACCCATCTAGTCACCGTGACTCACACTATCCCCAACTTCTTCCACATGGCAGGGCTCAGTCACTGTATTTGTATAACAACATTGCTTTTTAAATAAAACTATACAAATGTCAATTGTCTATATCAAAACTCTAGGGAGAACCTGTGATAGAAATTAACCTTCCAGTTAAGGTAAGAAACGAACCACACCTTTCTCAAGCCAACAACCTTTTCACCCACAATTATACCAAACTTCTGGCTTCAATTCCATAGGACACCTTCATGAAGGAAGGGAACAAATGATGCCTGGTATAAAACAAAAAGTATATTAAAAGAGGAAATGAAAGAAAAAGAGAATATATGGAAGGTAAGAAGAAGAGAAAGGAATGGAAACAAACGTTTACAGGTGTCTGCTGTCGTCTCAGTGTTTCGATTTGGATTTCACAAATGGTTAAAGGTGTTGAAAATCTTTTAATGTACTTATCTGAGATCTATATATCTTGTTTGGTGAAGTGTCACTAAATTTTATGTCCATTTTATATTGGATTGACTGTTTTCTTACTATGAGAGTTCGTTATAAATTCTTTAAATATTTTCTCTGAGTCTTAGCCTTGACTTTTCCTGCTTTTAATACTGTCTTTTAAAAAGAACTTTTAATTTTGGTAATTCCTCCTTATCAATTTGCTCTTTTATGAATTGTGCTTTGGGTATCGTATCTAAGAAATCTTTGTCTAACCCAAAGTAACAAAAGTGGGAAGCCTGCATTCTGATGTTTTCTTTTAGAAGTTTTATGAGTTTTGGTGTTACATTTAGGTGTATAATCCATTTTGAATTAGTTTTATATTAGGGTTCTCAGAGACACTGAACATGATTTAAAAATACTTAGTTAGCCTTGTATCCCTGGAATAAACCCCATTTGGTTATGCTTTATATTAATTTTACATATTGCTGAATGCTACTTGCCACGACTTTGATAAGGATTTTTGATTCTGTGTTCTTGAGAGAGATAATGGTTCATACTTTTTATTTTTTCAGGGGCACAGGGTACTCTTTGCTCATATATGGGTCCAAATCTTCAAATCTATTTTGGAAAGTAGGAATGTCCATTCATCTTACAGATGGGCAGAGGCTCAGAGAGGCTAAGCTGCCCAAGGCCACAAGTGTGAGAGTCGGGTTTAAGCCCAGCCCTGCCTGGGCTCTACTGCCCGGGGGGGATGCAAGTACTGGCTCCCTACCCCGCCCTCTCTGACACCACCGGGTGGGGAGCTGGGGAGTCTCCTTACAGCCCCGCGAAGGTGGGAAGCCCCACTCCTCACTCTTTTGCTTGCATGGGTGAAGTTGGGGCCACAGTATTTTTCTGTGGCGTTTGGCTGGGGTAGAACAATTATTGTCTGAAAGGCTTTTGTCTTGTATGTCTGCATCTTTCCAGACCCTGTGGAAGAGAAAACGGGCTTTTCTCGGGGCCTTTTTGGTCTGTTCATGACTCTGAGTTGCCAATTTCTACACCTCCAATGTGGGCTATATGACACAAAAATAAAACCTAGGGAACTCACATCTGCGTGTTTCTTGGATTCCAAGGTGCCAAACCTGTCTTCCTTCTTCTACCCACATTCCAAATTCTTAAAGTTTCTTTCATATGAATGTTCAGGGGTTTTAGTTGTACTCAGCAAAGAGGGCTAGAGAAAAGTTTATCTATTTCATCTTCCCAGAAGCAGGGATCTAGTATATATCTTTAAATCACTACAGTCTATTTTCAAGTTATACTTGACCACTTCATGCAAACTCTAAGAACCTGAAAATAAGATACTTCCCCTTCTCCATTCCTAACCTTTGATCTACTGTCAGACAGTTTACTTTTCTATATGCTGTTCACCCCACACTCATAATTTTAGTTTAAACATTAGATTGCCTTATGACAAGAATTAAATAATAAGACATTTTTGTATATTTGTCCATGGAGTGCTCTTTATCTGTGTATAGAATCTTATTTTCATCTGGAATTGTTTCCTCCTAACAGCCTTCCTTTACTGTTTCTTGTAGTGTGGTTTTTCTGCCTGTCCTGTTCTCTTCTCTCTGGCACTGTCTGCAGACTTGAGTCTCCCTGGACTATCAGCTCTGCCCCTTCAACTCAAGGAGTCTTTGGGATTCTACCTGGGTCTCTCCTGACTATGCAATGGCTCAAAAATTCTCTCAAGGTAGTTAGCCAGGGCAATCACAAGGCACACCTCATTTGTTTCCTCTCTCTGCTACATTAACTGATATCCACTCCCTTGCAAACTATCATTTCATATATTTTGTCCATGTTTTGGCTGTTTCATAAGGGAGGGTAAATATGATTCCTTTTATTCCATCCTGACCAGAAGTAGACATCCAATATTTATTTTTGAAAATCCAAAGTGAGATTACTTGGTGTTTCTCTTTATAGACAAAAGTTTTATATAGGATTTCTGCTAAATTCCCACAGCTTCTAAGCACACACAAACTATTGAAAATTACAATTCCTTCTACTCTATTTTAATTTATTTAATTTATAATAGTTATTATAAATAACAGATAAAGGTAACTTTTAAAGATAATCTGAATGAACAGAGATCAAATAGAATGTTTTCCTGTATATATATGACTGTCCCTCTTCTCAAATATATTATTAATTTTTTAGGTAACTCATCAATTTAGCAGACTTTGCTAAACTGTGCTTCTCTCCATTTTTAAAGATCTAGTAAATTGAAATAACATATTACTATTTTTCTCTTCTTATGTGGAGACTCTGCAAAAGTTGAATGATTTGATGTTCTACCTGGGAAATTCTGACAGTTTATTGTGTATACTGATTTTAAACTAATTGCTAGTATTCTTTCCTTCTGATTCATTCATAATGCACAGAAAGAGGGTTCTCTCACTGTGCAAAAGAAATGTCAGTAGAAATGAAATCTTAACAAGGGTCTCATATCACTGATTCCTTAGATGTATAAATGACTTCCCACTGATTAATGAAGATGTAAGAAGATAGTTCAACCAAGCTGACAGAATGTAAATGTGTAAGATCAAATTCCCTATAATAGATGAAGAGTTAAAAAGGAGTAAAGACCAATGCTATTAATGGATATAAAGTTATAATACCCATTTTTAAAAATATTCAGCCATGTTAAGGTTATTTATAAAGTTTTTCATAGTCTAAAACATATATGAATTTATTTCCAATTCTCATGTGGAATAAACATGATCACCAGAGGAAATCTTTAAGAGGGGGGAAAAAAACCATAATTTATATTATAAAAGCAACTTGTAAAGACAAGTAGAGTATATTCAAAATCATGTTGCTCAGTGTCCTGAATCTCTGATTCTTTCTATTAATCACCTTCAGGTGATTATAGAAAACATAATCAATGCCTCGAATTCTTTATCAACTTGTGTAAAACCCTCAAATACATTTCAGTTTCTGCCTTCAGGCTGTAGACAAAGCCTGATCAGTAGTACCTCTTTGTTACTGCCCAGTTCATGACAGCCCATCAACTTGTTAATCTATTTATTTCACCAACTCACATTATTATTATTATTGTTATTGGAAATGGATAAATTACTGTTTTTGAAAGGAGGCAGGATAGTATAATGTTGGATTTTGGAATCTACAAATAGTCAACTTAATGTGAAGCTTGGTTATTTTTAATGTTCTTTTAGTTTATCTATATTTTATGACATTTTTGGTAATGAACAAATATTGCTTTTATAATAAAAAATAATAAAATGATTTATTATAAAACCAAATAAGGGGAAGAGTGACACAAAATAAGCCACAATATTAGCTAAACAACAAGCACTGAAAATTTGAGCCCAGATTTAAAAGTTTTTGCTTTAAAATTTCTCCAACACTGATCTAGAGGCCAGTCATTAGAATGTTGCCATTTGTAGTACACACTGAAGCCTGCAGGAACCCTGGCTAGCATTATTGGGCGGCCCTTCATCCCTCCAGAAATCCCAGATGACAAATAGAAAAGATGCCGTTTCTGAAGTTGTAACTGCTTATTACCCTTTTAACAAGAACACAGCGACCATTTTGCAGCTTTGTTAGTAATTAGACATTGTGCTGTTTCAAAATCTTACTTGTTTTTTTTTTGTTTTTTTACAAAGAACATTGTATTAATGTATAACTTTGGTAATAAAAAAAGGAAAATCTTAAAAGTACAATTAAGGTTTTCTACCTTCTGATTACTTAGAGGAATAGTGATTTTACCATATTCTAAATTATACACTTTATAATTCACACTTTATAATTCATGAGCTATGGTTTACTGAAAAGTGTGGCAAATGCAGAGTGTTCAGTCATTAGTAATTAACTATAGTTTTGCAATTCCTTTTTCCTAATTTCATGTTAAATGAGGTAGGCTTTTCTGCTATCACATTTCAGGAACATCAAAATCATAGGTAAACATAGAAATGTATATTCCTTTGATAATCTTTGTGCAAAAAACATGTATTCTACATCACCAAATACTTGTCTCCTGAACCAGTATACTAAATTCATATTGTGCAGATATTTTCATACATCACTGTTACTTTAAAAGCCAACCTTAAAATGTTTTAATTACAAGAGAAAAGGCAAAAACATTTTAGGGGGGTCAAGCATAGACCTTTTCATCATTTAAGAACTTAGGAGATCGTTTTTAAATTCCTGAATATCTAGGCTCCTTCTATTTATTACTCTTATTTCTTCCATGCCTACCACTGGTTGAGTAAATGTAGGGTAAATAGCTTAAGAATTAAAAAAAAGAGAAAAGCAAACTTTCTGTCAAGAACCAGAAATGTATAAAACCAAGGATATCATGCAGGCTAAATGAAAGGAGGCATCTCATTCAATGTGAGCATGCATATTTTAAT
This sequence comes from Miniopterus schreibersii, assembly GCF_964146895.1. NCBI lineage: Eukaryota > Metazoa > Chordata > Mammalia > Chiroptera > Miniopteridae > Miniopterus > Miniopterus schreibersii. Next base: position 16,418,423 of record NC_138108.1, on the reverse strand, counting down.
ATACAATAGCATTTTGTACCTCTCGAGTCTGTGGAATAAAAGAATGCACAAGAACTTAAGTTCACGCAAAAGAGGAACCTCACGTTGCAAAAAATCTCTTTTCTCTGGAAAGTCGTTTTCAAAATCCAAAGCAGCTAAAATGCGAGTTCCTCACAAATTATAGTTACATACGTTTTATGAAAATTGGTAACCTGAGCTGCCTGAAACCCTTTCTAAAAGAAGGTGGAGTATTAATAAATAAATTGCTTCATTGACTAGTTTACTAAGTAAGCTTAAATCATGTTGATCTCTTAAGAGTTTATATTTATATTGATTTCAGAGAGAGGAAGGGAGAGGGAGAGAGGGATAGAAACATCAGTGATGAGAGAGTCATCGATCGGCTGATGGAGCCAGCAACCTGGGCATGTGCCATGACCAGGGAACCGAACTTAGATCTCCTGGATCAGAGGTCAATGCTCAACTGCTGAGCCACACCAGCTGGGCAGGAGATGTGGCTTTTTTAAAATTTATCTTTATTGTTGAGAGTATTACAGGTGTCCCATCCCCCCCCCCCCCCAACTGACGCCCTCCACTTCGCTCCCATCCCTTCCCCAGGCCTTCACCCCATTATTGATTGTGTCCATGGGTTATGCATACATGCATATAACTTCTTTGGTTAATCTCTTCCCACCCTCCACCCCCTTCCCTCTTTCCTCTGAAATATGATCATCTGTTGCCTGTCAATGACTCTGGATCTATTTAGTTCATCAAATTCTTTTGTTCATCAGCTTCTTCTTAAAGAAGACCCTTCAACTTTTCCTGTAATGCTGGTCTGGTGGTGATGAACTCCTTTAGCTTTTTCTTATCTGTGAAGCTCTTTATCTGACCTTCAATTCTAAATGATAGCTTTGCTGGGTAGAGCAGTCTTGGTTGTTGTTCCATGTTTTTCATCACTTTGAATATTTCTTGCCACTCCCTTCTGGCCTGCAAGGTTTCTGTTGAGAAATCAGCTGACAGTTGTATGGGTGCTCCCTTGTAGGTAATAAACTGCTTTTCTCTTGCTGCTTTTAAGATTCTTTGTCTTTAACCTTTGGAATTTTAATTATGATGTGTGTTGCTGTGGGCCTCTTTAGGTTCCTCTTGTTTGGGACCCTCTGTGCTTCCTGGACTTGTAAGTCTATTTCTTTCCCCAGGTAGGGGAAGTTTTCTGTAATTATTTTTTCAAGTAGGTTTTCAATTTCTTGGTCTCTTTCTTCCCTTTCTGGTACCCCAATAATATGAATGTTGGGCCTCTTGAAGTTGTCCCAGAGGCTCCTTATACTATCTTCATATTTCTGGATTCTTTTTTTCTTTTTGCCCTTCTGGTTGGGTGCTTTTTGTTTCCTTATGTTCCAAATTGCTGATTTGATTCTCAGTGTCCTTTACTATTGAATCCCTGTAAATTATTCTTCATTTCAGTTCCTGTAGTCTTCAATTCAAATTGGTACTTTATTATGTTATCTATTTTCTCAGTTATTTCCCTAATAGTATGCTTAAAAATCCTTATAAACAAAATTCTGAACTCAGTGTCTGTTAGCTTGCTTGGATCTATTTCATTTAGTTCCCCTTCTAGAGATTTCTTCTGTTCTTTCCTTTGTGACATGTTTCTTTGCCTCCACATTTTGGCTGCTTCCAGGTGTTTATTTCTATGTATTAGGTAGAGCTGCTATGCCTCCTGGAATTTGTAGAGTGGCTTTGTGGGGAGATGTGACTTTTAAACAACACTAATTCATCATAACCACAACTAGAATATGTATCTGTAAACAGATCATTTAAGTTCTAAGTCTTTTACTTGATATTTATCATAAGCAAGTCAGACACTTAAATGCATAGTAGTGGAACTCATAGGATGTAAAAAAGAGTAGTACTCAGTAGAAAAACAGGGAAGAATTAAGTATTAATCAGTGGAACGTCAAAGTATAAGACAGAAATGGTCTAGTTATGCACCCATGAAAACATTATGAACTTCTGTGTAACAAAGAAATGATGAAGTGGATCAATAAGTAGCTGAATAAGTGAGAAAAGAGATAGCAAAACAACTACAGAAATGCATTTATGAAATGAACTTTCTTCTTGAACAGCGTTTCACGCTTTTTAGAAGCAAACATCTTCATTTTCTCTACCACTCCCAAATGGCAAATACTCTTATTCTCTGTTATCAAATTCACTGAAAGCAAACAGAAAATTCAATGGGGCGAATTTCTGCAAAATGGATCTAAGGCATCACCCAGATGCTTATTAAACATTTAGGTTTCCAGGTTCCACTTACATCTATTGAATCTAAATCTTCACGGGGGGGGGGGGGTACTTATAATTAGGCAAGATTTGCATATACATAATATATCATAAAAAGCATTCAATATGTTATAAAAAGTCAGCTATTCTGATTTTTTTATACCAACCATTCTTAAGGGTTGAGAAAAAGAAGACAACCATTCTGATCCGCTGTTATTTTTAACCTCATGGTCCAATTTAGATTGGGAGACAATGCTTAAAGCTTTTATGGTTTAATGTCTGAGTAATGTACTTACTACAGTTCTCAGCCTTCCTATTGTCCCGGATCACTATTCTTTGGTTGATGGTGCTGAAGAGCGTTGTCCAGTTGATGGTGTGGTAGTAACACAGGTTGCTGTTGTCAGTAATGTAGATGTTTCCTGCACTGATTTCCTTCAGGGACTGGAACTGCAGGGAAGTGATGCCTTGTTGCTTGAGGATAAGCAAGGAGAGGCCACTGAAGAGAGGAGAGAGGGAGCATGGAACAATAATAAATACTTTCTGGGCAGGACATTCATTCCCAAAGTAAAATATAGCTATCACATCTTAGTCCAAAATAAGGTAAACAGAGCACAAAGAATGATTGAGTCAATACATCTGTGCTCAGAATATTAATTCTTTACATACTATACAATGGTGGTTTAAAAAGTAATACCCCAAAGAAAAATGTTTATTTTTTGAAGTATGAATATTAATGTTATCTCTGTCTCTGTCTACATATTTACACTGACATATCTGCTCAATGACTCCTCTACCCCTCAAATCTTAAGTTCCTCAAAGATGAAATCCTGTGTTAAGACTAAATAATTACATAAACGTGTATGAAATGACTTTGCATCTACCCTAAGTAAGGTATTAATTATACTCTATTTAATATATTTAGAGTGCATTCCAAGAGTCAATATTGCAGAGAATGTCTTTGATATTTAGCTTTAATTTATTCAGAAACAAACGTATAATTGTAATAGTTGAAGAATGTGTAAATAAAGATAGGAGATATTAAAAGTTAAAGAGAAGAATGAAATTAAATTTCAATTTTACAAAATACTCACAAGGCTTGGATGACTGGGGTAAGGACTTCTAAAAATTAAATAACTACACTGTGAAAACAATTTATCATTTCAAGGAAATTATTTTTAATTTCAATATAGTTCACATGTTATAATTAAGTTCCTTTTACATTCTCTGGAGAATAAATGTGTTTCCCACATTTCAATAGACTAATGGACCTGATTATACATTTTGAAGATCTAAGCTCTTCCCTTTTATTTTATTTCTAAATTTAAATATAGTTTGCTGATAATATATCAGGAAAATATTTGTGTGTATGTGTGTACTCAATTCATTCTCTCATACCTTTGCTCCCATTATAAACACCTTGATTTGTTGATTACAATGTGAGTACAATATGCCTTGATAGATTTATAACATTTTATTCAACAGATAGTAAAATTGGTTGCCTACAATGCTTGACTAAATCATATCTCAACTCCTTTTATATTAACAGTTTTCCCCTTTACATTTTAAAAGCTCTTACAAATATATTTGGTTTAATAGCAAAATTCAATGGATTTTCTGTGAAATACTATTATATAATATTTGATGACAATATTGATTTTAGGCAGCTTTTAGATTTAAGCATTAAAATTAAATCAAAATACCCTTATGTAAATCAGCTTTTAACCCTTCATAAACAAGATTTTCATATAAAAATCTGAAATAAAATAAAAGCAGTGGCTTAATAAATACTAACTCAATTTTTATTATATGAATAAAAATGATGTTATAACAATGTCCTTCTGAGTCCAGATTTTTCTGTTTATTACAACTAGCACTGCATGCAGGGTGGTGGACCAATTCCTGAAACATCAGCTCTATGATGCTTGGTTCAAATGAAAGCACCAGAGATAAAACGAGAACTTCCTGGTATGGCATTTGCATCCTGTACACAGGTGCCATTTCTAAGTCATCCAACTCTATCTTTCCATTATAATAAAATATGATAAAAAAGGTTTTATTTTACAGTTCTCATCATGCATTTCATACCTGTAAAACATCACTATTACTTTAATGATAAGTGGTTAAAAAATCCAATTGTGTATTCTGAATATTTTAAGCACAACTGGGATATTTTTCCTTGAGCTTACATTAGAATTAAAAGTAAAAGCCCAATATTTCTAGAATCAGTAAATTAACGAGGTTGATAGTTTTGACATAACATACACATGATGCTACTCTTGAAATCTGGGAGACCTGCATCTTTGAACATATAAACCTACCTATAGAGGACTCTTCCACCAATGGTCACCAGGTTAGAAAATACACTGAAGTCAGTCATGTTTGGGGGCCATGATTGTATGTTCAAGAAACCTACAAAAAAATAAGACAGTAGAAAAATTCATTATATCACTGTCTTAGTAATAGTATTTAATACTGATTATTCTTGAAATATGATGAAAATGTGTTAAAAGATAAGAAAAACAAAGCAGTGAATATTCCTACCTTTGCACCATTCTATTTCATATTTCTTTTTCCAAAACTGAGTGTCTTATCAAAAGTTTCAGGGCTCCAACACTCCATACATAAAGAATATCAAAGGAGGGAGCAAAGGGACAGGGGGAAGGGGAGCATTGGTAATACTGCCAATAATAATAATAATAAGCACCAAGAAGCTTTATTTCTCAGACATATGGAATAATATAATTGTATATGTTGAACTATATAAATAATTCTTAATTTAATCTATTCTTTTAAAAGCAAAATTATTTAGTCTAGCTAAAGAGAAAAATATAATTTCAGTTTCTTTGAAATCCTTTACCACTTATCTATGCACTTATGACATCAGTTGTCTATCTTGCATTGTAAGGCACATAAATATATACCTAAACCTCCTCATTTTTTTTAAATATGCCTTTACTGATTTCAGAGACAGGGAGAGAGAGAGATGGAAACATCAATGATGAGAGAGTCATTGATCAGCTGCCCCCTGCACTTCCCCCACTGGGGATCGAGCCTCCAACCCGGCCATGTGCCCTGACCAGGAATAGAATTGTGATCTCCTGGATCCTAGGTTGGTGCTCAATCACTGAGTCATGCAGGCAGGGCAAACCTCCTCATTTGATTTTACATTTTTTAATAGCAAATCCATGTTTAATTCATGTCTATAGGCCCATATCATTTATTATGACTGTACTAAATGTACTAGGTGCTCTAAAAATATGTGCTAAATGAATGCTACACATTACCCATGTCCAACAGTACTTCCTGTGGAAAACTAAAAAGAAAAACATGGGTTCAATGATCAGCTGACTTTCCAAAAACAGGAACATCAAAATTTCAAGGATATTTTACTTTTTAAATTCCATGGGCTTTCAAAATGTGCACACATGCTAAGGAGTAAAGGCTAGAAGTTACTTTGAAAATGAATTTCCAATTCCAGTATTATGTAATATTCTCAAGAAAACAGTAATAGTCACATAGTTAATAGCACAACAATTACACTTGATAAAAATTACCTGTTATCTCTCGAACTGTCCGAAAAACATTCAGTTTCTCTGGGTCTATGGCTTCAATTGCATTGTAAGGGTCCCTAAAAAAACCCAGGAGACAAGCAGTTAGACTTAAAATTTTTTTAAATGAATAAAAATATATAAAATGTGACATTATTTTATTTAAATTGAATGTTAATTATCAATAGAAAGTTAGCAATGTCTATGCAAATTTTTCTGTACTAGATGTAGAGGGGAATTAAAAGTTGCTTTGAGGAGTATTTTGATGACACAGAATATGAGTTCATCAAAGGCTGTTCAAGATTTAGAGAAATTATTCAGTTGGACTATACCAAAGAAACCTTCAAATACAGCAAGTTCATTTATGAACCATTTTATTTTATTTTGCTTTCAATGTTTATTCTTAATTGGGAAAATATATTCTGCAAGTAAATTATGTTATGGTGAGGACATTCATTGCCTTCTAGGCTCTTCAAAGCACTCTAAATTGCAAATGGCACCTGTAATATCTTAAAAGGGATAAAAAAAAACTCACGAAGTCACCTTTTTTGCAGTATCTTCACATTTATCTATTAGAGAATCTTCATAATATTTACAACATTGTATAAAAGTTACTCTTCATATGAATTATTTAGAGCAAATGTGTTCCTATCTGGTTTATTGATATTCATTTTTAAAACACAGACCTATTTGCTTCCATCTATATAAATCATACTAACATTTAAAAACACAATTTACAACAAATTTAATAATACTCAAAAGGTGTTGTAAATTTGAAGATTTTTAAAAATATCATCTAATGCACACATATTTTTGTAAATAATGTTTTTGATATACATACATAGAGAGATGCCCTGTCTTCTTAAAAATAAACATAAAACATCTTTTAAAATAAATTTTAATAGGGTTTTTTTGTTTTAGAGGTTTTCATCTTAAGAGCATTTTTTCAGGTATAATATACTAACCATATAAAATGATTGCACACTTGAATATATTAAGCCAAACATAAACATAAACATAATAATACCAAACATTTCTCATTAATTCAAACCATATTTTCAGTGTTTAAGAAATACATAGTATTTTTTTGAATGTTTTATTACTTTAAAAGGCCATTCTGTGCTATCCTCATCAAGTAGAGACCTCATATTAAGATGAACCCTTCAGAAAAACTGGAGTCTACTTATTGGCCACTTCTCCAAGAGAGGTCAAACCTTCTAAAAGCAATCAACTTAGGCTTTTTTAGAAGCATGTATCCACCTGTGGCAACCAATCAACTTTTATTTTTGCTGTGGACATCTGCCATTGTTTTTTGTACCTTATGTGTGTACACTCTTTACTTGTTTTCTTTTTTTTACATTATTGCTTTTTTATTTTTAACTAAATTGGTTAATAAAATTATGTAGGTTTCAAGTGTACAATTCTATGATACCTCACCTGTATATTGCATTGTGTGCCCACCACCCAAAGTCAAATCTTCTTCCGTCACCATATATTTGAGCCCTTTTACCCTTTACTACCCCCCCCCACCTTCCCTCCAGGAATCACCATACTGTTTGTGTCTACGTTAGGACACCTGTTGTTTCACCAATCTTCAGGAAACTTCTTTCGTGTTCAGGGCACAACCACCAGGATATGGTGACCCCCTGGATGCAGGCCTAACAGGACCATCAATCAAGGTACTCTGCAATCCCGTGCAGATAGGCATATGGCCTGTTTCCTAGGAATCTGAGTCTGAATCCATTGGCATTTACGTATCCTGTCTTAGAACCTCGTAGAGGCTCTATTAGTTCCAGTAACTGTGATATATGGAACCACCACAAGTGGTAGCTCTCTCAACTTGATTTCATTAACATATTATTCTAGACTGTGAACATCCCATATCCTCAACGGGAAAAAAATATTTGCTTGATTAAATGGCTCTTTCAGGCTAAGAAGTGTAGTCGATATACTGTACAACTAGTTGAACATAGAGAGTTATGGAAGGCTTGGAGAAACACTGTAAATGAGTTTCCCTAAAATTCACACATAAACAATGAAGATTTTCCTCAAGTGACATGAAGGACCCTGGAAAGCTTAAAGTCTTAATTAAATGTCCTAGCAAAGTTGCTCTATTATAACTGAAGATGCATAGAATGAATAAGTACGCTCTGGATGAACAGGAAGCCAAACCATTAAGTTCACCATGTGAGAAAACTCCTGTTATTCTATTTTATGAGCAAAGACTTTTGCATGCAGAAGAAATATCAGCGCTACAGGAGTAGAATGAACTTTCAACATTTGAGTTTTGATGAAAAGCAGTGTATAGAACAGCTCTGGTCATACAATCCAAATATTCTGGCTTTGTTGAGAAACACTCAAAACTCAGAGAGCACACAATAATGGGGTGAGTCCAATCCTTGGAATTAAATGAATTCTGGACTGTTCACATGAAGTCCAATGGACCACAGAAATTTTATATACTTAATTTTAGAGATTCAGGACCCTTATAAAATAAGTTGACAGAATCCCACTTACCAACTTCAAAGTACCTCTAGGGATTTTCATTCTACAGCCACTTGAAATCCACAGAACTATAAAAGCGAGAAATTTCCTAGCTAAATTCAGAACCATGAGTAAGAACATTACATCTACTCTGTCACTGTTTTGGTGATTCAATATGAGGCTCGATATAAAGGCAGTGCAACATGTTTTCATAATTGCATTGAAATCTGTTTCTTCACTCAACCTATTATCACATTTCCACTGTCTATAATTATTGCAGTCTGTCATATAAATATTTTCTTGTGAGTCTCTCATTGTGACACAGCATGGACATGTTTATTTGGTGATCGTGTTGTTTATCCAAGCACATGCACATAAATAACATCAAACATGACAAGATTAAAAGGGGATTATTCCTATAGATAACTGTAAACACTGAGTTTTACCTGAGGTTCCCAATCTAAATAAGGAAATAAGAGTACCTAGTCTATTTCTGGCAGTGGCACTACTGTGCTACAAAGTAAACATTTTCTCTTATTTCTTCTTTAAATTACAACTGGAAAATTAAAATCACTTTATAAAATTATACGTATGTGTGTATGTGTGTGTGTGTATGTGTGTAGGCTTTCTTATCTATGATTTTTATTTCAGAATTGAAAAGGAAGTATGAAAATGTTTAAAATATAAGAGATGGATATTGGCCTGATTGGGATAAAAACCACTTGTGTAATGCAATTCATGAGGCTGTTTTCAAGATTTCCCCACACTGAGGGACTTGAGGCCAATTCATTTATTATACCCAGGTGAAATCAGGCAATGTGAATCAAGTGGCTATGCTTTATTTCTCGGGAGACATTGTTAATATCATATGATCTGTCATTTATGGTGATACCTAGGTTTAAAATAGTTAAGATATGAATAAAATGTTTTACTAAGTGTCACATATGCATTAAATTATATAGGTGCACCTAAATATCAACACAGGTCTTCTACTCAATGGCCAAGGAGGCAGTGATAGCTCTGTAAATGGATTCAGAGTTAGTAAATTTCACTGAATGTGTCCCATCCCATCTCAAAATGGCTAGTCCTACCTAGCTCCAAAAGATTGTTGCCATGCAAAAATGTGGGCTAACAGTAACCAAGTCCATATATTTTTAAAAAGAGGTTAGAAATCTTGATCTTCAAAAAATACTGCATGGGCCAAATATAATATACCTGGGGCAGAAAGTGTATACATAGGATTAGAATATCTGGCATAGACCCATATTAAAAGCTAAATTTTAAATTAAAGAAATGCTTTATGCAATAAGACCTAGAGTAATTTATTTGAATAGGAAGAAACACTCTGTTCTATTTCTCTTGCTGTTTCTATTAGGACATATTTATTCAAAATGTGTCAAATTATGTTGCTTCTAGAAATGATGTCGTATCTGTTTAGAGTAAGATTTTGAACTGAAATATGTGAGTGATATTCTTTATCTGTAGCCTGTAGCACTGATGTTTAGGGATTAAGTAGTAATATAGACAAATAGATAAAATATAAAGTAAAAATATTGACATTTTTATTGCAATTGAAAGACTACAAACTGAGTTGTTTTCCTAGTTAAAACCAGCAGGTGGTTGTGTAATGAAGGAGCCCAGAAAATGTTACAATTTTTATGGCTAAAATGAAATTCATTTTATAGATCTCTCACAATAATACTCACTTTCTAGTATTAGAAAAAAGGAGAGAAACACACGTGAGTGCAAAGAGAAGTTCTGAAAGCTCAGGACAATTTCGACTCCCTGACTTGCTTCTTGTGAGATACATTTTTTAAAGAATATTAACTTATGCTGTTTTAAACTAATTGTTTAAATAGTGTGGAGAAGGCCTGGGGGGTGGGGGTGGATGCTAAGTGGAGGGGAAAACGGGGACATCTGTAACACTTTCAACAATAAAGATAAATTTTTTAAAAAACACAAAACTAATTATTTAGGACTTTGAATGAATTTCTCCACTTCACCCACTGATGTTGTTTCCCTGATCACACCTAAAAATATGTCAAGCTAGCTCAAATCTACGGAGTTAACAAGAATGCCCTGCAAATACATTATAGCTTTTATATAAATTTATATTTTTAAATATAAGTAGTCATTAATCTCATAATCTGGATGTATCCCCAACTTTGGTTTACTATGACTGCTGGAAAAACCTGGCATTTGATTTTGTTGGAGAAGAACATTAACATAGGGCAGAGCACTTCTGGGTCAAAAGGAGTCGGACAGACAAAGCTAAAGACTCTCTTAAGCTTTGTCTACACTTCGTAAAATAATTTTCCTGCAAAAATTTAATACTGACCCATGAATACCAGTGACAAGAAAGATCAAATTCCCATTGATTTTGGTGCAGTTTATGAATTTGTCGATGTTACTGGAATCCACAGTCTGAGCTGACATCAGTGATCCCGTGCCAATGCCATCACAAGCTGGAGAAACAAGAGTCACAGTCGGGAAATTGAGACATTTTTTTTTAGTTAATAAATCATTGTATTTTCATTATAAAGTAACAGTATTTTTTCATTATAAAGTAAAAAAAAAATCATAAGAAATAAATTGCTTTTTAACAAATAAAGTAATCACCCATTCATGCAACACTGACTCCTTGGCCTGCATTTAAATATTGTCCCTGTATTATCATCTAGTGAGCATGACTCATAAGAATTGCATTTTATATCAAGACCCAGTAGATACGCATAACAGATACAAAAATAAAACAAAACTTTCCACAATCAATACTTCCCCTCACTACATAAAATCACCTCCTTTCCAATCCATCCTAAAAAATTCTTTTTAATACTTTTTAGATGTTGGTCACTCAGAATAATTTCATAGTCTAATGATGGTCTACAACCTGCAGTTTTAAAAACATTGGTCTAATTAAGAATATATATTAAACAGAGCACTAATGATGTGAGTGGAGTTAAACTAAGTATTACCTCTGCTTTCTGAAGGCTCTTCTTGAAAAAAAGAAACAACACGTGTATGTGTGGGGAGAGAGGGAGAGAGAGAGAGAGAAAGGGAGAGTAGGCTAATAGTGTGAAGTTTGCCCTTTTAAAAGACTCTCCTGTTACTTTGCAAAGCTTAATCATATTAGAAAAATTTGAACTGCATATTTGTCCTGCTTAATTGAAGTTTAATTCTGGTGAGGAATTTGAGCACCATAGCTGCAAGGTATTTCTTCCTCCACTAAAATTCTAGAATATAAATTAGCTGCAACATTTATTTAACACTTACAGTGAACATCTTTATCGTTTCATATATTTTACCTTTCAAAATATTTTTTCATGTAATGTTACATTTCTCTTCGTACCCTTTCTAAGCATAGCAGATCATTTTGGATACACTGACAGGCAACTAATATGTGTTCTTGATGCTAAAATAATTGAGTGAACACTTGTTTTGCTCCTAATTTCTAAGATTTGCTGCGTATAGAATAAAATGCAACTTTATTTCTGAGTTCCTATCAAAGTTAACTCTGAGTTTTATCTGGATCATTTTAGCATATATCATTCAAAATCAGTAATATACACAGTTCCAATAGTAGATACTGTTGGGAACTGTTCAAAGTTATGGAAAAGTGGAGGAAGGAGTTTTGTTAGCGGGAGTGGTGCGTTCTGAGAGGTGAACTTCGTCGGCCCACTAAAAAGGAAATGAAAATCCTTGTTATAGGCCCTCTCAGCTATCACTCACCTTTGGGGCAAATATCAGTGCAAGGTTTACACATTTTAATCCCATTTTCCTCCACTTCCATCTTGGAACTCGGGCAGGCACGCACACAAGAACTGGAATCGACCACAAAGTTATCTGATAAAAAAGGCAAAATTAGCAATAATGTTGATGATGTTCAGCAAACAAGTTTCCAACAAGCTACTTTAGGGTGTGAAAATGATTACCATCGCTGATAGTATAGATGTCTCTTTCCCTAAAACAACACTCTATCTAAACACCTCAACCTGAAATCGCATCCAGAAACACTCACATTCAAATCTTAGGACAGCCTGTGCTAACAAGTACACTAGCTTGACTATAATAGCTCCACATCCTGAATTGCCCCCGAGAAAGAATAAATTTCTTTTACAGACTTAGGAAACTACATGACATTTAGTTTGTTGTTTTTCAATAGTTCCACTTCATTTCAGGTCATGATGCAAGTCTGAAGTCTAAAATACTTCGAGTAACACAAAGCACAAATGAAGCTGAAGTTAAACTGCCTTGGACCAAGAGAGCGCATTTCATATCCAGGAGGAAATGTTTAAAATGTGTCCGATCTTTCACTGGAGTGCCACAGAAACCATCCTATAGCTATATTTGATGAAGCAAAATAAAATTTGAAGGGACACTACTTAAGAGAGGTGTACCAAATAAACCAGGAACATCTAATTACCTGGCATGTGGGTAAAATGTTTAGGACTCCAGTGATCTGGAATATGACAGGACATTCTCTCCCAAAGAAAGGTCAAATTATTGCATTTAGAGTCTTCCACAATGAAGGGAAAACCCACAGCTGCTGGGCCAGTTTGGGTTTTAAAGGCAGCATCCTTCCATGTCTGTGAATTCTGCTTCTGGCCTTGAAGGGGGCCCGGAGCAGAAAAGGCATATGGAGCAGGTCCAGGCTGGGACGCAAGCAATGCTGCTACTTGGATAAAGTAGCACAAGAGGCACTATGGCGTTAGAAGAATCTCTAGTGGGAAAATATGCCATGTGGAGCTACGGGCAAGTCCCACTTGGGAAATCACAAGAGACGTCTCGGATTCTAGAGCTGAGCCACACCATCTGCAGCATAAACTTATACACCATTTGATCAACAGCCTCGACATGCTCCTGGGTCATGGGAGAGACAGAGTACCTACCTAACCATGGCTCATTCACTGACCTCGCAGTCAGACTTGCCCCTAATAAGCAAAGTTTTGTGAAAATCATGATGTCATAATGTGGGACAGGTCCCACACAAATCGATTGCCAGATGGAAGCAGTAGATTTGGGATTGGATGTGGCCGCTGGCAGGGACACAAGTAAACTGCGTAAGTGGGGGGTCCACACCTCATCATTTCCCATCGTGTTGGCGCCTCCCACTCAGCTCACACCCAAGGCTGAGTAAGGACCAAGACAGGGCTCTAACGACGAGCCGAGGGAGGAAGGCCAATGCTGAGCCTGGTACGTGGGTGCAAGCAGCTAAAACAGATGGCAGCTGCCCAGTGTCCTCACCAAGGAGTGGGCTTGAGAGGTAGTCACAAGGAAGAGTCCAACAATGGGCATAATTCTGGGCAGCGCAAATGGTCATTTACTTTGTGTGGAAGTAACCTAAGCTTAGAATAAATATGAACTCATGAGGAGTGGCTTGCTTGGGGAAAAGAAATGCTAGAAAAGCTGGAACTGAAGGGAGTGTGGGGCAGAGGGATAAACAAGAATCCATTAGAGTGGGCGGACGCGTGAAGAAGCGTGGACTGCAAGTTCCCACGGCCCAGGGGGCGCCCACAACCGCGCTTCCTTGACGGCGCCTCACAGCCGGTGGGCGCCCCCCTTCCTTCCTCCACAGGTCTTGACTCTGAGAAGGCTCCTGAACGACCTAACCTGTCGCAGGGGCACCCAACCTGCAGCAGGTGCACATACTCTGTAATATGCACCCATCCTGTCTACACGGTCTTTAGGAATACCTCTTATTCCACATTGTTGCAGCAATTGATGCAAAGTAGAATAAATAAAGATTATAAATAGCTCTGTGCCCATTAGTTTCAGATTCTGCAGCCAAATGAATTTCAAAACATATTTGTTATTTGGAGTTCTTGAATTTCAGAACTCTGGATGAAGGAGTGTAGAGCAGTATTTAGAAGCTAAACATCTTTGCTTTTCCAGTTTAGCAACCATGCCTTATGAGCAAAGCCCATCAAATATGTGAATTTTAATTAAATACTGAAGTGTTTTAAATTAATCTGTAGTTTGATAGACTTAAGCTAACCCCCAAATGGAAGTGTATGAGTTACCATATCTAAGGTAGCTGGGCATGTAATTTCACCAAATAGTTCTCAGTGTTCAGCCACTTGCCACAATTTATGAGTTAAGAGCCTTCAGATGAGCCCCTTTAAAGGATATAGTAAAACAAAAAAGGGAATTCCCGAGCCCAAACTGTCATGGTACTTCTTCCACCTCAGCCCACGTCCTGGGCCTCATCTTCAGGACTTGAATAGAAAGGAAAATATCAAATATCCCAAAAAAGCATAGTTTTTGTTTTGGTTTGTTTCTTTTAAATATATCTTTATTGATTTCAGAGAGAGGAAGGGAGAGGGAGGGAGAGAAACATCAGCGATGAGAGTCACTAATCGGCTGCCTCCTGCATGCAAAAGCATAATTTTGACGGCCTTGGGGCAAAGCACCAAAATTTGAAGGGAGTAGAATAGGAAAACATTTGTCTAAGAAAAGGAAAAATTTCATCATCTAGTCCCATCTTGTAATACTTTCAAGCCCATTTTGCAAGGGTAACTTTAGATAGGAGGTTATTAGACCGAGAACATAAGTTTGAATATGAAAGTGTTTAAAATGGAAAAATCTCTACTATTCTAGAGTTAATGTTTCTGTGACCTTAAAATCCTAATTCAGAGGCATGTTAAATTCATGTGTATATACACACATGCATACTGATTCTTTTAACTAATGTAAATATTTAATAAGAATGCTAGAATTGTCATCGTATTAAAAAACCTGTTTTTATATACTGTCTCTCTAATTCTTTTCCCCTCTCCCTTTGATCCTTATAATGACTCAGGGAAAGAGAGAGAAGGTATGATTATTACCATCAGCGTCTTAAAGAGGAGGGCATAAAAAAATGAAATACTTCACTTAGAAGCACATAGCTAAAAGTGAGCAAAACCAGAACCTACAGTCACTCTCATCCCACGTCGGTCACGCTCCCTGCACCACCACGCGCACAAAGCCAAGAAAACCATGCTATCCGCATGCTGTAGACTGCAAAGCCTTCCTCTTTTAACTGAGTATGTGAACAAATGCGGTGATTTTTTCAGCCTTTCCAGTACATCGAACATTGAAGAAATGTCCCGTTGGTCACCCAAGCAAAGAAACAGATTCAAGCAAATATCAGGGCATGTTTTAGTGAATTCTTGATGAAGGTTAATCTGCTCAGTTTATATCCCCAGGATGAGCTATCAGTTTGGTAAAGTCCTGTTTTAGTATGCCCTTCATATCTATTATTATTGTTTACTATGAGATTTGATATTAAAACAATAATGCTATATATTCTTTTATAAATAAGTAATCACAAATAACTTTAGGTAAAAATTCATTGGTATTAGGAGCATACTTCATTCATTATATAGCTTGTTGCCACAAAACTAATCACTTTTCTGAGACAGCATCATGTGCAAAAACAATGCTAGAGTGAAAATAATGAGTTTGGAAGTCAATGAGACTGCACTCTAGCCTCAAACATACCCCTCCTTTTCTGAGACTTTGGACAGATCACTTTAATGTTTTGAATTTAAATTTCTTTATCTTCGCAATGGTGGCAAGAGTCCCCATACCCAAGTAAGTCATGATATTACTATAAGTGTGAGGTTACAATAAATTTACATGAAATTATTTTTTGTTCCACAATGATCTAATTCATTTGACTGTTTTTATCCCATTACTTACGTGGGCATTTCTTGACACAAAATGCTCCATATGTGTACTTTGCATTGAAGTTATGCTCCAATTGAAAGGTGGTTGGATTGTAGACGAACGTTTGGGGACACTGAGTAACGCAAGCTCCACTGTCATTGAAATTCATGCAGGCCTGCAACACAGCAAAGATTCAATTCATTTAAAAATAATCCTCATGATACTTGTTAGAAGAACACTACTGTAAGAGTTTTTAGAGACGTTTGTGTGCTTTACTAACTATAGATCAATTTCATAAAAACTGAAAAATTTGATAATTTATAGTCATGGGTGCTTAATTTTTAAGTTCAAATTTGCTTAGGACTTCTACAATTTTATAAAACTATTTTTCCAATGTCAGTAAATATACCATCTATAGTTACTGAAGTTCAAATTGCCTAGTATCTACCCACTAACTTCTAAATGGAGAATTGGTATAAATTATTAAAGTTAGCTAACAGTGAAAATTGATTTAATCTCACACTTATTCAAAGGGTCTATATTGAGTCTCAGAGTCTAGCACTAATAAATAAATATCCAGTTCTATAGGGTAGACTTTTCTAAAGCTGATGTTTGGAGAGTTCACTGCATAGTGAGAAAACATGCGATGACCATTTAAACTCTACTCAGAGAAAAGGCTCTGGCAGGTAACTAGTCAAAGAGTAAATGTAGGGGGTGTTTAATGCTAAATTAAATAATATGATGCCATTTCCTGCACGATTTATTTCATGATGCACACAGTTTGGTAAAAGCCACCATTTCAAGTAAAACAATTCATTTCCACTGACAGATATTTGTATTAAAATCTCAATTTGTTAAACTGTTCAAATGCCTTTAAAAATAATTAAAAACAATTTTACTACCTGAGAGTGAGGTATTTATTATAAAAAACAGAACATATGTATAAGTACATAAAAATATGCTATTAACAAAGAGTGGATGAACCAATTCTCTTAATTAAAAATATTAAACCTTCATAGGAATAATTTAGGCCTTGGAAAGCAAGCTAATGTGAACTCAAGTAGTATTTTACAGACATCATAAATTCTATGTATGGTTATTAATAAGCACTAATTTATTCTGTTTCCTCAAAACATTTTCTTCATCAATTGTTTTAGCAAGCACTTTATCACCAACATGACAATTCCCTGACGATGGGCTACTAGATGCATAATCAGAACAAGAATCACTGATGATATGTTATTTACTAAGATGACACTTTCCAGGAAGAATCTATTAAAAACCAATCTAGAAAACCCAGTAAGTTTTAATTTAGGGCTATAAAACTTCATATGTCCTCATAATTGCTTTACTAACATACTTTATGTGTTGCTGTGCACAGATTGCTTGGCAACAAAGGAACATAGACCAGAGGAACCAGACAAACAAAACAACACGGCTTATACCAAGGCCCCGATCTGGCATTCCCGAGCATTTCTGCAGCCAATGCCAAAGTGGAAGCATGGGACCGTTCCATAAAATAACGAAATAAAAATTCTGAAGCTCCCTTGGCACTCTGCTTATCGTGGTAGTGGGACCATGTTACTGTTATGGAATTGTTAACCCAACACCCGTTCAGCATCCCCCAAATCCAGTTTTCTGCCCGTGTCTGGACACAGGCAAATGAAAAGGGTCTCAGTCCAAGACCTGCTGGGCAGCTGTCCTACATTTTTAACATTTTAATAGTCTTTTTTTCTTCCTCATGACTCACTTCTGCAATGCATACTTTTGTTCACTGTAGAATTAGGGTAGACACTTTAAATTCTTTGCAACATTAAGAAAATTCACAAATGACCATATCATAAGAGCTGTCATTTACATTTTGCATATTTTCAGAATTAAGTGCCAATTTGAAAAATATACTGAATTCTAAATATATATGTGTATTCTCTGGATATTTGAGAAGGGGTAACAAGAAAATAAGTCCCTGTGCTTATTTTTAACAACAACAACAAAGTCTTCGCTTAAAATGAAACTAATGATCTGTGCGCATGAAATTGCATTAACTATAGCTCACAGAATTGCTTGTATATATTCAAAAGAACAGACAAAACTGTATGAGATATATCAAAATATAATTAACAGTGTCCCCAGCAAGTGATCAATGTTAACTTTAAGAAAGTAAAAGTGTCCTCTTCTAAAATAAAAATCACACAGATTAGCATGTAAACTGCTTCAAGTGTGTATTTGTAAGTCTCATAAATTTTGAATAATATGAATTTTAAACAATATAAGCTAAAAATAGTTAAATTTATAAATGTATCTGCTATTATCTTAAACTCATATTTAAGAAATAAAATGCAAGTCCCCTCACTCAGAAGACTCACTGATACACCAACGTAATCGGGTGATCACTGTAAATTTTGGAAAGATGCTACTAGTTTTTAAAAGATGTTTCAATATGCTGTCCTTCACACTCTCTAATAAACCTCACTGGTAATATAAATTACAGTAGAAAGATATGAAGAGCAATCCAAGTTAATCAATAGCCACCCAGTGAATGCATGACTTCTAGGAAGGCAGAGAATCTTTCTTCATCCTAAAATGCTTAAATTAGATCTTTTTGAATAAGATATTAAAGATTCAATATGCCTGAGTCAAACCAGGGAGGACAGGAAAGGAGGACCCAGACTTACAAAGCAGTCGGTGTCCTTAGGTCCCGAGCAGCCTCCAGCACATTCTCGATGACAGCAGTCACTGACGTAGGGTCCATAGCACCTGCCATCACATTGTTCTGCACACACCGTCCTTGTCACTGCAGAAGACAGATATGAAGCCTTGATCAAAGTCAGCCACCAAGAGGAACTTCTAAGGGGACTTGGAGTAGTTGAGAAAAGCTGGGCTCTAGAATATCAATTGACCCAATTGATATTCAGCAAACGTTTACTGAATGAAGTCTGCAACAGGTCAAAGTTACTCTACAAAAACCTTCAAAATTAACACATAAATTAGTTTCTATATTCTTTCTTGTTCTAACAAATACTACTGTGCTTTATGAAAATCATACAATTCAGCAGGAGAGAATCAAGCTTGAATGAGGCACTCCAGCAGGTTACGGAAGGTGGCGTCCATTCCCACTGTGCACTGGTGGGTCCTACAGCGGGTGTCCCCAGAAATAAATCTAAGGTTTTTACCAGTCAGTGCAAAAAGGAAAATACAAATCTTTACATGATTCACATTATATCTTACATGATTCATATCAGATAGACAGACGGAAGGATGGAAAGAGAGAGGCAGGAGGGATAGAGGGAGGGGGAGGAAAGGGAGAGAGAGAACTAATCCGTAGCACAACTCTTTCCATTCCTGAGATATCAGTGAACTTTCTGTCAAGATTCTTCAAAAAGAGGGAGCCGTGTAAGGAACAGAGCAACATTCTTGGAGGAAGGAAGGAGGGAAAGAAGAAAGTAGAGTAGAAGGAAAAAAGGGAGTGAGGGAACAAAGGAGGAAGAAGACACATTCATACTAAACACAACAAAAACTTCCTTTGGTCTTTTCTTATAACATCCTCTAACGCAAGCTGACGGAATCCTATCAAAGTATAGTTTAGTAAAATCAGTGCTATAGGCTGGGCTTCAAAGTGATAGTACCAGGGGAACCTATTCTACTTATCTCACTCATTAAAGACATATTTTAAAAGTTCTAGAGGAACACTTTTACAGGCTATGTGTAGCACATCACTTCTTGGTTTCTGGATTTCCACTTGTTTCTTCCTACCTCCTTACTAGTTTTTCAAAGCTTCCTTCACTGCTACTAGAGCAAGGCTCTTCTCTTAAAACATTAGTATTCCTCAGAATGGGTCTTGGTTGATCTTGAGAATTTTACTGGGCTATGGGCTCATGCCTGATGAAATCATTCATCTCTTACTCTGTAGTCTACCTATAGGTAGGTTACTTTCAGATCCAGATGTGAATTCTCTATTGAGCCACAGCATGAATCCCTAGTTGTCTACAAACGTCCCCATTTAGATATCGCAAAATGTAGAAATGGAAAGTAACTCACTCTCCCTCTTTCAGCACCAAGTATATCTCCCTTCTTTGTTCCTGTATCTCAACTAATGGAAGCGCCATCCATCCATCCAGCAGCTAAGCTAAATGTTTGGGGTGTGTTTTCTATTTCCCATTTCCCCTTACCATCACTTCTCATACCTAACAACATTACCAAGTACTAGCAGTAAATATTCTTCATTACGGCCCCTCCTCTTTACTCCAACTTTGTTCAGAAACTTATCTCTAAATGATCACATAGCTTTATAAAAGTTTACTCAGATCCCAATGATTCCTCCATGCTGCTCTAAAGCAATGGCTTGAAAATATAAGCCACTGTCTATAGAAGTCAGTGTTGTTTCACAGCATAAAACTTACTTGCCATCCCTATACTAAAACGATAAACCTTTAGCAAGAGATAAAAGTCCTTTACTAACTGACCACTATCTCCCTCTCTACGGACATCTCTCACGTCTCTCACTGTGCTTCTGCATCCAGCCACAGGGAAACGCCCCTGTGATGCCTGCTTCCCTGCACCGCATACAACTGTGGTTCTTATTGCCTTTTCCACACATCCCTTCATGCTAACATCCCTTCCTGTTTTTCTGTCTAGCAAATAGTCCACAAAGAGATCCAGCCACTTTTGCTCTGAAACCTTCCCAGGCTCATCTCCAGGCTGGGATAGTCTGTCGCTCTTGCTCCTGAACAAGCAGGACGATAAGCTGGCGAAGGAGTCCCTGCGCCTGAAGGCTGAGGCTCAGAGGCAAGCTCCACCCGTGATCCAGCCGGTTCTTTGCCTCTCTGGATTTCATTCTATGCCTTCTGCGATGGAGCTGGGTTAGCACCTATCTAATGAGACTGAAGACAGAGATACAGTCACAGAGTGCTTAACAAGGCCCTTATTTAGTTATTACATGTTTGCTCCCTCTGCCAAATTATTAGTGTAATTTATTGGAGTGTATTGTCTTAGTCAAGTTGTATCTTTGGTGACTAGTACAGTGTTTGGCATTTAATACACAATAAATATGTATTCCCTCCAAGTGAATAAATAAGTCTTATTAACCAACTCAAAGTATCTGTTACTTAATCTCTAATGCCCTTATCAGAGAAGATACAAGGTAGAGAGTTAAAGAGACAGGGCACTAAGAAATATAAATAAATACTGAAATATCAAGAAACAGAGTATATCAATATGCAAATAACTTACAATTATTGTTTATATCTATTATTAGACTTAAGTGCTCCTTAAATTACGCCACTGATTATTTCATACTCCCGTATTTTCACTTGGATGTTTTTTAATAGAACATGATGATGATATTGATAAAAATTTACAATGTTTCTATCTGAACTATATTCTCCCACTGGACATGATTATATTCCCCCCCATGTGGTACAATCAATAAAAACAACAAATAGAGTTTAAACTAAAAATGCATTCTGATTCATTCCCTGTCTTGTTTTTATTTTGTAAAAATAAAATAATATGATACGTCTTAGCAAAAGCTTATAGAAGATTTGAGAAAAACAAAATTTTAGGTCTGGGTTTGTGAGGGTATGTTTTGTATTTGCAACTTGAATAATACTAAATTTTGAACTAAATAATTTCTTCTGTAAGTATTCAAAAATAAAATTCTACAAAATAAGTCTACCAGGCCTGCCCCTTACCTTTTTTTAAGTCTTTGCTAAAATCTCACCTTCTCAATGAAGTCTCCCCTATTTAATACTGAATCTTTTCAAACTACTGATTGCTGATGGACACTTGGACCCTCTTCTCTGTCTCTTTCCCTTCCTCTTTCCCTCCCTCTCTCTCTCCCTCCCTTCTTTCCTGTATCTTTGTTACAGCATCAATCACCACCTAATGTATTTTACAACTCATTTATTACTATTACACTTATTTTGTTTGCTGATGTATTCCAATATCTACCTGGCATTCATGTACTTTTTATTTATATTTCACATACATTATACATATATATTACTTCTACATTATATATTAAATATACCCAAATAAATTACATCCACTTCATAGTCATACGTTATACTTAAGTTAATGTTCTTAAATTTTACCTAGTGCTATACTTATTTACATGTCCTAGTTAGTAAACCATACCATATAAAGAGAACACTTCTAGTAGATACTTTTACAAAGAATGGATTTAAATATAATTCCTCTTTCTGATTTAAGAAGGCTTTTTTGATATACCAAGAGCTGCTAATTAAAATAGCAGATGAATGTTAAGTAAACAAATTACTAGATTTGGAATAAGTGTTATCACAGGATAGTTTATGAATTTGCTTTTAGAGGGAAGGAATTGCTCAGCTGGAAAATAGCATGAAGTGAGTCAGCAATCACATACTGTGGGTCCCATCATATTTTAATCCAAGTCACGTACATTGAGTGTTTTTATTTTTAACTCTATAGTGATTAAAGGTAACTTTATAAAATGTTTTCTCTTTATGTATATATTTTACTTGGCCTTTCCCATAAAATAGGGAAATTAGTGTAGATAATATTTATAAAGGTAATTAACCATAAATTTATTTTAAAATTACTTATTAAATGTTCATATTAGGATCATTACATTGAGTACACTATTTAGCATGAAAATAATGTTATGAATATAATCTCATAGTACAATCTTATATGCTATAATAATTATTACACTGTGGAACTTTTAAAACATGTATGTTAAGTAATTCCATCATGTGTCTTATTGAGTCGACTGCAAATTTTTCAAGATAGCTATTTCTTTTATACAGTGGTCACATATCTCATATTTTTTTAGGACACTATGATCTTAGATATACCATTCCGCTTGAGGAACATGCAAATAAATGTCTCTCTAACTCATTACTTTGAAAATGTTTGATTTAAGCTATTAAGAGACAATTAAATTACAGGATTTGCTATAATTGATTTAAAAAATAAAAAGTAAGACCCATTCAACACTAAAAATAGCACTTTTTGCCATCATGGTTTTCACATGCCTTAGTTCCAACTGAAAGTTCAGTAAGCATGAAGCATTTTGCAAGTATTTGCTTGACATGTAATAACATAAGTAAACAGAAAGGACAAAACGCACTTCACCTCTAAACGGTGATGTGACATAGTTAAGAAACATCTCTTCACCTTGTTGTGTGAGGTCTGCTTTTAGAAAGAAAAGATTCTCTCTGTACAATCTACTTCATGACATTTGCTGATTAATAAACATTATTTACTATGAATTAAACACATCAGGTTCTACTCATATTTTATTACGATGGAAACAAAACACAAACAGTTCCTGAAATCAATGAGATAACTCACTTAGCCTCGATGGGAACATTAACTTATAATTGCTTTGGTTATACTAATTTCCATCCTTGCTTGAATATTAATTCATTAGCGTTTTCCCCTGCATTCAGAATCCTGTCTAAATGGCTGCATTGGGTGCATTAAAATATTTGGGTCAAATATTAACTAGCTTATTCATTGGCGGTACCTCAGTAATAACTGTGTTCAATAAATAAAGTAAAACGTGGGAAGTTAAATGTTTATTATATTAGGGTGACTAAACTTGAAACTGGGACTGGGGATTCATTCAAAATATCCATGAGAGTCAGGTGTGTAAAGTCTAAGAGCCAAATGTTCCCCAGTTAGGGGATGCTGCTGAGGGGACATCATCTCAAACTGTCACCAATACCTGTGCTTCCGAAGGACGATAACTGGACGCCTCCGTGTGGAGTGCCAGGCAGACTCTGGGAGTGGCCCGGGGAGATGCGCGGGGAAGATGCAGGGCCCTCCCCCCTTCTCATTCAGCAACCCATGGGGCCCCTGGTTTCCCAGAAGTAGCCTTTATAAGCCAACATTTCAAAATCTTTGTTCTAAGACTCTTCCTTCTGATTTATGAGAGGACACCCCACGTAGGGTAAGGCGTCTGTTTAGACGGGAGAGCAGAGATGGAAACGGGTCTGGAGCCGCATGGCTATTGCCTGTCTCCCACTCGAGCACAGGCTACTGAAACCAATCACTGTTGCCACACTCGGTGAGACCTCAGCATATATAAGGCTATATCCTCACTCGGATAAGGGAGGGATTTTTCACTGTAAGTATTTATCAGTTATTTTAACCAGCAACATAAGGTCTGACACACTGGGAAGAAAGCTCTCAGAAGATATTTAAAAAAATAACTGAACTTAGCCAAGCAGAATTATATAAAGGACCACAATCATATTCCAGTCAATCAATCAGTGGAGACCACAACCCTGAAAGGACACACCTGGAAAATTGCTGAACATTCTACTGAGATATTCCCCTGGGGCTCCCCCTAAAATCTCCTCCCTTAAAACCCTTTGGACGGAGGACCCAGAGCTCTCCCTCCTGGGAGCACACCCATGCCTTCCCCTCCCCTCCCCACCAGGCGCTTTATCTTTACCTTCCTCACTCTCAAGCTCCAAGGGCCCTTCCTTTGCCTCTATAACTTATTTTCTAAGCCCGTTTCTTCTAGGAATTACTTTTTCCACCTCTGTGATTTACCAAATAAATGTTCTCTTGCAGTTTGGGTCTTGGCTCTGAATTCTTTCCTGGCCAGAACTCAAGTACAGGGATTGGTGAACCCAGGTTTGGCCTGACCCCATGGGTCAGACGCCCAGTGCCAGTCCTGCCACCTACAATATTTCCAGAGAACATGCACAACTTTATATATTTTCTTTATACCTCTTGATCCTTTAGCACGACATTAAGCACTATCACTTAAATGACATTAAACTGTATTTTATAGAGCTTTTAATATAACTATATCTTCTGTAGTTAAAATGGAAATCATCCCATTCTTTTAAATCTTTAAGAAAAGTCACCAAATTACAATAAATATGATCAACTTATAGCATTATCAACAGCATATTAAAAGAGATTTTTCTCTTATTTTCTACAAGTAAATTATTGGGCCTCTTGGAAATGTTTTAGATGGCCATAATTTTATAAATGTATGCAAGTAATCAGTCCATTGCAGTGTTTCCATTAATTTTACAATATCTCTGGAAACTACAAATCTAAAAAAGGAAACCAGGAAATAACTGAAATCAATAAGAAGTCTATGGACATGCAAAGTTATTAGTAAAATACAAGAATTTTAATTAAAGATGTTGGCTTTTAACAAAGGCTCACTGTTATCCTGATTGATCGAGCCTGCTGGCTCAGCTTTCTTTTTTCCCCATTAGCTCCCACTTGGCCTTTCTCTGCTCTGATTAGATATTTACTTCATTGGCACTTTCTTTTTAAATAACATTTGTTCCACTAAGATTGTAAATACAAGTACACTTTAAACAAATTGTATGTGTGTGCATGTATGTGTGCATATAATAATTAGTTTATTATTACATTTGTAATTTCTCATTTTGGTTTTACAACTACGGGAAACTTTTGGAAATTTCATGAAAAAAAGTACATTTTCATTTTGAGTTGCTACATTTTCTTGCTTGATGAAAATTTGAGGAACCAAAGTACATAATTATCTTCTTAGATTTTAATATTCTCTTCAAAGAAGTTCCAGGTATTTTTAGAACAAATAAAACAATAAAGATAAATTTAAAAATGTATATATGTATTTCTAAACTTTTCCCTAGTAGTAAATGGAATCCATAGCCAGGCCAAGGTGTTTTTTTATTTTATTTTGTTTGTTTTTGATTGTTTTTTCTGTTATTAAAGTAAAAGTTTTAATATATTACAACTACTGAAACTAATTTTAATTGTACATAAATATAATAAATTACTGAGGAAGTTGCTAAATAATTTCTAAATTTTCCTATAGCATCTGCATAGAAACAATAAGTAACGTACACTATTGTTTGGAACACGTTTTTACTTTGCCAGTACAGTAAAGTGCTCCATTCATAATTACCTACAATAGAACAAATACACTGCTTGTATTAATTTTATTGCTGTTCTATTTTTAATTAAAAAAAAAGATTTTGAGATAACCTAGCTAGAAACAATACTGTAGAATAAAGGGTGAATTCCACTAGAAGTTTTCCTTTGGTTAAAATAATAGAATAGCTTTAATCAATTTCTTAGACATTTCAATGGTCAGAGTAGTTGAAACATACTATTGTCAAACCCACTTACATTTTCAATTAGTCTCTAAGCAAGAAATGTCATATGTAAAACAACTTCGGAGACTGAAGAGAATATCAAGTGGTAATCAGTTGAGCATATTTTAGTTATATAACCAGCAGCTGAAGAGAATTATAACTACTTTAATGCAAAATGTACGAAAGGATTAGGGGAATCAAACTCTAATATTTTGATATATTGTCATACTACAAAAATTTTAAAAAAAAAGCAGTGTCTAACTGAGATGACAGCAGGTCTAGGAGACACAAGGAATGCATAAAATGAAACATTCACGCTGCCTAGTAATAGGTGACTGGAGAGAACTGACCCGATACTGTGTTCAAAGATAAAAAGGGACTTTTGCGGTATCTATTTTAAATGAGATAAATGTGCTTTATGTATCTTGCAGGGACACAGATAACTTTGTTCTTTTAATCGTTGTTATTTATGTCTTAACGCTTAGTCTCTCTCACACCTAAACCTACGTAGCTCAGACCTGAGGACTCAGTTCCTAGGACTGGAGAGAGTTGTCATTCTTACCAGTAAGCCTGCTAAGTAATATTGTGTAAGCTTCAGACTTTACATAGCAGATAAGTTTGTCTCCCCTGACAGGACTACATTAATCCACCGAATCAATTTACTTAAGGGTAAGCTGTGTTGTGCAGTAAGGCGGCCACGATTTAACTGAGCTTAAAAGTACTTTCAAGTCTGAGTCACTTCTCCACATGTAATGCCGCTCTCAGCATCCAATCATGGGTTCTATGTCGATCCATTAAAACTGTGTGAGAAACGTTCCTGTTAGGTTTATAGGGTCATGATGCTGTAACATCAAAAAGAATGAAAGAAGAATGAATTCTAATCACTTTAGAAAATCAGAATCACGAAGTAAAACAGTAAGAATGGAACACTTGGCTAGCTTCTATAAGCACTGTCTACTTACTTTAATATTTAGAAAATTATTTCCATCGTCTAAGGTTTTTTTCTTCAGAAATTTGTTTATAAAAATAATTTATACCTTAAAGAAACACTTAAAAATAGATGCTGGTTCTGCAGGTCAAAGCCTGAACATTAGTGAAAGCTATACGCTTAAATTATTCAACATGCAATCAAAGCTAGATATAGTACACAAACCAGTACGTAAAATAAGTCTCAAAATGTTACTAAATTTAACAATTTTTTTTTAAATTTACTAAAATTCCTATAGGTATTCATCAGTTGATGTCCACAGTAAGCTGTCAATTTATATACACTCTCCTTCCATTTCACTACATCTATTAAGAAACAAAAAAACAAAGCCTCGTTCTCATTTTTCCTTTAAAAGTTCTGCCCCTTTCTCTATTTCGTTTGGCATAATGCCCTCTTGATTTATCCATGTAATCTCACTTATATGTAGAATCTAAAAAGGAAAATAAACAAAATAAAAATAGACTCATAAATAAAGAGAGCAGACTGATGATTGCCAGAGGGGAGGGGGGTTTAAGGGAATTGCCGAAAAGGGTGAAGGGATTAAAAAGTACAAATTGGGGGTCACAAGACAGTCATGGGAATGTAGGGCACACACCTGAAACCAATACAAAATAGTACTGATTGTAAACTGTAATTAAAAAATAAAATTTAAACAAACCAACTTCTGCCCCTTGCAGACCTCCCTTCAAGCTTACCATTGTTACCAGCATTCCTGTTTTCCCATATCTCTTTTCAGAGATGGCTCTCTGATTGCCACTGTTTCATTTCACCCTTACAAGTCATTCGTTATCTTGCACTAGTTCTCCCAGAGCCTGAATCATTTCTCTTTACTCCCACTTGTCACTTTTTAGTCTTATTGAGGATAATTCCTGGCACATTCGCTGTTTTAGGAGGAGACTCCTGTGGGGAGATGTCAGCATTGATATGATGTGGTGAATGAAAATGATTCTTAACATCTGAGATGTGGGGATTTTAAATACCTTTACCTTTTTTCCCTAATGCATGAAGAGTCTCAAAGAATAATTATTTGTAAAAAATAAGAAAAAACTTGAAAAATGATGGCATTGAATACTCCCAGAGAAGCCCTCAAATTTATTGCAGTCATAAAGAAAGAAAGAATTTCTAAACAATATAAGACTCTGTCTTTCAGATTTTACAATGTACTTTTGAGTGGTCAATCAACAAGAGCACAATATTTTCAAAAACCTGCACAATGTATGCTTTCTGATTTTAAAATGTTCAGTCAGGATTCAGAGGTAAGTGCATCTCAAGGGGGTCTAAGGGGAAGTCATATATTTTAACTAACTGAAAGACCATCAGAAATCTAAAAGAAACCTGGATAATTTTACATTAAATATTTTCATCATGTATGTATATCTTTATGGTATCTCTATGGAATCTCTCATGAGATCTAATTTTAAAAAAAATATGATCATATTTCTAAAATTCAGGTCCTACAACAAGTACATACATCTTTGACTACTTCCAAAGTACATTTTGCCTCAGGATGTTGGGCTCTTTAAATATGAACAAGCAATTTACCTTTTGGGTAGCTCAAATGAGAGACAACAGGAGTGAATGTCAAGGGCAAGCAGCCTCCACTTCAGTCCAGGTCTTTGCTTTCTAGTTCCCCAGCCACCCATGGTCAGGAGCCTTCACAAGGTGGAACTGGGCTACAGGAGTTTTGCATTCATTCAGACTTAAGAAGGATTATGTTTTCTAAGAGCATCTCCTTTAGTTTATTATAATATTAGCTATTCTTCATTAGGTCCTTAGTATATGCCAAAAAATATTTAAGCATTACAACTACATTATGGTATTGAACTTGATTCTAATAGAGAAACCTTCTGAGGTAAGTGTAATTATTTCTATTTTATAGATTAGATAACTGAGATTTAAAAAGGTTAAGTCACTTTCTCATGCTAGGAAGTGGAAACAACTGGGATTTGTTTCATCTGGCTCATTTTGAATCTAATGCCCTCGCTCACTAAGTCGTACTATACAATATGGTACACAGAGCACAGTGTTGTCTTTAGACTCAGGACAATTAGGTTGAAATTCCAGGTACTAGATGTGTAAATTTAACAGCTCTCTGAATCATTTCCTCAGCTTATATTTCCCCAGTTGTAAAAAGAGGTTAATGATAACTGTTCTCTTTAACTCACAAGACTATTATGAAAATAAATTTTAAAATGAAAATGTTTTATAAACCACACAGATCTGTGTGAATGGATACTACTCTAAAATGAGGACTTGAACATATCAAATACATGTCAATGTATTTATTGAATTTAAATTTGCTCAGTTCTGTGGGGTAGGCACAGTGCCCAGTAAGCCAATTTTAGGTTATTGTTGTTGACGCAATTTCTATGCTGAAAAATTAGGTGAATTGAATGACCTCTTGGCTTATGGTTTGATACATGAGCTATGGTGTGATGATTTTCTTAGTCAAGATTCCCTCTCATCCCCACTTGGTGGCAAGTAATGAAACTCATTTAAATATACTAGACAAACATTGTTTTTCTTAAGAGATCAAGGATAGAGCACAGCTGGACCTCATGAAGGCCAGAGAACTCAGAGGCAGGAACTGGCAACACTGTTTCTCTCTCACTCCGATACTCCTTAGCCTCTATATGGCTGATTTATTCTCTATTTTTATTTTTTTATTCTGAGTCATTGAGGACTGGCCATTTCTGCTTCTCATTAACACACTGGTTCAAAATGGAAATATCTACTAGGTTTAATAACTCTTCAAGTTTCTAAAGTAGTGCCACAGCATCTCAATCCCAAATTCAAATTCTCTGGGGAGAGAATCGGATTGGCCTAGCCTGAATCAAAATCTGCTCTTAGTATAGGATTTCTTAAACTTCAGTGCTATTAACATTTTGTTCTGAGTAATTATTCTTTGTTTCGTGAGAGTGGAATCAGGCTCTCCTGTGCCTTGGTAGGATGCTATTGAAACAATGTCTACAGATAGTATAGTTCTTATACATATTTCAAACAGTAATCTAATCTTACTTTGGAATCCTGCTTAAAATCCTTGTCAAAACGTTGCTGCCCTAAAAAATTGTGTCTATGAAGTAAATTAATGTAAGTCTACACTGAGATGCTACGTTTCTTCTAACCCTTTGTCAAAGACTCAGATTTGATAATACACTGCTTTGCCCAGGGAACAGGAAAAGAAGCACTCATCAGACATTGCTCCTGGTAGAAGAATAGTTACAAAATTTATAGAGACCGTGATCTCTAGCAATCAAATTTCTTATACATGTATCTTTGACCCTGCAATTACCACTTCTAGGAATTAATGCCACAAGTAAACTCATGCACATATGCATGAAGTGAAAAAATCAGGGTGCATTACAGCACACAAGGCATGCTAACATTTGAGTGAAAAATGGGCAGGGATGGATACAGACACCACCAGGAAGCAAAAGCTCATTTTCATGTTTCTTATCAAAAGAAGTCTGAAAATAATCCATTGTTAAAATTATTTGACCATTTCAAGCCAATGTTTTCTAACAGGTGAGCACTTACAGGTCTGGCAATGATTTTCTGTGGGTCCCCAGCATCGGCCAGTACAGGACTTGTGGCAACGTCCACCTGTAGAAGAGAAAAAATCACATGCAGCTTATAATCTTTCACTCTTCGACTGTGAGCATCTCTCCAAGGAAATGGTCTTGCTCCTTTATGAGGATATTTATGTCATACTTGAGTTGAAACATAGCTCATAAAATGCCTGCCTAAGTGACAAAACCTGAATGTCAAATACATGGGAAGTGAAATACAATCTCTTCATATTCAAAATCCTCTCATCATTTTATAAAAAAGGAAATAAATGAATTTGTACATTTTACCAGCTAGTAATAAGTAAATATTTACATTAAAGAAGTTTTACTTTGATTACTGAACAGTTTTATGCTTACGACCTATTGTATTTGATATAATTTCTACAGTTCGTAGCTTACTGATACCAATAGTTACTAAGGATCAATCAATAGTTAAATCTGTGAAAACAAGAATGTTCTTATAAACACATAACAAACCATCAGAATAAAATATTGTATATATAATTTAAATGATCTTTAATTGCAGGAAGTCATGAAGAGTCCTTGACCATCAGATGAACCTTGACCTGGACCTGGGCGACGGGAGGACCCTCACCTCTCCCCTGTCCTTGGAATGTACATCCTGACTATTTCCAAACTAGCAGCTGTTTCAAGGGTGTTACCTTGAGAGAATAAGGCGTTGTTGAAACCATCTGGACTGAATACATGACTGAACCCAGTGAAGGCCTCTATACAAACTTTGAAGATTCTAGTGGGGTAGGCGGTGGGAGTCTACTCATCTTGTGGCCATCTAAGACAAGCTTCATGCGTCAGTTCCCTTGCTTATTAAACCTGCCACCTACCAATCTAGAGCTGCCTGCCTCTTTCATCCGTCTCTCTATACGGCCAATGTGCAAACCAATATCTTTATAAAAAAATTTCAAGCAATAAGATAGCTAAAATCTTTTAGAAAGTGTAATTTCCATTATTTCATATCACCCTCTAAAATTATTATTGTTACTACTTTCATTTTCAAATACCAGCCTTTATCTGCTGCAGTGGTGTTTTCCTCTTAAAGACTATGCTACCATGGCTATTTGCCTCAGAAAATACAGTTGTCCCACAGAGAAACTCCCATAAGGTCTCAACAAAAGAACATTAGCTAAAGAAATTATGCATAATGATTTTCTTTGAAGCTTGTTTCTGAATTTTATAGGCTCACTCTACATTTTTGTGGGCACAGGGATATGGAAGGGGCTTATGTTTAGAAAGAAAAGTAGACATTAAAACTATTAACGATGAAAGCTTTGCTATAGAATCCTTACTAAACCTTCTCTGTTAATTTTATAATATGAATTGCAAATGCGTGTATGCCTAGGTAAGACATTTATTATAATATGTTGCAAAAATTAGGGAATAGGGCTCTATTAAATGTTTTCATCTTTTCTTGACACACAGTTTTTAACTCTTCAACTTGAAAGTTCTTCCACCTGGGCAGTGTCTCTCTTTCTCTCTCTTTCTCTCTCTCCTCTCTCCTTATGAGACTGACTGAGTAAATGTATTAAGTTACATGTTTTCACAGTTAAGAAACAAGTTCAGCAGATATACTCTCTCAGGCTGAACCTCAGACCATCCTACTGGTCTACCCTTCTGCTGGTGACCAGTACTGTTTTCAAGTTAATATAACACTCAGGCTCAGCTCCAGTCACCTTCTTAAAAGTGTCAGGATCCTTGCCATAACAGAGTTTATTTAAAGCAATTCTGTTTGTGAAGCGCTGCTGCTGACATCAACAGCCTATAATATCCTGTCACTCGGCCATCTGTTTATTTAGATCTAAACACATTATAACTACATAATCAAGCTCATTCTAGCTGACAAGAAAGGGACTCCATCTGGCCTGAACAATATAACTTTAATCAGTGATAACGATAATTATTATTAAAAACCTACTGGAGTTCTTTTGTACAAAGCTAATAAATCTAAATTGATTTATACCAGCGGAAATTAGAAAGTACTGTGAAATAAAATGGGAAGCAGTAAAAACTTTTTTTTTTTTTGAGTGCAAACTTTTTTATGTGAAAGCAGCTAATGTTAATGTGCTTTGTTAGATGTGTTAAAATCCTTTAAATCGACCCATTAAGTGGTCTGTTAACTGAAACTACCTGAAACAGAGGATGAACTCCCATTTACACTATGACTTGACTAATTGCGTTTGGGGCTAATAAAATATATAGCTTTATTCGTTGTGTCCAGAGTACGACCTGTAGCTGGAAAAAAGCTTAGTAATATTAGACATTTCAATACTTTCAGTGTTCCCTTTTTATTGGATTACATGTTTTACCTTCTTACATTTGTAGTCCCCATTTGCTACCCCAAAACCTCCTACTCCCAGATCCAAGGAGTAAAGGACTATGACTCTAATTTTTTAAAAAGTATGTTTTTATTGATTTCAGAGAAAGGACGGGAGAAGGGGAGAGAGAAATACCAATGATGAAAGGGAATCATTGATTCTGGATCAAGCCCCCAGTGCGCCCCCTACTGGAAGTCAAGCCTGCAGCCCAG
This sequence comes from Miniopterus schreibersii, assembly GCF_964146895.1. Lineage (NCBI taxonomy): Eukaryota > Metazoa > Chordata > Mammalia > Chiroptera > Miniopteridae > Miniopterus > Miniopterus schreibersii. Next base: position 16,385,295 of record NC_138108.1, on the reverse strand, counting down.
GCATGTGCCCTGGTCCAGAATGGAACCGTGACCTCCTGGCTCACTGGGAGACACTCAACCACTGAGCCACACTGGCCGGGCAATACATTTTGCTTTTAGTTTATGGTTCTTGACAAAGTCTCATGGTGATGTCCAGCCAACTGGGAACAGTGATATAGTGCCCACCCCCTCCCCACATACACACAAAGTTTAAATAATTTAACCTTGACTGCCTACATGTAATTATAAGATTTTGTTTGGTGGTTTTCATTCACACGTAAACAGAAATGCCTATTATTGCTATAAAAGGAAGCCAACAATTGCTTCTCTTCTGCAATTTTACTCTGTCTTATTTGTATTCCCCCCCACCCCTTTTTGGAAATCCAAAGGAAGGGTCACATCTCAGAATCCACGTCCCCACACATGCTTCTGCTTCTGTAAGTGGTTGCTCATCCGGCCCTGTCCCTCCCCTTATCTCCAGAGCATTGACTTTAGAATCTGCCCAGGCATTCTGCTCAGCATCCGTCCCCCAAATGGTGCGATACATGGCACTTGTGCTAATACTATTTTCACTCACTTTTTGCAATTAAGTAAATGTCAAAATATTTTATGAGAATCTCCAACTGGATATATTTTTGAATTAATGTATTTGCCACAGTTTCATGCCTGCAACATTGGTTTGATTCTAATATACAACTGGGTAGTATAGTTTGATGGGCTATTACATTTACTATGTTTTAAATTCTGTTTTTAGTTCCAAATATTTCTGCTACACAAAAGTGTCAAAAAAAGAGAGGGTAGATAAAAGGTTTCCTTAGTAATTATCTATGTAAAATTGGGGGGGGGGGGAATCCACAAACTCTTTTCTTACCTTCCTTCCATCCATCTATCCATAATTATCCATTGAGTACCTTCCAGGGCTGTGTACTGAGAACTATGTTCAGTATAGAAGTTAGGCTGAAACAGACATGGTTACTACACTAATAAGAGTTTAGAATTAACTCAGCATTATTTTGAAGGGAACAATTTTGACTATTCTGTATCCAATACTCACTCTCTATGGGTTTAAGGAAAGAAAACCAGTAAATCTGAATGTTTAACAGTCCCTTAGCTCAGGAAAGAGTAGGATGAAACCAGGTTGAGCTGGGACATCTCCAGTGTATTGACTGGTGGCTCAAAGTCTGCTACATTCCTTATATAATGATTTATCTACGTGACATCTACAATGAAGTCAGCTCAGGGCATTTCAGTGGAGAGGATAAGTGTGGCCTCTGGAGGGTCCCTTTTGTGTCTCCTAACAAAAAGAGGGGCACTTCAACTACGGCTCAGTATCTTATGGAGAACTTTCTGCCCTCTGTTATCAGATACGCAGTACCTCAGGAGGCCTGATATCATGAGAGAAAGAGGCCCCATATGTCACTAATTTTTATTGTCAATCAGTTTTATATCTCTAGTAGTACATTTTTAAAATGAGGACAGCAAAAACGGGATTAGTCAGAAACCTGCCTCTGTAAATGGGAGAAATGATTTAGGGCACTAACCCTTTGCCAGCACTATCCAAATCTGCTAAGTCCAAATCTGATTCTTTTCTATTGTTTATTGCAGTAATTCTTTTAAAACTGTGTGAGAAAATACGCCACTTACAAATAAGAATCTGACACGTCCAACTCAGCTGAGTGATAGCAAAATTACTTAAATTAATATTCCCGCCTCCCGTCATTCTGGCTCAACTGAAGAGGTAAAATGTAAAATAAAAATTGTAAACAAATATTTTTATCACTTAACCAACCATTGAAATCTTTTACAATAAGTGCTGTTCATGGCATATCAGCATTTTTCTAATTCACAGGCAATCACCTCTGCTTTGACAAAGCATTATTCATCTTAGGAGTGAGCAATGGGACCAACTTCATCTTTTATGCTTGTCCAGCAGATGTTGCTAAAAATGTAGCTTCTGCATTCTTTTTTTAGGGACTAGAGTCCCTGAGCCACTTTGATATTTATAAGAGGCAGAAATCCATGCTGGAAGTTTTGCTTGTTTGTGGAACTGACAGCAGAGGCGGGATTTAATTGTACCTCTGGACTGCTTTCTGCAAGCGACGTGCCAGGGCAGTCGAAGGCTTACAGAACATGAAGTCACTGGCGACCACAAAAGATTATAGCCTCAAACTGCCTCTAGCTAAAGACAACACAGTTACAGCTCCGGGTTCTCCTCTCAGTCCTTTTAAACTATGGCAGTCTTGACCTCTTAAAATTACTTTTACTGGGGAATGAGTGAGATAATAATATCTTTCTTATGAGCATACAATTCAAAAGAGGGGAGCAGAACATTTATTGAAAGCCTACACTAAACCAGTCCCTGTCTTGGCCAAAGGATAAAACGATGCGAAGTCAGGGCCCTGTCTTCCAGGAGCCGTTAAGACGTAAGGGATAGGCAGTAAAATAGCAAATAATGACGAGAATCATCAATATTTGCTATAGGTATGCATAAAATGGGGAGGAAGGATTTGAAAAAGGCTCTGCAGAGGGCTGGACATTTCTGCCGGGCTGGACTGTCTCGTCTGTCCGGTGGAGAAAGGGGAGGGAAGGAGCGTTCCAGCCAGATGATTAACCTCAGCGATGAGAGAGGCGCGGACGAGCACAGCTCTCTGGAGCCGCCGTGGAGAGTTTAGGATCCCTTGGGCAGTGTGCATGGAAATGGCAGCTTCACTGTGAGCTTACAAAGTATCTTGGAAGTCTCCTAAACAGGTTGGAGTTCACTCTGCAGAATCATTATGGAGTCGGCCAAGGTTTTTGAGCACTGAAATGATAGGATTTGACCCTCAGGGTATAAAGAGGGATTCTGTTATGTTTCCCAAAAGTTCCTGTGGACTCTTGAGTAGTTTGTTCAATGGTCTGGGGTGAGGTACACAAACCCATATTTTGAAAAAGCAATACCAGGGTGTCTGGTGAAAATGGTTTCATGATGACAAAGCACGCAGAGTATAAGAAATACCAGTTGGACATATAATTCCAAACTCTGTTAACATCATGGCCATATCTTAAGACGATAGAGTAGTACCCCCCCTTTATCCACAGATTCACCTTTTGTGGTTTCAGATACTCACAGTCAACCATGGTCCAATAATATTAAATGGAAAATTACAGAAAAAAGTTAATAAGTTTTAAATTGCATGCAAGTCTGAGTAGCATAATAAAATTAACACCTTGCACTGTCCTGTTCCTCTCCACCTAAGATGTGAATTATCCTCTCGTCCAGCATGTCCACACTGTATACACTACCTGCCTATTAGTCACTTGGTAACCATCTCAGTTATCAAGCCAACTGTCACACTATTGCAATGCTTATGTTCAAGTAACCCTGATAGTAACATCTAATGCCACATCACAATGCCTGTGTCATTCGCCTCACTTCATCTCATTCTGTAGGTTCTGAATCATCTCACAGCATCAAAAGGAGGGTGAGGATGGTACCCTCAGATAGTTGAGAGGCACCACATTCATGTAAATTTGATTACAATATATGGTTATAATAATTCTATTTTATTATTAGTTGTTAATCTCTTACAGTAAGAGATTTAGATTTAGAAGTTAAACTTTATTGTAGGTATGTATGCATAGATTGGAACATAGTTCATACAGGGTCTGGTACTATTCTGCGTTTCAGGCATCCACTCAGGGTCTGGGAACACATCCACCTGGGATAAGGCAGGACTACTGTACTTCAAGTATTAGATCTAATCAGATGCTTGGTAAGCAAATTTGCAGAATTAAGCAGTATAAAAATTATGCAGTCTCTCATTTCCCAGTGTTTCCTCTTTGACGTGTGGATATATTTCCAGTGGGTTGCATTTTCCCCCCAGCAGTCCTAAAACATACATAGCTTTTTCAAATTTAAATTATTATAAACTACCTGTATTATAATGAAGTTAAACTATATTCCAAGAAATAACATATTAGTAGGGTTTAAAGACATTAGTGTAATATGGAATTGCTCTTTTTTTTTTCAACAGATGTTAGTATTTCCCTTGTTTTTGTCTGACAGTTCCCATTGTCATGCCCGTACTTTTGTTATGTAAATTGACTCTACATTTTCTCCCATTCTCAATTCAATCTTCTTATCTCGCCTATGATTTGAAAGTTAATTTTTGAATGGAAACTAACCTTTATACATTTTGTTATTCAGAAAAAGATGGGCAGGTATTTTCACTAACTAGAAAGACAAAGTTAAAAAAAACAAACTACTTATAATGGAATTTTCATCTAGCAATAAATTAAATCAAGAGTTAGTATTTTGAAATGCTTTAAGTAATCCCTGGATTGAAAAAGAAATAGGTAATGTCAATCTCATCAAGCTTGGTTTTTCTACAAGCACCATTATGTTATTCAGTCAAACAATGTAGAGACAAAGGATTTAGAATAGCATATATACTTATGGAATCAGCAGTAATTCTGAACAAAAGTGTGAAATGTATCACGTTTAGTCTGCAACATGTCTACCCACCTTTTCTCAGGGGCTCAACTCCCTATAGCCAATTTATGACGGCCAGAGGAGTGAGCATCTCTCCCAGTACCACCACAGAGGGGATTACTGACAGACAGCTAATGGACTGACCAGTTAATCAGGCACACAGAATTCTGCAAGATTTGAAAGTCTGAGCCTATTTAGCAAATTTTCATTTTTTCCTGAGTCCTTCTGTAAACATAAATCAAGCTAGAGGAGAAATGATACAACTAGAAGGCTGGACCAGATGGAGTGGGAAATCCTGAGAGTGCCATTTTTCAAAACCTCTTAAAAATCATACAGAGGGGCAACCAGCTACTATTATTTGGCCCATTTTATAGGTAAATAACAGATATCCTTAAAGTGGAACCAGAGGCTTGTTCCTTTATATCATATCAGCTCTTTTTTTAAAAAATATTTATTGATTTCAGAGAGAGGAAGGGAGAGGGAGAGAGAGAGAGAAAAACCTCAATGGTGAGAAAAATCATTGATCGGCTGCCTCCTGCACGCCTCCTACTGGGGACTGAGCCCGCCACCCAGGCATGTGCCCTGACAGGGAATCAAACCCTGACCTCCAGGTTCATGGGTCGATGCTCAACCACTGAGCCACACTGGTTGGGCCATAGCAGCTCTTTTTTACAAAGCATATTTACTTGTTAACATTTTTTTTGCTAATTTTGTTGTTTCTAAGTGGCATTTACTTTAATTCTATTACTTGCTTATTAAGGTTCAGCAGTAAATGAGGCTAAAATACATGTCTCTTCAATAGAAATAATTTTAGCAAATTGGCATTTATAATCACTGTATGAAATTATAGCCCTAGTTTAGGGAAAATAAAATATTTGAAAATACTAGTCAGTATGTAAGCAATTTATAATATTGTCATTTATTGGTCTAAATATTCATGAAAGTGCTGGTAAAATGCAGAAAATACAGGCTTTGCAATCATTTTAATCTGTATTCAGTTTCCACTATTTATAATTGGTGGGAGCTTGGTCAAGGAACTTTAACCTAAGAGCTGACTTTCCTCATTAGTAAAATATTGATGATGATGATGCTTCCTGTATATGTTAGAAGTAGTTAAGTGGAGTAACATAGGTAAAGGGCCTGGCATGTAATAAGCCTCAATCAATGCTAAATTCCTTCTCCCTCCCTCACAACATTGTGTATAAAAATACTAGAGAACAACAAAGAGAGACAGAGAGTCAGAGACAGTGGTGTGGCAGACAAATCAAGTAACCTGGAGACAGAAATAGTTATGCAAACAGTTGAAATAATCAGTAGGTACCGCAGTCCAGCAATAGGAAAGGGGGAGGGTGTGACACCTTAGGAACTTTGGCAGGCTTGGCAGACAGGGACAAGTGGGTGTCAGAGGTCTCTGTATGCCTTGGCAAAGTCTGAGATGCCAGAGTCTCAGCAGGGATGTTACTAATAACCCAAGCACAGTGACATCCCACGCTACTGCTGGGATATCGCACTTTTATACTCCAGGCTAGTGTACATGGGAGGAGGGGAAGGGTGCAGATACTATTTCAAGGTATGTGTCAGAAATGCAGAGGATCCAATGGGTGGAGCAATTCCTTGGACTACTGCAGAGGATCAGACATCACTGATGCTGGGTCTCTCAAGCTCCATGACCTCATCTGCGAGACTGCCAATCAGAGGGGCAAATGGGTCCCTGAAGGACCGCAACCATCCACATGTCCAGTTAGTGAGTGGTGTCACATTCAGGAAGCATGGTTCAATAGCCAAAATGCAACCAAAATAACTTTACTAAAATTAAAATCCAAAAATTTGACTCCTCTCAAAGAGCATTAAATGGGATCCAAAGCATTGCATTGCCCAAGGCCACAGTTCTAAATCTTGACTCACACATCTCTCCCTCTCTGAAGTCTCTCATTCACACAACCCCACCCCCAAGTTCTCTCTTTCTCATTTCTCATTTCCCATCATAAATCTTTCACCCTCCTGTCCCCCCCATTGAATTATTATTATGTCATTCGTCAATTAGCCATCCTCCCTAAATACTTTTTCCATCCAGCTCTATGGTCAAATAATTATCTGCTAATATTTTATGTATCCTGAGTGTGCAATGCAAGTCTAGGAAGGCGTGTGTGTGTGTGTGTGTGTGTGTGTATGTGTAGGTGCGAGAGAGAGACAGCTGGGTCTAGTGGGAGAAAGATCAGGCTGGCAGACACAGAACATCTGAGCAGGTGGGAAAGGAAAACCCTGACTATTCCCACATTTGTCATTTTTATCCTGTCAGAGCGGATAATGCTTGAGAAGCAGTGTACTGGTCTGTTTCACCATGAGCATAAAGAAGTTCCCATCATCTGTGTGTGGCATGGTCTTCATGAGCAGTCTCTGTTTTCATCTCTCTTCCATTCGACAGCACCAAGAATAGATCTATCTTCTCTATGAATTATTAAGAAATGGGTATTATCATGGGGAAACTGAAATGGATGAAATTATGACAAGCTCCTTAAGGAAAGGAACCATTTTTTCTCCAAACACAGTAGTCTTTCCAGGTTGAATAACCCAACATTTCCTTCACGAAGAGGCCAGTATCTTCACGCTATAGTGCCAACCCAGCTCCTTCCACCGTGAGTAAATAATGAAGGGTCTTATCATGTCTGTGGCCTGGGACTTTATAATTATAGCTGGGACCATTAATCTTGCAGTCTCTCTCTCTCTCTTTTTTATTATTGTATCTGAGATTGAGACTGAGTTTTTGTTATAGATTGCTGGCCTGTAGCAGTCAGTTGGGGAGAAGAGACATCACTGAGACAGATAACAAAGAAAAATGGGTAACAAATTGAAAAAGATTAGGTAGCTCCATGCACTATATGAAACAAACTCTTCTGGGGTATAGCAGCCAGGAGTCTCAACTCGTGTTCCTACAATTCTTTCATCTGCCAAAGGGACTTAGCTATATAGGTAGATATATATTCGCCCCCTCCGAGTCCTCACACTTAAAGTAAGAACAACCACATTAAAGAACAGGCACATTTCTAAAATGCCACTGTAAGCCTAAGGAATGAAATGTGATTTTAAAATTGATGGAGGTTATAAGAAAGTGACCCAAACAGCATTACAGTTAGTAATGAGCCTAAAATGTCTTGGTGCAAAATGTCTTCATTAATTTGCCTTTGAAGTTCATACACAAAAACTAAAATTCAAGAATAATGGATTTATAATTTATTTTTAAAATGGGATTCCATCAACAGGCATTTCAATGGAGTTTCTTGATGTACTACTAGACAGATCTGAAAACTGAGTTATTTACCAAAAAAAAAAAAAAAAAAGATAAATTACTTGCAAACCACCACATACACACCTATTGTATTCCATCGCAATATGATTTAAGCCTAAATATTAGCCCTATTACCTATCATTCTACCCCAGGAGGCTGTTTTCTAAAAAAATAAAAATAAAAATATTGCTATTTTAACCATCTGAAATGCAAGTCCTCCCGAGAGAACCGAAGTCCCTGTGAGCTAGCATGATAGAGATTTAGCCGCGGCTGAGATATAATGCCATTTTATCACGTAGCAGGCACTGTTCTAGGTGATTTATTTCCTGTGACAACCTTAGGAGAAAAGCACACCTGCAGATGAGAAAGCTGAGGCCAGGGAAGCCGAATAATTTGTCCAAGATCACACTGTAAGTGAGGGGCCTGAGGTCGTCCTGACATCAGAGCCTGGAAATGTGGGCTCCGGATTCCACGCTCCTTTTGTTTTTCCCGTACTCTTGGTCAGTGTATAACCAAGTATCTAATTTATGTTAACGGACATAAGAATACAGCAGTCCCCGGGGGCAAGGAGGGCAGAGCACAGGATGGAAACCACTGGGAACGGAAACTTGGTGTCGCGATCGGCCTGGCGCCCACAGGACAAGGGCAGACATGGAGGAAGCTCGATGGTTCCAGGGGTTCAAGAAACCATTAGGCGAGAAAGTTGCAAGAGACCAACCACCCAGACACTTAGTCAGAGTCCCTGAGGCAATGGCGTGCCTGGAGTCAAAAAGGTGAATTTTGGTCACTCTGGCCAAGATCTTTGGTTTGCATGGGGGGGAAAAGCAGCATTGAGCAGGTAACTTCAAAGCGCAGGGTGGGGGGTACTATATGCGGATGTCAAGAGCATCAAAAACCTGTTCTTCCCCACCCAGCTTCCCACCCCACAGACCGGAGGCGTATTTGCTTGTAAATTGCGTTGGGGCGCTAAGAGAAGGCCGACGACAACCCCAGCGGCAGGATAACCTTACCAGGGAAGAGGCGTCTTCACAGGAGGTGCTGATCTGCTAGAAACGCTAGAAATGGCAACAACTAACATTTATTGACACTCACTAAGTGGCAGGCGGTGTTTTAAGCCAATTCAGCCTAATGTGAGGAAAATGAAGAATAAAGGGGCTCCGTAATTAAGTCAGAAATTCCTGGGGTCAAGGTTCAAATTCATGTAGAACCCCAGAGGTTGAGTTTAGTCACTAGGCTACTCCTCGAGTCAAAGTTGTAGAAGAAAGGTGCCAAAAAGATGAAGATTCAGAGGGGGGCCTAGAACAGGGTCCTGTAAAGGTTTTAGTGGAGAGGAGGAGAGGGAGAGGGACAGAGGTGCAAGCTTACTCCCTTTATGGTTATCCACTTAAGTAGTTTTAAAGGAGCAGGTATGACACTCTTCCCCTAAATTAATTTACTCTTGAGGGAACAATGTTTGGGTTTTTCCCCTCCTCAGATAAAATGTCTGGGTCCAATGTATGGATTAACGGAAATCATTTATCATTTCATGAGAATGTTACAAAACTGCGCAATCTTTTCTTACCTTCCTCTACGAATTCAAACCACACAGGTATCTTGCAATTATGCAAGGGCCCTGAGGCATTTGTTTATTCCACTAAACACACACAGCAAATCTTTTCAATAAAATGTTTGATATTTTCAATTATACAACATAATAAAATTTAGAAATGAGATAGAATTTTAAAAACCAATATTCTATTGCTTTTAAAAACTTTTATAGTTTTATCATGTCATTTTCCTGTAAAACAAATTTTTGTAGTCTGGAAAATACACTTTGGCATACGGTAATTAGCAAGAGCTAACTATTAACAAAGAAGTAACTATGGCCTGTAGCTAACTAGTTCAATTCTGTATTCTACTTCTTAAGTGCAGAGTTTGAATTGATTCTATAGAAAATATTTTTGAAAGAAACTACCTAGATCGAAATCTTTGTTTAATAAAGCGTGAGGAAGTAGGGAATGAAAGTGGCTGATCAAGACACCTAATTTTGAGATGACTTTTCCTTTGCACATTTTTAAATCAGGCTTTTTCTTTTTTTCTTTTGTATATTTCTCTTACTTATACTTAAAGGAGAACTTTAAGTGAAATGTCACTGCATAATTTCCATCCCATTTTTTCTTCCCTGCTTAGAAAGAGCACCTACAATTGCCAAAAGAATCACCTCTAAATAGAACATAATTTGTTCTTGCCAGGCAGCAGAGAATTAAATAAAAAGTTGCATACGGCTGCTTGCAACAATCTAGGCTTGCGAGATTGTTAAGTGGGTTAGCAGCTTGATCTCCCCACTCGTTTCCCCCAGTTCCCTGGAGAGACGCCAGCCCCCCGCCCCAGGCCTCCCGTGCAACCAGCAATCTCTCGGCTTCTGCTCCAGACTTTGAAATAAAAGTGACTTAGTGAGGGGACACCAAGACGGGAGGGATGACACACATACGATGCCACCTTGGTAAACGTTATGAGAAGAGGGGCTTAATTACACCATTTTCAGTGACTTGTAATAAACATGCTCCTTTTACTTCAAAGCTTTCTCTAAGTGATGAGAAATTAGAGAGGGAAAGGAAAATAGTTAAGTTCTTTAAAGTCTACTGAATGGTGCAACTGAGTTCCACGAAACCACTTCTGTCAGTAAACGGGAATAAACGTGTGAACGGTCATGAAACGTATGAATGATGGTTGCAAAACAGGACACAGGCCCAGACGGAATCACTCTGAACCCACTGCAGAGTAAACAGATCAGAGAGAAGCAGAAGGCGGGTAATGCTGAACGGATCCAGCATAATTTTCATTCAACTTTACACAGTTGCTTTAAACACCAAATATACGCGTAGGGTTTTATGTCTTAAAAACTCAACTATGAAATTCGTTTTGAATCTCATCGTTTCAGGCACTTGTTATTTGAGTCAATATAAATTTTATTTGGTTCAGATGAGTATCTTTTTAAAAATTTAAGTCAGTTCTTATGAGCTAGCATTTCAACGCCTATCCTTAATTCCTCCAGGCTTAGAATTGCAAATTCTCCTATAGGAGGATGACTTAAAACTTTATATAGGGCTACATTTTTAAATTATAAAAAAAGGAATTAAAAATGTAGCAGAGCACTAGATGTGTCTTACTAATAATCCTTGATTTATATTTTAAAAAGAAACATTGTGAAAAATACATATAACGAAATTGACCGTCTCAACCATTTTTAAACGTACAGCTCAGTGGTATTAAATACAGTCCCACTCTGTGCAACATATATGCCCATGAGTCTTGTCATCTTATAAATATGAAATAATATGCTAATCAAACAATTCCCATCGTTCCTTCCCCCAGCCCCTCGCAAGCACCAGCATATTTTCTGCCTTTAGGATGTGGACTGTTCTAAGTCTCGCATACAAGGGAAATCAGACAGTATTTGTCTTTTTTATAACTGGGTTGCCTCACTTAGCGTAATGCCCTCAAAGTTCATCCATGTTGTAGCTTATGTCAGAATTTGCTTTTTTTAAGGCAAAATAATATCCCATTGCATGTAAATACCATATTTCACTTATTCATTCATCCATCCATAAACGTTGGAACGATTACCTTGATTAGACTTTTCTTGGTTGTCATAAAATTTAAACAGTGTGTGTACTTCTTATTACTTTTTATCCCCAAATGAGATAAATGTCACCCAGTTCCAAAAATCTCCAAATTCAAAAACTCAAGAAATGTTAGGAGCTACTGATTATTCTGACTGCGTGGCCTTTATTCATGCTGTCGGTACAGCGTACAAGCCTTTTCCATAATACCAGTGACTTTTAGTTAACTAATGATTTTTTTTTTTTCAGTGAAGATTCCCATAGTGAAAACTTGTTAAAATTTACTTTAACGTAAGTTTCTGAGAGACAATAAAATCTGAAGGCTGCCCCCTACTGGATAATTTGAACCCCAGAGATCTGCTATTTCGTAACATTTTCATCTTTTCAACCATTCACTGGAAGACAGCAAGTCCTTATTACCAAACATCCCAAGTTTTCAAGGCTCTCAGCTACCCCAAATGGGGCTCTTAAAACCTACCTTACAGAATCAGAAATAGGGTTCTTTAAATGCACGTGATACACCAGGCCCAGAAAGTCACAGGCCCTTAAAGCACTGTTATTGTTAGTGCTGAAATTAGTAACAGAAGTTTCACATAACAGAGAGCTATATATTCTCTAAGAGAGGACTCATGTATTCAGTATTTGGCTCATTTGCAGCTACTGTCAGATTTTGTAGAATTTTGCAAGCTGGTTGTTAAATACAGCCATTGAAAAATATTAAAGTATATAAATCCCCAATTAAATTTTGTTGAAACAAAGCTAATATATACTTAAAATTCATAATTTCCCGATTCATTTACTATATTTTACTATTAGCTGTACAACTGAGTTTGTTTACATCTTTTGAGTCTGTATGGTGGAAATAGTACCTAAAGGCATGCAAACTACGCATCTCTTCCAAAATCCACATTCATTGCTAAAAAGGGACAAAGTTAGGCATGTTTACACCAAGGAAATAAGCAGGCTTTACAAATGAAGGTGTTTCCCCCTATTTTTGTAGAGTGGCTGTTACACATTTACCAGCACACTGCTGACATGTAGTATAATTTAAGGCTGAAGAAACAGTGCTTTGGGAAATGCACTATTAAAACTTTTCTAAGGAGGTCACAATATATGCTGTGCCTGCAATGGCTTTTCCTTATGAAACAAATTGATGTTTCCACTAATTCAGAAACAGAAGATGAAGTGAGCCTTCACCTGGAGAAGAAGTAAGGAGCCCAGGGAAATTACAGGAGTTGGTACCCAAGGTTTGGAAACAGTCAGAGGGATGTCCCCACCTGCAACACATGAGCAGGAACACAGATGTCCAGTATGGGCCTCTCTGTCCCCCCTTCCTATAACATCCTTATGTTAATAAGAAGTCTCATTTGTATTTTGAAGGAATCGGGGTACAGTGGGTCTTAAATCAGTTGAGGGTATGCCCAAAAGAGCTGAGGTTACTGGAGTCATTGTCAGCAGAGGCTGGGTTGCAGTAACTATAGCCAAAGAGGAGAGACTAAGAAACTTCTGCAGATTTTAGGTGATTTATATGCAAAAGGGAAATGGAAACTAACAATATCAAATTGTTGAGACCAATATGTGCATATATAACTATGTGTATACACATTTATATAATATGTTTATATATGTATTTATTACATACAAATGAATTTTATGAAAATCTCTTCTTATGAATCTAGTCTCACAGGCCCTCTCAGATATGGGTCAGGCTCCAGTTCTTACTCTCATGAAGAATATTAAAAAGACAGCTGTGCAGCCTAGCCAGTTTGCTCAGTGGTCAGAGCTTCGGCCCGCTGGCTGCAGGGTCCCGGGTTCAATTCTGGTCAGGGAGCATGTGGGAGGCAACCAATCAAGGTGTCCTCTCTCACATCGATGTTGCTCTCTCTCTCTTCCTCTCTCTCCCTCCCTCTCCTCCACTCTCTGAAAAGCAACGGAAAAATATCCTCTAGTGAGGATTAAAAAAAAGGCAAAAAAAGCCCCAGCAGAGCTGTCACTTTATCTTATTTTTTGAAATACATCCCCAGATACTGTTAGTTCTATTTGCTAATATTTACATAGAATAATTGCAACTAAAGTTTTAAGTGTTCTTTAGTTCTTTTGTTTTTGTTTTATTATTGAGGTCCATAAAGAATCTATTTCTCTTTTGTAGGTCTTTTCTAAATGCTATCTTTTGAGTTCATAAGGATTCATTTATTCTTTTTTACATACTTTTTTATTTCCTTAATTTAAGCTTTTATTTAAAAATATTTTAAAAAGAGTTTTCTACCATGGGAGAAGCATTTTTCAAGGCATTCCTGAAATAAAGAGAAAATTAGAAAATTAAAAAAAAAAAAAGGTATGGGTTTGACTATGTTTGCATTTATGTAAAACTGGATATCTGCATATATAATACACATAAACTAAAGCTGTACCGAAATGCATTGTGGGTATGTTTTCCTGCTACTTTTAAAAAAACTCTTCTACAAAAGTTCAAACTTAGAAGAGTGCTTTTATTTTATGTATATATTGATATTGAATAAGTGACAATGTTGATATATAAAAAAATCAGGTTTAATTCTACTCCATTTTGAGACAATTATTTTCTAGTTCAAGAAAGTTATGTATATGAGGCTCAACTTGCAATATTAGTAAGGAGCCAGCGATTATTAAGATATATGAGTCATTAAATGAAAAATATAGTTTTAAGTTTTACTAATAGATTTAACTCAGGCAGAACATCTGGTTTAAACAAATAATTACTCCTGGAATTATGTTTGTGAACATAATGCTCTTTTATGGATTTGCCAATTCCCCCCCACTGTCACTTCTATCATTAGCCCGTTTTTGGTTTTAGGAAGCATTTGAGAATTAGTGGTGCATCTGGTGTAAGCTAAATAAAAGAATGTAGGATCTAGAGCATCTGGGGTTTGGTCCTTTCAGTGTCTCGGTGAGACCAAGTTTCATAATTCCTCCATTTTTAAGGCTGAATAATGTCCCATTGTTTGTATATACCCCCGTTTTAATCCAGTCATTCACTAATGAACATTTGGGGAGCTTCTACCTCTTGTGAACAAAGCTACTGTGATTATAGGTGTGTAAATATTTCTTTGAGGCCACACTTTCCATTTTTTTTTTTTTTTTTTTTTAATATACAACAAGAAGTAGGATTGCTGGATGATATGGCAGTTTTATTTTTAAGTTTTGAGGAACCACCATACCATTTTCCATAGCAACTGCACTATTTTGCAATTTCAGCAAAACTGCACAAGTGTGTCAATTCTCCACATCTTCACCAAAACTTACTATTTTCTATTATTTTGATAATCATCATTCTTATGGGTGTGAGCTGATTTTTCATGGTTTTTATTTGCATTTCTCTATGAATTAGTTATGTTGACTATCTTTTTATACGCTCATTGTTATTTGTATATCATCTTTGGAGAAATGTCTATTCAAGTCCTTTGCCAGTTCCTACATCAGGTTTATTTTTCTGTTGTTGAGTTGTACGGGTTCTTTACATATTCCTGATATTGACCCCTTATCAGGTATATGATTTATAAATATTTTCTCTCATTTTGTAAGTTGCCTTTTCACTCTTTGGTTGTTTCCCTTGATGCACATAAGTTTTAAGTTGTATATAAACCCATTTTCTGATTTTTGCTCTAGTTGCCTACGCTTTTGTTGTCATATCCAAGAATTATTGCCAAATCCAATGTCATGAAGCTCTTCCTCTATGTTTTCTTCTAGGAGTTTTATAGTTTGGGATCTTATATTTAGATCTTTAATCAATTTTGAATTAATTGTTTTATATATTGTAAGATAACAGTCTAACATTAATCTTGTGGATATCTAGTTTTCCCAACACTATTTGTTAAAGAAACTGTCCTTTAAAAATAATACTTATGCCTAACACTGCTTCAAAACTCCATTACATACAAATTCTACTATTAGAATTTTTAATTTAATGTACAGCCAAAGAAGCTATTACTGCATCATATATTTACCTTTTAAGTATGATGATACATGTATTTTAATAGAATTTATTTTTCTTGTAATCCTTTGTAATACATATCATACATTTATTAATTTTATGCATTTAAAATATAACATCTTTATTTTTCTGCCTATTTAGTCATTTAAAAATGTTATAAGAAGGGGACTCTGGGTTTCACTATACTGCCACAAGGGTCTGTGGCCTCAAAAAATATTAAGAATTCAGAGATTTTTTTCAGTAACCGGCAACAGATGAAGCCTTGAACTACAGCAATGAAAATAGGAACTATGTAAAATCAAGAAATAAGCAAATTCATCATGATTTAATGATTAAATAAATTCCAAGACTGAGGAAAAGGTGAAGTCAATGATAACTGCCCAATTTTAAACTGGGGTGACTGAGTGGTTGGTGGTGTGTAGCTCTGGGAATCATCAGGGTAGAAGAAGCTGCATTTAAAACCATGGGAGTGCCTGTGATCACCCATGGGGAGAATTAAAGGAAGAAACTGACTGAGGATAAGCCATAGGTAATCAATATTCAAAGACCAGCCAATTCATTATCATCTACTACAGAGACACGCAGTATATAAAATGAGTCAGCAAACAGAACCAGCATGGAAAGAATTAAACTTCGATGAGCAAGTGGTAGTTAATTTGTAAAGGACCATTCATTATGACTCCACTTTGCATTTGTAATTTTTGTGCTTGCAATTATTTGCAGGCAAAAAGAAATGCAGCTCTGGTTGTCTAATTATAGGCGCAACCATCCAAATTTGCCCTGAAAAGAACAGCACAAAGAGATGCCATCTGGGAAAGTGCAGCCAACCCCTCAGACCTCTTTTCCTCCAGCTTCCTGGGAGGCTGGTGGACACCCTTCCTTTTACCCTCTGCCCCGGGCTCTCTTCTTGCCGGATCTTGTTCATGCATTCGGGCCAGTCCTTCTAACAAGCTGACAGTCAGTGGGCCTTTCCTCTTATCAACCCATTAGGCATTTTCTATACGCAATGTACCATAGTCTGAGCAGACTGAAAATGAAAGCCATTTCTGAAACATAGCATTTGCCTTGTTGGTGTGAACAAATTCAATCTTTTATTCACATGTAATTTTACGAGGTAGGCAACTTGAACACTGTAAAGATGAAATCACATACAAATTTCTGCTCAAAGGCGACAAGAAAATTATGTTACTATACTTTTTAAAAGAAAAGTTTCAGCCATTTATTGAAAACACAGCTGTCAGTTTGAATCAAATGTATTCGTATTTCCCCATTAAATTCTTAGGGCCATGATGAAACTTAATAATTGTCCCTTGGAGTTTGATTTCCTATAAAGCGTCATAACACGATCAGTACAATTTCAGATAATTGTTGAACTGTGTGATGATAGTTATGATTTCAGGTGGGAAATATAAAATAATAGATGAGAAATATAAAACCCAGGTTAGCACTTGATAAAGTTTCTGTTCTCATACAAACATCAGTAGTAATAAATGTGGGGACAACGTAGCCTGCTTTATGAAAATGACACTCATTCCTGGCATAAAAAGTTTTAAAGGTTTTAATGATAGTTCAAATATCACAGGCTTATCATTTAATTATATTAAAACACTTTGAATCTGATAAATCCTCTGTGGTGGAAATAATACATTTTTAGGATGGGAAATTGGGTTGTTTATTTGGCTGACTAGAACCAGAAAATGACATATTTCTCCTATATAAAATCTATATTTCTACACTCTACTTATCGTGTTTTGGGTTGTCATGAAGGTTTTAGGGGCAAATGAAGGCTTAGGAATTAATTCTAAAAGGTTCAAAAGTTTGTTCGTTTTAATTATAATAAATAGGAAGGCACATTGTTGTTCCACTGCCTTAATCTCAGTGGTGTATGGGTCACAAAGAGTTAACCAGTAGTTAGGCACCAGCCTTAAGTTTATGGACAATGGGGCACACGCTTAGACACTGAAAATATGGTAACATAATTTAGAGTTATCGAAAGGGGTCATGTTAAGAAAATGAGAACTCTGTAAAGGGGAAGTATCAATCCAAAAAGAGAGTTAATTAGAAATAAAAGATTGTTCTGTCATAAAAAACTGAAGATTTCAATGGATATGATTGAAATTCAAAGTATTATTAATGGCGTGATAAACAAAAGCTGCTCATTTTCACAAGAGGTAGAAGAACATTCTCAGACATTCGAAAGGACAATGCTACTCACATCCTGAGCTACCATTGGTCGACACCAGGGTCAAGTTGGAAGGCCAAGGGTTCCGAACAATGTCTTGCCAATGAATTGTGTCTGCGTAACACAGAAATTTGTTCTGGTCTACATAGACGCCGCCATTTAGGATTTCTGTATTAAAACAAAGAAACAGATTTGTCGTCAAACTTTCTGTTGATGAAAAGGTAGTCAATCGAAATGGTTTACACTTAAAATGTTTTCAGTGTTAAATTAGAGTTATTTTGTTAATAGTCAGGATATTTTTTTAAATATGTGTTACTGAGTCACATAAATTAAATGGCAGAAATTGAAGAGATAAAAAATACAAAGAAAAACAACCACTCATAACCCAAATGTTCAGAGAGAAAACGGTCTTAACATTTTGGCATAGACACTATCAGTCTCTTTTCTTCTAAAATCAGGGTAATATTGCCCATACTATTTCATAACCTGCAAATTGTAATAGTAAATGGTGAATAGTTAGTGGCAATTAAATAAACTCCTATACATTATTTCTAGTGAGAATATACCAGAGTATAAACTAAATAGGACTTATTTAACCAATCTCCTCTTGTTGATTATTAACTTATTTATCTCAGATTAGTTCTTTAAAATAAGTTTCCATAAATGATATTATAAGATCATACAGTATGAGTATTTTTAAGGCTTTTGGTCCAAGTTATCAAATTTCCCTTAAGAAAAATTGTTTCAGTCAATGTGACATTGACTAGAATCCGTAGGTAAATAATTAGCCCCAAACAGAAGCTAAAATTAATGACTGCTTCAATCACAAAAATGTTCTTTGTCTTGAATGGAATCAATAGAATTGCCAATTATTCTCTGAGAACAACACAATGTGAGAGAGAATAAAAACGCTATGTTCACTGAACAATGGCACGGCTGTGGGATAAAATGCACTAGTGCCAACTTTTACTTGTTTATTTCACAACACTTGCCTTGATCAGGTAACTTGTCTCCCTGAACAATGGTTGATCATATACCTGGATTCTCTTTTGGTCAGCTTTAAGTTAGCCAGAAAAAAAATGTAAATATTTCTTCTGAAAATACTATTGTTATTATCTGAAGAAATTAGTTAGAAATATACATAGCACCTTCCCGCTCAATATCTACCACATTTTCTCCTCTTGTTTAATAAAAAAAACAACTTAAGATAAGCCATACACCAGTCTATAAAGCATTCAGTTACAAGTACCCCAAACCCAATTAATAGTAGATAGGGGGTGGTTTTTCTCCTGTAATAATCAGAGACCTGTAGACAGCAGTTGCAGATATTAGTTGAGCTGCTCCGCAGGCCCCACTGCCTGCCTGAGAGCTGGCTCTGCTCTCTCCAGGCACGAGACCGGCGTTAGTCTGGAGTCAGGGCCTGTGAAGAAAGGGGAGCAACACGCCTCCTCCTCGGAAGGCTCCGGCCACCTATCCTGGAAGAGATGCTCTCCTCGGGAATTAAGTCTGCACTTCACTGGCCAGTGCAATATCCACAGCCATTGTTAGTGCAAAAGAGGCCGAGGAAGCAAGTATTTAGGTGGACGCGTTGCTACACGAACAAAACCCAAACAAGCATGAGTGTTAGGGAGGAGGGGGAGGACCATGGATATTGGGGAGGCAAGCGACTCTGTCTCCCGTGGTGGCCTTGAGAGGACCCTGCACAGTATCTCAAGAGAAATTTTTATGAGTCAGCTAAAACCAACAGGGGAGATAAAAGATGAAGCGGACAGGTGACACCATAAAAGGGGTATTTGTGAAAGTGAGACCAGGGGGCCCATCTAAATTGCCTCTGTGCTGCATGTGTAAAATCCTCCAGATTTAGTTTGACATTGCACAGCTTTCCACATTTAAAATCACTCATAGTTCCATCATCAATCCTTTCACCGACTATCAGCTCCATTTTCTCAAGTGAGAAAAAATAAAGAAACAATAAGGAATTAGATAATCTTTCTCCTTCTAAAACTCAGTTCATTATTTTTCATAACCTACCCACACAACCTTCATCAAAGCAGAAGGGAGATGTAAGATGTAAGAACGATTGTGAAAATGAATGTCTACGTTAATGTTTGGCATTAAGTTTCTATCTAAGAAATGTGACGATCTCATACTAATAGCTTTCTCATGAGACATTAGGTGATGCACTTCTATAGGAGTAATTCTTCATTAGGCAACAAAGAAAGGAGATTTTGACTGCTTTCCAAGAAATAAAGGTTATTTTTCAGTCTACATTTGGAAAGTTCTACTTTAAAAAAAAAAAAAAGTGAAGAGAAAAGGTAATAGCTCACAGATTGTAGAAGAGCCTGTATTTTTCAGGAGTCACATTTTAATGCAAATAGTTTATACAGAAGGAACACAGTATCCATCTCTAACTTCCTATCTAGAAATATTCAAATAGAATCAGATTATATTATATTGAATAATAATCTCATCATATCCCTTCCTTCAACAATATTAATCTGCTACCAATGTTTACATTTGTTTCTTAGAAATATTCTGTTCAAGAGCTTGATTTGTACTTTGAAAGGATTTAGAAAGGAGGCAGTAATAATTCAAGTATAATCTTACAGGCTAAAATTTCAAATTAAGACTGCAATCATGATAAGTACGGATACTTCTGTCATCCTAATTCAAAACCCAGCAACTGCTAGCAATTCTGATCAGGAGGATTTATAAATTTTTTGTATTTAATAATGTATAGTTTATTTGTGTGTGTGTGTGTGTGTTTACCTTAAAAAAGGTCTTTTTCCTTTATGTTTGGCTTAGAACCTATTCTTTACTGAATGTCAAACCCCACAATCAGAAAATGCGGATTTGATTGACATCTATAGGAGAGTTTTAATATATCTTACATTTTCTTTTGATCAATTTGATTACCTAACATGTCAAGATATAATGTTAAAATTGCATGTATTCATTTGTATAGTTCACATTGACTTTTAAGACTTTATATGATTTTTAAATATTAATTTATTATGTTTTTTGGGGAAGTATTTAAATTTATTTCTAGAATAAGATAATTCTAGTGAAATGTATTAACCTATAAGAAAGTTCTTAAGACACCAATTACTTAATGGAAAAAATGGATAATTAATGTTTCTGCCTTGGTTGACTGTAGAGACATGATCACACTTTTTTATTAGAAAGGGGGACAAATATTAGAAAAAGAGAACAGCTTGATATTTATCTAAAAAGATACCAAAAACAAAATGTCTGGCTTTACTTTAGATCTGTCTTTGCTAACACAAGAACAGCAGAGCTTTCCATAAATATTATTAAGATTTATTGGAGGTACCATGTCTGTTACACCAAGAGTTTCCCTCCCACTGCCATGAAATACAATTATAAATAATTAAAATTTAAAACCATGACAGAAAGGACAATTTCTAATTCCAAGCAGAATAAGCAAATGAGGTGCAAATTTAATTGATGTTCAAACAAAGATGCATACAGTCTGGAAGAGTGAAAAGACAAAAAAAATTGAATAAGTAAATAAACTCAAGGTAATCTCATTCCACTGTATTTCACTTCCACTGTAGACAATATATTGGAGTAAATTAAGAGGGACACAATCAGATTCTGGGCCACTGGAACAATTGGTAGAAAAAAGCTACTATGAATTTTCTTATATTATATAAAAGTATTTCCAGTAATTTCAGAAGACAGTACTGTTTCTTCTTAAAAAAATGTCATGGCTAAATATAGTAAAGTATATTAAATGTGACATTCTATGAAAAAAGTATTTCATTACAGAAAAAGTCCAGTAAACAAATATGTTTGTGTCTCAAACATTTCCTACCAGATTAATGCAAGTCAAGTAAAAATATTATGAATCATTTTGTATTTAAAGTAAATTGTAAACCACACTATTCTTTAATATGTTGAATTTAATATATGTATAGCACACAATTTGTAACTGAAAGATTAAACTCCATGAAGGCAGGGGGTATTTTTCAGTCCTACATTTATAGCATCAAACCTAGAGCAATGGATATTTTTTAAATTGAGCTGAAAAATAAAAGTACCATGGAATTTGCCACCAACATTAACTTCTATTGTTGTTCCTAATTTTAAATTATGTTCTGATGAAATTAGATCAAGATTAAAAGTATCTTTTTCCATAGACACTCAATAGCTCATCTTATCTGGTTCTACATTTTATAAACTTTGTTTCATTCAAAAGTGTGTCTAACATGTAAGCCACAAGCTAGATACACAACTATTTGTCTCATTAAAGAAAACCTAATATCTCGAGTTTAGGAAAAATCAAAAGTATCTACCTAATTTTGAGGTTAGAGCTTTTATAAGATAAAAAAGAAATAACAGTTACATAAAATGCTTTTAATTGATAATGTACAGAATTATTGCAGGCAGTGTGTTTAATATTTACAGTACACATTTAGATGTGTTCATTGGTATCCCTAACCTATTTTGTGAACCAAGTTCAATTATTTATCAAGTGAATCATGATTTTGCCCTACCCCAGACATACCAAACTCCCCCATACCTGTGCAAATTATCTAGCATATGCTACCCAGAAGTCTAAAATCATATTTTTATACTGAACCATAAATCTACTTCATATCATTCCTTATTTTTTAAAAGGTCTAAAGTGTCAAAATGGCATTTTAAAGAGCGTATAAAGTACTAGTGACTTAGCTTCCAATCCCAAAAGTTGTCATTTTGACCAGTTCCTCCCTTGTTTCCCATTTGCATAAGCCTAATGAAGAAATAAATGTTTGTGTTATTTAAAGAAGTTCTTGTGTGCTCTTCATTTCTTTCCAAATGCTAGTTATTATAGTGAATTTGGGGATGAGTGACCATTAAGAGAATCATGGACATTTTGCAAATATATTCTCTCAAAAGGAAATGTGACAAAACACTGAATCGTGGCTTTTTCTCCTGCCCTGTATGAAATAGCCTAATTGTGATGTAGCATCCCTGCTGAAAATACAGATTAATATGACCTTTTTACTAGGCTTCAGAAGTTGACAAAATTGCTTTGACCCCATGCACAACTGGCAACCATTTCATAAAGAAGATTGAATGTCTTCCTCTCTTTATAGATTAAAGATTATAATGTTAAATGCAGTCAGCCATATTCCACTTCAGTCTATATGACTGGTACCAATAGTAAATATTTTACTTCTACTCACAAAGCTACCACCCACAATCCTATAAGAAAGACCTAAGAAGCAAGGATGGGATACTTAACCTCAGTCCTTGACGGGATAGCTACATGTCTTTTTTTGCATGGGTGTAACTACAGGTCAACCTCAGAATTACAATGACGATAAAAATGAAGATTAGAAATATTGCACTTGTCTAATTACAGTGGGAATGTTTTAACTGTGCATGTATCAGAGTTGCATTGCCTATCCAAGCCGAAGGTCAAGAAGAGAAAAGTGGCAAAGCCCATCTTCAAGATGAAGCTGCAAAAGCAGTTACTAGATTTTCTCAGACATAAAGCAATGCATCTTTCTCACTGTCATCACCTTAATCCACACAAGTCTGTTGGCAGGTAGTGATACAAAAGTAATATAGCTCACATCATCGACCTGTGATACTTAATACATCATCTCTGGAATGGACTTGGTCCAGAGATTCCTGTGTCTTCCCCAAACCCAGACCTTTCAGCTGGGAGCACGATGAATAGTTGCTACCCCACTGGGTCAGCCCTCAAGGTTCGTTATTAATAAGCTGAGACTCTAAAGGCTAATGAGAACCGGGTGCTTGAGGAGACAATGGCTCATTCATCATCAATCAAGCTTTGAAGTTTTTATACAGATGATTTAAGGAGAGTTGAAGTGTGCAAAATTGAAATGTCACATTTGTATTGGGAGTGGGGAGAGGGTGATAATGTAAATGAGTGATGTAACCTTCTATATTTCAGCTCGGTGATCAGAGTCAAAAGCTCATGGATGCAGACACCAAATGTTAGGAAATAACAGTAGACAGTTTTTTATCAGAGCAAGGCAATTTCTAGAGAAATTTTTAGATTCATTGGATAAAAATCAGCTTAAGATAGAAAATAATAGCAAAACTATCTTGGTTTCAACTCAGTGGACCTCAGTAATGTTCTCCATAATGCTACAAAGCATTAATATATACTTTAGGGTCCACTACAATTCTTAGCTTTCATTATGTTTCAACTTGAGTCCCAGCTCCTCTGTGAAGTCTACTGCAACCATCTACTTTTTAGAGGTTAACTGACTCGAACTCATACAACACAGAATATCTGAGCCACTCATCTAACAGAGCAAATGTTACCTCACATTCTTTATTTTTTTGTGCACTTGTCTTGTCTCCCCTATAATATTCTAAGTCTCTAGAGGATAAGAACCATGACATACATCTTTTTTGTGGCCCTTGTGCCAAAGAAAGTATGAGACGCATAATAGAAATTAAATGTTTTGAGTGATTATTATGATACTAAGATCTTTAGAACCTGATTGACATTTGTAAAGAAGTTGTTACTGGCTTAATTAATAGCATAATGTTAGTGCTTCCTCTTCAAACACTAGATAACGTTTACACTATAAATAATATAAAACATTGATTAAAACTAGTGTGATCTTAATGTATTAATTATTTCTATTAGGGAAGTAGTAATCCACTTAAATCATTGCTATTCTCTGGAAAACTTTAAAAATAAATTTTGTCTTGTAACTGTCTTTATAAATACAGCATTTTCTTCTCAAATTGTTCACTAACTTCATTTATAATTTTATATGTGTGTCAACATGCGTAATATTTTTCCTCTAATAACTTCTAAGCTTGTACTCCCCCTGTATTTCCTTATTCCTGGTAAAATCAGAATAACATGCTGAAAAAGTCAATTATAGTTGACTCTTGAACACAGGTTTGAACTGTGTGGGTCAACTCATACAAGTTTTTTTCAATAAATACCATAAATATATTTTCTCTTATGATTATCTTAATATTTTCCTTCTCTATCTTACCTTATTATAAAAATACAGTATAGAATACATAAACATACAAAAGATGTGTTAATTGACTTTATTTTATCAGTAAGGCTTTAAGTCGATAGTAGGCTATTCATATTTAAATTTGGGGTGAGTCAAAAGTGATACACAAATTTTTGACTGTGATGAGGTATCATCACCACTAACCCTCATGTTGTTCAAGGGTATACTGTGGAATCAAAACTTGAGATTTATCATTAATTCCTTCGCCTCTATATTTAATCAGTCATAATACCCTAAATAAAATTCCTCATAATGCTTATTTTAATTTATCCCATTATTTTTACATCCACCATTATGCCTTAATTCAGGTTCTATTATATCATATCAGATTCAACTTTTTGCCTTTAACTTACCCTCTCCATAAATCCATCTTGCACGTTAACATTATAATATATTGTATATTAAAGTTAGATAGATATATAAATAGATCTTCTGCCAGGAGGGCTTTGAGAGGGAAGGCAATAATACTAAACCTAGTTAACTGTGTAAAACTGAGTTCAAAATCTAGTTTTCTACTTGCTAGATGTGTGACTTCGTATACCTTTATGGTTCACCTCTATGACAATATTGTACTCATAGTATTTGTCATACAATTGTTGATTATATTACATTTTATACTTACTAATTACTCAAGTAGTGGTTTACTAATTGGTATAAACAAGAGTAATGTTTTTGCTATGTATTCATTTAATTTAGTATTAGTATTAGATTAGATTGCCATTTAAAAGATAGATTTTTATTCTTCTTTCATAAAATAGGTTGGCTAGGTGATCCCAAGCTATTACGGAAAATCCACAGTCATCAGGGGCCCAGATTCCATTTCATCTTGTTGCTCCACCATCTTTAATACAAGAGAAGTTTCCATCTGGTCATATTGGTTCAGAAGATAGAGGAAAGCAGGAAGAACAGAGGAGGAATGCATGCTGTCTCTTAATTAAGGTCCCTGAAAATAGCCAAAGACATTTATACTTATATCTCATTGGTCTGAATTCAGTAAAGGAGCCACAGTGAGGCAAAGAGAAGGTAGGGAATCATAGCCTTTGGCTTGGGTGGCCATATGGCTAGCTAAAGTTATATCTATTTAAAATGGATAGTGGTAATGGATATTGGGAGACAAGCTGTCACACCAACTCTAAAATCTCCTTGCATCTTCCAGATATTTATAAAACATAAATCTTATGACTTAAACAAATGCAATTTTTTGCCAACTTTTTCATTAAGTATAATATACATCCATAGATGTGACTATATCATATACAATGTAGTTTTACAAACTCAACACACTTATGTAACCAGCACCCCGATCAAGAAATAGAATGTTCCATTACCACAAAGGCCTTCATCACAGTTTCTTTATCACTCCCTCCCTATCAGAACCTGCATCCTGACTTGGAACAAGGTCACTTTTATCTATTTTCATAGTTTGCAAATAGTGCTGCTACAAACAACCTTGCATATGCTTTCGGTGACTGTACATACATAGAAGCGGAATTTCTGGGCCTTAGTGCAGTTTTCCACAGAGCTTTTACCAATTTATATTCCCATTAGTAGTGTATGAAAAACATACTTGCTTCTTAGTGTTGTTAACCTCTGTTTTTTTCCCTGTTTGATTGTAGCCATTATGGTTGGTATGAAGTCCTATCATTTTATTTTACACTTCTCCAATGATAAATAAACTTGAGCCTCTTAAATACTGTCTTTGAAGTACAATTTTTAAGGTTAAGAGGTTTACGTCTGTTTACTTGAAGAAGAGTCTCCCTATGGGAGAAACACAGAGTACTGTGGAAAACCTAATCCCTATTTCAGGGTATTATTAAACAACTTAATAAGTTAATGTAGCAAGTGTTACCCTCCTAACTTTTTAACTTTTTTGTGGGGCACTAACTCAGAGTTTTCAAAATGACAGTTTGGAATGTTAAAATATCTTTAAACTATATCAACAATTATGAAAATGAAGAGTGAAGTATGAATTCTGGAAGATAGATGGAACATGCACATTAAGTAAATATGTCTTTAATAAGAGAAATGAACACAATCAAAGGTATATTAAGAGAAAAGAATGAGACATTCAATATCTTCTTGCTATTAAGACAGGATACTCCTTTACATAATCATCAAATATTTTTATTCCCCTATCCACCAGAAAGCCCTCATTACAGACAACAATCCTCTTAAATAACCGCTCCAAGTTTCCAGAAAATGTAATTACTTCAGTAGAACAAATCAGGAGAGTATAATGTTTTCATTACCAATAAGGGGGATGTCATATTATACCCAGAAATGATTTGTCCCTTTAATTTACAGGCTTTGCCACAATAAGCCTGGGATATACTGCAAGGTCACTTTCAGATATCACACCTATGATATTAGTTTGTAGAGTTTTAATAACTCTTCTCACAGTGTCATTGCTTTACTATTTCTCCCTTAGAGTAGTTCCAAAAAATATGATTTCTCTTGATGACATCAATAATAAGTAACATCGCTCTGTATTTTTGCTGCTGGCAAGCTTAGACTTGCAAATAAAAGACAAAGCAAGAGGAAGAAGAATGATTTAATCTTATAAGATGATTATAATACAATTTCAAACAGCAAACATTTTTAAAGTTTTGCTTGTATATTAAATTTATATAAATGAAATCATACAGCATATATTCTCTTTTCTTGCCTTTTTTTTACTCCAAATGATGTTTTTGCAATGTATTTATGCTGTTGCCTGCATTAGTAATTTGTTCACTTTTATTGTGTAAAATTCCATTCTATGAGTGTGACACAATTAGTTTATCAATTAGTTCATATTTTAAGCACATCTTTGTTATGTGTGATTTCAGAAAAGGGAAGTTTCATTTCTACCCAGGTGACATGTAAACCTTCACCTATTTAAAATCCACACGTGACTTCAGTGGTGGGAGTGTGATATCCTGTAGGGATATTTCAGCACCATGCATTCCATTATATTGCCAGAGGCTTATGCCACCTCCCTGACAACAAATAGGGATCATAATGCCAAGGATGTATCTGATAAGGGGCTAATTTCCAAAGTGTACAAAGAACTCATACTACTCAGGAAGAGGAAGACAAACAATCCAATTAAGAAATGGGCAAAGGACCTAAATAGACACTTCTCCAAAGAGGACATACAGATGGCCAAGAGACATATGAGAAAATGCCCAACATCACTAATCATTGGAGAGATGCAAATTAAAACTACAATGAGGTGTCACTTCACGCCTGTCAGAATGGCTCCATCAACAAATCAACAAATGACATGCGCTGGCGAGGGTGTGGAGAAAGGGGAACCCTAGTACACTGCTGGTGGGAATGCAGACTGGTGCAGCCACTATGGAAAACAGTATGGAGGTTCCTCAAAAAATTAAAAATGGAGCTGCCTTTTGACCCAGTGATCCCACTTCTAGGAATATATACTAAGAATCCTGAAACACTAATCAGAAAGAATATATGCACCCCTATGTTCGTAGCAGTGCAGTTTACAATAGCTAAGATCTGGAAACAGCCCGAGTGCCCTTCAGTAGATGAGTGGACAAAAAAGCTGTGGGACAGTCACACCATGGAATACTACACAGCTGTAAAGAGGAAGGATCTTGTACCATTTGGGACAGTATGGATGGACCTGGAGAATATTATGCTAAGTGAAATAAGCCAGGCAGAGAAAGACAAACATCACATGATCTCACTTATATCTGGAATCTAAAGAACTTAAACTGATGAACAGAAATGATTCAACGACATGGAAGCATGGATCAGACTGACAAATGTCCGAGGAATGTAGGAGGGGGGGTGGGAGGGTGGGGGAGAGAGTAACCAAAGAACTTATATGCATATGTGCACAACTCAAGGTCAGGGACAATGGTGTGTAGAGGGACTGGGGGTGGAGGTGCGACGGGGTGGAATGGGGCATTGGGAGAAAAAGGAACACCTGTAATATTTTGAACAAAAATTAAAAAGAATAAAAAATAAATAAAATAAAATAAATAAAATAATAATATAATAAAATAAAATAAATAAAATAAAATGTAATATAAAATAAAATAAAATAATAAAATAAAATAATAAAATAAAATAAAATAATGAAGCCGAAGTATAGAATCCATGGCCTTCTAGACTCCATCCTTCATGTAACTGTAGGAACTTTTGCCCTATTCTTTACTCTCCCGTGAATTATGTAACTGCCTTGCTGTCCCTTTCCATTCTCTGTCAGTAGGTAGAGGAGCTGATAAGACTTGACCAATAATATCCCATCTCAATATGGTTATGGATGTCAAGACTGGATAATTATTGAGGAATTACCAGATTTAGTTATTTAATAAACCAGATGTGCTAGTCAAAGACCATAACTGGCCCATAGATGTGCTTTTCATAGACACTGTAGAAAAATTGAAATATTTACCAATAAATTATGGATTTCTGGCCCCTGTGAACAAAACTGACCTCTGGTGACCCTGGGTTCACATTGTCTCTTGGTAACACTCCTCCAGATCTGGGCAGTCACTGCTCTTTTCAGTTGCAACATGTGCTCTCCAGTTTGCCAGAGTCCCTCTCTCTCTATTCCTTAAACCTCCCTTATCTTACCCATTAAGACCAAGCTCCAGGAGACATTAGAAGTTAAAATAGGAATTTGTTTTTGTCAATCAGAGCATTTAAAAGAGGGGGTGCTGTAGAATTCATTATAATACTGACTTTAATAATAACTTACTATGCACTATATAGATATAATTATAGAAAGTTTTATGATTTTTGTTTTTATGTCATTTAAGCCTATTTCCTTTCTTAGAATGCAGTCCTTTTTTTAAAAAAAAAAAATCCATTAAATGAGTAATGATGTACTTTGGAATGACTTCCTGACTACCTCTGAAAAGAAATGTAGGTTTGGATAAAAAATTTACCTTGATACATTGTCCTGTTATCTATATGCATGTGCCACCTGTCAGCCAAATAGATCCAAGACTGCTTATTAACAAAGCTGAGCAAGTAAATGGGTGAAAGGTATCAATAAATAAACATCTACACTTCATTACTTTAGGGCGCCTACATTGTGTGGAAGGAAGTTCCTTGAAAATGTGCCAACTTTTTGTCAACTTTCCCATCACATCTTATTATCCTAGCTGTAATTAGAAATCTTGTGAAATTAAGAACCATTAAATTCAATGAGTTTTCAGCATCAGAAATCTGCCCAGAGGCACCCAACAGGTGGGTCTGCCTGAAACTGGGTCCTGCGACTTCTCCCCCCTCTCCTCCGACTCTGGCCCAAGGGAGCGTCTTTCCACTGGGCTGCGAATGGCACCTGCCCGCAGCAGGGGCGCCCCAGGCCTTAGAGCGGGAGCCAGGCCGCAGCTCCTCCAGCCGCCACCCAGGTTACAACTCTAGAGGCTCCGGGCAAAATGAAACATTAAATGATCACCAAGAAGCAATATTAAAAATTGCGTTTTTAATTTCAAAAATGTATTTTAAGGTATAAGTTATCATTCCTTTACTCTGATCTCCCCATGTTCTCTGGAAATAATTTTGTTTAGCATCTAGTTTGGGACAATACTTGCCCAAATTTGCCATCTAATTGCTCTGAGCTCTGAAGTAAAATGAGAATAGCGGACCAGGGCTACTTAGAAAAATGTTAAGAACAGTTTTCAAAATATTATAGCTTTTTAGAAAATACCGTTTTTTGGGTTTTTGTGTGTTGTTTTTTGTTTTTTAGCTATAAAGAAAGATGTGTATGTAGCAATGGTGAAAGTAAGACTGAGGGCCCTAGTGGTACTCCTGCTAACACTCCCAATTGTTTTCTAGAATT
Source organism: Miniopterus schreibersii (assembly GCF_964146895.1). Classification (NCBI taxonomy): domain Eukaryota; kingdom Metazoa; phylum Chordata; class Mammalia; order Chiroptera; family Miniopteridae; genus Miniopterus; species Miniopterus schreibersii. The sequence continues at coordinate 16,354,977 of NC_138108.1, read as the reverse complement.
TTATGCTAATCTGGTCCTCCCTCTCTCCTCCCCCTCTCCCCCCCTTCTCTCCCTCCCCCTCCCCTTCTTTCCCTACCCCTTCCCCTCTGCCTCCTCCTCTGCCTTCTTCTTAATAGATATTATCACTGGAGCTTAATTTTTTATGTAAATTCTTTCAAATATGACATAGCTATATACACACGTGTCCTCCAAAAGTAAATTAGACATAGAATATAAATGCACACAGATAATCTATGCAATCTTCTCTTTAGTAAGGTCATATTAAATTACCTAGTTTAAATATTTTTTTTGAATTTACAATTAAATGTTTAGTTTCATAAAATTTCTAAAAATTATCTTTCCTAATTCTACTTGATATGCGAGAAAATTTAAGGACTTTATACTTTAAAAGATAATAAAGTCTGATCATATCCTTTTGTTAGAAGTAGAATAAAAATTCTTCTACATATATTATATACGTATCTGTTTTCTTGGTACATTTATGAAGTTAATATCAATAAAATAAATGAATGAAGTATCCTCACCTCCCATATAAAATCACCTCTCTCATTTACCACTGTTTTAAATTAAAGTTATCTGACAGACATGTCTAATGATGAATATATTGGATTATATCAAACAAAGATAGGAGTATAATTTTAAAGATTGATGCCCCAAGAAGATATTTCAGTCTTCTAATAATATTGAGTGGTATGTAATTCAATTCAGTAAGTTTACCTGCAGAGAAGATATTCTCATAAAGCTATATTTAACCATCTGTTTTAATTTTGAATTCCATTTCCTTCTATCATATGAGCTTTACCTCATTTGACTTTAAAATGATTAGAATATTAAGCTTCGTATTAGAATCAGCTTTCATTAATTTGATTTCACCAATTTGAATGCTTTGATCTTCTCCTCTCTTTGTATTAATTGCTCAACAAAAATTAACAGGAAAAAACATTGTAAGGAGAATGCAGATTTGGTCAGAATAACCACATGCATTGTGCATCCAACTACCCATCTTCATGTTTTTAAAAAAACAATTGCAAAGCACATAGAGGCAGATTCTACTTAGGCTGTGATCTGGGATAAGTTAATTAAAAATCAGTTTACCCCACTCATTCAAAAGAACTTTCAAGGATTAAGCACAGAGTTCTGACAGTACTTGAATATAATAAAATTGTAGGTTTTTTCCTTTTTTCTTTTAGTCTTCTTACTTAATTGAAGGGTTTTTTTGTAAGCAGGCTGAATTTTCGAAGTTTTATTATGTTTCCTTTTCCTCTGTGTCGACTTTCTTTCGACAGAGGCAATAGGAATGCACCTCCAGTGATGAGGCTGGGATAGAGTCCAGGCATCTAACAGAGCCAAGATTTTTGTTTCAATGCATAGCTTTTCATGTGGAAAAGATACCTTAAAAGCATAATTTTACCTTTCAACTCAATAAAATATTTTTGAAAAGTACTTCAGGGAAATTATGTGAATTCTTAATTATACTTAGAGTACGTAAGATAAAGTTGTGCCTTAGTTCTGCTTAAAATGTCCTTTAAACTTCTCAGTCTTTCCTTCTCTTATGAAAGCAGCATAGAATTAAAAAGTTGAAAAGCAGAATTCCAGCTCAGCAGTTAGAATGAGCTGGGATCATAGTCCTCTAGAACTCTTACCAGTTATTTACCTCTCTAAACTTCTTTTCTCAACTGTAAAATAAGACTAGTAATGCTTACCTCATGGGACTTCAGTAAGGATTAAGAGAAATACTGCATTATGAATATGTTCAAATAACGGTAGCATTGACCAAGAGGTATTAGCGTGAGCCAGTCAACAATGGCTTTTGGAGCTTGATAAGCAGGCATTTCACTCCTAGCTTGATCCCTATGTATGTGTGAGGCATTTTTGGCACCTTGCTTAATTATTTTGTGTCGCATTTGTTATGCCTTTGGCATACAGGAATTCCACCCAAACAAGGAACATTCTGAATTTAAGGATCTTAAGTAATTTTATGGGCATCCAGAAACCATAATATACTCTGAAAAGGGCACCTGAAACTTGTATATGTATGTTGAAAACATTTTTTTAAATGAGCAAACATAAACCCACACATTCTAACTTGACCTAATAATCCTGCCCCAGGTTCAGTTCTCTCAAAAGTGTTTTTATGAGAAGGAACAGAGAAAATCTTTAAGCAAGATAGGTGAAATCCACTTGCCAGAGAACTTTTCTTCTCTTTCCCTTAATAATAATAACAGCACATTAGCTGAACATCTGCTGTATGGCAGACACTGTGGTGAGCATTAACATATGTCAAACTTGTTCTCCTTACCATTGCCCTGGGAGTGAGGTATTGATAGTATCTGTATCCCATTTTATAGATAAAGAAACTGAGACTTGGACAAAATAACTAATGTGACTGCCCCACAGGTAACCTATGGTGGAGTCATGGTTGCCCAGTCTGACCCCATAGCCTGTGACATTATTTACATTCCAACAGTTTCCCCTTCTTGAACGCTGGCATCATGAGTTGACTAAACCCTCTAACATTGGAAGACATTATGGCTTTTGGGTCATTTCTTCATGTCTAGCCTCAAAGAGCAGCCAGATAGCCCAGCAAATTTTTAAATCTTCGTTATTAACCCTGGGAAAGTGGTATCACTCTAAGGTAGAAGTTTACTTTTATATTGGAGACATGATAGCATAGGTTACGGAGCTATAACATTGCATAGCAGCACATATTCTGACATCAAATCTCACAATATAAAAATAATTTTTAAAATGGGGGAAATGAGAGTGCTAGAGCCATAGGCTGTAATGATTCATTAAAAATAATGTAATTAGTTAGTGTAGACATTTGAATGACTTTTTTCCCTCAAATGTTTTAAATGTATAGCTTTAACTTTTAAAATCTCTGAGTAATTATAGTATTTGATTACATCTTGTCTTGAAAAGTAACAACCTTTTTTCCCCTTACGTAAACCAACAGTGTTATTATAGGGATGCTTGTTCCACATCTAATTATTATTACCCATTTTATTGATTTAGCAAAAAAAAAACCAACAAAATAAATTTAAACAAAATTGTGGAGCAATCCCACCTTCCTGCTCAACCCTGAGCTACACAGTTGTGTTTAACAGTGCTCTGTGTGTCCTAATCAATCCATCCTGCTGCAGTCAAAACACTAGGTCTTTGAAATGAAGAGGAGAGGTGGGCTTACTTATTCCCATCCTTTGAATTTCACCTAACATCTTTGAAGCACGGTGGTAGAGGTAGAGGGGGGTAAAGATCCGCTGGACATTTCCAGTGGTACTGTGACCTGTGGAGCTATGCACCAACCTGACCTGGACAGAGGGAAATGTAACAGCTCCGAATGCTGTCACAGAATGTAGTTACAGAGGAGACAAGAAATGGTTTCGAGGGTTAACTCATCCAATACCCAGGATTACTCAGTGTGAGAAAAACAGTCAGTTACAGAATTTATGATGTGGTTCTCAGGAACATTTTATCTTATAAAATACAGATAACCCCAATTTTTTCTTAACCAACTTTAGAAATGCATTTAATATTATTTTAGCTCAATATATCTATCTCTAAAATAGATGTGCTATGCACCAGACTTAACTTATGAGGATTTCCTATGACTCTCAGAAGTTTTCAATTGGTCTTCTTTCCTCCCAAAGACACATAATTTAACCAATGTGCACATATTTTTAAAAATACTTTGGATAGAGTATTCTGCACTACATTAATGATCTATTTTGAAATAGCTACCATTTTTTGAACACCTAGAATGTACCCACTTCTTGTAAACATAATTGTATTTCTCAGTGTAACCCAACAAAGTAAATATTATTCCTATTTTATAGATAATTATATAGATAGTTCATGTTTTGTCTGACAAATGATTTTTTAAAAATTACACTAATATAAATACTGTATACTGCTTTTCAACTTTTAATCAAAGGGACATGGTATCTGTTATAGTTAAAGAATGAAACTGCCAAGGTTAGTAACATATTCTGTTCAACAAATAATGTCTAAAACTGAAAAAACAATAAATAATCATATTCAAGACATATCTTGATAACCAAACAGCTTAATAAGCTAGAGTGTAAGAAAAACAGGAGGTTGCTGATTTTAACTATGTGAATGTATTATCATTATTATTATTATTATTTTAATAAATAGAGAAAAAAACAAGCTGAAACCATTCAGTACTGGCCATGTATATTGGAGATGGATCTCAGAGGCCAGGGTAATACGCTGTCAAGTGTCTTGAGTTGCAATGCTGTGTTGCTTTGAAACCTATGAAGCACTGAGTCTTGAAAGGTAAAAATAAAAAGTTAAAAATCCAACAGGGATCAGTTTTACGGCACATTCCATGCTTACACCATAATTTGTTACAGAAAATATTCAATGTTCTTTCTATTTCCTATATTCCTTTCCTTCAGAGAAAGTCTGTGTGCTCCCCTATGTTATCGCACATATCTTTGCATTCAGTGAATGTCTTCAAGAACATCAAGAAACGGAGATCCAAGATGACAGCAGGCCGAGTAGGAGTTACACTGACACTCTCCTGGGGCCAATCTGGATTTACAACTAAAACACAGAAAAACCACCCTGAAAACCAACTGCACATGAGCACCGTCATAACCAAGGAGGAGAAGGGGGAACCACAGAGAGACTGGTAGGAAGTGCGGACATGAGAGGGCTCAGCAGCTGAAGGTCTGGAGGGAGATCTCAGCTGTGGGGGTCCTAAAGCCCAGGCTGGGCTCCCCAGCCCAGAGCACCAGAACTGAGAAAGGTGCCCACATAACATCTGGCTGTTAAAAGCAGCCAGGTTTCTGTCTGCCAGGGAGGGGCAGCTGGAAATGCAGGCATCCTATTAAAGAGTCAACACACAAAGTTTGGTGCAGCCACTCACCTTGGGCTACGGCAGAGGGAGGGCAGAGTGGACTGGAGCTGTGTGGGGAGAGTCTGGGGTTGCAGGCTCTTGAGAGTGAGGTCAGGGGATGCCCGTCTGGATTCCTGTGCAGAGTCATTCCCCCATACTGTGGAGGACATCTTTCTAAGCAGTGAATTTTCAGCTTTTGCCTGAGAGGGTAAGCAATTGCCCCACCCCACTGGAAAGCCTCTCGCCCTGCCCAGAGGACTTTCTACAATCTGAGGCTTGTTAACACACAGATAACAACCAGTTGCCCCACCCTGTGGAGCTTCTACAGCCTGAGGCTCATTAAGAGAATCAGATTAATCAGTCTGCAGGCAGAAGCGGACCTCAGGGTGCTTTGAGTCTTTGCCTGATGTGCTTCAGACCTGGGCATTAGAAAAGCAGACTTTGGTGTGCATCTCGGTCCTGTCTAAATGCACTCAGCCCCAGCAGTGGAGACCTCAAGCCTAGGGTTGCTGATAGCTCCAAACAGGGTACTCAGGGCCAGTCACAAACTGCATCTGACATTGGCCTGTACCAGAGACCCTCCAAAAAGACTGAGCGTCCTAGCAGGCCTACATAATACTTAAAAACAAACCCAAAAAAGTAGCCAAAAGGGGAGACCAAAAAACAGGCCTCAAAAGAAAGAAAAAGAGAAGTCTCCAGAAAAAGAGCTAAGTGAAATGTAGATAAGCAATCTCTCAAATATAGAGTTCAGAATACTGATTGTAAGGATACTCAACAGCATGAAAAAAAGATATGGAAACTATGAAAAATGACCAGTCAGAAATGAAGAATGACATAGCAGAAATAAAGAATATGTTGGAAGGAATAAACAGAAGATTAAGGGAAGCTGAAGATCAGATCAGTGAATTAGAAGGCAGAATAGAAAAAAATCACTCAATCAGAGATCCAAAAACAAAAAACAATTAAAAAACAGAAGGACAGTCTAAGGGAGCTGTGGGACAGCATGAAAGGTAACAATATTCCTATTATAGGAGTGCCAAAGGAAGTCGAAAGTAAACAGGGGTTAGAGAACCTGTTTGATGAAATAATGGCAGAAAACTTCCCTAAGCTGGTCAAGGAAAAAGTCACACAAGTTCAGGAGGCACAGAGTCCCAAGCAAGAAGAACCCAAAGAGAACCACACCCAGACACATCATAATTAAAATGCCAAGAATTCAAGACAAAGAGAGAATCATAAAGGCAGCAAGAGAAAAGCAGTCTGTTACCTACAAAGGAGCCCCCATAAAGCTGTCATCTGACTTCTCATCAAAACTCTACAGACCTCGCCCAGCCAGGCGTGGCTCAGCGGTTGAGCTTCGACCTAGGATCCAGGCGATTGGGGTTCGATTCCTGGCCAGGGCACATGCCCGGGTTGCGGGCTCCATCAATGACTCTATCATCATTGATGTTTCTATCTCTCTCTCCCTCTCCTTTCCTCTCTCTGAAATCAATAAAGATATATTTATAAAAACAAAACAAAACAAAACAAAACAACCTCTACAGACCAGAAGAGAATGGCCTGAAGTATTCAAGGTAATGCAAAACAAGGATCTGAAACCAAGACTACTCTATCCAGCAAGATTATCAATTAAGATAAATGGTGAAATAAAGAGCTTCCCAGACAAAAAAAGGCTAAAAGACTTTATCACTACAAACCAGCATTACAGGAAATGTTAAAGGGACTGTTATAATTAGAAGTAGAAATAAAGAGAATGAGAAACATAGACATAAAGAAACAAAATGGCAGTAGATAAGTATCTTTCAATAATACCCTTAAATGTAAATGGATTAAATGCCCCAATAAAAGGATATGGAGTGGCTGAATGGATAAGAAAACATGACCCAAATATACGCTGTCTACAAGAGACCCACCTCAGAACAAAAGACTCACACAGGATGAGAGTGAAGGGATGGAAAAAAATTTTCCATGCAAGTGGAAATTAAAAAAAGCTGGGGTAGCAACACTCATATGGGACAAAATAGACTTCAAAATGAAGACCATAATGGGAGACAAGAAAGGTCATTACATAATACTAAAGGGATCAATCCAACAAGAGGATATAACCCTGATAAACATATACGCACCCAACATAGGAGCACCTAAATCTTTAAAAGTCTTCTAGAGGACTTTAAGGGAGAGATCGACAGCAATACAGTGATACTAGGGGACTCTGACACCCCACTGACTTCACTGGATAGGTCTTCCAGGCAAAAAAATCAACAAGGAAACAGTGACCCTAAATGACACACCAGATCAGATGGATTTAATTGACATTTACAGAACATTCTACCCCAAAGCTGAAGAATATACATTCTTCTCAAGTGCACAAGGGATATTCTCAAAGACAGACCACATGTTAGGACACAAAACAAGTCTCTACAAGTTTAAGAAGACTGAAATCATATCAAGCATCTTAGACCACAGTGGCATGAAATTAGAAATCAACTACAACAAAAACACTAAAAGACATTTAAACACATGGAGGCTGAAAAGTATATTTTTAAACAATGAATGGGTTACCAAAGAGATCAAGAAAGAAAGAAAAAACTTCCTGGAAACAAATGAAAATGAACACACAGCAACTCCAAATCTACGGGACACAATGAAAGCAGTCCTGAGAGGGAAGTTCATAGCACTACAAACATACCTCAAAAAACAGGGGAAAGCCTGGGGGTGAGATGGATGCGGGGTGGAGGGGATCAGGGGATAAAAGGGGGACATCTGTAATATTTTCAACAATAAAGATAAACTTCAAAATATATATATATATTTTAAGAAACATTTTGGGGACATTTTCCCTTTGACTGTATGTTACTGGCCCTGTCCTAAATCTGTGTTAGCCACGGCATGTAAAAGCTAATTGACTTAGTTCTTCAAGAAAGGCCAGTGTGCTACGACTCCTGAATTCCTTCAAGAAAACTTGCAACTTGAGTCTTCTAATTTTTAAAAATCTGATATATTTAATAATACTAATGTTAAAACTACTCTCAAAATCAGTTTACTGATAAGCATGAAAGAAAAATCTTAAATTAGTCATTCTTTTAACCAGAAAATTAGACCAAAAAATCATAATAAATTAATATTTTTAAGAGTATTATGTATAAGTGAAAATATTAGAAGCTTGCCAAATCAAACAATGCAAATTTCTGACAAAGAAAAGTGACTTTTATAGAGTTATTGTGACAAACAGAATAATAGCAGTCTCCATGAATAAGATTTATCATGTAAGTTAAGAAACATAAAATGTTATAATATTAAAATATTTTTACAACACCAAATATATTTTTCATAAAAATAACTTTATTATAGAAAGAAAAGTGTTTGGCTTTTCTCAGGTCTTACGTTTTCTTCTCTTGGAAAAATCAGTCAATCAAAAGTGTGAGGTAAGAAGTACTCTACCAAATTTCTAGAGACTGTCAAAAATGTTAATAATAACTTCCAGTGACAAATTCCATCAAAAACATTTAATTCATTGCACATAGCATACAACTAAATTTCTGTATTTTTGTGTATGGTGTATAATGTTGATGAAAATGTAAAAATTCTATTTAACTCAATAAAATAGTTAATACACAAGTATATCATATTATTTATGAAGAAACATTGATAAACTTTTATAAAACTGAAAAAAAAGTTGAACTTTTGTGGTATTGGAAAAACCAGTCGCATACCTCCTCAAGTTTTAAATAAAATAGTTAAATCACACTAATCAACTATCACCAACAAGCACCACCACCCATAAAATACACAGTTCTCTCTGAACAAATAATAGTGAATTCACAGAAAAAAATCTTGCGATCAGTACTTAATATTTACTTCCTCTATTTATAGAAACATTGTCAGTAGTTTGCAAGCAATGGAAATGCTATGCTCCCAGAGGCATTATTTTTTCTTTTTCTTTCATTGAGGTATAATTGACACATATCATTATATTATTTTTAGGTGTACAACATGATTCAATATTAGTAAGTCTACAGTAAGTCTAGTTACTATCTGTTGATAGTTTTTTTTCCTGATAACGTTTAAGATTTACTCTCTTAGCACCTTTCACATATGTAACATAATATCACTGACAACAGTACCCATGCTGTACATTACATCCCCATGAGCTATTTATTTTAAAAGTGAAAGATTGACATTGAAATTCTGATAGTGACTGCAGCGAATCTATAGATGACTTTGGGTAATATGAACATTTTAAGAATAATAATGCTATAATTTTATATACAGTAAACCCTAGACTCCACCAAAGAAAAAGAAGTGTTAGAACTAAGGAACAAATTCGGTCAAGTTGCAGGGTACAAAATCAATTTACTAAATTGGTTGCATTTCTATACATTAACAACAAACTATCACAAAAAGAAGTTAAGAAAACAATCCTGTTTACAATTGCATGAAGAACAAGAAAATACCTAGGAGCAAATTTAACCAAGGAGATGAAAGGCCTGCACTTGGAAACTATAAGACATTGATGAAAGAAACTGAAGGAGATATAAATAGAAAGATATCCTGTGCTGGTGGACCAGAGGTACAATTTTCTAGATGAGATGCAAAATTCCAGGCTTGAGCATAAGTGGCCATTAAAAATCTCAAGGGACCTTTCAGGGAAAGTGGAAGTGTTTGACTCAATGTACCGGCTTGATTTCAACTAATTACAATCAGCCTGCCTAGATAATTGTAGATTGTTTAATGTGAGAGTGTGGTTTCCTTGTTTGATTATGGTGCTTGGGTCTTCCTTTGAAAAGTGCATCTCACAAAGTTACAGGGGGATTTCTTATAGCTGATCATTTCTTTTAAACAACATGAAGACCTGAGCCTGTTTACCATCTATCTCAAAGGCTTCAAACAATTAGAGCCCTGAAACTGAATTGATGCTGAAATCTGAATACATCTATAAATTTCGAGAGGACCACAGGGAAGGCATGGAAAACCTCTCTAATTTGGAGCCTCAACCGAGCAGAGTACCTACTTGTCAAAGGAGGCAGGTGAGGTTGGCAGAGGTGGGCAGGTCTAACACCTTTAGTGAATCTCTCTTAGGCATAGTTGTGATATATCTCATTCTGACTCTACTCAATTACAAATATCAAAATATACATATATATCAACCATGCAAAATAGATATCTTTTATTTTCCAGGACAAACTTTGGACAGGTATCATAAATTCACTCTTTACTTCTGATGCTATGGTCAGTTTGGCTCAGTGGTTAGAGAGTCCACAGGACTGAAGGGTCCCGAGTTCGATTCTGGCCAAGAGCACTTACTTCAGATGCAGGCTCAACCCCTCACCCTGCTGCATGCCGGAGGCAACCAATCAGTGTGTCTCTCTCACATCAGTGCTTCTTTCCCTCTCTCCCCCACTCTCTCTGAAAAGCAACGGAAAAGTATCCTCAGGTGAGGGTTGAAAAAAAATTTCTGCTTTACGGTTTCTTCTATTCCCACTTTTAATGTTTCAGCTGCCCTGATTCTCCCTTTCAGCTAATTGATTTAGAAAAACAGCATCTGGTAAACTAAGTCCCCTTGAAGGACAAGACTACTTCATGTGATATCTGGCTCAAGAGTATTAATTATTTAGCAAAGGGTACCTGCACATGCCTCAAGGATGAATGAAATTATGTTGTTGTGTATCTCTGGCAGATGGAAGCCGAGGTTAGGAAATAATTTAGGCAAGAAAAGTTTTGTAGCTTCAAAACTGTATCAAAAGTGCTTCAAATTGTATCATTTTGACAACTGTCTTCTTCATTTACATATGATCTGTCCTGGGACCAAATTACCTCCCTTTAAGTTAAATTCAACACATCATACTAATTTATTTTCCTTGAAAAGATGAAATGTTTCTTCAAATAACTGCTCAAAGTTCATATATTCATTTTTCCTAAGTAGAATAACAAAGTTCTTTAAATGTATTATACCAGAAAGAATTGAATTTAAAATATAAGTTTCTATAGAAAAGAAATAAAATTTTGACAATAATTATTTGATGGATAAAATTAAATAAGACCTGAGAATAGAAAAGAGGGAAAATGGACTGCACATTACTCCAGACTATAATTATTTTTCCTACTTCTGACGTTTTCTGTAATGGTTACTTCATTTGCAAGGCATGCATTTGACTTGGCCTTTGTTCACATCTCTATATTCTACATCAGTGAATTGTGATACTTCTGTATATTACCTCCCATGCGGTAATGCTGTTTTAAGGTTTATTATGAATGCATTATAAATGACATTTAAATAAAATTAATAAATCAAAAGAGAGGAACAAATTTATTGCAACATGACAGAGCAGATATAAATTTTTTCACAAGGGAGAACACAGACAGGCTGTACTTCCATGTCACAAATCATTCTTTGTTTTCTTTAGTAGAAGACCCAAGTATGTTTTAAACTGTGAAGTTTGCTGAACAGTTTGAATAAAATTTAAAAATGTAGATTTATTATTATCATCATAATTATACTAAGTAGTTAACAGTAATGAACATACTTATATTGATTTCCAGAGCTTTTATGAGACTACACAATTGAGAGCACATACTTATGAGCCCTTATTATTTCCTGAATGGAGCAACCCTGAGCAGGCTCAATGAAAAGAGCCAAAGATGTCACTGTATAAATAGCAAAATGAATCTAATCTCTCTCTTTTTTTTTTTTTTTTTGGTCTCTCTTGTCTTCTATAACTAAGCAACAACAAGTTAAATACTCCATCCTGATTCTCTGTAACACTATTATGAAATTTTCTATTTAACCAAATGATTTCTAGTCCCCAGCTCATGATCTAATTGGTCCGAGCATTCAGGAATTCAGGCAACTTTATTAACTACCTACAATGTGTTATATGCTTTGAAGATATGGAGAGGAATGAGAGTCAGTCCCTGACCTCCAGGAGCTTGTAATATGTTGTGAAAAGATGATTTTTTTAAAATATTCTCTAAGACAAAGCCGAATGTTTAAAGCAGTCCAGGTAGAAATGTAATATATTTGTTATATATATATTTATATCTATGCATCATCATTTATTTCATGTAAATGAAATAATCCTGTTCATTTAGGAGCTTTGACTTAGGGAATGATCCCTAAGATCTTTCTTAGATCAGAACTCCCAAGTCGGGCTAATGTTATAAATATTAACCGTCTACATATAAGTTTCCTAAAATCAACTTATTCCATAGATAACATGAAGATAATTTATGATAAGCTTTTGGGCTTTCATAGAGCACTAAAATAATGGACTAAAACATAGTAAACATAAACAAACTCTGAACTTTAATAATTCAATATGGTTTAAAGATATTCTGTAATGTGCTAGTTTGACGTGAGAATTGCATAAAATAATATTATGATCAAGAATCATAAAGTACATAATATTCCCTTATTCCTTTATGCTTTTTACCAACACATATGAATGAATATATACTGTGTTTCAGGCATTGTGCCATGCATTGGGGCTATAATTATAAGCAAACATATATTTAGCCTGCCTGCATGGAATGTATCTTTCAAATGGTAGATTTTCAAAATGTTGTTTAACAATGAGTTTGGGGGGGGGGGGTGTCTTTTTTTTTTATAGCCATTATCAATCACTCATAGCATTTAACTTATGTTTACTACTGATTGTCTGTCTCCCCTGCTAACATATCAGCTCGACAAGGGCATGAATCTCTGTTTTATTCCATGGTGCCTCCCAAGCATTTAGAAAAGTGCCTACCATCCAGTAAATATTTGTTAAATAAATGAATCAGCCTGACTTAATAACAGCTAGAAACTGAAATTTAGCAAAGCGGCATTACTCCTAGACCAGTTCACCATAGGCCACCCCTAGTCACCAATTCAGAACAATTACTCTGAAAACCAGTGTATAGACCTTAGGATTCCTTTGAGCTCTTCAACATTTGTCTATGGATTTGTCAATATGTCTTCCTGCAGCAATCTGCTAGCACATCAGTTTGCCCCAAGGTGTCTTTGCTGAGCTGCACAAATTTATGATAGGACAAAAGGATGACACAAAGATATCAGATAAATTACCACATAACAGAACTGAAGTAGGTTAGTTTTAAGGAAAATGCAAAAGCAAAAGCAAAACCAAACCAAAACAAAACAAAAAACCAAAATCATTGTAAGTTTACCCTGAAGTAACACTGGGGGCAGTGCAGGAGAATTCCGGTCCTCTAGAAAGGGAGGTAGCGAAGTTACAATACTCCTCAATAACTCCGACTCTAATTGCAGGTCTCAAAGCAGTGAAGTTGACAATAGCTGCATCTGCCATTCACAGAGCAGGGGTGGATCCACTATGGATAGTCTGAACCTTAGAGCCTTAATTTAAGCCATTTCCATGTGAATTTTGGTTTTATCAACAAGTGGGTCATTTTGTAAAAGAAAAGGCAACTGATATATTTTTAAAGAGAGATAATCTTTAATTAAACCACATTAGGAGAACAGGAAAAATGTATCATCTTGTTCAAAACAAACTAGGAGAAACCCTAGCTGACAACAAAAAATTTCTCAAAAGGCTAAAACTGTCTAATTTGATGTCATAAATACAAAGGGCCAGTGCAAGGCATAAAAAATAGTAAACCTCAGTAATTTTTAAAAAAAAATATATCTTTATTGATTTCAGAGAGAGGAAAGTAGAGGGAGAGACAGAGATAGAAACATCAATGATGAGAAAGTCATTGATCAGCTGCAGCCCCCAACCCGGGCATGTGCCCTGACCGGGAATCGAACCCCGATCTCCTGGATCCTAGGTCGATGTTCAACTGCTGAGCCACGCCCGGCCGGGCAACCTCAGTAAATATTAATCAAATCTGTTATCGATTCTTAATCTAACAAACCTTGGAACTCAGGTTCAATTAGTAGTGGGGTGAAACTTAATGGTAGAGTAATAGGCAGGTCCTTACTTGAAGTATCATCTAGAGGGAGCATGAAAGATGCTGGTGTTAAGGAGAATCTGAAGTCTCTCACAGGGCACTGACTTAGCAATTGCAATACCATATAGCATTTTTTAAAACTTATTTATATATTTTAAAAACCTTTTTCCTAAGCTAATATAGTCCAAAGTTTGGCATTCAGTTATAACGCATAAACATGTGAAGTCCAACCTTTCATTGAGAGGACCTACCACATCCTCATATAGAATAATTCTCCTTAATTATTTTAGGAAAATATCTTTAAAAAAAAAAAAAGTCCATTAAACCTATGAAGACATAGACTATTGTCTCATGGGAGGAAATCTTACTGGGTTTAATCACCATCCCAAACTCTGCTTTATCAACTATCTTTACCCATCTTCCAACAACTCCACTTCTTTTTGAAGGTTATAAAATGTCACCAAAATATCTTTTTTATCATTAATGGAACACATTATCGTGATGAATTTCTAGAAACTCTTGGATCAATGTGACTCCGTAGCCTCTGCTATACCATCCATTACGCCCCAGTACAAGTCAGTCATGAAGACTGTCCACGTAAGACCACTCTGACATTTATAGTTTCATGTGTTCAGGAAAAGCAGCAAAGAGCCATGCAGGGAATATTTAAATATTAATTTAGAATTTTAATTAACTGGGAACAAGCTAGCATGTTTGACCCTCAAATATACTTCAATTTTGGGTGGCCCTAAAATTTCATCTCATGATCAGTGAAGTCACATCCAGTGAGTGGGGTCATCCTAATTTGAAGCATATCCCAAAATGTTTAATCTTAATCATCATCCCTGCACATTGTTCATTTCTTCACGTTCCCATCTCTATAGGTATTACTTTGAACTTGTTCTTTTTAGAAAGTCCCGCTAAAGACAAATTCTTGGCTAAAATGCATTTTAAGGAAGATTTGGTATCATGGATTGGGTCTTGATCCTATTAAAAGAGAATACAAGCAAATGCTATATCAGGCAACAATAAAGGTACAGAGGCACTGGAAACTTGACCTTCAAGGAAGGTGGGCGTGTGTGTCTATGGGACACCACTGGGTTCCCTGGAGTTGATGGGTTTGGTGAGAAAGCCCCCTAGAGCTGAAGTTGGGAAGAACATAAAAGACAAAGAAGGGAAAAATATATAATACTGCATATGTCTAGTCCTGCTTAAAAGAACAAAAAATGTTAAATGCAAATAGAATAAGGCCAACAATTTCATGAAAGATCTTTATGCCTATTTATTTTTCTAAAAAGTTGGCTGTTAATATATATTTAGCTTTCTTCATGGGAATTTATGAAGAAGTTGGAAGGATCAAAGTGAGTTCATGTAAATATATTTTGTAAATGATGACTGTTTCAGAGATCCTTAAGATTCCCTACATTTGGAGATTCACTGGAGGAGCTCATGGAACTCAGTATATAGTTGCATTTATGACTAAAGTTGATTACAGCAATCTTAGTAAGGACATAACGCCAGATGATAAGGAAACCAAAAGCAGAATCTGGGAATCCATGTGCAGGCTCCTATGCTCTCTCCCTCTCATGAGGGCTACACAGATAGCATTCTTCTTCCAGCAATAACCATGCAGCAACATGTGTGTAATGTTTCTTCCTGGACGCCCATTAGATATTTGGTACCAAAGCTTTTATTGGAGGCTGGGCATATAGTGTGTACCCTCTGCCTAACATTTACTAAAATTCCAGACCCAGGTGTGCAGCATAAACCACATTGTTTGCACAAACAATGCACGAACAGTAAACCATTCTTATCAGTTGGGAAATGGTTGAAACACTCCAGAAATCCAAATTCTCAAGGGCCAACCTAGCAAGCAGCACTTTCTATGAATATCTATTTCATGTCTGTTATGCCTACTCTTTTCTGTATAATAGCAGTTGCAAAATAGCTTGCCACATATTCTCATATGTTATGCTAGTAAATTAATAAAATAGTAAATAAATACTAATTTTATAAGTTAATAAATGTTATATGAAATTATATTATTGTATCACAAAAAAGTTTAATTTTAGTAAGAAGTGATGTGTAAAGTTGTTCTTTTTCCATTGCCCTTCTCATTTTGATCCTCAAAACTCAATGGAATCCATAGCCAACCATTTTTAGTTATGTATACAATTAGCATGGCATCAAAATAAACAATATTTTAAAATATTATTAAACTCTTCTTACTGGAAAAAAAAACTGTATTGTTTGAAAATACAATAGAAATAAAATAAGTTCCAGAAATACACCAGTGAGTCTGTTATTTGAAGATAACTGCATTGAAGGTTATTTCCTGTTTTAAGGTATAGTGTAAACTGGATCACCTTCAGAGATGTTGATAGAACTGGAACTAGTAAACTTTGATTTTTCACCCAAGAAAAAGCTATTTTCTAAGCATTCTACTGTGAAATTTGCTTACAGCAAGGAAAAAGAAAAGCAAAAATGATTTACCAACTGAATAAGCCAAAGCAATTTCACTGTGTGTACATTCTTAATGCTTAGTACAACTATGGACGACCTCTTTGTGCTGTAGTAAGAGATGGCTTTTTACATAATACATCCCCCCAATCAAAGCAAGAAATGCAAAGATTAAAAAAAAGAGAGAATTTAATTGTTACTCTTTACTCTCATATATCTTCTCTGTGCCTTGAGCTGTAGTTCACTTAAAAAGTAGCTTTTCATGGAGAACAGATATGCAAGGTTTTATAAGAAATAAAACTCAACCTTTAGGGGATACATAGCACTCGTGTGATGAATACACAACATACTGTATTGTAAGCATTAAGGTAAAGAGATTCAAAACATATTTTGGCTGGTCCCCCAAACAATTCTTACCTAGATTTTCCCAGATGCTTATATTTCCCATAGTACAGTGTGCATTCATACCACAAAATGAAAGTCATGGGTCATCATTCATCATCACCATCACCATAACAATAAAAATAATAACTGCATGTGTTTGAATTTATTCTGCAGCAAAATCATTGATATTAAGTTTCTATAATCCAAATCCCTCTCTAAATATATTGAGGCAATTCTATGCATTGGTACAAAAAATTAAATGTTTAAAATACTGGTGCAAATTAAAAATCCTTCTTGATCTAAGTATTACTGAACGCTAATATTTTACGTTCACAGTCTATGTAGGTCACTAAAGTAATGGTCTCCAAAAATAAGAGGGGGGGTGTTGTATGCACTCCTGAGTGTCCATAAGGTATCCACTGGGTTAAAGAAATAAAGTGTTAGAAGTTCTATTTCTATGCATTATTTTAGCAAAAAATAAGTAGAAATAAATATAAGCTTTGCTAATAACACATAACGTGTGGACTGATGTTGGGGCCCTTACTCATTAGCAGTCACAAAGTCCTAATTCTACACATTGTGAAGGAATCCCAACAGAAAAGTTGAAGCTGCAGAGAGTAGGCCATGGCAATGAAGCTCTGCCTCACCTCCATTTGATGTGTTTGCTTTCAGCATATTTCAAGTTGCTGTAGTTTACATGCATGAGACTGTTTACAGAAGTTACTAAATTATATTACCTAGATTTAATTACACTAACCCTCATGAAAAGTACAATGACTTTAAAAAGTTTCTTCAAAACTATGGAGGAAAACATTAATACGGTAAGTACAGGAAAACAGCAAGAGTGCAAGTTCTTAACCACATTATGCAGTAGAAACCAAGATGAGCTAATCAGGTCTGACAAGTAGCTGGCAAAAAACACAAGTATGTGAAGCAAACTATGCAATATGGATTTATGTCCACTATCATTAATGACAAAATTTGTCTCAGTAAGGTTTGAAATTTTAGCTAATGACAGAAGTGCACTTGTATGTAATTTCCAAAAATAATTTTATTTTTTTTAGCAATGGTGAGTCTTATTTAAAGTTTGGAGATCATTATTCAAGTGAGCAACTGGTCAACTGCCTTTGACTAAATTAGACATTTTAACAATGTTAAGTAATAAATTTTATTTTTTCTATTTTCCTAAATGGCACACACCAATATTTGCTTAGATTGGTCAATTCCATTATAATGAAGAATGCAATTCAAATATACATGATGAAATTTTATACAAATTTGAGCATTAAGAATTTGAAATAATATAACATAATTTACTTTATGTGAAAAATTTCAGAAATTCCCTCCTCAAAAAAATAAAATTCAAAACTGGCAAACTAAATAAGCTGTTGCTATGTTTAAGCAAATACCACTTTTACTGGTTTCCAGTGCACCAGTCTTTTGTTTACAGAAGGGAGGGCTTCTCTGAGTGATTTTCACGACTATTGGGCTATTAAAACATTAGCAGTTATTATAATCAAAATTTACTTTAACAACTATAACAATATCAACCAACATTCATCAAGTGATGGTTCTAACCAAGGTCTTAAAAAAATTATGCCTGGCAATCAATAATATTGGTTAATTTTAATAAAATACTTTGAAGAAGGCAAAATTAGTGCCATAACACACTTTGTTATTAGTTAGAAGGTGCATCCTTTGAAATATTAACATTAGGGCTGAGAAAATAAAATGTGGCATAAAGGCATAGTATACCACAATAGGTATATATTTGGGGTATTTTGAAAATGTGTTTTTCTTAATTTACATTTATTCTCCAATATATTTATATATTATTTTATTAAGTCATTCATTTTACTTATTGTATTAAAGAATTATGAAAATATTTAGTTATATGTTAGAAATTCTATTTCTATGCATTATTTTAGCAAAAAATAAGTGGAAATAAACCTAAGCTTTGCTAATAGCACATAACGTGTGGACTAATGCCGGGGCCCTTAATCATTAGCTGTGACAAAGTCCTGATTTTACGCATGGTGGAGGAATCCCAAGGGAAAAGCTGAAGCTGCAGAGAGTAGACCATGGCAATGAAGCTCTGCCTCACCCTCATTTGATGTATTTGCCTCAAATGAAATATCATTTCCATCTGCCTCTCAAATGTCAATAATACATTTACATGTGATTTTAAAGTGGGATTATCAATTGTGTTTGACTTGATTAGAATGAAAATTTGTTATCACCTGCGAGGCAGTCATCAGTTGAACAGTGGGAACTTGTAGCTTAGTGAATCTGTACAAATATTTAAAAAGTAGTCATGGCTAACTCAGCAGTTAAAATCATATGTAGTGATTTTTATCTTACAATTTTGTTTTAATGATTATTTCAAATATGTCCCAGAATTATACCATCCTCAATGAAACATTTTGTGGTGATGGTTGTTAATTCTCCCCCGAGGATATTTTTTCCATTGATTTTTAGAGAGAGTGGAAGGGAGGGAAGGGGAGGAGAGAGAGAGAGAGAGACAGGAACATCTATGTGAGAGAGACATCTCAGTTGGTTGCCTCCTGCACACGGCTCAGCAGGGGCCTGGGATGTAACCTGCAACCTAGGCACATGCCCTTGACCAGGAATCAAACCCAAGACCCTCTGGTGCTCGGGCTGATGCTCTAACCACGGACCCACACCAGCCAGGGCTGAAACATGTTTTATTTTCCACCCAGCCCCAAATTACTGACCATATCTCTATTAAATGAAAAGTAATGGCAGAAAATAGCAATTTATTAATTCCTGAATTAGATACTTAAGGTAAGTCAATTAAACCAGGTATTTTGAATTATTTCAAATATTGCTGCCTGCTGGACAAATAACAGTTTTTATTTTAATTTTTGAAACACTGTATACATAATAAAAGAGAAAAAGATTATCAAGATTTTTTCTGGTGATGACTTCTGGTAGGAAATCATGATGTTCTCAAAAATATGAACACCCCAGACAAATTAAATCAGAATGCTACCCTGTATCCTTTCCCCTACCCCATTACCACTCCCTCAAAAAATCCTTCCAATCGGAATTTGTACAACTCTCCCCTAGATTATTTTAAAGAGCAGCTATGGTTAAGAACCACTGGTATAGCACTTGTCTGTTCAGTAAAGCCATCTTAGAGGAGTAGAATCCCATAGGAGGTCATTAACACATAGAGAACTGGCTGCATATCATTCCCAAACAGAAATTGTAAGAAGGCTTTGCTTCCCCATCACTGTTGTAGGTGTCAGCAGCAGCTCACATGGCAACCAGTGGCCTCATCTCTTTCAGAGAATCTGTACAGTTCTCACTATTCCACTAGATCACCTTGATCATAGGTCGCAGGGCCTGTGTGGACCAGGATTAGGGATCTAAGAAATATATATATATAATTTTCAGCTCTTTGTGAATGGGGACCCCAGTTTGACTTTAGCACATTCAACTTTTGTAAAAGATTTAAAAATACTTTTCTGAACAAAGAAAGAAGAGTACCTATATTTTATGTTTGGCCATTTGTTTAAAAAGTTGGATACTGTATAGGGAAGGCCTGGGAGTACGGTGGATGCAGGGTAGAGAAGATCAATGGGGGGGAAAAGGGGACATCTGTAATACTTTCAACAATAAAGATAAATTTAAAAAAAAATTGAATTTTGTACCAAACATGCTCATCTATGGCAAACTTGTTCTATCTTACCAGTTTTTTGGCCGAGTGAGATAAGCCTCACCTCTCCCAAGGTAAAATAGCTGTGTTACTTTGTGATCCCTTTTGTTGTCTGGTTATCAAAGAACATGAATGGCACTTAGAATTTGAGAGCATGAAAATTATTTCTTAATCTTTACACATTCCCTGAATTGTCAATTAGCCTAAGAGACGAAAAGGGAGGCAAAGTATTATTCCTAATAAATCAGCATAGGCGATAAATGCTTTTTCAATTACAACATTGTTTAAATCCCCCCCCCCCATTTATAGTGAATATCATTCATGCTGTCCACTACAGAAATAATTTGTCCCTAGGGCATTTTCCTCTAACTATGCTCGTTTTAGCCATATCACTCACTGTAAGGGCTGAGGGCTGAGATTAATGCAGCTTTCCAACCATCTTTAAGAAAGAATATTCAGATGCTTTAGCAGCTGCCCTGCTTCTTAAAAACTCACTAATCCTTTAATCTCCAGACACTTTTTTTTCCATAAAAGATTCACAAGGCAAAACAAATGCAATATGGATCAAAAAATGTAATCAGAATGCTTAAAATGCAATTACATTCATCAGGGTGTTCTGTTCGGCTGGGTATTAAATCTGGGCTTTATTCAATATCCTCCTTTTATTATAAAGCAATATTTTTCCACTCTGTAAACCATCTGATCCCTAGGCTAATGTCCTCTGCGCCAAATATTAAAAAGAGAGAGTGCTATGAAAAATGAGCTGGAGAAATATTACACTTATTTCAACAACAACAAAAAGTTCAAACCAGACTCTTCCTGAAATCATGTTTTGCAATTGACCAGATAATTTGATCACCTAAAATTCTCAAGTTTCCCTTTCAAACAGTAGCGACAGGATCCATTATCCCACTTTAAATGTCAAATGTATACCCTCCTGCACACCTCCCTCCTCAAGGGAGTTAAACATGTCGACAATTTAAATTTGAAAATAATAGCCTATTTCAAATTCAGTATTTTCAAAGTTTAAAGGGAATGCTGGCGTCTTCATGCAAGCAGAGTAGTCCTACAAGTTTTGTTCTTAAAAATATCTATCTTGGTTACATTTCTCTGATTCTCTATTGCACATCTAATAGTATTCAACTGTAACAAGAGCTTTGAAATAAAGAGCTGTCCAGAACAGCATGATGTGAAACAGCTGGGTGCTTCTTTTAAGTCCATGCCCTAGCTATAACGCCAGGGTGGTTGGGGTCTTTGTAAGACATATGGAAGTTAACTGAAGCAGGGAGAGGGTTCAGGGATTCCCCCGACAATGCCATCCTTGGAGTAAAGCAAACACTCAAAGATGCAGATGCTCTAAGACCTTAAGCTTCGTTTAATATTTAATGGATGGATTGTGATTTTTTTTTTACCTCCCAATTATGTATTAAGCCAATTTGCCTTATTTTTCCTCCCAAAATAAGCTTCTGCAATGAAAAAACAAGCAAAACGAAAAATCTTTTTCAGTTCTAATTTTTCCCCATTAGGTGAAAGCAGAAACAATTGGCTGATGCATTTTCATAATTCTTTAAACAGTCATCAAGCGATTATTGTAATAATGTGAAAATATATTATATATGATTAATTCAGTTGCCACTCATTACGCTCCCAGCTGAGCCCATATGAAGACACTACATGGACCAGCAAGAAGATTCAAGTGTCTCAACGCACAACCTCCTGTACCTTCTCTACAAGCTCAGAAACTGCCGCAGGCAAAGATACAGCTACACTACAACTGCTGGGGTGACTGGTAGAGAAAGCTCTCAGTTTTTCAGGCCATCCGATGTGCCAGGGTTAACATGTATTTCTTATTAAGTCTTCATAATAGTGTTATGATGTTGTTCAGCTTGAACTATAAACTTGCCTCAAGTTACCCTTGGTCTAACTTAGATGTATATGGTTATTACAATACTCATGTTACAGGTGAGAAAACTAAGAACTAGAGAGGGTATGGACCTTGATCGAGGACACTTGGCAAGTATGAGACGCAGGCTATAGGACTTAAGAGGTCTTGCTGTTATTTTCCAGATTAATGCTAATGTCCAATGTCAGCCTGTACCCTGAATTTAATTCTCTATCTGGACCTCTTTGTCATGAGGTATTTTGAAACATAAAGACTGAGATGTTGTCTTCTTGATATTCGGCCCAACAAGCAAACATGTAGAAACCATGACCCTGGCTAAAGTGGATCCATTTCTGTGTGCAGAGGATGTATCCCTTTGTGTCATGTGCATGATGGGCCAAGGCCTGGCCTGGTGCAGCCAGAGTAACAGGGGGAAATAGAAGGAAAGAGTCTGCGTAAGTAGTGCGGCGTGCCAAGGATTCTACCTTATGTGGAGACTGACACTGACCCTCGAGTCTTGATGTGGTCCTTAGCCAAGAGCATAAAACGCCACAAGTCTGCTGCTTTCCCACTGCATAGGATCCTCAAGTCTCTGCAGGCTACATGGACCACGTGACTCAGGGAGTGCCTCTTTAGGAACTGGGAAGCAGTTAAGGAGTAGTATCTATTAATCTGTGTCCCTGCATATCATTCTTCTGCTTCTAGGTTGGTTCAGAGGTGAAAAGAGAGCAATCGTGAACCTTGTCAAAGTTGTAATATGAGCGTGCATTAGTCTTTGTGGTCATTCTGGCACATAAAAGTATGCAGGAAGAAATCCAATGGACTAGGGGCTAGGTATCTGGAAGTTACCCAACAGAATGTAGTATATTCTCTAAACTCTTCCTAGAGATTCCAAATATGAGGGGCAGTAAAGATTACTACATAAGTAACAAATAGAAATGTGTGAAAGTAAATCAGTAATTTATCAGTTGGCATGCTATAAGTAGATGCTCAGCTAAACTTTGACATTGTCAACCTTTAGTCTTTATAGCGCTTAAATTTACCTCCAAAGAAGTGATTGGTATGGTGCTGAGCAAACCACATATAAAATGATTTTTCTCAGCAGGTAATGGTTCAAATTTTCTGCCTAACCTAATGATTCTCACATTCATCTATTTCTAAATAGCCCTGCTCATTCTTAGACTATGGAAAACTGTGACTGGTGATGTGTAAGCAATGAAGAGAGTTTTCTTTTTCTCTGAAGAATATGGAAGACATATATTTTCCCTATGAATTTCAGCATGGAAAATTTTGTGACTAGTCATCCCTACTTTATAAATAGTATGTGCATATTTTCTATTACCCAATCCCAGGATGATTTTGATAGTGAAAGTACACATTAATAACTAACTTTGGGAAAACAGATGGGGGTATTCTGGGCAAACTGGAACATATGGCCACCATACTTATAAAGCACTGCAGAGGAATTTGCACTCTTACTGTGTATAATTCAAAGTTTGAAATAAAATTCTCACTTCACCATTACAGTGGATGAAAGCAATTTCAATGAAACGATGCGAGTATTGAATTATTATAGTAATAATACAGAATAATTATGTTTTCATCCAATGTTTAATTATCAAAGTTGACATATATCTTGAGCAAGAGTCCTTTAAAATAGGCATATGGTGCTAGCTCGTCTATCGTCTAAATATTCCTTTATAGACATATTTAAAGTTACTTATTGTTTTAAGAGTGTGCAGCAACCAAATCATTACTTTTATGTTCCCTTTAAAAAAACACGAGATTTTATTTTCCTTTTTATTCTCAATATGCAACATTACTGAGATCTTATTTACAAACACAAAAACACACATAGTCTCCAAATGACATTTTTATTAAGGTCATCATTCTACACTGGCATTCCAAAGAGTAGAACCCCAAATATACTATCCTATGGCATAGCAAAGGACAAATATAAAGAAGGTAGAGAACTGCACATTTTATGTACAAACAGCATGTATTGTTTTTAATAATGACTGCCAGGGAAAGCCATAAAACAGTCTAATAAAAGTTTCTCCACGGATCTCAGCTTATTCATTAAGCTCTTATTATGTTGTTCAATATTATATCCAGAGTTGACCAAATTGTCTCACAGGTCTTGCCTGCAATCATGCTATTCATGCTGCTAACATTTCTATCTTCCATCCAAACTTTAAGCTTCCACCACAGCTCTGATAGAATTATGTATTTATTTACCAATAGTTTCTAGTTTTTAATTACCTTTTCTTCCCATTTAAGCTACAGTAGTAAGCAGCAACTTTTATATTGACAATTATCCTATGGGAATTCTGAAAATGCTTTGTTTAACTGTGTGCTGAAATTTTGTTACATGTTGAGACTGGGTTTTCGAGTTCTTCTATTGTAAACTCATGTTCACTTGTTTTCCATCTAAGCAGTAATCAAAATATTTATTCAGCTGACATATGCATGTAGTTATTCAAAAAAGGTGAGACATTGCACCAAGGATTCTAGAGAACACAATCATGAATAAAGTTTATTCTTACTCTCAGTAAACATATAATCAAGCAGAGGAGAAAAATTAATATTAGAGATAACCACAGATATTAAATGATATATGAAAGAAGAGGTAGAGCTTTCTACAGTTATTCAGAAATCAGAAAGGATATCTGGTTGGGGTAACTAGAGAAAACTTACTGAGTTGACCACTAACAGCGATAGTCATTTCAGATGTTGAGCTGCCATGGATGAACAATAGACAGAATAAGGTGTTGGAAGAATGGAATTACTTAATATTTATATGAGTCGGTTCAGAGTTCTTTATTCAAGGGTTCAATCTTCTTCACAAACAGGTACAACATCACTACCTAAAATTATGTTTCTTTTTCTTAGACCTGCTGGATATCTAACAATAAGTAATAATAGAAATTATGTTAAGATTCTGAAGAGTTTAGATTCATGTTCCCAATTATGTGTGTTAGGTTTACGGCAGGATATCTGGACTTTGCCATATGACTCAAAGGTTGATTTGACCCTGCTCTGCCTGTTAGTCACAACAATTACAACTGTGGCTCATGTTAAATTGTTTCAGAGACTCATATTCAAAATAAATTATTACTGTTACAATTAACTGGCCTATAGCAAAACTAATAACAGGTATAATGGCATACAAAAGTCTGTTTTGAATAAAAATTGACAGAGGATATACATAATTTGACCTGAGAAAATGGAACTCAGTAAGAAATAAAAGTTGTAAAGGAGAATTCACAAATGATAAGATTCATCACATAATATTAACCAATGGAGAAAATTATTTTAAGATCTACAAACAAAATAATTTATCCAATAAAAATAAATTTGGTAGAATAAAAAGAAAAATGAAAAAATATACATGTCAAAAAGTATGTTCAGGAATTAAATTCCCTTCATACAGTTCAATCTAGAAAATAATTTTAAAATCAGCACTAGGTCAAAATATAAGCAGCAAAGCATCTACTGGGTCAAAATAATATGGTCCAGTTATTTGGAATCTATTATAGCTTTCTCCTTTGCTAAACTAGAAGCCCTTCTTTTTGCATGTTTATATTTAAAAGATTGACTACATATTCTAAAATACAATAAATAACAAATACATGTGAGTTGAATAACACAGTTACTGTAAAACTGAATCCTGTGCATGATCATAAAATGCTCATACTTACCAGAATCACATGGTATATCTTGGGACTAAAAAGGGCATAAAATGGTCATTGCTTTCAAGATGTTTTTGATCTTATTGTGATGATAGGATGGGTAAAAAAGTAAACATGAGATACATGCATAGAATATTTCAAGACCAATTTCTTAAAAATAGCTTCTCAAAAATTGTTTTTTTAAAAATCAAAAGCAGAAAAGATATGACCAGAGGCTAAGCATTCTACATTTTACCTTTATGAAACACTGAAAAATATATACCATGGTAGGCGCTTGT
This sequence comes from Miniopterus schreibersii, assembly GCF_964146895.1. Classification (NCBI taxonomy): domain Eukaryota; kingdom Metazoa; phylum Chordata; class Mammalia; order Chiroptera; family Miniopteridae; genus Miniopterus; species Miniopterus schreibersii. The sequence continues at coordinate 16,328,834 of NC_138108.1, read as the reverse complement.
ATTAAGCCCAATAAGGTCTGTGTTGATATTCCCTGCCATAAAGATATGTTGCAAAATAGTCACACAAAACAACTGAAAACATTAATCAGCCTCAACATGCATTATTTTATCTCTCTCATTATCTGCAAGTTCCATTCAGTCCCCATTGCTTCCACTCTAGTCTAGGCCCCATCATTCCATGTCAGTTTCTCGTGGGCCTTGAATGCTTCCTACAGCTTCACATTTTCATTCGCTACTAGCAGGTTAATCACCCAAAACCCTTCTTTTCCATTCATCACTTCCTGCTCAAGCCATGGAAAAACTCGCTGACTCCAGTCAAAGGACACTGAGTGAGGAATATATTTAAACTTTCTCTTAATGACCAAGGGACAACATATATTTGAACAGATAGGAGATGACAGACATTATCCTGAAACCATACTGACACTGGCCTACATAAAATCTTTGACATTCCGTTTGATGGGGAGAGTTCAGTAATGATGATCTTTAGCCCACACCAGTGTATGGTACAGTAGCCAACACTTTCTGTCACTGCCATCACTAAGTGCTCTATCCACACTTCAATGGACAAAGCTTTTATTTATTTTATTATCTGATAGCTTACATTTATTCTGTCTAAATAAATGAAAAAAAAAGAGATGTTTAACTTTCTCGTGTAGGATCCTATTTGCTGCAAGAGGTTATGCTTTTCTTAGTTCAATGATATTTAAGGAAAAAGCAAGTTGTATGATCCCTTCTCTGGTGCTGCTACTGGTAGGCAGAATTTAGAGATCTGCTTCATACAATAAAATAAAATGAAATAAATAAAATAAAATAAAATAAAATAAAATAAAATAAAATAAAATAAAATAAAATAAAATAAAATAAAATAAAATAAAATAAAATAAAATAAAAAGACCACCCCCAATGGCATACCATGTTAACTTCCTAAATTATTTTTTTAAAATGTATTATTATTGATTTCAGAGAGAGGAAAGGAGAGGGAGAGAGAGATAAAAACATCAATTAGGAGAGAGTCATTGATCAGCTGCCTCCTGCATGCCCCCTACTAGGGATCAAGACTGCAACTGGGGCATGTGCCCTGACAGGGAATCGAACTGTGACCTCCTGGTTCATAGGTGGACGCTCAACCACTGAACCATGCCGGCTAGGCCTAAATTCTTAGTGCCACTGCTGCTGGCCTCATAGTCCTGTCACCACAGTTACTGTTGGGTCTAGTCCTGTCATTTTCTGCTTCCCTTCTACTGACATCCTTTCCTCTTCTTGGGGAGATACAGGTCTTATTTCTGAGAGTGATACAAAGGATAGTATTAAGTAGACCAATCTATGAGACTCCAGAACTTTCTCACATGTGTATAGTTTGGGGCTGAAAATGCAAACTAGATCTTCACACAGTTGTCTGAGAAAGACTGAATCACCCACAAATTTTGCTCTTTGTTTTTCCTTTACGTATCCATACTCCTGCAGTAAGTTGATAGGTTCAGAGTGAGCAGTTTACATTACCTACCTTTTAACTGGGAGTCTATTCTCTCTATTTTAGGTCAAGGCCTTTATTCTACAGTGACAACTTCAGTCACATAATTCTGGAAGAACACTTAGGTTTACTTGCACGATTGACATTAAAAATGACAATTCTCACAACCTCTGGCAGATTCAGACCTAAACTCTCTTAGGCACACTGATTAGTTCTTGATGGCTCAGGTCTGGAGGTCATCAGCCTCTTTCTTATCAAAGAGAAGTACAGAATCCTCAATTACATGAAGGCAACAGCCTGAACTGCTACCTCTGTGCAAACTTAGTTATTGGCCTGCAAGCAGAAACAAGTATTCACAAATCATTCCTCTTAACCCATCCCCAAGCACACACATCAAAAACTCCCTGGTGTCTGGCCAGGCGTGGCTCAGCGGTTGAGCGTCGACCTAGGATCCAGGAGATCAGGGTTCGATTCCCGGTCGGGGCACATGCCTGGGTTGCGGGCTCCATCCCCAATGATTCTCTCATCATTAGTGTTTCTATCTCTCTCTCCCTCTGCCGCCCTCTCTCTGAAATCAATAAAGATATATAAAAAAAAATTAATAATAAAAACTCCCTGGTAACCATCAGATATATGGTTTTTTTTCTACTTAGGACTTTATACTGTTTATGCTGAGTGACAGACACTAATCCTGTTAGTTATATTTTCCCTCAATTTGTGTACACACACACACACATATACACACACACACACATGCATGCACACACAGGGAAAAGGGCTCTATAATAAATAAGCCATTAGCTACAATGACTCAAAAAGGAGTCATTGCAATTAAGAGGAAGATCTGGTGTTGTACTATCAACAAATTGTTTAATGAAGATATTATATGTAATATCATTTTATGTTACATTACAGCATTCAGATAATTAAAACATCTGTATTAAAAATACGCTGGTATATGTTGGCCAGGTATCAATACCAGGAAAGGCCTCTATTTTCTACCAAGGTTATGTTCTCACTTGTGTGTGTGTGTGTGTGTGTGTGTGTGTGTGTGTGTGTGTGTGTGTGCATGCATGTATTTAAAATATTCTTTCTCTAATAGTGCTTGCCAACTGACATTTCAACTTTTTGTGTATGTTTGTTAATGAAAATAAAACATTGTCAACCATACTCCAGTCCCCCAATTAAAAGAAAAAATTGTTAGTCCATAAAACCTAAAAGTCTGGGAAGTATTCCCGTAAAGAATCCTGTTAATCCATGTATACAGCCTGAGTTTCTGCTTCTAAAAATGCTCTCAGTCTAGTCTCCTCATAGCAGATTAAAAGAGCGGCTATACTAACATACATTTTACATGTCATAACCTCTTGGCAGAATAACTTGAAACTTACTTTTTCTCAGCCTCTCTTTTGGTTTTTCTTTTGCATAGCTTCTGAATTTTAATCAAAACATAAAAACAAAATAAAGAACAAAAGGAAAAACATAAAGCCAACTTGGGATAAAAAAAACAATTTTATAAGCCTCAGCATATTCTGAGAAATAAGATAAAAGCATCTTTTCAAAAAAATGACTTACCAAATATTAATAAAATTAATCTACCTGAAACTGTTGTATTTGGTAAAGTCTATTATGAAGGCAAATATGGGATTAAAGGTTAATGTTTTACACATTATGATAAGTAGCTCAAGAGGCAAAATGATTATCTAAAAAGAGGGAATCTGAAGCTTCTGAACTCTCCACTATGAGAAAATGCATGTATTTATCACTGTAGGATTAAAGTGCATGGGTAAGGAATTCATACTAAATTCCCTGCCATCTGCCTATGGCAAAAGGTGAGTACCTGGAGGATCTGAGAAGACGCAGCTAGTGGGCGGCAGGATCAATCTGATGTGCTGCTAGTGCTGTAATCTGAAGGCGTGCAAGTGTTTCTCAATGTAACACACACACATACACGCCCTTGGACAGAACTACAACTAGGTTTGCATACATATGTGTTGCTATTAGGGGAATGAGACTGAGAAGGGCTGGGGAAATTGAGGAAGAGAAAAGGAAGGAGAAAAAACACACAGTGACATAGGGACCAGCAGATCCAGGGATGAGCAATGAAGAAGAGCTGGCCGATGTACACAGAAAGGACAAGAAATACGTCATTCCAAGGGTCAGAGTAGTAGCCCCTCTCAGCCTTCTGGTAGAGCAACTGATTGCCTAACAAAGTTATCTACTGTTATCATGTGAAAGTATATTCAATAAATTTACTTTCCTAAATGTGAAATTCAGAATTTATGAAATAAAAAGTCAAAACAAATTTTCAGATACTAATAATAAAGTCTTCAATAGACTTTGGTTTAGATCATTTTGTGTGAGCTTAGCAAGGTTCTCCACTCCTCTTAAATGAGGAACGTTACAACCAAAACTGAGAGTGAAGGGTTAACGAAATCATAGTTTCCAAAGGGGGATTTTTTTTCTACCAGCCACAAGGAACACCACTAGCATTTTCACTGTTAGCTATAACAAAAACCTAGTTGTATATAAGAAATAAAAATTTGAGATAAATGTTAGATAGACCATAGAAATATACCTTTCATTACAATCTGGTGTGTTATATGATTTTCCCATTCCAAACAGACAATATATCTTTCAATGCAATGTGATAATGCTACGCTCCACCTCCCTCATGGATGTATTGCTAAAAATCATTCAATTTTAACAATCAAAACTATACATGCATTGAGTTATTCAGAAAGCAATGAAATCAAAATGAACAGTCTTTGTTGTTACCCATTCCACATACCATCCCTTGAAATCTCTTGCTTTAGAAAAGGCGTTTGGATAGACGCAGTTCACAAATAGACAGTGGCCATTATTTTTAAGAGATAACTCAATCCTGTCTGGTTCACATGCATTATCTGACATTGTCAAATTATAAAAATATTTTTGTATGTATTTATTCAGGTAAATATCTCCTTTAAAACATCATGCTATGTGTGACTGAGTTTAATATTAAAAGTCCCCAAAGTGAATTTTAAATTCACTTCACAGTTATAGAGCTATGTCATCTGGTTATATATAAACAAATTATATACATATATGTGTATATACACACACACACAATTAATACTGACTTTATACTGGAGTATTCCCTTGTTTTTATTATAGAAATACTTTGGGGTGATGGCTCAATCTGTGAATTGAGTTTCTCATGATCTCACACTGGATGTAAGAGCTGAAGGTAAGAATGACAGACACTTGCAATTAGTAGTTTGTATGCTCAGAAGTGATCAGTTCTGTAAAACTTACTTCTTTAATGTGCAATAAGCAGAAATAGTTAACAATAATGCATGAGAAATGCCATTTTTTAATAACCTTTTTATCCTATTGAATCACAAATTAGTAATTCATTTCAAACTTATAGTGTCAATGGTAAAACAAAATAAAGTTGCTGATGTGATCACTAAACTTCTCTCACACGTTCCTATAATTGTGCAAAAACATAAATAGTCTTTGTTTTATACCAAAACTTCTCGGCATTCATGCTAATTATTTGTCAAAAATCAATTTGATTCTAGAAGCCTGTGTGAGTACAGCCTCAAGCCCATTGCTATAGTAATTCACGGAGTCTAAAGAGCTCTTTCATGAACAATAAGGAAAGTATGGTTGTATGATGCTGGACATAATAAAAAAATTTAAAAACAGATATTGCCTTTCACTCTTTATAATTAGATTCAAGTTGTGCTTTTTAATTACTCCAATTATTTCTTAATAGTTCAACATTATTCTGATGAATTGCCAGCTACAGGGTCTTCAAAAGATTGTTGTAAACCTAACTATCTTAAATTGCTGCTTTCTTTGTTTTAGCGAGCATCAAGAAAACTCACAAAGCAAGTTTATACATGTCAACTTTTAGATTAAAAAGAGATTGCTCCTTTTATGTGATAACAGAGTTGAAGCAAGATGAAGTCACCTCAATTATCAATGTCCCTCGGTTTTATTGCACGGTACCCATCTAGATGAAGAATTACTAGGCCTTCTGACTTGCAAGCAATTCACACATTTAAAAGCGTAATTTTCTGCATTTCTGCCCTCTTGCTGGCACAATTAAAGTTTGTTTGTTTTTTTAAATATGTTTTTATTGATTTTTAGAGAGAGAGGAAGGAAGAGGAAGAGAGAGAGAAATATCACTGTGCAAGAGAAACATGGATCCGTTGCCTGCCGCACGCACCCCTACAGAGGATCCAGCAGCAACCTGGGCATGTGCCCTGATCAAGAATTGAGCTGGTGACCTTTTGTGTGCACTGGTGGATGCTCAACCTTATTGAGAGTAAATGCTGTAAATTTATATTTCTTTCCATAGCAATACTCAGTGGTATGTAACATATAGAGATCTTTCAAAATTATATAAATCTAAATGTTTTATATAAATATTACAAAAGAATACTCATGACTACATTTACACTACCCTGGAGTTAGGTTCCTTAATAAACAACCATTAAAAATACTTTGGGCCCGGCTGGTGTAGCTGAGTGGTTGAGCATTGGCCTATGATCCAGGAGATCGTGGTTCGATTCCCGGTCAGGGCACATGCCTGGGTTGCGGGCTCGATTCCCAGTGGGGGGCGTGCAAGCCGATCAGTGACTCTCTCATCATTGATGTTTCTATCTCTCTCTCTCCCTCTCCCTTCCTCCCTCTGAAATCAATAAAGATGTGTTTAAAAGAATACTTTGGTATAAAAATAAATTATTTGTTAAATCTATTGTTTTTGAAATAAAAGAAAATACATTTCAAAAAGAATTAGGGGAAAAACCCCAAAGGCAAGATTGATGGGATATAAAAATGCTTCGAATATCACCATCAGCAACATTATATATATTTTAAAACCCTACTGACATTAGCTAGAGACTAACAATGAACCGTTTTTATAATTTTCCTCATCTACCACAGGTAATATATGCATTATACACACACACATACATACACACTCCTGTGTGTGTACATGCATCATATTTTATATTCTGAATATTGGGGAAGAAAGTTATATACAATCAAAATAGACATTTAGAAGGAAGTATCTTTAGAAACACAACAAGCCATTTATATCAAATCCAAACATTCATAGAGCATTTAAATGTTTAGCTTTATGCTAAGTTCTATGGAAGATATTAATTAAATCTCTGTTCACCTACTTGAGGAAGGTTCACTTTACCTCATTGATGATATAATGTATCCATGTGCTGTAACTAGCTAGGAATTGCTAATATTTCAGTAAGGCCACAATCACTCAGACAAATTCAGATTTGAGTTCTGAGAAGAAAGTTAAGTGGACAGAAAAAAAGTAGCTATTGGGTTATCAACCTAATACATGAACCATTTGATCCAATCACAAAGAATGGTTTCAATCCTGCCAGAACACACTATATTATCATGAAACACAGTTTAGCATGGTGGTTAAGAGTATAAACACTGAAGCCAGATGCCTGAAGTTACACATGTAAAATCTTACAAGAATAGCCGGCAGGAGTTGACTTTTATGACAATATGAAAGCTACTCCTGTATCCATTCACTCTCTTCTCCCTGTGTCTGCTAAACCTGTCTTCCTCCTATGGCATGCCTTTTCATCCCTGTGGAATTTAGCTTAAAACCAAGCTCATCTAACCTGGCTTCTCCTAACCTTCCCATTTGTATCCTATAATAATTACTGCATCTTTATTATAGCATTTTATCACTAGGAACATTTGGCCTGTTTACATTCGCTCTCTACCACTGCAAATTTGATTTATTAGACTATGGAGGCCAATTTGTTATTTTAGTAATCCTAGTACTTAGCATATTGTGTGGCCCATAGGAGAATTTTCAATAAACGTTTGTTTACACTAAGTTAGGTAAAATAATGCAAAAATTAAATTGCATTGCTTAAAATACAGCATTGGACAAAAACTCAGCTCCAACATGTATCTAAGGAATATTTTCATATTCTGTTGGAGTATATTTATTGCCTTTTCTAGTAGAGTATTATTAATATGTAAATTATATTAATAACTTTAGCATTTATTTTTTCATTATATATGTATATATGTATAGATATATTTCATCATATATGTATATATGTATATGTACATGTATATGTGTGTGTATATATATATATCATAAAAACCTGTTTTGTTGACCTTTAAACATCCATGGAGGCAAATGACTTATCTAGATAGACTTACAATTCTCTTAAGAAGTAGTATGACTTCTAACAGTGTCTGAGACTTAGGCTGAGTTGTAGTCAGTAAGTGTCCACTGTCCTCCACTGTCCTCCTTGAGGTCTGACTTTTCTAGCTTTCCTCTGGGTATCCATCACCTTGCTTTTCTTTCTCCAACTTGTCTCCTTCTCCTTCCTGTTTTCTAACATTATTATTTTATGGTTATCTATACAATTCCAATAAGATTTCTAAAATTTTAATTAAAAATATACCATTTAGCATTCCATAGTTTGAGGAATGAAACTTAATATTTATTATTGTTCCCACCAATTATCTATAGAACATTGTGTGTGTTTTTTTAACTTCTCAAGTACCAATGGCCATAAAAATAGCATTCTTTTCTAAAGTTACGTCAAGTTTGTCAATTCCCTTAAGTTGTTGTTTTTTTATATAGTTGTGGCATTGTATTGAAATACTTTGTTCCAACCATTCACATTATAGATATTTGTTAATAATTAATTTCCATACTGAAATGGTATTTTCCAAATGTTTTGGCCTGTATCTTGAAATTTTGAAATTTAGCCAGATATTCTTTATTGAGATATTTATATTATTTTAAAAATAGAATTATGAGATACATACAACTTCCATTTGCAAAAGGGTACCTCAAAGTGGGTAAGTAATTTTTATTATAAACAATACTGCCTTATCTAGACAAACCAAAACAAAATGAAATATACATTCTCAGTGTCCATTTTGTAAATTTAGAGCCATCAGTGAGAATCCCCAAGTCTGTGGCTAATGAAATAAAGAATATTGGGTTTTGATAAAAATGCTTGCCTTATGCTGATTTCTTATTGTCTGGGGCAGTATTAGGGAGTTCAATAATTCATTCAATAAGCAGCTATTACATTTCTTCCACATAGCAAGCATGGTGCTAATTCCTGAAACAAATGTACTTAAGACCTGAACTGACTTTTAAGAATTCACACTTTAGTGTGGGGATATAATTCTAAATATCACATCATAGTGTGATTAGTGCTACATTCAACGTTGCAAAATATTTTAACAGCATTGTCAGGAAGTATGTAAGTTCTCCTGAAGAAGCTGTGGAAAGGCGGGCTATCACCGAGCATGAAATCTGGAGAGAGAAGAAAGACACTGAACAGTGAGGTAGAAGGTGTCACCCTGTTAAAAGATACCTCCACGAACACCTATTCACTAGGGTCGTGTTTCCTAGCAGCTAGTCACATAATTTGATCTGTGCTGCGGGATTCATTGATTAGACACCACTTTACCATGTGCCTTCTTTTTTAAAAAAATATATCTTCATTGATTTCAGAGAGAAGAAGGGAGAGGGAGAGAGAGAGATAGAAACATCAATGATGAGTCACTGATCGGCTGCCTCCTGCACGCCCCCTACTGGGGATCGAGCCCGCAACCCGGGCATGTGCCCTGACCGGGAATCCAACCATGATCTCCTGGATCCTAGGTTGACACTCAACTGCTGAGCCAATCTGGCCAGGCACCATGCACCTTTAAAGGCCCTTTTGCAAAAGCAATGTCTTGACAGCAAAGAAAAACTTTAATATGGTTCATTCAGACTCTATTGTGGGCAAATTTCAGAGCACAGAGCCATATATATACTAATGTAGTACATCTATATAACACACTTTGAACCTTATTTAAAAAATGAATAAAGGGAATTTAAATTTAGCAAAATCTCCCTAACCTGTGTTTTCATTCATAAACAAAGGATACAGATTTTTGTCACAAATAACTTTTAAAATTCTTTCTAAAAATTACATTATGGTGACAATAACATCAAGTAACAGCTGTGGCTATTAAGCTTCTTACTAACTGGAGAACACTAAAGAATACTAAATAATACTAAATACTAAAGAATACTAAAGACTAACTAACAAGTTAATTATTATTATAATTATGTTACTAATTATTAATACCAAATGATAATAATACTAAAGAATACTAAACCTGGTAAACGCAGATTCATACGACTATATGTGATCACTGTAATACAAATGAACAGATAGGGAAAGAAAGAAAAGAGATATTCCAAGTTGAAGGAAGGTACTAAGAGATGCAGAGTACAAGGAGCAGGCCTGCAACTAGCAAACAGCAGGTTAAATAAGCACACATTTCAATATTATGCCTTGTGAAGTCAGACATACATTTTAATAATTGCCTTTAATGATTATTCATGAATGAATTATTAATTCTCTGGACTAAAATATCACTGCATACTTGCTAAATAACATTTCTTCAAATGAAAAAATATATATGGAAGGGCTAAAACCTTTTACATCATTAGTATTTTTGTAAAGTCTCAGTGTTTGATCTTGTTATAATTAACGCTTGGTTTGTTAGAACATTTCCATGTCACAAATTACAACATTCAGGTTCATAGATGGATATAATGTACACAGAAAAATTATTGTTAATGAATTATTTTGTAGTGAGCTTATAATAAAATTTTATATGTATTAATAGATGACTTTGCATAGAAGTCTCTGAAAATGTCAGCTAGAATATTTTTTAAAGGCTTTTCTTTTCAATCTCTCTTGAGAACACTGTTTGAAAATCAAAGCCTTTGTTAAGACGTTCTGAGTTAAGAGTATAAAAATACCCCCAGTCTGTAGAGAAAACAGATTCTCAAATGATCAGAAAAGCTTTCTTTTTTCTGTTTTTACTTAGTAAAAAAATAGATTCAGTCATGCTAGAACATGTATATATTAAACAGTAAGTCAACATATTGAAAGGTTAATGTGTAATGGTAATTGCCCATCAAAAAAAACAAACAAGCAAAAACAATTATCCAAATCTGGTTAGAAATAACTGCTGTATATATACTTTTTATAGTTTCCCCATTATAAATGTACATTTCTTGTTAGTAATACAATTTTTATCATGTGTGTTGATTCATTAGACTTACTGATTTTCCTGATAAACTTCTTATGAGGAGGGAAATTAGACCTGCTCTGCCATGGCCCTACAAGGTAGAAAATGTTTCTTGGTGCATCAACAAGAGGAAGTAAGTAAATAACTTTTAAAAGGGTAAACTCAAATACATTAACCTATTTGTGGCTGTGCTGTCAAATGGATCGTCACACTGTGAAGTCCCAACTGAACCCCTCCTGATGACACGGAAGCATGGATCAGACTGAGGAATCTCAGAGCGATGGAGGGGGCGGGTGGAGGGGGAGAGAGTAACCAAAGAACTTATATGTGTCCATGCACAACCCAAGGTCACAGGCAGGGTGTGGTGAGGGAATGGGGAGGGGGGTGGGGTGGAGGGGGTCAATGGGGAGCAAAAGGGACATCTGTAATATTTTGAACAAAAAAAAAAAAGAAGAAAAAAGAACCTAAAATTAAAAAATAAAAAAAATAAATGGAAGACTAAATTCTTCATTGTGGTCAGAATCCCACGAGGAAGCTAAGCCTTTCTTTTTTAACTTAACAGGTTTTAAATCTGTCTCCCAGCATCCAGAATCACTCTCAGAACTGGAAGGCCTCCAGAGGACATCCAGCACAGCTCTCACTGCTGGGCATCAGTAACCTCAAAAACTCATTAGACGTGTGGTCATCTACTTTTCTAAGAATTTGTGGCGAGGTCACTAGTGGCCTGCAATTTCAGGAAATTATTTTTAAAAACCTTTAATTATATTGGGGGAGACACCAGTACAAACTTGTAATTTCTCTCCGTCATACAAAAAATGTATAAATGTAGAATAGGAAAGATTTCCAAAATCCCATTCCTAAGAGATTTCCACTATTTAGATACACTGCATACATTTTTAAAGATGTCCTACAACTTGCTTTTACACTAAGTATATCTGGAAGGAAAACTTCCCTTCTTTGTCCAAGTAGAACTAGCTAATTCTTTTGTATAACTGCATAACATTAAAATGTACACCCAAACTCTTATTTATTTTAACCATTTGTTTAGGGGTGAGAATTAACTTATTTCCAAATTTTTACCATAACCAACAATTCTTCATACATACATTTTTGCCCAGTGTGTTTTCTGTGGCCTAAGTCGTTAGAAGTGAAATAACTGAATAAAATAATGTCTTTTTATAAAAAAAACAGATATTGATACTCTGTCTTGAAAAATACATCTATTACAACTCTCAGTATATATGAGCTAGTATCAGAATCTTCACTCTGATTTTCCAAAAATCATTAAATTAATACTTTAAGATTATATCACATAAATGTGTTAAAAATAATTCCATGCTTTGTCAAAAACAACTTCATTTTGCTATCTATATATATTTATATAACAAGAAGTAAAGACTAAATAGGGTATTTTTGATATTGGTCTCTAGCTCTTTTTTGTCGAGCCAATAAAAACCCAATTAAAAAAAATAAAATAAAAATATGACTAAATCACTAAGATTCATTTTTATTTTGTAGTTCTGTGTTCATTTAAACTCTTTTCCTACCCTACCTTATGTTGATCAATACTTACACTTCTTCCTGAGGTTTGGTATTTTAATGACTAGATGAAGGTGATATTTCCTTCAATAAACTAGGTATAACTTAAGATTTTACTATACATCATCTCTGTATTTTTAGTCTCCACACATTGTAGCTGTATGGTCCCTTTAGTGATGAGTGCACTTCTCCATACCAGAGTGATGCTTTAGGATAGCATAAAATCCTTTCTTATTATGAGCAAAATTTTCAAAAATTGATTTGAGAGAGGGAGGGAGAAGGAAGAAGAGAGAGAGAAACATCCATGTGAGAGGGAGACGTCGACCCATTGCCTTTCATACGCTCCCCCACTGGAGACCAAACCTGCAACCAAGGCATGTGCCTTGACAGGATATTGAACCTGTGACACTTCGGCGTACAGGAAGACGCTCAGCGAACTGAGCCACAACTGAGTGAAATTTTGACTTTTACTACCCCACAGTTTCATGTCCCGCCATATAGGAGCACAGAGAATCCTCTCCAGCAGGTTAACCATCCTCCATTCTGTAGATGACATATGTTTTTCAAGTGAAATCAAAGAAATTCACCTATTTCCCTCAGCCACAGAATAATGTGACATATATTACATAAAAATATAAATCACTTATATTATTGAAAAAAAAATTTAACCCCCAAATATATCAATTTTCAGAAATATAGTTTTACACAAAGGTTTTTCAAAGACCACAATAATATGTGCACTATTTTTCCTATGAAATTCCCATTTTCATTGCATTGTCATGCTTGAAATACAAATACAAATGGAAAGTAAATAAAATGTTTATAATGTAAGGAGCATGTGGGTCACGTCTCTTCCAAAGCAGACATATCTGCATTTCTTTGGTTGTTGGTTATTAATATTTCATTAATTTTCAAGCTATTGCAAATTCCCCCTGAGATATCATTAATAAAATACCATAAAAATCAGCAAGATTAGAGTCAAAGTAGCCAAACTATAGAACTCATTTAATTATCTAAAAATTTTAGGAGTGCTGAGCTCTTGTTTTAATTTAAAGAACTGAATAATCTTATGCTGTTATGATTACAAAGAGCTTTAGCTTTCTCTGTTTTGATGGTAATTTTATTATTTTTCATACTTTTCCCACTTATATGTATTCCTTCGGTTTCCCTTTAAAATAATAATAAGTTTTAAGGAAAATATATTAGTACATATACTTCTGAAACAAATAAGAACTGATGAATATGTGAGCACCTAACATTCACAATATCAGCCTTCTTCTCCTCAGTTTCCACAGTGACACATAAAATTTTTGATCAAGGAATATACTCAACAAACTGATTGCATTAAATTTCACCAAAATATTCAAATTTGCTGAACTGCTCTAACCCTGTACCCACTAAGAATATCAAATTTGCTGACTCTGAGTGAAATGAGTGACATGCAATGAGTGACAAAAATGACTACTTAAACCCACAAATTTAAGTATGGAAAAAAGACAGAATAAAAAGTTAAATTCCACCAAGAAAAAAATACTTGTAAAATATATGATAGATAGGAGATAAATCTTAAGAAACTCTTATAAGTCAATAAAAAAAGATGAACAATAAATACCTTTTAGACCAGGCAAAAACATAAAAAAGCAGCTTTCAATAAAAGCTATATAAATGAAAAATAACCAAATAAAATCATGTTTGACTTAACTGATAACCAGATATTCCCAAGGGTAGCATATTAAGATGCTCTACTTTCATCTATTATATTGTTAAGTGTTCCAATGGTTGTCACTGCCACTGTGGCCAGGGCGTGGCAACACAGGCCCTCTCATGTACTGTGTTAGGAGTAATTTATAAAAGTTTTTGAAAGGCAATGTAAGAAAGATATGTACCCATGTTTAAAATGTGCATTAACCCCTTTGTGGTAAAATGGCCCTTTTAAGAATTTAGCCTAATTAAATAAAAAGAAAATGAAGCTAATAACTGATGTTCGCTGTAGTCATATTTGTAAAAGTGAAAAATTAGAAACTGATTAAACGTATATCTAGCAGAGATTGCTTAATCAAATTATAGTACATTTCCGCAATCAAAGGTCATCCAACAGTGTGAAAGGGGCACACATAAACATACAATCCTAAGGTGAAGACGACCATGGCAAACGATTAAATAAAAATTTTTGTTACACAGTCCGATGGATTGAAGGGTCCTATTTATGTTAGTATACACGTTTTACTCGTGCTTTTTAAACCCAGGAATACTTGACAAGAAAACCTCATCACTGACTGGGGCAGAGTGTAGGATCGTAGGGGATGGGTATGAGAGTAGGAAGAAATAGTACCGAAAGAGTTGTATTTCTCCTTACTAATGGCTACATTGTTTTATATTAACATAATTATTTACACACATTACAAAAGACAGTAAAAATATTTTCATCTTGAAAAAAACAAAACTAAAATCCTTGCATTCCAGGATACTCTTTCTGCCCTCTCCCTGCCATTCATTACACTCAGTGGCTAAATCTGATTCTTAGGAAGGCCCTCACCAGAACGCTCTTATTTTTGGATTAAGACTTCATTCCCATCTCCAAGACAGTGCTTGGTTTCTTCCCCTTTCCTCTTTCCAATCCTACCTGTCAATAATTCTTTCATAGTAGGTACTTCTCAAAATGCCACTTATACCTTGGAACTTTCTGTGCTACCTTTTCTCTTCTGTTTTTCCATAAAAACAAAACCAAAACCCAAAAAACTACAAGAGAACTTACCACAATATGGTATGTATTATATAACCTGTACATGCCTCTCTTCTCTAGGAACATGTAGGCTGCTCAATGTCAGTGTCCTCCATATATTTTTTAACTTTCTGCCACGTCTAGCTCTCAAGCATGTACACAGTAGATGCTCAAAAAAATGTTCACTGAATTGCATAATTAAATATAGATTTAATTATATATAACTTTAAAAATGACAATGAATGTGACTGTTTTGTCAATTACTGAGGTTTGCTTTCATTTCTTTGGGAAAATGGATATTAAAATTATTCACACAGAAACAAGAGGCACAGCAATGCTCTTAATATTTAAACAATTTTAAGATAAATGATGCCCTAGAGAAACGTATTTAGTGTTAATGCGGTAGCATAATTGTCTTTATTAAAATTGTATCATTAGTAAAATCTTGTCATGCTAACAAGGTGGAGAATGTGAAGTTCTTAAAACTGTTCAAGTGTAGCCGCCTGACTCCAGGTAACAGCTTACAAATTGCCACACTCAGGTACCAGTTCTAACAACTGAAGAGACTGGCAGAAAACCGTGAATCAGCATTAAGCCAATCCTTCTGCCATTTATCTTCATTTCACTTAAACCACATCTATTACTTACTACCGTATCTGTGTTGGGTTCTAATATTTTCCGATCTACCTCCTGTTCCACCCCCCACATCCCCCCTAAAAAAACTACAGTATTCTTTAAAACTTGGAAGTTTTTAAGATATAATTGCCTTGTACCGTCTACACATTATAGAAAATCTCAATATGCTGTCATCACTTAACAAATGATAACTCAGACAATTTACATAATTCTATGGCTGGGGATTTATTCTCTAGTACAATCTCTAATTCATATTTTCTATAGCATTAACAGAGGAAATCAGTTTGAAATTAAAACTAAAATACGTCTCCTTCTAATTTCTACCTATTGGTCTACAATCTGCTTCTGAAACAGCTAAATATAAACAGTGTTGCTTTTATTAGAACGGAGTCTATTTCAAGTTTCTCAATTCCCTCGCACTCTATCTTTACACTAAGGGGCGACTCTGGACCCCTCATCCCCGCAGCCCTCCTGTTCGTCTGTTGTGCCAGCACATTCGTCCTGTTACCCTAAGTCTAAGGCCCTAAGATGGTTGCATTGCCCCTACTTATCAATTCTCTTCGTTTTCTCTCTAGCTTTAATATGGTAAAAGCTACCCCGCGCTCTGAAACTTGGCATGCCGAGCAGTCTAGCACTTCCACCTCCCTTTTCTGACCCCTATGAAGGTGGGCCCTGAGAATCTATTTCTTACTTCTACTCTGTCATCATATGTGAATTTCCTACTTTTTGCTCCTTTGTCCAACCTGTTTCTGAACCCTAAATCTAGACTGTAAACACAGAACCTTCTTTCAAAAGGGTCATCTTGCCCCGAGGGGACTCCTGGATATTAGTAATGGCTTCCTACCCAAAATTTTCTACATGTGTCCATTTTCAACATGCATGATATTTGCAGGACTCTGCTCTTCTCCTACCAGTCACACCTGCTTGTCCAGGGCGTGGTGTTTTACCAGGCCACACTCATTACGCATTGAGATTACAGCCCCTGTTCTTGACCTAATTTCATCAACCCAGACCTGCAACCAACCGTTAATATCTACGTACTAGTGAAGACTGTACATTTCCAATTTGATTAAGCTGAAAGAAATTAACCATAACACTATATCTCACTTTTTTTTCCTTCTATGTAGGGCAAACTCAGAAAAAAATTAAACAAAGTTATAATAAAATTTCAATAACAATAATAATGGTATCTACTATTATCTGTTTTATTCTCAAAAATAAAACAAATAATAGTGTTATCCTATTTATCCCCTTATTCCCATGAATAAAAAACATTTATTTCTGAAACAAAAATAAATAAGGAAAAAGAGATTAATTCTACTTTAGCAATTCAGATCATGGGTTGAATATATATATTTTAAAATGTATTTGCTTCTCTTTAATTAATCTTGCAAAAATGATGACTGATGTATAGCTTTTTCTAAATCAAAGAGATATTTAAAATTAAAACTCTTTCAAAGGTAATGAGGCCTTCAACATCTCTTCAATTTCAATCTGGCTGAAACCTTCCAAGAAAGCCCTACCACCAATTATAATTTGTTACGACAAATCAAAGAAAAATTGAACGCATGTATTATACTAAAGAGAGGCCAAAAGGTTAACATGTTCTCTACCAGGCCTGAAAGAAAGTCAATAAATGAATCTCTGA
This sequence comes from Miniopterus schreibersii, assembly GCF_964146895.1. NCBI lineage: Eukaryota > Metazoa > Chordata > Mammalia > Chiroptera > Miniopteridae > Miniopterus > Miniopterus schreibersii. Next base: position 16,311,716 of record NC_138108.1, on the reverse strand, counting down.
AGCTTTTACCAGAAAAGCTGCATCTTTAGTAATAGTGACGAAAATCTACTCTGAAATTGTACCTATTAGAGAAAACAGATTGAACAAAGAGTAACAAAAGTTCTCTAGAGAAAATAAACAGCTGCTATGATTCTTTTAAAAGTCCAAGTGAGTTTCATCCTCTGCAGTCAACCTCACACAGCATTCAACGTTAGTTCAAAATGGTTCTTGATGAAACAAATCTTTAAGGTCCTTGTTGGTATTTTAATACTGAAATTTATGTTTCAGTATTTTAGAGAAAGGTAAATTAGAAGGCAAATCATGTGCCAGTCAGAAGAATCAAATGATGGGGAAAATTAAATCTGTTTAATAAACTTTCTGTAAATTGAGTATTTTTTACTAGTTCAAATTATATAAAGCATAGAAGACAGGTGAAAACATGCTTCTAATTTCATTGCAAAAGGCGAGGAATTATTTTTTCGATTGCATATTATTGGGCATCTGCACTCTCTGTTCCCTCAGCCTGGAACCTACTGCTCATAGGTATCTGTATGTCCTTTTCCTTGCTGTTTCGGTATTAATTCAAATACACCCCTTTAACCACACTTTCCTTGCCCATCCTATCTGAAGTTTCAAACCCCACCCAACCAGTTCTAAGCTCTGATATCTACCTTCCCACTCAAATGTTCCACAAAAGCAAGGTTTTTAAAAATTTTGTTTATTACTATATTCTCAGCAACAATAATACTGTGCACCACACGGAAGGTCCTCAATAGGCATTTATGAAAATAAAAATGAATGAGGAAGGAAACCTAGAAAGTAATCATAAGGTAAGAGAATGATTTTTAACTAGAAATTCAAAAAAGTTCAGAAGAAAAAATAAACATATATTCATTGTATTTTTTTAAGACGCTAAAAGAAATGTGGAAGGCAGAGAAAAACAGAAGTCATAGAAGTAGAAGAACATGGTAAGAACCTTATGAAGTTTAACATGGCATCTTGGGGAAGGCTCTGCTGTGCTGTGATTTTTATCAGAGCATGTGCACAAATGAAAAAAGGACTCTAATGTTAAAGTAAGAAGCCTAAATGCAACCCATATTTTTCTCCTAATCCCACGTCAGCTACTCAGTGAGACCATCTCATTACTTCTATGGGCTTAACATATTGCCAGCAGCTACGCTTAAGCCCGCCCAGTCTCTGCACATGGAAGGCCACTGAGCTGCCCCTCATTTACAGCTGACATCCCGGACGTGGAGATTCACCACGGGTGCCCAGACGCAGCTGCGGAAGGCTTTCATCTGTTCCATACCATTTCCAATTTCATTACCACCACCGTGCATCTTTAGACTCTGAATTCTTGGCTTTGCTTTTTAACTTATTCTCTGGCATATTTTTTTTTGGTTTTAAGACGTCAATATTCCTTAATAGGCTCTGACATAATGCACTCCAACTTCCGTCATTTCTTCTTCCTTGTAACAAGACCACTCTCCTAAGTCCAGATCTGTGTCACAGTTAGATCTCTACTGCAATGCAATCAGGAGATAATGCACAGCACCCTGGTTTAGAACTAGTGAACGTTATAATTGGAAGATCACAGGGGGATCTTCCACACACACACACACGCGAATGGAAAACAATGGGAAGAAAGGCAAGTAGGTTTACTGAAGGATTACTTTTAACCCTGATAACTACATCAAAAGGCTGTATTATACATGTGTTGGAATCAAGATTTCGTGGACTTAACATACTCCATGTTGTTCAGCACTTACTTGTATCTCTCAAATGCCATACTTATCATTTCATTAACCTAATTAAAAGTCAGCAGGATTCTAATTTACCTCAAAAATGACAAAGACTGCACCGTTCATAGTCCTCTTTGATATTATTCTAATTCACCTTTTCAAATATTTTTCCTAATATTACTTTGTAAACACATCTACCCAATCATGTCTCTTCAAATGCCTATGCTTTTCCTCTCAAATTGTTTGTAGTCTGATATTTAATGACTTTGTCATATGCCTTCAATGTTGTTTTTCTATTTAATCATCTATTAGTTATCACACAAATTTGTTGATCCAGCAAAGCTGGTCTGTTTTGTTCACTGATATATCCCAAGCACTTGGAATATTGCTCTATAAATGATTTTCATACATTTTATACTTCAAAATGACCCTGATTGTTTCCTCTCCATGAGTCTGATTCAAATTAAGCTCTGATTAACACTTTCCAGGAAAATTATAACTCTCCTAGCTAAATGCATTCCTAAGATTTCCCCAGGTGAATGAATCCTCTCCTTAGAAATGTCTCCTAAAACAAAATCTGATCAGATCATTTTTCTCTTCGAAATTAGTCATTTTTAAGGAACTTTGTTTTATAGTCTTACATAAGTCTACTTTCAGTTTCTTCAACTGCCACTCCACAACCAGAGTGCTTTCCTTTGAGCTACTCTACTGAAGAGAATACTTTTTTATAAGCACAGAACAAAGGCCAGTGAGGTTTTATAAGAAATAACAGAAGCTCAAGGTTAGTGAAAACATGGTAAAAGATGGTGAAAAAAGATAAAGCCTTCTCAAACAGCGACTTTCAAAGTTGTTTACTTAGCGTTATTCTAGAAAACATTACATTGCCACTTAAGTTTCTACATACATAAACATGTACATCTATATATACAAGAATATATATCACACAAGAAAGTCGGTGTGTATATATAAATTTATATATGTATTCACAAGTTCAATGGGATATTTGTCATTACTAAATGCAATCCATCCTATTTTTCTTTTTATTCTACTATGTCCCATTTATGCAGGTACAAGTCACTAAATTAATTTCACAAACCACTACTGAGCTGTGATACACAATTTGAAGAAAAACAAATCTGCTAAAAGACTTTGAATCTTTTTCACGTGGCTGAGTTATAGCCCAGCTTACAGATAGCAATTATGCAATGAAACTGAGCTTCTGTTGGTGATAATGCTACAGTCATAGAAAATTGGATTGATCTGTAATGCCGAGTGAGTAAATGCTACTTCAATTTTCAAAAAGAATAGGGAAAGGTCATATTTCATAAACTACATCACTGGTAATAGTCTACGATGGATAATTTAAGGAACCATTTGTGAACACAGAGAAAAAGAACTTATAATCACTAGTGTCCAACGTAATTTCTGTAAAAATTAATCAGACTAAACTCAGCTGCCTAGTTGCTAAGATAGTACATTAAAGAAAAGTAGTTTAATTTTCAAATGCATAATGTAATAAGGGTTCCTTTCATTCCTATGACAGAGGTGACATGGTGTGGTCACTATCCCTGTTTCCTTCCTCTACTGTATGCACAACTAGGCTTCATTTCCCAGTCTCCCTTGAGGTGAGTGGGGGCCTTGTGACTAAGTTCTTGTCAACTGAATGTGAGCTGGAAGTGACACACACTGCTCTCAGGTGGACTCCTCTTCCACGTAACCCAGTCCCCTTTCCTAAACCCTCTCGCCAATTTATCACAACACTTCCTGTCTTGTTTCCCTCAAACCGACCTCACTAGTCATTCATTTAGCTTCCTTGAATGTTCCCACCTCACCTCTCCCTGTTGTCATGTCCAAGGCCAGACATTAGATTCCTTCTTCTCTCTGCCTGAACTCACAGACTTAGATGTTCTCATCAAGTTTCATGCCTTTATTTATTTTTCATGTTTTTTTTTAATTTTATATTTTTAAATTTTATTTTTGTTTAAAATATTACAGATGTCCCTTTTTCTCCCCAATGACCTGTTCCACCCCAAGTTTCATGCCTTTAAATACCAGTTACACACAGATGCCTGACAAAATGTATGCCTAGCCCAGACCTTTTACCTGAACATTAGACCTACATATCCAACTGCTTCCTGAGTAATTTTGTCTAATAAGCATCTCGGATTTAACAAGTCCAAAATGAAACTCCTGACTCTCCTCTCCAAACCTGAGCTTCACCAATCTTCTTTATTTGGTACCTGATAAATCCATTCTTCCAGATTTAAGCAAAAAAACAACAACAAAAAACACACAACAAAATTCAGGTTCATTCTTGAGTACTGTCTTTTCTACTCCACACTTAGTCCATCAGTAAATCCTTTCCCTTTAAAGTGTAGCCCAAAGCTAACCATTTTTGTTAGTATTTCCACTGCTATCATCCTGTTCCAAGTTGTTTTCATTTTTCAACTCTTGTTATTACAGTACTTTTCTAACTGGTTTTCTTATTTCTACCTTTTTTATCTAAATCCTGTCATCCACACAGAAGCCTAGGTGATCTATTTAAAAATGTATAATCTTAAGAAGATTGGTATATAATAATAATAATAATAATAATAATAATATACAGAATGATCCTTTTAAAATGACAATTGGATCATATCACTTTTCTGAACTTCATATATATGTCATTCCATCAACTTTTGAAAATGTGAAGAAAGTGGTTTAACATGTTACATTAAGTCAAAAGAAATATGAATAGAGTTGCTTTTTAGAAGAATTTCGAAAAGCCGTTTTCAGCATAATTTAACATGCTAGTTGTATTTGTTCTTTCAAGGTGTAATTCCATTACAATTTACAATCCTATTTATTGGGCTTTGTTAACAAAATATATAGAATTAATTTGCTTAGTCAAATTTGCCAACCTGCTAGAACACTCAGTTGGGGATTTAGCATTAATTTAAATAGTCATCATTCCTCACCAAAATATATCACATGCACTGTAATTATATTCTCTTAATATTCTATAAATTATAATATATTTTCATACAAAATATTCTTGATGTTATACAAACATTATCTAAGTTCAAAGCTCTTGGGTATTATGACAAATATAAGTAAGATTGCATTAATCAAATGAAGGAAAATCTAAAGGAAAGAACTACACATGCACACATGCTAAACAGTATGCCTTATTTTACTATAGTCTTACATACATACCTAATATAACTGTTTTAATCAAATATAGACATAATTTTATGAAAGTATGTGCATACATATCTCATGTTAAACAGCTCTGAAATGAATTATTCCTAGCTACTACTAGAGGTATATAGATATTTAGTTAAGTAGGAACATAAATAAACTAAGCAATAGCATTTTACCTTTATAATGATGCACAGGAAGGGCTATTTCCATCTGGTATAATATCACAAAGCATAATTGGTTTTAAATTTATAATTAAAGTACTCCACACAATTTGAAAAATTAAGAATATTGAATCAGATCTTTACAATTTGGCTCATGCAGACATTTATTTTTTCCTGCACTAGCTCTTCTGAATTAGACCCCAAAGGACTTTCCTTGCCTCTGTGCCAACCTGAACATAATCAATGCTAAGGATCCTTTTTACTTGTCTGATCCACCCTGTTTCTTAAAAGTACCTTTTATATGTGAGTTTTCTTTCTAATAAGAATAGTAAACTTTAAAATGGGGAGGTCATATTAGCACATTTGCATATATAATAGCTTTCAAAAGGGCAAAAAATAACATTGTAAACTTTATATATTTTTCCTTTACATTAAATTATTAATTTATATTGTTAAAGTGATATTGCCAGTCTGCGTTATCCCAAGGCTTTGGAGGGAAAATTTTTATCTATAGTAGTTTAATCATTTTGATATAAACACCATATAAAGAGAATGCCTAATGACTGGGTTAAACATGCTATTTCACTGGCATTTCTTTTAAACTTAATTTGTGCCTTTAGTACAGAAGAATTAGAAAATTACCTGGAGTTCAGTCCCACAAATGATATTATGGAGGTGTAATAGATTTTCTTCAAGTGCCTATACATTATAAATGTAAGTTAGTATGTATCTGACAAAGCAATTTGTAAAAGAGTGTTTCTAAAACTATCTTACATCTATTTATAAGGCATTTTCTGCACTTAAGATAGAATAACTATAGAAATTTGCTAACATTTTAGGACACAGTGACTGAAAATCCATTAAATGTTTTAAAAAATGTACTACTTGACTCCTTTTAATTCAAAGAGCAAATAGCTATCTAACATTTTCAGGGTCATTAAATTAAAAATGATAAAAAAAGAAAATCATTAACTAATTTGTATTTCTCTTCTAATGGGAATAGAATTAGTAATTACTTTTACTGATGAAACATCCTATAGTTAGTTACTTATGTTGAAATCACACACCTATCGTTCAAGGTATGGGACCTACTGACCTTCAATTCTAAAAGCTCATAGCTGTATTTATAGACCAGTATTAACACTTGTGAAATAGAATCTTCAAGTGCGTTCATCTAATCTATTATCCTCAAATTTCCTTTTCCTATAATACATTTACTTTTTCAGTTTTTATAAACTTGAATCATGTTTGCCCAGTACCTTACATATTGTAATACTCAACAAATATTTATCAAATTAATGTGTGAATCAATTGGTCATAAAAAAAAAAAAAAAAAAGATGGGAAGCAAGGCAGATGATTGTATATTCAAGACTTTCATTCAAATATAAAATTCATGGAAGTTATAATGGTTAGCCATGATAGCTTGAAGTTTTACTCACTTCATAGGGCACTTGTAAGCACACAAGGAAGTAATTCCTTTTGTATCTCACCTGCTGTCCTTGATAAAATGACTACAGAACCTGTGGCTTGAAATTTCTGAAGCTACCTTCATTTTATCCACATATTTCCTTGGTAGCATTAGTGATCTAATTGGTCATATTTATTTTATTTCTGTTCTAAAATCATATTTTAAATTCAGACAGTGCATCCATCAGTAACATTTTATATGACTTCTATTATATACCTCCAAATAAAAATTTAAGTAAAGAACAAGTTAATAGACTGTTACTCTTTAACAAAAATTATGAAACCAACTACAAAACAGATTACCAAAAATTTTAAATGATATACCCTTGCCAAAACAACCTGTAAAATTACAGTATTTTTTTGCAACATTTAAATTTGATTTAAATATTGTATTTCCACTGATATGAGTTGTAATTTAAATGTGTTAGAATACATTTTTAATAAGGTCTTAGATCTAAACTCTAGTTAACTTATAGGATTCCATAAAGGAACAAGGCTATGTCTCTGGTAACTTGAGTTTGCCACAAACCATCATTTATTTTTCTTAATTATAGATTACTATAACCCTAAGGATAATAATATAATACAATGAAAGTGGTTGCTGTCAAGTCTAATATCTTTGTCTTAATTGGAAACCAATCAAATGCTATATTATTGGTAAAAAAAAAAAAAAAAAATCTCTAGAATTAGGCAAAGAGAAATGTGAACTTCACCAAACTTATAAACTTATATTGTAACCCTCAAGTAAGTTTCATGGGTCCTCCTGTTACAAACGGCATAATTCCAATGCCTCTCTGTCCTTCAGCCGACAAGGTGTCCTACTCCTACTCTTACAGAAGGGGCTGCTCTAGACACACCAACCCGAGGTCTCAGCTTTGCACCACAGGCAGTATTCCAACTATGTCCACCCAGAAACTTCCTGAGCTATAATCTGATCCCTAAACACAAGGCGTGTTTAAGGAGGAGAGCTTCAAAAAAGTTGTTGGCTCTTGCATGCTCAATTAGAAATTCTCCTCATACTAACTGGAATTTCAGAGTACATCAACACAGAGAAAGCAGTTGTTCCCACATCTTAAAATAGCACAGACTGAACATTTAACCTTTCTGCTTCCCAGTCAGGGTCTAATTACTATTTTATGTTTAAACACACACACACACACGTGCGCGCGCACACACACAGACACACTTTCCATTGTGCATTTCTCATAATGGCATGGAACACAGATGGAAGTAAAACAAACACACTGATCTTTAAAAATTGGAAACTAGAAAAAAAGGTATTTGCAAGAATTTTTAAAAAATGATGTCACATTCAAATTTTCTATTAAAACATTGGTCCTTCAAAGTAACTCTATTTTAAGTAATTACCCTTTAAAGTGAAGGATTGGGTGACTCTTCAGATTATTCATGATGAGGGGTAATTATATTTTCTAATCCTGGTGTTATATTTAGCAACTTACTAAGGCTTTTATAGAGGACATGAACTCTTAGGGCACTTAGAAGAACTGTGTCTGCCCAAGAGTTGTCACATGTTCACTGTTTATAAGTAACCTAGTTTATTTACTAGATACTGTCGATGCCTCCTCCTAGCAACATAGATGCCCATCGCTGAAGTTTAGTCAGCAGGATTGCCCTAAATGTATCGGCATTTTCTATTTTCCTAAGGAATATTTATAGGCCTATTGCTTTTTCCATTTCAAAGTTATATATTAAGATTCAGGAACATCTCCTAAGCTCACATCTCAGATCTGAATTGGAATGGCTGAACAACACATTTTCAAGCCTGTATGTTTAATGCAATCATATTTAACCTTTCCCCTGTAAATGAGATCAGGGAAAAATTGAATATTAAAAATCAATTAAATGGCTGCTTGGTTTTATTGATATATACTATAAAATGCTTTTTATTTTAAAATAAATTTTTATTTCTTTTCTCTTTTTCTTTCACTAGGTCAAGCAAATGGGTGATGATATGGATGATCGAAAAGTTGCTCCAACAGAATAGAAGGATTATATTCTTGATGAGAAAACCCAGAGTACGTGCCTTAGCTCTTCTCCTTCCTGCCCGTGGCCTCGGGTAAGTCGCTTAGCTACCCTGAAACTCGTTTTCTTCACCTATAACAGTCTTTGCTCTCTCTTTTTTATAGAGACGGAGGCAGCAAATGGGAATTTTCCTGTGATAGAGAAGAGATTGTCTGATAATAGATAAGTCTGATCCCTTCTGGGAGCGTGACAGGCACATGGCGTTCCCCGCGTGCCCGCGCTGACCCGGCAGGGACAGTGAGTGAGGCGCTGCAGCCCACGGAGGTGATGGGAGGAGTGCTGCAAATGTCCCGCACGCCTTTCCCACCTGGGGGACTCCTCACCCGGTGGCGGCTGTGACAGACTGGCCCAGCTGTGCATGGCGCCGGGGCCCCTCCCCACCTGCACTCTGTCTGTCCCACCTGAAGGTGCCTCGGTGGGGTTTGCCCCCATCAGCGCCCCAGAGGCCGAAGGATCACGACGACTGGAATAATTATTGCTGTGAGCACATCTGGCACCTTTGGGGCTGTCAAAGAAACTGACGATCCTCTGGCCTACTAACGTCTTCCTGCATTTTATCGTCTTTGATATTCAAACTCTCAGGCAATGCTGGCCCTGGTGCAGTTGGATAAAGGATGCTGTACCCACAGTACCATGTGAAAAGGCAAAGAGTAGGGGAAATTTTGCTTTTGCAAATCATGGTAGCAAAAGTGCTTAATTTGCAACGCTCTCTCCCTTTGTAGAAATGCCACCCTTCAGGCATGGATGTATAGGTACAGGAAATTGTGCGGCTCCGTTAGAAATTATGCCCCACTTTTGTTTGACTTTTTTTAAATTAAGACTTTGGTTAGATTTTTGGATTTACAAAATAGCTTGCCTTTTTAGTTACAGAGCTTGGTAAACCTCCCAGTTCACGTGCATGCAACTCCTTCGCTCCTCTGCAGTACTGCTTTACTCAGTCAGGTGGCCGGTTTAAGTCTGTGCTCGCTTCATGGGATGGTGTGTGCTTCTCTGAGGGCAGAGACCCCTATGCTTCAACTGGGGGCTCCCACGGAGACTCCTCCCTTGTCTTGCAAAAAGTAGTCAATGAAATTTGTGTTAAATTATGAAGAAGTAGAAATTGTTTGTAATGTCTAATGGCACTTTAAGGGGAGATCTTTTTCTCACACTAAACATTCAAACAAATAAAACAACAAACATTTCTACTATCTGTAACATGTAATTGTAAGAGATTTTGGGTCCTATTTCACACCAGATAATACTGCACAGAGGATTTACTGACACCTAAGAGCTGATATATAAAAAAGTGACTAGAAAGATAATTTAAATACAATCCTATTTTAAAACAAAATATTTGTTCTATACGTGCATAGGAGAAACTAGCTATTCAAAACAAAACAATTTTCTAGAAGTTTGATTTCTTCTTTCCCTCTTTGTTTCAGCAAATATTTTTTTGAATACCTGCTGAAAATCACATGTTGCAAAGCAGATTTACTGAACTCATAAATGAAGTCCCAAAATTGAATAATTTCCTTCTATGTATTATTAGACTGCTGTGGTCTATTAAAATCATAATTACCGAGTTAGATATTTTAATCAATGATATTGCAACAAGTAGAAAAAAAAATCCAAACAGAGAAATCACTCTAAAATTAATTCAGAAAGTTTATTTTATACTTTGTTTAAAATCAATTATTTTTTATTTAAAATATACCTTAAACTATTGGTAATTCTTTTAAACTACCATTTTTTAGAAAACTAAGAGACTTCATTCAGTGAAACAAATGATCTCTATAGCCTCAATCTGTATACCGTATTTCACTGAAATGTATTAATAATTAATTATGTTGAACTTTCTTTCAGAATGTCTCATATATAACCCTGATACTGCATTTTTTTTCTCTCCTCTTTAGCTGCTTATTGCAATAACTTACAAGTCTGTTTTCCTCCAAATCCCCCACAATTTCCCTTTCCCTCATTCCAGTCACTTGGATCTTGAGAACGATATAAATGTTATCGCTCACGGTTCCAAAAGTATTGTACAGGCTCTCGAGAATTAATAACCATGTGATTAATTTAAAAATAAGCTCTGTATTTGCAACTGTATTTTAGAATAGTTAAATAAACATCATATTGAATGAAGAAACATCTTAATGTCCCATAGTGTTTGACCAAATTTGATCAGCTGGACTTAATCCCTAAAAAGTGATCTTGAAGGTAAAAGAAGAAAGAAGAGAAACCTAAACAAAACGTGAAAATCCAAATAAACAAATTGTAAAAGGAATCTCACTTTGAGAGAAAGACCAATTAATTGGAGTCAGATATCTGAAATTTCTAATTCTGTATCTTCCATTCACGTGTGCAAATGTGGTTGCTTTTGTGAATATCTTTCATATACGTGAATAAACAATTTAAATTTCATGCATGTTTCCTGTTGAAATAGGTATTCAATTAATATGTAGGTGACTGACTATTTTTCAAGGAAGAAACTCAGCAAGGAACCATAATAGTTAATTCCTTTGCTTAATTTGTCTCCTAGACAATGTACTGATCAGATAAAAAAGGTTCATGTTAAATGCTTATATTTTGCTCTGCAGCACTGATTGTACAAAATGGAAAAAAGAAAAGCCACCTATACTTCAAGCTCATCTTGGTTATATGATGAACGACCAAGTTTAAGAAGAAAAGAAACACAACGGCTAATAATATATGCTAGAGACTTGTTCTTACATATTTTTTTCATTATATCAAACAGATTTTAAATTGCTAAAACTCAAAACTAGTTGAAGAAGAAAAAATGACAACACATCAAATTATTAACTAAATATAGTGCTATAGAAAGAATATTCTGAAAAGAATATTGGCTGTTTAAAGATAAAGGAACATTAGGGTCAGCCATTAATGTCAAAGGCAAGCAAATACCATTCCAAGTATCCCAGATAATATGCACTAATAGTGGGTTTTAGCTGGATTCAGGCTGCTGCAGGTGCACGATTAGCAGCTGCAGAGGCCACACACACACACACACACACACACACACACACACACATTCACACATAGACATGCACACAGAGCATAATATAAACTAGCTCTTTTGAAATGCAGAGAGAAGAAAACTGTAAACAGAGAAACCTCAAAAAGTAATGAGCTCATATAAATGTGTAAACAGTAGCTCTCCATCTCCTTGTGACTTGTGATTGTTTAACTCATTAGAGTCCAAGATTTTACTAGCTTTTAAAAAGTTATTTTATTTTTATTTATTGATTTTAGAAAGAGGGAGGGAGGGAGAGGGGAGAGGGGGAGAGAGAGAATCTGCTGTTCCATTTATTTATGCATTCACTGGGTGATGCTTGTATGTATCCTGACCGGGAATCAAACCCCCAACCTTGGTGTGCTGGGATGATGCTCTAACCACTGAGCTAACTGACCAGGGCCAGTCCAAGATTTTAAAGTATACAGTTGACGAATACTTGGGAGAAAATTCTAGGAGAAAATTCTTTTTCCAAAATAGTCACTTGCTTGTGGACCCAGAGCAATTTATCTAATTTTTCTTTACCTCAGTTTTCTCAGTCTGTAAAATACCTTGACAGTTGAATTTATAACAAAGTCTTGTTTCTAGGATTACATATAGACATAATATCTGCATATAAAGTAGTGCAGTGCCTGGTTCATAGTGCTAAATAAATTTTAATTATTACTTTATTATTATTATTCAACAGCTAATTAATAGCTGGGTGAAGTAATAAACAAAGTTATTATCTATTTTATTATCAGACCATGTTACTTGAATTCATAAGAGCATACTTTTCTACTAATTTTCTAATTATTTAATATATGTGTTTTATTAGAGTTTTAAATAACACTAAATAGAGTGGTTATAAATTAGTAAAAGAAGAGTAGCTCTCAACCCTACTTTTTCCATGTTAGACTTAAAAAGAGACTTGGTAGTCATTAACAAACTGAAAACAATTACACTGCCTCAAATACATAACTCACACTTATGAAAACGCTGGTAGTATTATAGGTTAGATAGGAAGGAAAGGAGGCAAGTTTTTTGGTTTCCTATTTTTATTATCGGAAGTAAACAAAAGTATCCTCATAGATGTTATACAAATCACCAACTTGAGAAAATACCCTGCCTTAGTTGAGAGAATATCCAAAATATATTAAACTTTAAAATACGCTGTAACTGTATTAGTTTCTTATTGCTGCTGTAATAATTTACCACAAACTTAGTTACTTAAAACAACACATACTTAATATATTACAATTCTGGAGGTAGCAAGTCCGAAATAGATCTTGCTGGGCTAAACTCAAGATGTCAGTGGGGTTACAATCCTTCTCAAGGTTCTAGAGAAGAATCTGATTACTTGCTTTTTTTAACTTCTAGAGGTAGTTTGCATTCCTTGGCTCATGGTCCCCTCATACATCTTTGAAGTCAGTGCCAAAGAAGGAGCCAAGTCCTTCTCATCCTGCATTACTGTCCCTCTGTCCCCCTCTTCCACTTTTGAGGATCTTTTTGATTACATTGGGCCCACTCAGATATTCCAGGATAATCTTACTATTTTAAGGACAACTGATTCCAGGTTCCAGGGACTAGGATGCACACATCTGTGAGCAGCCATTATTCTGACTCTCACCCAGTTCTCCTCTGATAATTTTAGAGCAACTACTATGTTTAGTTCACTTTAATATTTGAAATGTGTCTTAAATGCTTTATGAAAAGTAGCAATAAAACAAAAAGTAAAAATAAAAGAAAATCACGCACACACACATATACACACACTTTTACTATTGTGTATATAATGGTCAGGTTCAGCCTGATCTGAAAGGCCTCTCTAAAAATTAGCATTTGAATATTGACTTATAAGATGTAAAAATACTGAAAATAGATTAGCAGAACAATTTCAGGCAAAGAGAACAGAAAGTTTAGATGCTCTGAAGAGGAAAGGTGTTGGGTGTGCTTGAGGAACAGCAGGAGAGTCTGACTGGAATACAGCGAGAGAGGGGAGAAGGGTAGTCTGAATATGAGGGAGAAAAGAGGTAACAACACATAGACCTTCTTCTTATTAAACTAGGAGTCAGGTATATATTTGAGCAGAAGAGTCTCGTGATTGGAAAACAGCATTATGGTTGTTGTGTGCAAACAGATTGTTGCATGGCAAGGCAGGAAGCAGGAAGACCAGCTCCCCAACTTCTCTCCTAATCCAGGTGAGCAATGCAGAGTCTTGGACGAGGCTGAAAGCACAGGAGGTGGAGGAACATGTAGTATTTGGATGTATTTAGAATGAAGGGGTGATACATTTTATGGGTGAACAGAAGGTGAACTTAGAAAACAAAGGAAAAAGATCCTGTACAGCCCCAAAATTTCTATCCTGAACCACTGGAAGAATATAGCTAATTTACAGAATTGGGACAAACTATAGGGAGAGCATGTGTAGGAGGAAAAATGAAGAGCTCCACTTTGGATACCAATGGGATTCTTCTGTCAGATAGTAATAGGAATCCATCAATATTCACCCTTGCCTCTTTAATAACAGATTTCCCGAGTTGTTGCTGGGCACATTTGTTAGTCTCTCTTGAAGGTTGGCGTGGCTATGTGACTTATTAATGGCCATTGGATTATAAGAGAAAGTGATGTGTGCCAGCTCTGGATTGTGCCCTTAAAAGAATTCTATGTGTATTTCCCTGACCCTTTCTCCATTCTTGCTGCTAAATGTTGTCCTACCAACCCTGATCATCTACCTAAGAGAGATGAGCTGATGATTTGCTTAAGTCAATATATTTTGGGATGTTTTATAGCAGCTTAGCTAGTGCTTAATTAAACATAACTTCTAAGTAAAGATATTGATGAGGCAGCTGACTCCTGTACTATAAGACTTTGTGTTCAGGGGGTAGTTCAAGGATAGAGACATGCAAGTGGGACTCTTTAGCATCTAGATGGTATTTGAAGCCTGGAGGTTGGACAAACTGCATATGTCCAGCATTTTCTTTAGGCAAAAATCAATTTTCACCACATTCATGGGTCCACTCCACTGTGATGAAACAGGCACTGAATAGTATGACTTTTGACTTGATTTTTTTTTTCTTTGATTGCATTCCACAGACTCATAGTACTACCCAGAATATTAGAAGACATATATCCATCAAGCCCAGAGTAGAAAAGTGACCTGTTGCCTTGGAAGAAGAGCACTTCATCTTATTATTCACTATTTTACTATACACACAGCAGACTTTTATTTTCTTCTTGGATATTTAAGATTATGTTCTTGGTGCTATGGGTTTCTCCTTATCAGAGGTCATATACTAAAGAATCCAGAGGGCATAGGTGTTCTGTTTGATCAAGCAATACCTACTTTTTAAATTAAATCTAAGTGAATCAGGTAAAAATTTATCTTTCTAGAACCCATCAAACCCCACAACTGTCCACAGTGCTCATCATTCTGATTCATACAAGAATCCAATAGAATTGTCACTGATAGGAATAGAAGTTTGGGAGTTCAAGCTAAAAATCATTCTTCTTGAAGAACCGAACCCTTACACAAACATAATACAACATGTTTTATTCTGCAAATTTGTTTACTTTGTACACATCAGCCACCGAAACTTCATAGTGAAACATCACAGCCCAAATCCATATATCTTCCCTTGTCTCTAACAGCAACTGTACTGAAGCACTGGAAGAGCATATTCAGGTATCTCCTTCACAGCCACGGCATATGGTTTTATACGGACAGCACGAGACCAGGAAGAGATTACAAGTTTCATCAGACTGAGAGCCAAGACCTGAGCTCTGAAAGTCTCAATGGACTAGGAAGGGTTAAAGATGACTTAGGTATCAAGGACCATAGACTTAAACATTTCTGAATATAACAGTTATAGTAACACTTTTTTGTCTTGGAATTGATGTTATGTAATTAGCTAAATTTTCCTGACAATAATGTATCTTTCAAAACCTTATTATAAGTTGGGGCTGCAGACAGAACAGAACATCATTCCTTTTTTTCCCCATAGTGAAGAAGGCTGGAAATAAGAACCATTATATAGATTTTCTTATTATTAAACTTGTGACTTCAAATCTATTGAGGAATTTGGGCTCACCAAATCTTACTTAATAAAGTCTGTCAATAATCCACTACGGGGAAAAATCTATATAAAAACTAAATAAAAATACAGATATAACTGATTGTATATCAATGTTTGTACAACAATTGTATATGAATAAATTTAATTGGGCCATGAATCCGAACACCGAGTGAATCAGGTTGTGCCCAGAGTCAGCCAGCTTTTTATGAAACCTATTATTCTTATCTGACATTACTGCAGTATAACAGACCATAGTGACATTTGATTACACTCCATTTTATTATTGCTTTGTAGCAAATTGTTCTCAGCAATAAGTGATAAAAATACAGAGGCAATTATAGTACACTATGAAGACATCTATTACCCTTTTTGCGTAGTGTGTCCAGAAGCACATGAACAGCACGAACCTGACCTCTTTATTTAGTCTATCTTGAAATAATTGCATCACAAATAGAGAATTCATATATTTTACAAGCTAGGTAAAAATACATTTCTAAGTCAATAAAAAGAAAAAACAATATAGGTTTAACTATTTTATCTGTAACTTAAAGACTGACTCAAAATGTAAAATAGTAACTACAAATAAAGTTTATATCCTATGTAATTTATTAGAATATTGGAAGCAAATAAGCAATTGACTCTAAATGCTTATATTCCTATATGCTTATTTGTTACAATGGTATTCAGTATTTTTATAGTGTAAGAGTAGTTTCTGCAATATATATCCACAAGCTATTTGAAAACCATACATTTTTCCACTATTCTTTTTGACAAATATCTCCTGGCAGTGAGGAAGTGCAACAGTGTAGATTTGATTTATGTGTTCAATTCCTTTAATATCTTTATTTTTTCTATGATTGTCATAAGGTTATGATTATATATATCCATATGTATCTATGTATGTGTGTGTGTCTCTCTCTGTGCATAACTTTTCCATTTAAATACTAGATGTGAGGACAAGGTAACCAATATAAACTAACAAAAAAGTCAGAATTAATACACTTTCCAAGGTCTGAACAACATTTTTATATAGATTATGAATAAATGTAAATGGTCATGTCTTGTAGATGATTGGCTTATAGTTTCATTCTGATTTTCCATACAGTGATGACATTTTTACTTCTTTGCCAGGCCACAAAACAGTATATAGATTTTTGTTATTCTATTTAAGCTCATTTCCCATTGACCAGATGGTAACAGCATTGGACCCACAAATCTAAAATGCGTTTAAAAGTACTTTATAAGGGAACAATAGGTCTATATTATCACATGTCTTTTCCTTTTCAAAGAAAACTCTTTTACTAAGAATTAAAGGACTATGTTATTTTATCCATACTTGACAAAACCGAGTAGTTCCAACCAAATTGAACCATTTCTAAGTAATAACCATCATCCCTGTTAGGGTACAGCATGGCCTGCAGCATCAATGTTTACAAGAACAAAATACATCTATTTTGTTACAGATTGCCAGCTATTTTCACTAGAAAATGACTCCATAATTTATGTAAGTAAGAAATATTTGCAGCTTGCTGTCTGTATCGCGGAAACATTCTAAAATGTGTATAAGCTGAAAATACACTTCAATTTGAAGGAGCTCATAGACTTTTTTCCCTTTTGGTCACCTAAACATAAAACCTGAAACAATAAATTACATAGAAGAAAACATAGGTACTAAACCCATGCACCTTGGTATTAGAGAGCATTTTATGAATTTTACCCCAAAAGCAAGGGAAATAAAAGCAAAAATGAGTGAATGGGACTATATCAATCTAAAAGGCTTCTTCACAGCAAAAAGAAACCATCAACAATACAAAAAGGCAACCAACTGAATAGATGTTTTTTGCAAACAACAGCTCTAACAAGGGGTTAATATCTAAAATATATAACGAACTCATACAACTCAATGCCAAACGAACAATCCAGCTAAAAATGGGCAGAAGACCCGAACAGACACCTCTCCCAAGAAGACATACAAATGACTAACAGATATATGAAAAGGCGTTCAACTTCACTAGCTATAGAGAAATGGAAATCAAAACTGCAGTGAGATACCACCTCAGACCTGTTAGAATGGCTGTTATCAACAAGACAGGTAATAACAAATGTTGCAGAGGTGGTGGAGAAACAGTTCATTTGTTTTAACTTTTATTTAAAGTTTATCTCTTAAGGCTTTTAATAATTCATTAAACATTTATCAAATAATAACAACACAGCAAGAATGTTCTAAGATAGAGATAAGTATGTTTTTGAGGAGGTTTTAAGCAAGTAAGTAGAGAGATTTGTGGAAAATTAAGTGCTATGTGTGAATTGTTAAATATATGTTAAAGTTAAAAGTTTATAAAAATAGAAAAATACACATAAGCAAAATTGCACATAAATATACTTATGAGGAACATACATTTTACATAAATATAATCCAAATAAACTGATAATTTTAAACACATTTAATGTCCTAAAGTTCACATGTTTCACTGTTTTAAGTATTTAATCTCACCAATATCATTGATTGATATATTGCTATACCTGTTCTATATAAGGGAAAACAGAATAAAAGAGTAAGTGGCTTTTCTGGCCTACAGGACATGTTAGTACAAACATTTTCTTAAAACCCCAACCATATTTCCTTGAATACTGTCCATCATCTTTCTATTTAAAGTTTCTGAGAATTTTGGTGAGGTTGCTGGCAAGGTTTGGGGGAAGTCGAGACAAAGACTTTGGAGCAGAATACAGAATCTATTGACTTCCCCTCTGATCTAGATATATTTGTGCAAATATGCCAATGTTAATTTGTTTCAGAATTTTGGACTTAATCCTAATATCAACAACCCTTTCTTATAAATAATTGATGTTCCAGTATTATCAGCAAGCCCTAAGTTCATGGCTTTTGGTACCTAGATGAAGGTGGTGCACTCCCAGCATTCGTTGGTGGCTAATGATTTATTTCTCCAACTTAGATTACACCATTTTTCTCACAGCAATCATGACCTTCCTTCAAAAATGATTTTAATTAAAATACCACATCAACATTTTATCCTGTACTAGATGAAATATTTTGATTTATTTTAATTTTTTAAAAATTTCATTTACCCAAACTTCCACTAGAGGCATTACTACATTACTAAATATTTTGTTTTTATTTTTTGTTTTTTTAATTTCAATTTTTACTTTTTTAAAATATATCTTTATTGATTTCAGTGAGAGGAAGGGAGAGGGAGAGAGAGAGAGAGAAACATCAATGATGAGAGAGTCATTGATGGGCTGCCTCCTGCACACTCCCTGCTGGGGATCGAGCCCACAACCTGGGCATGTGTCCTGACCGGGAATCGAACCCCGATCGCCTGGATCCTAGGTTGACACTCAACTGCTGAGCTACGCCCGGGCGGGCTAAATATTTTGTTTTTAAATTGCACATAGCAGCCAAACTGATAGAGCCCAAAGTATATATTGAAATACAACACTCACTATTTTTAGACTTTTTTCCATGAAATTCATACTCACTGAAATTTGCAATTTAATTTAGTTGTATATGTCTAAAATACTATAAACTGACCAATGATACTAATATTCCTACCTGAATAATAATTAAGATAATAATAATAGTAATAGCAACATTGAAAATCAACCAGCTAATAATGTCACTGAAAACTTCTTAGTTCCTGGATCTGTACTGATTACTTTTAAAATAATAACTTATTAATTCTTGAATGCTTAGAAGGTTTTGTTTAAGCAAGAGTCTGAACAAATTATACACAATATATTTAATAGTAAACTAAATTCATACTGCAGTATTTGCATTTATTTATTTACTTATTTATATGTTTATTTGAGAGTGAGAGAGAGAAAGAGAGAGAGGCATTCATCAGTTGCCTCCTACAGGCAAGCATACTGACTGGGATTAAAGGGCAACCTAGGTATGTGCCCTGACCAGGAATCAAACCCTCCACATTTTGGTGTACAGGACAACACACCAGCCTACTGAGCCATACCGGCCAGGGCTTATTTGCTTTTATAATTTTATTTATTCAGCTATTCAAGTGTAATCAAGTTTAAATATCATTTTATATAATCTATACTAAATTAAAAATACCTAGGGTACTAGCATTTCAATTAGTGTAAATAAGGAACATTTATACCATCTGATGAAATTATTTTTAAATAGTGAGGTTCATGTGAATAGTTCTTATTAGTCTATAGATTTTAAGTAAGCAGAAAAAAATGCAAAAATGTTATAATATGTTATATATAAAATTATAACCAGAGATTTAAAAATAAAAACAAAAGCAAGATGTTCCTTGTAATCCAACAAATTGGATAAAGTGTTAAGGTCTGATCTAAATTAAATATTACAAAAGTAGATAGATAAATGGATACAAAGGGCCTTGGAATGAGAAGAAACAGAAAATTGTGTATGTGTGCAAATGTGTTGCCTCATTTATTCCTTTTATGTATGTAAACTTCTTTATCCATTTTACAGGAGAGTTTGAAAATATCTATTAAAATTTTAAATGCCTATATATCAATTTTTACTAGGTATTATAAAGAAATATCTACCTGTGCATAAGGAGGAATGTTTAAAGAAAGACACTGAAAATAGTCTGTTGATGAGTATATTGATAATGCACTTATACCGTGGCACATAAATACTATGAAATATAGACTAGAACCAGGTACAGTAGATCTATGTGTGTTAACATTTAAGGATTACTAAGACCTTTTATGAAAATGAAAATGAAAATCATATAGATATTAGTACTAGATGGAACCGCTAAGGAGAGGCCCTTGGATTTGGGTGAGGGGTTGTCAAGGCTGAAAGGAGGATCATAAAGCCAACACCCTCTGCAAACTCCAACTGGGGACAGATCAGGGCATAAGAAAAATAGAACTGAACTGAAATGTTCTCAGAGAGTTTTGCACTCAGGAATGTCTCACCTCCCTAGATTGGCCCTATTATTTTCAGACTTTTCTGAATACAGTTTTATCAAAATTTTCCCCTTCACATAGAAGGCCATCTCTTCCCAAAGCTGTTCTTTTCCCAACCATAAATCAACAAGTAGGAAGCGGTCCAGTGGTTCTGTGAATTATCATGTTTAAGAATCATTTTTTCAGGTGGCAGTTTCCAAAGTAATTAAAATGTTTAACCGTTTATCAACAATAAAGAGTAATAAGTCCTCCCTGAAGATTTCCAGGTGCCTTCCAACTGAGGCAAAGGTGAAATTTGGGAGCAAGTGGCGAATGTGATCACCCACCCTGAGAATCCAGCTGACTGTCTATCTAAAATCACCTCCTGCTCTGCGAAGAAAGAGAGAAAACAAAAGAAAATCCTCTCATGTCCAATTTCCCATGCCATTCATCTTCCATTCCCACTCTCCTATTGAACAACCAGAAGATATGGAATACAAAGATTAAAAAAAACACTAATTACTCACAAAAATTTTTATTATTCAGACATTCTTGCAACAGGAGCCTAAGCATGTACTCGTTCTGGAGCCAGACGGCATGGGTTTGACATCTAAACAAGCACTAAGAGCAGCGGTGGGCATGCTACTCAACCTCTGCACTGTAAACTGTGACTGCATAAAATGTTCCAATGTCTTTATCAGTTTTCAACGCAATAAAAATTCTAATATTCTTGGCCCGATGGCTGGCTATTTTGATTTACTAAATAAGCCTTAAAATAAACTTTTAAAAACTATTAACATTTTAAATGGAGCCATGTTATTTTCTAAAGCTTCATAAAAAACATATAATATTCAATATAAGTAGTATCCCTTCAAATTATAGAGTTACATGATTGCCTATAAGGAGAAATCCAAAATCAAGCCAGGAAAACGGACTTTTAGGTCATTAGATGGCATTGTAGTCATGTATATAAAAATTAAATAAAATAAAGAATGGGTAGGACAAATAGAAAATAATAATAAACTGCATAAACATGCAGAGTTCTTATTTGATCTCATAAGGTTTCACAGTATTTATTCTTTGGAGATCTTGAAATGGAACAGTTTAAAATGGCTACTGAACACTGGAAGGTTAGTACTTTTTAATGTCTTTAATTCACAACATTTAGTGTTCAGATTTCATCAGGCATACTATAAAAGTGGTTAGTGTTCTAGTCCTCAGAAGTGAGAAGTTGTTTATGGTTCCATTTCCATGCATGGCCTGTGATAAACAGATCCCAGAGACTCGCTGAAATAGTGCCAGGGAGGGCAATTCAATATGTAGACATACTTTCATATGCTGCAAAGAAAAATTCCATGAACTCTGCCAAATCCATTGATCAAAATGCTGGAAAATAATATCTATTCTGCAAAATCATCTTATAAAATACATAATATTATGAACAACTACTAGACTTTTTGGGTTGTATGAAGAACTATTCCATTTTACTTAAGGACTTGTGTGTGTATGTTTATAATAAACCATAACTTTGTCCTAAGCTTGGTTATAAATTTATCCACAGTGGTTAAAAGACAAAAAAGCCTGGCAAAAATTACTGTGGTTTTAAAAATGCAATTGACTGCCCTGGCCGGTGTGGCTCAGTTGGTTGGAGTGTCATCCCATGCACCAAAAGGTCTCTGGTTCGATTCCCGATCAGGGCACATACCTAGGTTGCGGGTTCAATCATGGTTGGGGCATATGTGGGTGGCAACCAATTGACGACTCTCTCTCCCCTTCTCTCTCTAAAAAAAAAAAAAAAAAAAAAAATCAATAAAATAATATTTAAAAGTACAGCTAAAAATGGAATTGACCTAAGCACTGACATGAAAACGTCACTTGATTTCATTTATAGGCAATTATAAAATAAAGAATGTAGTGAAACCTGTCCAGTTCCAAAACAGCCCTTTAGGCTTATTGCACATCAGAAAGCATAAAGGATTTGTCACTAAACTCTTACATTGTATACTCTTATATACTATAGCTTTCACCTTTAATAGATATGCAAGTCAAGCTTATCTTTACTGACTATTTTATTTCATTCCTAAAATTGAACCAAAGTGTATCAGCCTTCTTCCTTCACTACATGATAGATCTCTGGGTTTTAACAAGAGTATCTACTCATGCAGTGAAATGCTGAGAGGTGGTACATTTCACTCTGAGTTGTTTATTACTCCCAGCATACAGTCAATTATTTATTGTAATCAAAGAGTTTAAAAACCTCTAACTCCAGCATGAATGCTTTAGCTTGGCACATTTCAACCTTGACCAGAGCACTGCAAGAAGAGGTTGCCAATATACAACACAAAACCCCTCATCTGTACATAGAAAGGGCTTTTAAATCACCTGGGGAACAAAAAGCCAGTGAGCTATTAGCAAGCTGTTGATATTCTTGGAGGGCCGTGACTTCCTTTACAGGGAGTGCTCTGGCTATCATTTTGAACTGTCTCAAGCCTATGAGCTTTTGTACGCCTACAAAATTGTACTTTCTTTCCTACTTGCAGGGTGATAATTAATTAGAGAGTCTTGTTTATAATCTCTTTTACCCATTCCTTTCGGTAACAGAGTATGATATGGTACAGAGTTACTGAAAACACACATTTTAACTTGTTTGTTAATATTGAAGTGTTTTTACATGACTCATTACATTCAACCCAATGTATGTTTTAAGCACAAATGAATAAGACATTGAAATACAGATACGCTTTTAAGATAACCAATAGTCTTTGCCTGTCTGGGAAATAAACTTGGTGTCAAACTTGCTAAATCACCTTGTCGCATCTTTCGTCATATTCAGTTTCCTGGGAAATACTAATCATTTCTCATACACCTTACTGAAATGAGGCCTTCTCCTTCTATCATAACAAGCACATCTTTAGCTTGAGCTTCAGCTGTATCTCAGATTCCTTTTACTCAGAGATTTCTTTTTTCCCTCCCTTTCTGGTCATTAATCTTCATAATATATCTGAGAAGATAACCTCTCTTGCTGGCTAGTATGATCCCCTCATTCCATGAAAGTAACAGCTGAGAGAGCCGGACCTGGGCTGGGTCAGGTCTACGAAGAATATGAGCTGAGTGTAAAGATAGCATAAGGCTTGTTTTTGAAAGAGAAAATAAAAAAGATCAAACTAAAAAACAAAGCTAACAGACTGCCCACTGATGTGTGAGTCTAAAAATCAAGTTAGAAAACCCTCCCTCTCTCCATCTGTCCATTCAACAAAGCCATATTACATCAGTGAGCGAGAGAAAAGATTCCTGTTCTCTTCAAGCGAATGCTCTAGAAGGAACAAACAATAGGCTCAAAAAATAAATGTTACTCCTTCATTAAAAATAAATAAATCCATAAAACAACAGATAAAAATAAAGGCAATGAAGAAAATCAAACAGGTAATTTTATACCAGGGTTACCCTGGACAAGAGAGCCAGGGAAAGCCCCTCGGGTCAGGCCTTTGGAACTGAAAATTGAATAATGAGAAGGAACCAGTCATGGGAAGAGTTGGGGGAAGGGAGAACAGTCACTGACTATCTGCTACCTTATTGCACCTATTCTAGTATACACATGTTTTCATACATTAATAACTGTGAAATAAGGAACATTTATGCCATGTGGTAGAAAAATACCTCATTACTAAAACAATACTAAGTTTAGTGAGATTTTCCTTACTAAAACGGTACTAAGTTTAGTGAGATTTTACCAACACACAGACCTTCAGAAGATTAATTCATTATAAAACTAAATGTAGTTATTTATAATGTCAAAGATGTAAATACTACCAATTTATCCCTGATCCTATCATTTTTGAAAGATGGAACAAGACCACATGGGAATGAAAATAAGGCTGCTTCTTAAAATTATATATATAAGTACATGGTGATATTCAGTGTCATGTGAGGCTATAATATATTTTATTTTAGCAATATATATAATCTTTATGCATACTATAAACAAAGAGAGAAGGGTGAAGTAACAAGGCATTTCATTTCGTACATTTTTTTTCTCTTTTTCTTTTGCACTCTTTTGAGTGTAGAACATAATAAACTCATTTTTAATTGGAGGAGCTGACCTTGTAATATTCTGCATTTAACCTTAAACTCTACTCCTCCCCTCAATGAAGTAGAACTAGATAAAATTGAAACGCAGCACCAAGGAATTTCAAGCTTCACAGCCAGCTGAGAAGGCAAAGGCTAAAGAAAACTGTGATCTACTGTGGAGAGAAAGACAAAGAATTGCTGAAGGGAGGTGGTTAAGTCAATCAGCTATGACGAGGAATGTCTGAAGGCTGCATAAGTGCTCCCCTTGTCAAGACCAATATCATGGTTGTGTAGTCAGCCGGACATACAAATACATACACACATGCACACATACACACTTTGTTTCTTTCTTTACCTCATTCTATATTAGATGTATTTTCAATTCTTCATTAAGTTCTACCATTGGCTGCTGGATATTACTTAAAAAACATTTGTCAGCTGGAATTAACTAAGTAGTTATAAAATAAGACCCATATTCACACATAGCACATAAATATTTAAAGAAAAAATACTATAGCTTGAATTTCAAACCACTGAAATACAGACTAGGAAAGCATATTTGCTTCATTGAACATCATATTGTTCTGTCCATAGTAAGTTCTTATTTTTCCCCCCCATTATGATCTTAAATAATCCTAATAATTCAAATACACATCATTAAATTAATGTTTTTAAACTACAATGAGATAGTATCTCACACCTGTCAGAATGGTCATCACCAATAAATCAACCAATGACAAGTGTTGGTGAGGGTGTGGACAAAAGGGAGCCCTTGTGCCCTGTTGTTGGACATGCAGATGGGTACAGACACTATGGAAAGCAATACGGAGGGTCCTCAAAAACATTAAAAATGTAACTGTTGTATGACGCAGCAACTCTACTTCTAGAACTTAGGTCAATAAAAGTATTTTTCACTAAAATGTATGTTATAACTGCCATGGTTTAAAATTCATGGTCCACGGTGATAATTTAAATGATTGATTTTTATTACTGTTTTCCATTCTCAGCAATCTACCCCTACGCTTGCACCCAAGGTGGGGCCGTGGTACACCACTGCTCTACTGTCAGTATTTTTATTAGGTAAGGTCTTTTCTTTCTTCATCATAGAATTAGCATTAGCCCCTGTCATGAGAGCATAAGAGGAATCAAAATGCACAATGGCCCAAACATAGAGAGTTAGAAATTTCTTGTTCATGGAAATCTGGGAAATATTTACAAACCCCTTATGTGTAAGGAGTGTATAAGAAATATTTCAGATTGATAGGCAAGAACTCGTGACAGCAGAGAGGGAGGGGCCTCTATTCCACACAGCCATCAGGGATCCAGGTTGACCTTCACTCTTTGACACTGTACCTGTAATTTTCAAGGGGTGATTTTTGTAGAGGTGAACGGGGGGAATATATTTGAAAACCTTTTATAGACTACACTTAAAAGAGGCACATAACATTTCCATTCAGATTAGGTTGACTTAAACTTAGTTACATACTCACACTTAACTGCAAAGGAGAATGGGAATGTTGTTCTAAATTCATTGTCAGAAAGAAAACATATTGGTGAGCAACTGGCTGTCTCTACCATGCTAACTTTAAATTCTTTCTATATGATTTCACAAGAATTGGCCCATGCTCTAATATTTCCTTATCTCGACACATCTTTCTTCTCCCTTTACACTAGTATACTTCGCCTAAATTAAAATATATCATATTTAAAAGGAAGTGAAATGTTGAATTCCAGGTGACATGAATGATATTTTATAGACTTTAACTGCTTTCATCTTAGCAACTAATATAATCTAATATTCTTTCATAAAAATCCTTCTCCTAATGATCCATACATACTGCCTAAAGACTGCTAAACAGATAAGTATGGTTACACAAGTGCTATTACCAGTCTATCACCTACCTCTCAACCCACTCAACCCCTAGAACTAAGAACTTAGAAAATAAATAGACTTTATGTATATACCATCCTATCTATACTTCCTTATCTGGAATATTCTTCAAACTCAATCCAGTTTCATGCCCAAGAAATTTATATCTTTATTTTGTTTCATGGGGCTCCTTATATCATCATCCAAATTTGGCTAGCATACTAGATATTTTCTAACCTACTCCCTCAGTTACTGTTTGTGCTCCCTCTTAAGAGCTGTTCAGTTCTAGGTGACATTGATCTATGATGTTGTGTACTAATATATAAGGCCTGCTAAATATTTGGACATTACTTGAATGTAATAAGCAAAATATAATAAACTACACATGAGAAAACCAAACTACATTCTTCATGAGAACATGGACTTTAAGTTAAATGGGATACACAATTTTAGTAGAAGGGAGTTTTTGTTTTATTATGTGATAGTAAATGACTGCAAGTAAGACTTGACTAAATTATGTCTCTTAACACTGCAATTATTGATAGGTTTATGTTCTAGAAGACAATGGTGGAGGGTAGGGTGAAGACAGCGACTTACTGGTTAACGCATGTTGTGCTTAGTTTTGAAAGTAAATTCCTGGGCAGAGATATTATATTTTTATTAAGTTAAAAGAAATGATTTGTTAATATAAAAATTTTTAAAAATGAGAATACATTCTAGACATATATATATATATATAAATTTCATTAAGTAGAAGAAACAAGCATTACACGTTCTAGAACATCAAGTTATAATACCACCATCAAAGCAATGAAAAGGACATTTGTTTTTACTTCTGGCTTCTGAAATAAAAAGAATGATTCATCTACTGTCCTATTTATGTAAATAATGAGATCGCCAAGTAAACAGAGACAATTATCAGGCTCTACATCAACAAAGGGCCTTCAAGCAAAAGAGCATGGTGACCATACAGGTTTTAGATTCTAGGAAACACCAACATAGAGTGAAGAAAGTAAAACCACTACACAAAGTTCAAAGTAATTGGTTTCTACACATGACTCCAGCTAGCTCAGTGGCTTCTGAATAGTCATTTTCCTCTCCAGGTCTCATTTTATTGGTTGGTTAATTGTTCACTTATTTGTAAATTAAGGGAGTTTGGTCCCTTCCATAGCTAGAACATTATACTTAAAAGGAGCATAAATACTATTTAATTGGCATAACTGTTGGCAAAATACAATAGTATTTTATTATGCATTCATAAGTATTTACACAGTAAATGTGTATTTTCTAACAGTATTTATTATTTTTAGTATTTACTCTGCAATCTTTTCTATTAAAAATAGTTCAGTCTTCTTTTATGACGTATATGGTAGCAAATCTGTTACAACTATTTATCATACAATTCTAAAGCATGCAGAGGGCTGAAGGGAACACGTAAATATTTTCCCTCCTTTTGAAATTCAGAAACAGGTCTTCCCAGAAACAACACCATTTAACATGGGCCACACACCTAGATAGTCCTACAATCCCAGTAGCAGCAAGGACTGCTCCCTAAGGACAGAGGCAGGGCACTGATGATTTGTTAAATTTCACTGAGACCTTTGCGGGAGTGGAAAAGTCTTGTCAAATTTCATGTCCTGAACTTTATCTGTATGTAGAACTATATTTTTGAATTTCTGTAAGAATAATCATTGTAACCTTTCATCAAGAGTGGGTTTGTTCTCAGCAGAGGCAGCCCCTCCACCACCCACTCCAGGGAACAAAACTACCATTGTCCTGTGGAGAAGCCAGCAATGTGAGAGCTGGAGGACTGCACCTGTTGTTCACTGTTATCAAATGCCAGCCTGGGAGCTACCCCTGGTAAGAGAGCTCTGACTTCTAAACCACAGAGCAACATAACCTCTTCTGAAAAAGCTTTGTGTGCAAACAGAGGTTTAGCAGCATGCTTTCTTCCTGGGAGCAAAAGGAGCATGCACGCCTCTTACCATCAAGCCTTGAAAACACATTCATCCTGTGTAAGCTCAGCATTGTAAATAAAGTTATATTAAGCTTCCCATGCTTGTCTAGCTTTAATAGGGGGGTTAAAAATAAAGGACTCATGACAAGAAAATGTTATTAGTATGGCACCAAACTATGTTTGTCTTGCAAACAAATAACTACCTGAAACACTAATAAAATTTTTGAATTTTGGGTAAAGTCTTTAAAATAAAAGTTAGCTTTATATGGTATATTAGACAGACATTTACCAAGGCACTTTCTTCGAACCTACAGCTTCCTAAACAATGTCCCTATGTGTACGTTTAAGGTGACTAGGAGCCTGGTTTCAACCTTTGATCACTTAGGTTAAGAGTTAAGTTTTTAAAAAGTGCTTTTAAGTGTGCCCTTTAGTGGGAGAAAAGTGTAAAACTAAGCTTTAAATAAATAAATATATAAACCGATAAGCAGACAGAAACAAACATTAGGTGCCTGTAACATGTATTCCTTTCAGTGCCATCTTTCTTTATTCTGCCCTCAATTAATGCAGTTCATGACCTCAAATTCTGAGAATGAGATTTCAAGAATCCTGACCGTTGACCGTGGCAGCTAACTCTGTAGGCACACATACAGACATTGAATATTTATCTTGAGAGCGTGTGTGAGTGTGTGTGTGTGGGGGGGGGGGGGGTGGTGAGAAAGAGAGAGAGAGAGAGGGAATATGATAGTTCATTTGTAATTTACTCTTTTACTCTTTCTCTTGGCAGGATGTTTCAAAAGAAACCCATGTGTTTTAAAACATAAAAAAGAAGGAAAAAAAAAAAGAAAAGAAAACCAAAAGGGTTCTTGCAAGACAGACCCTAGAGCAGTCTGACAACATCAAATAAAACCCCTCCAGCATGTTCTCCCTGTGTGATTCCTTTGTGCATTCTTTCCAGCCCACGGGCACGTTTCCCCTGACACTCCAAAGGTTCAGTGCCCTGTTGATAGATATAAATGCATATGGATCACTCATTCCCACTCTGTCTAGTGAGGTCCATCCTGCTTTCTATAAAAATAATTCAACATGAAAATGAGTTCTTGGAAGCCACATATCATTTCACATGTGATTAGAAAAGCAGGCTTATAACTAGTTGGTTAGGTTGCTCCTCAGATATGTGCCAATGACAAGCAATATGCATAGTTATGTAACACAGTCAGAAACTATATAAACACATCAACATATGCACACATCTGTGTATGGGTGTATATATCCATATGCAAATTACATTTCCATGAAGAGATATAAGACATACATGTATATATATATTATATTTCTGTGTATGTGTGTGTGTATATATATATATATATATGTATATTATATTTCTATGGAAATATACATTACATACACATATCTTCTTTATCTATTATCTATCATAAGCCTATTTTTTCTTTGTCTCTCTTTGGTCTTATTTGTACTTTGCTTAATTCTAGGTATGTGTCTGTATTTTTTATTTAAACTATGAAATACATATGATCTGTTCACCTGTATAGATTTATTATTACAATTATTTTATAAAACCTAATTCTATAATGTAACATATAGAGTAATGTTTTATTTACTACAACTTTTCTCTCAAGTCACAGAATTTAAAAAGTTGAAACAAAGAGATAGAAATGGTTATTAAATACGCCTTTATGCTATGCAAGCAATAAAGTCATGGTAATTTCTTGCTTACATTAGAAACGCCTTGGTCTTGTATATAGAAATTTTTAAAAAATTATATTGGAGCTCTACAGTGATTCTGTGTGATTAGGGGTCTAAGCTGTTGATTACCTTATTATAGGGTAAAATAATATATACAAACACATAAACTAGGTCAACAAACGTATGAGAAACGCCACTAAAAATTCTTCCCTAAGTCTTTATCTTTCAAGTAAAGATGCTTATTTTAGAATGCAACCCCAAAGCTTCATGTGGTCACAGAGTCTGGAAACCAAGCTGACTCTCTGCAGATGCCTCACATCTCCACTGTTTTGACAGCACACGGTTCACTTCTTTTTCACACACTGACAGAGAGACCCAGCCGTGCTATAGCAATTGAGCTACCAAAAACACTAACAGCACGACCCTGCCCTTTAGAAGTTCAAGTTCTGAAGCAAATAACATGTTTTAATTACTGCGAAAAGCCTCAGCATATATCTTTTAAAATAGATTTAGCTATTTAAAATAAGTCATCAAAATATCCTTATTGCAAGTTCAGCAAGTGGGGAGAAGTGAAAATAGACTTTGTACTGTTTCTGCTTATTTAGAAGGGAGTATGGAATATGTAGGCATTCAAATCCCATTCTTTCCTGTGTAACGGGGATTTCAAAGGAAGCAATGATTAATGAGTTTCAGATACTGTATAAAAGTAATCTCTGGGGAAACAAACTCGTAGCTCAACTGGTAGCTTTACCCAGCGGGAGCATTTGAATACTTGAGAGGAACTAAAAATTAAGAAATGAACCACAATGAATAGGCTTTGCTTGGCACCACTGGGAAACTTTTTGGCCTAAACTCAATATTTAAAACCAACTGAATTGGTTTCACAGTCTTACCAGGAAAGTAAAACAACTTATTAAAAGAATAGTGGATCTGTATTTAATGATACATAGCTCAATGTACACGCATGTGGATGCTATTATTGCAGCTTGTTGTTATCCCAATGTTAGGAAACAAATACACACTGAACAATTAAACTCTAATAGAGGTTCCAATCCACATGGAGTTGCATTTTTAATTAAAGGCTTGAACTTCAGTTCCCAAGGGTTCAGAAAGCAAAAATTTAGTGTCATGCTCTGCTTATTTGAAAGGGCTAATGTCAGGTCCTCACTTGTCCTAGAAAAGCAAGTTAAACACTAAGAAGATGTGACTCACACTTTGCCTTTGAACTTTTCCATGAAGATAGGCAGCAGGCAGGTATGATCAATGGATAAAGAAAAGATGAGAAGTGAAGAGAAAGGAAGAAAGAAGAAAAAGACTAAGAATATTCTTTCATTTCAGAATTGGAAAATCAGTGCAAGAGGTTTCAGGTGATTTATTTAATATACCAGTGGGATGAGAATTCAAATTTCTGGTTACTAGTGAGGTGAGGCTTGACTAAAATCAACTACATCTCTCAAATAAACAACAAGTAAAGAATACCTTAAACAGAAGTGACAAAAATTAACTAAGAAATTAATACTCAAATATCATTACTCCAACAAGAATTATATAAAAAGGGAAAACCGGAAAAGAATTAGCATACTTCTTGTGCTAATCACTACACTAGGAAGTCTGCATACATCTATTTTCATTCAATTCTCATTTTCAGATGAGAAAACGGAGGCACTGCACTTAAATGGTTTTGACATTTCCCTTGTAAATTGCAGTGCTAGTATAAAATTTCAAATTTATCAGGTTTCAAAACTCAAGTTCTTTCTCCTGTTTCATGCTGCTGAGAGTATGTTGAAAATATTGCTTTCATAATCTAGAAACATACTTTTTCATCTAGAACACATAGGCTAGATTTGAACTGTGGATCCTAAATTCTAAGGCAAAAGGATATTTCTATATCAAGAATCTTTCAATCATTTTACCTCTGAGCTCTATTTTGATCACTTCCGTCTCCCCCAAATTATTCCTGACTTTTTGTCCAAATCATAGAGTATGTCTTTCATACAAAAAAGCTACTTAATTCTCTGTGATTGCTTTACATTTTGTCGTGAATGAAGTGCTAATCAGAGAACTATAAATGGCAACAATCAGAGTTGGCTCTTACTTACACAAAGATTATAGACATGTATGACTTTCAACTATATTTGTCCTTTGTACCTCAATGATTTTATTGCATTTATTTCAAAGGACTTTTTCTACTTTACAAACTAGTTGGCTTAAGTAGTCATTTGCAATTATAATTAGAAATGCTTTTCAAAGAGAAACCATCTCCTGGCCCATCATTTTACGTTTATTTGTACGTGCAAAATTTAGTTTGGAGCTTTAACTTCTATTAAGTGAAGGACTATATATTATTGTTTGTATCTCCTTTAAAAATGTAAGATTTTGTGATTCAGAAGGAAAATGTTTCAAATCTTCTCTGATAGAGAATATATCTAAGTCACATTTCAATGGATTAAAATGTAAATGAACTAAAAAGTTACATTAAATTTCTCCCTGATTTAAATATAAATCAGGCACCATATTGACATGAGATGGTTCAACAAATACTACTGAGTTTTAAATATTTTTCAATATTTTATATTTAATAACAAAGCAAATTAAGAAGTCACTGCCCATAGTAATACATATTAAATATATAAAACCATTGGATAGCTACTTAAATTATGCAGATACTCTTCAATAAAGTCACAAAGGAGTTGATAATCTATATTGTGACCTCTGATGTATTTATGTAACACAAAAGATAGTCAGATTTTTCTTAATTTTTAAGAGGTGCTTAAGCCAAGACACTAATTGTTGATTCACCCCTTTTCCCTGATCACAATAGGCCTACATTTGAAGCATGATCCAATTTTAATTGCAAAGATTTATCATTATGACACGTAATTTCTAACTACATGAAATGACAATGTAATGCATATGTGTGAAATTCAGTCACACATTTGCTATGTGAAAAGTGATAGCAAGGACATGGGCTCCTTCTCTGCTTCATTTCATTTTTCTACCAGAGCTATACAAAGATATATCGGTAGACATGTCCAGTTCTACCTCCATTATCTTCTCTATCTTTGCCTTGCAAAACATACTAAACAGTATCC
Organism: Miniopterus schreibersii; assembly: GCF_964146895.1. Taxonomy (NCBI): domain Eukaryota; kingdom Metazoa; phylum Chordata; class Mammalia; order Chiroptera; family Miniopteridae; genus Miniopterus; species Miniopterus schreibersii. The sequence continues at coordinate 16,278,482 of NC_138108.1, read as the reverse complement.
ACGTGAAATTTCATAGTGTTTTGTAGATAAATGATGCATTTGGGTTACAACTGTGTCATGCATAAACTCTAGAATTTATTTTGTTTCATTTTCTTCCCATTGATAAGTGAGAATGCATACCTAAGCACATAGAGATCGGCATATTTTTTTAACATTAAAATGTTACGTCTCTCTCTCAAGTACCTTAAATAAAACTGTATTTTTAAAATAACATAACAGAAAGAATACTAAACTAAGGGCAAAAAACCCTTATCTTGACAAAACACATAACTTGTAGAGTTAAATCAAAACAAATGAATGCACCTGAAATACAGTTATCTGTTCTTTTGTATTCTAGTGTTAGCAAAAGAAAAGCCATGAAGTCAATTTCTAAATACCTACACTAAGCAAAACCTCATTAAAAACTAAAGAAAAGAGACTGCATTAATGAGAAGATAGATCCTCAACTCATTCACACAAACCAGAAGATGATAAAATTTCAGTGTCATGTGACCTCCTTCTTTCCCAGAATCTCCATAGCATGTTGATAAAATGAAAATCTGGAATTATATTACCTTATTTTAAACCTGAATTCCATAAATTATTGTGTGCTCTGTGGCATGCTACTTAATATTTTAAAACTGCAGTTTATCTTCAAAATGGAAATAATCACAATCATCTATTAAGTGGGGTTATTTTAAAGATATATGCACCTCTATGTTCATTGCAGCATTATTCACAGTGGCCATGACATAGAAACAACCGAAGTGTCATTCCGTAGATGACTGGATAAAGAAGAGGTGGTACATATATACTATGGAATACTACTCAGCCATAAGAAAAGATGAAATACTGCCATTTGTGACAACATGGATGGGCCTTAAAATATCATGCTAAATGAGACAAATCAGATAGAAATAGTCAAGAACCATATGATTTCACTCATACCTGGGATATAAAACTGAAAGAAATACATGAACAACCAAGAAAAACAAACAAAAACTCATTGACATAGACCCCAGTGGGATGGTTACCAGAGGGAAGATGCGTAGGAAGTAGTGAAGGGTAAAGGGGGTCAAACAGAAGGGGAAGGAAATACATTTGACTTTGGGTGATGAACACACAATGCAACGTACAGGTGATGTATCACAGAATTGCGACAGCATGGATGGACCTGGAGGTCATCGTGCTAAGTGAAATGAGCCAGTCAGAGAAAGTCAAATACCATATGATCTTGCTTATATGTAAAATCTTAATGAACAAAATAAACTGATGAACAACGTAGTAAACGGAGGCGTGGATACATGGAACAGACTGACAGTTGTCAGAGGAGAGGGGGAGATGGGAACTGGATGAAACAAAGTAAAGAGTTTAGCCAAAGAACATATATACATAGCCCATAGACTTAGTTGTCAGAATATGCTCATTATGTATGTCATTAAAAACCTTTAAAGTCTGAAGCCCTTTATTTGATGGTAGATTGAACATAAAAAATAACCTTCCTGATATTAGCTTTTTTCAATACTACTGATACTATAAAATCAAACCTCTAATTTCCATCGCAGAGCAAATGAAATTGAGTAAATTGAATGATCTTAGAAGGAAGAAAAAGGTTATGGATCACCATCTTTCTTTATTTTTCCCTGTAAATATTTCTGAAAATTGCTATGATTATTATGATTCAATAACCAAAACAATTTGACTTAGCCTACAATTACAGCTAGGAGGTATAAAATGTATTGCCCAGAATGGGTCATAAAGTATTAATGGTGGGGGAAGGGAAAATATTATGAGACCTAGAGCAGCAGAGAAAAGTAATGTGTTGAATTTCAGGTAGACTGGTATTAGATGGGTTAAGAAGATACAAGGGAAAAGATCCTCTTTTCTCTCTGATATTCGATCATGAATTCTAGCTCACATGGATCACTAAGAGGGCAAAGTTTAAGACACTTCCTAGAGTAAGTGATTTTTCTCCTTCGAACAATAGTTTCATCTCTTTCACCAGTAGCATCAATAAATCAGCTATATCCCAGAAAAACAACCACCACACAATAATTCAAATTTCCTGGCTAGAAACGTTTATTACATCAAAAGGTGTCAAGCCATGCAAATTCGCATTTATCTATTCCCTGATAGATATAGATAAGTGGAAAATTCCATTCATCACTTATGAAATATTGGTCACTTCTACTGCAACTTGTTTTATATACTTCTATAGTAAAGAGTTTCACCCTTATAATAGCAGATATCTTCCTATAAGTCTGGGAAAGTAATAAGAGGTTTGTTGCACCTCTATTTTCTTTACATATTACTATATTTTATCAGTTCTAAAATGCATATATTTTTATATTACAATCTCTAAAGTCTTGATTCATTGTATAATTTTTACATTTATGTTGGGCTTTCACATCCAATTTTAGTGTGGTCTACATATAACAACTCAAGAATATTTATTACAATTGATGGTGACTTAGATTTAATGACATATGGTAAACATCTAATTTAGAAGATATTTTATAGAGGAGTTGTTTTTCTTTTTTATTTGTTATTAAATAAATGTTCTATTATGGAAAAAAAATGTGAACATGGACTGGGGAATCCTAAAGATATCGGCAATGACTATGCCAGAAATAATTCTCAACACTTTTCAATTTGAGAATTCTTTATAACTATACACTTATAGTGTAGAAAGTGAACATGAGAGTAAAAAAAAAAAAATCTCATTTTTAAAGTCATATTTCTGACAAACATGAAAACCTTAGTCATAACAACTAGCAGCTTAAAGCACATTAAGAAGCGATACATGCCATCCAGAACCCAGCTCACTCAAATATAACATAGGGTTAGATCCTAAATCATAAATGACACATTTTATATCTTACAATTTAATTATATAAGCCTAACATGCTTTCAATGATTATAAAAATAGACTCTTTCTATTACCTTTTACCAAAAGCATACCTCTCAAATAATGAATAACATTTATTACAGCAGCTATATATGTAATTTATAATTCCGCTTTTACAACCACCGTACCAACTGTGGATTCTCATTATACTTCCCTGAAGATGAGAATACCGAGGCTTAGAAAGATGACTATCTTGCCTCAGAATAGAATTTAAAGAGAGGGAGCCTGGATCCAGAGCCCGTGCTCTGACTAGCCATGCTAGTCGGCTTGGAAGTACCCTCACCTACTGATCGGGTTCGGTAAAACAGGGTGTCCATTCAGCGCTGCACTAATATGATCGCCACTATCACATGTGGCTATTGAAACTTAACTGAATTAACATTAAATAAAATTAAAATTTAATTTCCTTCATCTTACTAGCCATATTTCAAGTTTTAAGCAGCTACATTTCATTACTGGCTATTCAACTGTGCAGCTTAGACTGTCTCAGTTATCATATAGAAAGTTCTATTGGACAGTGGAGCTTTAGAAGGTAGTAATAACAATAATAATAAAAATAATAATAATAATGAATACTTTCCAAATGCTTTCACATAGTGGCTCGTGGGCAAATATTTGTGAGAAATTTAATATTTACTGAGAGAAGACAGGTATGTAGAGACAATTTGGAAGAGCTCCTAGCTCATTGTATCCTGAATATACAAGTGGAACTAAACAAAGCTAACAAATATTTGAACTGACATTAGATTCCAAAGAATCCTAAACGTTTCCCAATAAACCTGAGACTATTAATAAATATTTGTCAGCTATGGCTAAGAGTTTATAAAATTAGTTAAGAGATCATATACTTTTAAATCATATCCAGTATTCACAATATTATCATTTTGTATATTTATTTATATGCTTTTGTCAACTTACCATCATTTTCCATACATACATCCATGATGTATTACCACGATTAAAGTCAAAGTTCTTTCTAAAATATAACTTTAAGATCTTCTGCTTAATTTTGAGTTGTTTATGTTTAGAGGCAATTTATTATTTCTCTGACTGTGGTCTTACCTGGAGAAGATATCCTAAGCATTTGTCAGGAATGGCACAGTATGAAAAGATGGGAAATAGATCTAGATTCCAGACAAGTTGGCCCTATTGGCCACAAGACCTTGGGCCTGCTGTCCTTATACACAAAATAACAATAAAAATACTTTCCCAGTTTGCATTACTGGGCTGTGTGTGGAAAACCAAAGTAAAAAGGAACCTGAAAGCATTTTATTAAATGTATACATCATAACAAAATAGGAATTATAACTACCACACCTTTGATAAACACTGGAGGAAAACAGCAGGAAGCCTCTTTCTTATCTAAGGCTGACAGGGTTTTAGGGTGTGCCAAGCTTGGGGCTGCCTCTTCTAACTAAACTAGATGATATATTTACATATATTTTAAATTGCAATAGGCTCGTCAGGCATTATTTATTCCTTCTGAAATACAGATTCATGTTATCCCCAAACATGATTCACACTGCTTCCAAAGCTCTGATTTGATTCCAGCAGTTGAGGATGTGCAATGATCTATTAATAATTCTGTCCCCAGCATTGCTTGGTGACTAGGAATGGATGCAGAGAACTTGCCAACTCTTTTTACCCCTTCTGTACTGAATTTATTGGCTGACACTGGTTAACAAAATTAAATAGGTTTCAGGTGCACAATTTCACAACACATCATCTGTAGACTGTATTGTGTGATCACCACCCAAAGTCAAGCCTCTTTCCATCACCATTGGTATCTGCAGGCCCAACAAAGCTAATGACCTGCTAAAAGGGTGAGGAAGCAGATATTCTGATATCTTTACTGCTTTCCTCAGAATGAAATCCTAGATTCATGATGATATCTAATCAATTTCTATTATTGCATGTGAGACCCTGAGGAGCAAAGACTCTCTTCCATTTTCTGAATGTCATAAGCAAACAAGCATGCTTTCTCAACAAATGAGCTTTATAAGGGAGTTTTTTGACCTTACATGTTTTCTTTCCTTAGAATAAATATGCTTTCTCTCTTAGGGAAAGGAACATACAGAACTTAGTGTATCTTAGGGACAACAAAGTATAATCACAGGAAGTCTCAAATAGGGAATTTTCCTGAGAAACTCTCCTAATGCTAGACTTGCCCCAGATTTTTCCTAAGGATGCTATAGAGTTTAAAAAGAATGTAGTACAGAGAGTGGGATTTAAATCAAGGAGGCTGCTTTTTATGGTCTGGGCAGATTATCTTAATACTCATGACATAAAACATGTGAGCTAGCGGAGAAGGAATAGTTCTATCCCCTTTAAGTCCCACCACCCCATGCCTTATGTCTGCAGTATCAGTCTCTAGTTTGATCACTGGTACAACAGGATAAGAAATTTCCATTTTACCTTCATTCAGAGCCATAAATTCACTTATCAGTTCTCAAAAGCTGAAAACATGTCCTAGAAATCTGCTGAAATGGTCACTCTACCTGATCCCATATTTATAACATTTCCTTTCAAATACGTTTCTGTTTTAACTATACACAAAAACACGTCGCTTATGGTTTTCTTTATTTTTGTTAATATGCGTTGTCTGGTGTGACAAGCAAACAATGTTCTTGAACATTTTTTATTAGAGTATCATTTTTTAGTAATTGTGGACCTGATCTTAAAATTGACGTCTTCATAAAAATGTACCACTCTTCACAGATTCCCGCTGACTGATAGAATTTTCAGTATGTTAGTTTTGATCAAACCATTTTCCAAGTAACTTATCCTTAACCTGGGAGTATTCTTGGAATCAATTATTTTCTGCAGATATCACAGTATGTAAATATTAGTAGTACCTTTGACAAACATTGTGTCTAACAACAATCTGAACTAGGCTAGTTGAACCCACTCAAGTGTTATTAAGACCTTTCACAGAGCAATTGAAGGAATGCTTAGCAACTCTAATGTCAGAAAAAGAACTCAGAATGAGTGTCTCTTGCTTAGGTCAAGAACGGGGTAATGAAGGATGGAACATGATGATAGTGATTTGAAATGAAGGGCTGGGGCAACAGGTGCTTGGCCTGAGCCACTGAAGGACAGGAGAGCCGTCCTGTGGAGTACTGAGGACAGCAATCTTACTGAGAGTAGATGAAGAAAAGCCTGGGCTTTTCACTTCCAGAGAAAAGATCTTATACTAGAAGCATTTTCAGGGTAGTATCAGAAGAGATGATGAAATTCAGACCAACTTTGTGTCTAAACAAGTCACCTTTCAAAGTCTCATAAAAGCAACAGGAACCTATTTGAATATGCAGAAACACGAGCAATTGTTTCGTCACTGTGTCCACACAAAGGGAAGCTAAAAACAAAACAATACGGAGAAGGAAAACTAAAGTTCCTTAAACACCCTCTGTAATCTATGAGAAGGCGGCTATGGTTGACCAGTTCCCTGCCTTACTCCATGAAGGCCTGTAACAACACTGTGAGGTGGAATTTTCTTATCAGTTTTAAAGAAGAAAAGAGAGACAGACTGTAAGTCATGATCTTGTATTTGAATAGAGAATTTTCTGATTCCACACCGATACTTTTTAAAATACATTGAGTCAATTACAAATGGCCTGTCCATTTCAATACTGTAATTAGGTTATTTGACAGCTACTGAATAATGTGGAGGGGAGTTGAAAAACTTAAACTTTAAAAGGTACTGTGTAACTTGATGTACTATTTTAATTAATAGCCTGTGCAGATCTGAAGGCAGACATTCAGATGTAAACGTCATATGTTACACTGTTCAAATGTTACATCATTCAGATATATCTCCTGGACTAAGCATTTATTTTATATTTAGTATATCAGAATTCAGTACAATTAATATATACTTTACTTTTTTATTGAGGCCTCCCCCAAAATAGCTTCAGCATTCCATTTTTTGTTTAAAATTTTGGTCCACATCTCAAAAATAATCTAATCGCGATGACCTAACATGCAGTTAACCAATTAGAATATCCATAAAATATTAAATAAAGGCCCTAGTAGATAAATATGTTGGTCTTAAAAAAGGAGAGAATTTGGCTGACTTTTGAAAACCTTACGTTGTCTATTTGTAGCATCCCAAATTTCGCATACTCAAAGAAATAGCCTCATAATTCATAAAGTAAAAATTCAAATATTTAATGTAAAACCTGGTAAGAAAAATGTACATATTCATGTATTAAATTTGTACCTATGTTCTGTATGGCAAGAGTCTACAAATATCACATATTATAAAATAATAGTATAATTAAAGTATTATAAACTTTTCAAAAACATTATTCATTTCTTCGACTCAATCATAGAAAAATCATGAAGAAAACATAATGCTTCCTATGAAGCTTTTAACTGGATCATATTATTTTTAGATTCCTAATTTCAATCATTCAGTTTTTCTCTATTCCACTTCCAAGTTCTTCCTTCTATCATTATTTCCATGCAAGTCGTAATTTAGTCAAAAACCCTGCTTTTTAGTAAGATAACTATCTTTGAAACAACAAAAAGAAATAATAATAAAAATGTTGATGAAAGAATCTATAAATTCTGAACAATTTGCATTTACCATTATGTCATCAATTCTATAGCAATCATGTCCAAAGTAAGTAACATAATCAGTATTCCTTTCTTCCTTCAAAATATTCCAATTTTAGGTCTCATGTCTAGCTAATTACAAAGCTACTTCTAACTTAAAATGATATATTTTACATCCACTGAAAATGAAAGCAACAAATAATTTTAATATCCTGATAATAATAATCTTATATGTTACTTAATATTTTAAGGTACTATATCTAAAGTTATCTCATTTTTCTTTTTCTTTTCTTTTTTTTTAATACATTTTTATTGATTTCAGACAGAGGAAGGGAGAGGGAGAGAGACAGTAGAAACATCAATGATGAGAGATTTGTCATTGATCAGCTGCCTCCTGCATGCCCCCGACTGGGGATGGAGCCTGCAACCCGGGCATGTGCCCTGACTGGGAATCGAACCGCCATCTCCTGGATCCTGGATCGATGCTCAACCACTGAGCCACACCCAGCCAGGCAAGTTATCTCATTTTTGAATATCAAGAAACACTACCAGTGAGTAAACTCAAATACACAGAAAGGCACTACATATTTTGATGCAAAATATATAGATATTAATTTAGATTAAATTAATAGTGTCGACTCCTTTATCCCACTGTGGGATGATAATTACTAATTAGCACATTTTGATTACAGGCACATGTGCAAAATTCATAATTAGAAACATTATCACAAAAAGCCTCCCACCACAGCCTTTATGAACTATGAACTATAGGAACTGATAAGATATCAACAGAATTGGAAGGACCAGTTTACAAAACAAATTCCTACAAAGTGCTTTTTGTAGCAAGATGATAATATTAGGTTGTTGGCGGACTATCTGCAGTCTTAGGGGAGGGAAAATCACTGATGGTATGGTATGATATTAAAGAATTCTGAGAAAGAATTACAAGTGGCATTTAGTGAGTTGCTAAACAAGAGAAATCAAAACTGAATTAATAGATATATTTTCCAAAAATAAGGAATTGTGCAAAATACTAGATATAACAGCTCGTGCATTTACTGAGCTTTCCGGAGAGTGAGGGTTGCTTTACTGCAGATTTGATGATATGGTCCACCATTCACCTGAGACCACCAAACACATTCTTCAACCTGCTTCCTATCTCAGTTTTCAGTCACTGAGCATTTCCTGAACAGTGTACTGCTGTTCGCCTGAGATAACAGTATTAAGGTATCCCTCAGACTGCACTCACAAATCTGTAAATAAAACAAGGGACTCACAGGCCATAATTCCTCATAAAATGAATAAATGGTAGATATTTAAATGCTTTAGTGTTCCTCAATGTAGCACATACTACAGTGCACCCTCCCACACGTGTCTATACGTTGCACCGATAATGACAGTGTATTTGCTATTTTATACATTTTCCTTACCTGTCAAGTTCTTCAATCCAAGTTCTTGAAGCCCAAAGTTGCCATCTTTTCTGTAGTTTAAAAATATTGCCAAGGCATAGCGATCCTCATAAAGTTTTGTCCCGCGAACAATGCGTAAATTCTCCAGAGGCAGGTAACGGAACTGATTCAGAGCCACTAACACGTAGCCGGTGACTTCCCGGATAGACTGGAAAAACACAAACAAATGCCAGTGTTAAAATATTAAAGGTTATTTGTCAGTATATTTATGTAGTCATTTAGATAAAAATAAATCATTTAATTATAATTTTCAGTTTTAATTATAGAGCCATTTCCACATCATATTGCCAATAATTGCCTTGGTAATACAAGATCACAAAGAGTTAAAATCTCATTTGAAATATGAGTTTTTGTTTTATTTTAAATCATGGATGTGTCTACAGTAAAATAATGGATTTTGTTTTATGAAGCAGTCTTCATACCTGAGATTTGAATATAATTCAAGGCATAAAGCTCTCAATTATTGACAAACTAAAATGAGTAAGAAGACATAACCATCAATCAAACTTTATATAAAAAAATGCAAACCGGTACACTTATGACTAATAAAACAAAGCTGTATCAGTTTGTAAATTGTGGGACAGGTTTCAAGTTACTGATCTGGTGTTGAACACTATCGCTATCAAAGAACAGTTGCCTTGTATGTCTCTGGGGAACACATATAAAAATATGCATTAAAGGCATTATGGTCACTAATTTGATTATGGCCACAGTTTTTATATTTGCTGCCTGTTTTTTAATGTAGCTTTCCATAATATGAGTTAATTAACTGAAGTTTTGTGAGACATTTTAAAGCAAAAAAAGTCACCAAAAGGGCTTCAGGTATCATTTAAAGAGGCTTTGCTTCGGGTGGTGAACACACGATGCAGCGTGCAGATGATGTTTTGTTGAGTTGTATACTTGAAACCTGGATGGTTTAGTGTACCAATGTCACACCAGTAAATTCAATTTAAAAAAAAGAAAAAAAACAAAAGTACACTTTTTCAGTAAAAAGAACAAGATAATAATGACAGCTAAGAACATGTGTTACATTAAAAAAATAAATATACTGCAAAAGTAGTAAAATATTTTATATTATTTTAATGCCAATTTTATGTTATTTTATACCTTTAATTTCAGATTCTCTTCTCTGTCCTCTTTTACTCCCTTGGTGATCTTATCCTGTTTCAACTTTGACAATCTTCAAATTTTATCTCCAAACTGTCCCCTAAACTCCAGACTCCTGTCCAACTCCCTTCTCTACATCTTTACTTGAATGCCTAATACACTTCTCAGACACACCTATCCAAAACTGACCAGGCATCTTCCTTCCACCAACCTTCTAGTAGCCTTCCTCATCTCAGTTAAAGTCAATCCATCCTTCCTGTTGTTCAGGACAAAGCCTGGAAATCATTCTTCATTCCCCTATCGCACACCAAATGCAACCCTTCCTTTTTGTCCCATATTTTAAATGATCAGGGATAAACCACTTCTTATGTCAGCCACTGCTTCATCTGAGCCACCCTCAGTCCTCATCAAGGTTACTACAATAAATCTCCCTCTTTCTACTTGTTTTAAAAAATATGTTTTTATTGATTTAGAGAGAGAGAGGAAGTGAGAGAGAGAGAGAGAGAGAAACATCCATGAGAAAGAAACATCGATCAGCTGCCTTCTGCACACCCCCACTGGGGATAGAGCCCGCAACTTGGGCATGTGCCCTGATTAGGAATCAAATTAGTGACCTTTTGGTTCATGGGAATGATGCTCGACCAACTGAGCCACACCAGACTCTTGATTGCTTATGGTGTTTTCTCAGTGGAGGCTACCCCTGATTTTTAACATATAAATCAAATCATGACATTTAAATTCTTAAAACCCTGAAATATCTCCCAAGTCACAAAGTTCTTTCAATGATGAGTCAAAACCTCTATCGGGTCTGTCCAGTGCAGTAAGCACTAGACATATTTGGCTGTTAAGCACCTGAAATGTAGCTAGTACAGATTGAGAGATGTGTTTTAAGTGTAAAATACACTCTGGATTTCAAAGGTTAAACACTGAAATTACATTTTAGATAAACTGAGTTGTATAAAATAGATTATTAAAGTTAACTTGACATGGTCCTCTTTAACTTTTTATTGTGGCTACACAAAATTTTTAATTACATTTTTATGGTTATCATTATATTTCTATTAGATAGTGCTGCACTATGTGATACGGCCATCGGTTTTTTGTTTTTGTTTGCTGGTTAATTTGTTTTTCTGTCTTCCTCTTTTACTCTCCACCTTGCTCTTTCTATTCCAGTTTTGCTGGTCTCTTTGTTGTTCTTCTGACATGACAACTGTGGTCCAAGGTGCTCACTATACTCTTAAAGGCTTGAGTTTCTCTTGCTCTTGTTATCTTCTTGGCCAATTTCCTCACTGCCTTCAAGTTGTTGCACAAATCTCAACTTCTCAGTTGATGCCAACCCTCCCATGTTTCCCTGCTCTAACTTTTATTGTTTCTACAGTACTTCTCACTTTCTGATGCACTATACAGTTTATATATTTATTACATTCAATAATAAGAGTCTATCTCTCCTATTCCCAGAATATAAGCTCTACAAGGGCAAGAACATAGATTTGTTCAATCATGTGTCCTGTGTGACCAGAACAGTGATGGTGCATAGTAAGAAACCAACACATATTTGTTGAGTCCTCTGGTTGTTCTCTGGCCACAACTTCACCACTAGGCAAATTCTGTGAAGTCAAGAGAAGTGCCCACCTGGAGTCAGCACTCATCTTTTCTACACCATGCTCCAAACCCCTGTGATTCTAGAATTCCATTTCCATATAGCCCTGGGCCCTCATCCAGGGCTTGTGATACAGGGCTTTTCCCAGTTCTGTCCCCGAGACAGTAGACTCTGCCACCAATGCACCTAAGAAGGATGGGTGGTCCAAGTGCAAATGTTTGAGAGGTGAGTGCATGGATTTTGGGTATGGGGGCTATAGTGGCCATTCACTTGTGTGCACAGCCTCTCACAATACAGGACAGAATTGATTAGAGGATGGGCTAAGGGCTGGAGTCCATCTCTCTCTATGCCACTGTATTCCTGAGAAGTCCAAAAATTCTAACACTTTACCTGCCATTCAGGTTGTTATAAAGATATATCTGCCAAAATGGGAAGACAAAACATTTTATTTAATAATATCTGTTTGATTTATAATAAATAATAAGACATAAACATGTAGGCCTCCATTCATAATTTTGTGCCAGGTACTACAGTTCTTAAGGATGAGCATGCTAACACTAAACACCTAGAAGAGTAGAATCGTGATGGAGCAAAGGTGGAGGTGAAGGGGCACAGGACAGATGAAACTACTCATGTCTGCCTTCAGCCTGGGAATCCTGAGTCACTATGAGCATTCCTGAGATGATACTGTGCATTTTGGATCGAAGAGATGAGTGTTAGGGGAATATAGAAGAGGGGTTGAAGGTCACAGTGACAGGCATTGTTTGTATACCACAGTTTGTTTGAAATTGCACCTGCCTGGAATAATACAGCTTTAGGCCCTACAAGTCCTTCCAATGGCTGAACTGTCATCCCTTTGAATTATTAGAAGAGAGATCATGCACACTTTGTAACATCATTTGGTCTAAATACTAAAATTATTTCACTCATTATGAAAACAGTTTAACCTCTAATTGTATACAATAATTATCAAGTGCTTTAGGTTACAATGATAGCACTAAGATGAATGTTGGTGATGGGGGACGTATTATCTATCTTGTGCCTAAAATACGTCATAATATCTGTCATTCTCTCTAACAGGCTCACCTTAGTTCCAAATCCACTTAGGATGTGATTCTTCTTATCAAAAGCTGGAAAAATCCATTGGCTTATCATATGGTGAAGGGATACATTAATGGGATTATCAGAGAAAACACAAGTGAAGCAAACTCAGGTATAAATAGAGGCTTATGAGCAAAGAAGCAAAATCAGTAGCAATTTTACAGTGTTGGTTAGGGAGATGAACTCTTTCTAGCTATTAATTGATAAAGGTGTGCCACTCAGCATGGCAGAAGCTTCAAATAACCAGCAAATAATAAGGCCTCTGATATAAGAAGTGCTCTAGGTGAGCCAAGAACAATGCTGAGCACATAGAGAAGGATCCACCCAGCACAGAGGAGGAAGCTCCAAGTGACCTTAGTTACAAGAGAAAGCAAGCCATAACCAAGAGCATATCTGCATCCACATATTACTTAAGGCATTTAAATTTGAATTAATAGCATTGTAAAATGTACATGTTAGTAATTCCGGAGTATTCATTCAATTATTCTTAGAAACAGTTCTGTTTTCTTCATAAAAATCCAGGTTAAAGCAACAGCTACTCCTTTGTTGAGATTCAGGGATGGGAGGAATTGTTTATTATAACTGAGATTCTGGTGTTGACAATGAGTCTTTTTTTTTTTTACTGTACATTCTGCTTGTTATTCTTCTGCCTTGCAAAATAGTGTGTGCAATTTAAACATTGGCTTAACAAATATCGTTTTGCTATGTGAACTCTGGACATCATTATATGTCAGTTCTGAGGATGCATCTGTTTAACCCACTTTGAAACACAGCCACCATAACTAGGTAATATATAATTCATGCATAGAGAATTATTTGATGATAACAGTGGTGAAGACTCTATTTTTTTCGCACATATCCCTTTCCCCCATTCAGACAAATAATGGAAATAGTAGGGGGAAAAGATAATAGCAATCTCTCAAACCAAGATTTATTGCTCCAACATTTTATATCTGGAGGGATCCACAGAACCAACAGCTTTTTAAAGAATTATAGAGGATACATTTAAAATTCTTACATTTAAAAGCAACAAATTATGCCTTGATTTTCATCTCCTCAGTTTTCTGTTTTTCTATTATTCATAGTCACATCCTTTCAGGTACTCTTAAGTCCTGTCTGTGAACAAATATCTTGAAATATCTCAATAAGAAGCTCCACTGCAGATAACAGGAACTACAATGCATACTGATTGCAAATAAAATCACAGGAAACAACTTAGTAATGGTCAGATTACTTTCAGCCTAATGCTGAAAAAGATGTAACAGTCTGATCATGACTCTGATAAACGTGTCTTTTTTAAAATGTGCTGTGTAAAGTTAGTTTACTCTGAAGCCAACAGCGTGAAGTCAGAATTCCTTCAGGGTGATGCCAGGTTCCATTTGAAATTTATTTACAACCTGCCTGGGGGCAAAAACCATTCTCTTCAGAAACCCTGGTGTAGTTGAATTGACAGTTACATGTTGTGACCTTTAGTTCACCTTTAAAAGTTAGTTTGATTATTAATTATTGTTGGCACATCCTATGCTATGTATCTACATTGAATTATGGTACCAGATAAAATTATAGATAGAAAAGAAGCTTGTGTGGCATCTATTATCATGAGTAATCAACCAACAATTTAATATCCTCTTTAAAAAAAGAGTCAATAACACAGTTATGTGTTAATATTGGCAGCTCACTACGCTATCCTGGTAAAAAGTCGAGAGATATCTACAGGTGTCAATTAACGTCTACAATGCCTAATGAGGGTCACACAACCGGGCCAGTTGTCCATTGTTCCTTTCCTTTCAGGCATAAGAATCTTAGTGGCACAATCTTTTTAATGATCTCAGAACTTTTTATGAAAATAAAAACAACTCTTAAACAAAGGACTTATCTAAGGAAATTATAACAGTAAGAAATGTAGGTTCAACCTCCAGGCAAAGCTGGGCTCAAATCCTAGTCTTACTTCTTCCTAGCTTTGCGACCTTCATCAAATTGTTTATTTTTATTAAGCCTTAGTTTCTCTATCTGTTAAAAAAATAGCAATACCTAAGGATTAGAAGAGATGATAAAAGTGTCTGACAAGCAGTAAGTGTTCAGTAGGTGCTAGGTATTACAAATATCATCTCTGACAATAGCCAAATGAACTCTCTATGGAGAACTGGATTTGAAAACAAAACTAATTATCACATCATTACAGAACACAACATTTGCTTTTCATTCCTTTGTTATGTAACTTTGGTTTCTTTATATCTTGCCTCTTCAAGTTGCAATTTATTCCTAAATTAAAGAGTTGGTTCGTTATACTTTGTGCAAGTTATAGCCTTAGTACAGACTCTGGCACTGAACAAACGTTCAATAACGGCTGCTGAATGGAGGGAATTGAAAAGTAAAAAGCTACGCTTAAGGTCTTTTGATACATTGTTTTCCACAGAAAATGTTTCATAAATGTTCCACTAACAAAAATGTTTGAACAACTCAATCGTGATATGTGCCCAAGGACCACAGTGGTGAGTGGACATCACCAGAATGCCCCAGCCAAGAGAAAACCCTGACTCTGGTTCTGGCTCAGTAAGTTTTAGTCCCAGGAAACTGCCTATTTTGTCAACTGAAGAGTGAATATCCACCTAAAGATATCTCTCTCCTTGTGGTGTAAACTTCTGCTGACTATAACTGATTGATTTCCATTGTCAATGTCGCTTCTACATCTGCTTTGTTCAAAGAGTGAATACAACTGAAGATCATTAAAGCCTTAAACGCTTCAAAACTCTTTCAACCCAAGGGGCAATTTGTCTTGCTTGTGGCATTTGATGGAAATCAAAAGAAATGGCAAAACAAAATAAATGCCACCAACTTCCCACACCGTATTAATGATCAACTTTAAAAAAGATATGGTTTATTCTAAAGGACAAAGATTTATAGCAATTTATCTCATATACTATTTTAAGGAAAAATGTGACATTTGTAGTTATAAATTTCCTAGAATTTCCACTGGGTGCTATTCTATCAAAGATTAGAAAGATTGTATTGCTTCAATGGGCATTCCGTTTACCTCCAGATCATTCCAGAAAAAAAATCAGTATTATTTTTAAATCTCTATTTCATTTCACAACTAAGAACAACTGTATATTTTTTAACTTGACACAATTCCTTTATTCTCTTATTTTAGCTGTTTTCCCTAATTTGGTCCTCATTGGGAGTAGTAAATATTCCTTAAATGTTCCTTTTTCTACCTTAAGATTTAAGGGATTGCAGAACCTCAGGATTCCTGAAAATTTAATCAGTGTTTAGGAACAATTTTATGTACATTAAAAACAATTATACATTCTTGGTTAAGTGTGTAAAACTGTTTCCTAGATTTTCTCCTACCCAAATTATGCATCAAATCTATTTGTGTTGGCTGTTTTTCTTCAATCTAAGCATCGTTTGAAAATGTACCTCTGCAGCAAGACCTTCTGCAGCAAGTCAAAATAGTTCTGAATTCTTAAATTCTACTCCTGCGCCCTATGTACTCATACTCAATTATATATCATCCACAAATAATACTAACATATTCCATCAGTCAAGACATCCATAGATATAATAGTGATTACTCTGATCCATAGACTTGAAATTAAATAATCTGTAGTATCACAGAAAAGACTAAGGAGCAGAGAACTATGGGGGGTTCTGGGGGGGAGGAAAGTCCCTCTCCTGGTAATGACTGTAGAGTGTATGTGTTCTCTGACAGTGACAAATGCTGTAGCAAATTGTAACCTCTCTATCAGGAAGGCTTTCCATTACGTTTCCCTAGGCAATTAATTTCTGTCTCTGTCCCTTACAGCAAGTCTGGTAATTTCTAAAGCAGAGCACATTCGTAACTATGACATAATATTTAGAAATTTACCAGCAAAAAATATTAGTAAGCATAGAGCAAACATTACCTATTCCTGCTGCATGTAGAGGGAGTACGTGATTGACTATATACCTGATAAGTGTCTTTCTCCACAGAGAGACAAACTGGTGAGGGCATTGTAGCCCAATGATTACATTTGGGTGCTGCAATCTGACAGGTCTTAGTTTGACTCTTGCCTCCATTACTTATTGACGTGAAACAAGCTATTTAAATTTAATTTCTCTCCTGAAAAAATAGGACAAATTTCTGCTAAATGCTTAAAAGTTGACGATCTTTAAAAAATCATTAATTTCATTATATTGTTAGTACAATTATGCAAATAGTTTGTGTAGTTTAGGAATGGTAAATAACATGCAAGCAAATATACATTTGGTATTAGCATTAATTAATTAAACAATTGATGCTACATAGTGCACAAAGGTGTGGACTCTGGTCAGTTTGCTTGTTATGGGCTGAATTATGACCCCTCAGAATTCATATGTTGAAGCTCTAATGCCCAGTATCTTAGAATGTAACTGTATTTGGTGTAGGGACTTTAAAAAGGTAATTAAAGTAAAATGAGGTCATCAAGATGTCATAATCCAATATGACTGATGTCCTTAAAGGACAAAAAATTAGGACACAGACACACATGAAGGAAAGATGATGTGAAACGACATAAGAAGTAATCTCCAAGCCAATGAAAACGGCTTCAGAAGAAACCAACCCTGCTGACACTTTTTTAAATTGTTGCCTCTATTACAGATGACCCCCACTTCTCCTTCTTTGACCACCTCCACCTCTGGCCTTCACCACAGTGTTGTC
This sequence comes from Miniopterus schreibersii, assembly GCF_964146895.1. NCBI lineage: Eukaryota > Metazoa > Chordata > Mammalia > Chiroptera > Miniopteridae > Miniopterus > Miniopterus schreibersii. Next base: position 16,261,080 of record NC_138108.1, on the reverse strand, counting down.
TGTGTCCATGGGCTATGCATACATGTATATACGTTCTTTGGCTAATCTCTTCACCTGCTGACACACAGCAGGTGAAAAGCCCATAGTCTCCAGAATTGAGAGAAAATAAATCTCTGTTTAAGTCGCTCTGTGGTACTTAGTTACCCCAATCCTAACAAACTAATATACTGCCAGAGCAACATTATATTGGGTAAATTATTTATCTTTTTGTACCTGAGTTTCCTCATCTGTAAAATGAAGATACTAAGGTCCCAAATTCCTAGGATTGTTTTGAGAAGCAAATCTCTGAGTTGTATAAATGTACCACAGCTTTCTTATCAGCTCATCTGCTGATGGGCACTTGGGCTATTTCCAGTGGAATACTACTACTCAGCCAGAAGAAAGAAGGAAATCTTACATTTTGCCACAGCATGAATGGGCCTGGAGAATATTATGCTAAGTGAAATAAGCCAGTCAGAGAAAGACATATGATTTCACTTATATGCAGAATCCATGAGCAAAATAAAGTAACCGACAAAGAGGAGACAGGCTCATGGATACAGAGAATGACTGACAGCTGTCAGAGGGGAGGAACTGAAGGAATTAAGCAAAGAAAAAAAATGAAAGATTCACGGACACAGACGACAGTATAGTGACTGGCAGAGGGAAGGGGAGAGGGGGGGTAGAAGACGGTAAAGGAGGGATAGATGGTGATGGAAGCAGACTTGACTTGGGGTGATGAACACTCAATACAATGTATAGATGATATATTATAAAATTGTACACCTGAAACCTATATAATTTTATTAACCAATGTCACCTCAATAAATTTAATAAAAATAATAAATAAATGAATAAATAAATAAATAAACCCCTGTAAGTGGCTTAAGAAAAGGCCTAACGTACAGCAGGCTCTAAGTGTTAGTTGTTATTTTCGTGCGTGACTCCTGAATTTTTAATCTTGTTCAACAGGCTGCCCCTATGGCATAGCATACATAGAACTGTGCTTCTCTCTCTAAGTGAATGGCTCCATATCACCAAGTTTACATGAGAAAGCTGCTGGATACCATTTCAATCCACAACTGAGAGTGACGGTTTCCAGTCCGAGGTATTTTATAAATGCGATTTTTTCCCCCTCTGAAAATTTAAAGAGGAAAATGGTCCTGCATGAGATGATGTATGACAACAGCTGCCTCTTCTGAAAAGCCTATGGGAAATGGCCTTTGAGGGTTCAGAAGTTAGAGGTGGCTGATTTTGTGACTAGTCAGTTGTTATTTTTAAATGAAAAGGGTGAGCAATTTCAGAAACAGTAGAGCCAGCGTATCAGGATTGGATTTGACAGGACTGCCAAGAAGCACTTTAATATCTGTGTAAATATTTGTTTGTAAAAACAGAAAGCAAAACGCTTAATTAATTTCTAAAGAATAAATACTGAGACAGGAACAAGGTGGAAGCGTAGGTAGCAGCTGCACCCCCGCCTCCCGCAACAGCTTCAAAATGTCAACTAAAATACAGAACCACCGTCACTCAGAGCCTCCTGAGATCTGGCTGCACAGAAGCCCCACAGCCAGGGAGCTGAAGCAGCACCGAGACCGGGAGGAGGGGCGGAGACGCGGGCAGGTCAGGGCTGAATCGCGGAGATGCGGCCGCGGGCCCACACCTGGAGGGAATCTCGGCGGTGGGGGTTTCCTGGAGGGGTGAGCGGTCCCAGCCCCACATCAGGCCCCCAGCCCAGGGCTCCAGGGCCAGGAAGAGACTTCCCCACAACTTCGGGCTGTGAAACCAGCAGGGACTGTCCCTGAGGGTCACGGAGGCTGCGGGAGCCCCAGCAGCTCCTCCTAAAGGGCCGCGCACGGACTCACTCGGACGCTCCCTCTGAGCCCAGCGCCGGGAGCAGCCTGAAAGGACCCGGGACACTCGGGGAGGAACTAACCTGCCTGAGATCCGGGCGAGAGCTGGAGGGGCGGCTTCCTCCCAGGCAGAAGGGCTGGCAGAGGCCATGGCTCCTTTGGCGAGTCCTCCCCGCACACAGCCGGCAGGCAGGCGCCATGTTTGAATGGCCAGCACCTGACTCACACCTTTGGCCCCGCCCCGTGATTCCCGGAGGCCCCGCCCCTCCCCACCTGCAGGCTCCTCCAGGCCATTTCCAGGGGCTTTTCTATGCATGTGGCCTCTCAAGCCTCATGCTTAGGACTTTCCTAAAATCTCTCAAACCAGCAGCAGCGGGCCCCATACGGCTTGATAAGTGGCCCCAGGCCTGGCACTAGCGGCAGCCTGCACTGGCTCATAGCTTGGCCTCTCCTGGGCACCTCCAAGCCCAGCACAAGTAGCAGCCAACTATGGTTTGCTCTGTAGCTCATGCTGGGTGGCCCTGGGCAAGGCACTGGCACAGGCTGACTTTGCACGTCCTGGGAGGCCCCAGAGACAGTGCACCTGGTGGTCAGACTCAACCACGCTGGATTAAAACCCTACCATATCCACGAGTGACATTCAAGGGGCGCACTTGGTGAATACCAAAGCTCCGCTGAAGTAAACCCTGCTCCATAGGGGTGTCTCCAGCACAGCCACACTCAGGTTGTAGTTGCAGCTGGTTCTCACAGCCTATTGGCCTGGGGGTCAGTTCCTCCCAGGGATACAAACAGCAATCAAGGCTCAACTACAACAGGAGAGTGCACACAGGGGAGCCCCTAGAAGGCCCAGCTCAGGTGACTGGGGAGGCTGAGCCACTGGACCCTACAGGACACCTACTACACAAAGCCACTCTACAAATTCCAGGAGACATAGCAGCTCTACCTAAGACATAGAAACAAACACCTGGAAGCAGCCAAAATGTGGAGGCAAAGAAACATGTCACAAAGGAAAGAAATAAGAAATCTCTAGAAGAGGAACTAAATGAAATAGAACCAAGCAAGCTAACAGATACAGAGTTCAGAATTTTGTTTATAAGGATGCTCAAGGATCTTAGTAAGACTATTAAGAAAACAAATGAGACCATCGATGAAATAATAAAGTACCAATCAGAAATGAAGGCTACACGAACTGAAATGAATCATTTACAGGGAATCAACAGTAAAGTAGAGGACGCTGAGAATCAAATCAGCAATTTGGAATATGAGGCAACAAAAAACACCCAACCAGAAGAACAAAAAGAAAAAAGAATCCAGAAATATGAAGATAGTATAAGGAGCCTCTGGGACAACTTCAAGAGGCCCAACATTCGTATTATTGGGGTGCCAGAAGGGGAAGAAAGAGACCAAGGAATTGAAAACCTATTTGAAAAAATAATTACAGAAAACTTCCCCTACCTGGGGAAAGAAATCGTCTTACAAGACCAGGAAGCACAGAGGGTCCCAAATAAGAGGAACCCAAAGAGGCCCACAGCAAGACACATCTAATTAAAATGCCAAAAGTTAAAGACAAAGAGAATCTTACAAGCAGCAAGAGAAAAGCAATTAGTTACCTACAAGGGTGCCCCCATACGACTGTCAGCTGATTTCTCAACAGAAACTTTGCAGGACAGAAGGGAGTGGTAAAAAATATTCAAAGTGATGAAAAGCAAGAACCTACAACCAAGATTGGTCTACCCAGCAAAGCTATCATTTAGAACTGAAGGTCAGATAAAGAGCTTCTCAGACAAGGAAAAGCTAAAGGAGTTCATCACCACCAGACCAGTACTACAGGAAATGTTGAAGGGCCTTCTTTAAGAAGAAGCTAATGAGCAAAAGAATCTGACAAACTAAATAGATCCAGAGACATTGACGCATGCAACAGACAATCATATTTCAGAGGGAAGAGGGAAGGGGGTTGAAGGGTGGAAAGAGATTAACCAAAGAAGTTATAGGCATATATGCATAACCCATGGACACAGACAATAATGGGGTGAAGGCTTGGGGAGGGGGTGGAAGCGAGGTTGAGGGGGTCAATTGGGGGGGAAAATGGGACACCTATAATACTTTCAACAATAAGGATAAATAAAAAAAAGAATAAATACTTGTCTGAGTCATCTCCTCCAGTGACAATGAGGTCTTCTGTTACTTATGATATTCTTAATATTTAAGTCAAACAAATACAGCAGATATTCTATATATATCTGTGGATACAGTCAGCACTACAGACATATTATAAGTTGAGATCAGGGTTTTGGAGGCTAGCAATTAAAACGCTTTTCATATTTAAGTATATTTATGAAAGTAAAAAAATTCTAAGTGGTTATATATTGTTCCTAATAATTATATTAACTCATAATTATTTAGTGTTTTCTGTATGAAAGCATTATTTTATGTCATATATTTTCCTAAACACATCAACTCTTTGATTGAAATACTATTATCTCTATTTTATAGACAAAGAAATTAAAATTAAATACTTTGCCCAAAGTCATACAGACAAAAGAAAGAAGGAATATTAAAAAACAAAGATGTCTCATTCCAGAGTTCAAAATCCCATTCATTTAAAATATTTATTTAAAAAATTGGTGAGAAGTCTTCCTTATTGAAAGTAGTATGCATTGATACATAAAGCTGTGACTTAAGAATATACTAAGTTCTTTATGATGAAAATATGAGCTAAGTCAGAATATCTGTCAAAAGTCACTGTAGTGTGATTCTGATATTTCTAAATTTTAAATGTATAATATGTTCAAAAGATAAAACTAAAAGTTTAAAACAGCATTCTTATAGGTGTCAAGAAATTAAGAGGTATTTTCAAATGGATAGGCAGAATGAAGCGAATGAAATTCTGTACATGAATGTACCATGTAAATATGAAAAAACAATCCTGATATAAAAGGATCGAGTACTACTTCCAGGACCACCAACAATGAGGGTGGATAAAGCAAGTTATTTAAATTTGGAGAACTATTTCTTAACTGTATGACGTATGTCAATATGTTATAGTACTTGGCTAAAACTGTGCTTTGTTTTATATTATTATTATTAGTTTCATGTTTACAACACAGTGGTTAGACAATCATATACTTTACAGAGTGTTCCTTCCCATATTTCCAGTACCCAATATACATAGTGAAGCTGTGCTTACTTAATCAGATTTTTGAGTAAGAAAATGAAAGACCGTTATGTTCTTTTTAAATTTAGGCAATATATAAATTAATATCTAAAAGCAACTAGCACATACTAGGCATTTAATAAATATTCACTTGACTTCCATTCCTCAAAAATATCCTTAGGTTTCTACGCTTTTCGCCTTTTCCATCCATCCATCCATCCATCCATCCATCCATCCATCCATCCAATTACTTACTCCACAAATGTTTATCATCCATCTACTATGTAAGAAGAACTGTTCTAGGTACTGGAGGCACAGTGGCACACAAAATAGACATGGTTCCCACTCATGGTGCTTACTACCTTTCATCACTTCCAATCTCAGTCTAATGACAAGAATGGCACTAAGATAAAAGCTCAGCCAAGAAAGATATACAGTGTCTTGAAAGCTTACTCTCATATCTTTGTTTCTTTAAGCATAAATTTTTATTTTAGAATTTCATGCATTAAACATCTGTTCATCTTGTATAAAGTCATCCCACATTCTGTCACACATTGCCACCTTCCATTTCAGAGAAAGAACCTGCATTTTTCTTTTGATATGGTATCTCTTTTGATAAGAGGTGCACTTGTGTCTGCCTGTGTGTGTGTGTGTTTTCAGCAGCCTCAAATAAACAACTTCACCCTCAGACATTTTCCTCCTTTGCCCCCCTTTACAGGAATTCTAAAGTGAGGAAATCACATAGTGTCTTCTAAGATAGCTTATATATTATTTACAAGGTACAAATATATTGATTTCAAAATATTTTCTAAATGTCATGACTCTTTTGGTTTCATTCATTCAACAAACTATATAGTGTGTTAGAAGTAATGCTTTGCTTTAGGTTATTAAATACCCAGGGACCTAGCATCTAGCTTGTGGTTTTGAAATGTGCTTTCATGAAATACACTTTGAAATACCCTTTTTTGTTGTTGTTGTGGGAGAAATCTCAGATTCTGGGTCTTGGGCAATAAATGTGCAAGATGAGCCTGGAACACTTCTTTGTACCAGGTAGCGAGGACACTATCACAAATGACTACAGTCATGTCAAAAGGGCTCAAAAGACAATTAGAAGAGCCCCTTCCTGGCCGATGGTGGGCAACCTGAATTACAAAAATGATAATAATGACCAATTATTGAGTCCCATGAAACACACTATAATCTATGAGTTTATAATAACAATAAATTGAAATTAATTAGTCACATTTGGACAATAATACAGAACCGATTCATTTTCTTAATAACCAGTAAATAAAAGAAAATAGTCAAGCATTTATTTATTTTTTTAATATGAGTTATAACACTGGGTAACGATATAATAGGTTAAATATAGCACTTCTTTATAAAGTATTCCAACTAATAAATAAGAAAAAAGTTAAAATGAGTATTAATCAATATTGGTTTATTAGTTGTAACAAATTTTTAAAAATCCTGGTGATGTAAGATGAAAAAATAAAGAAAATTGAATGTGAGCTATATCGGAATGGTCTGTAATTCACTATTTTCCTGTATATGTGAAACTTTTCTAATAATAAAATTTATTTTAAAAATTAAAGCAGTATCATTCTAAAATTTCTTATGAATGAACAGTTCTAGGTATTCAACATCAATGACTGGTCATTACAAATAATATCACACAAATGGAGAAAATTAATGGGAGACAATTCTGAGTGGCATTTCTGCATTGCTTGTAATAGCTTCAGTTCTGGACTATGTTTTCAAGGGTGTATGCATAGCAAACAACACAGGACTATAATAATGGTTTCTCCCTCCAGGGAAGAGTGTACATTTTCTGCCAGGCCTCTTTAGAAAGCTAGGATTTCCTCAACTCAGAGTGTTTCAACTGTGACAAAAATCCATTTTATTTATTTATTATTTTGCAGGATCCACCTGTGCCTGCCTCCCAATCACCCCCATGGAAACTGCCCAGGAGGCAAAGTGAAGCAACGTAACATGACCCTCATGCATTGTGCCCTTAGAATCCCATCTTCTACCAAACCAAGTGCCAGGCTAAGTTATTAGCTTGCAAACAGGCTAAAAATCTCAGACCTCTGGAAGTTTTTGACAACAACCAGTCACTGTGTGCCTCTGGCTGACCTCATCACCACCCTTGGTTTTACCAAAGGAATTGAGCATGAATATGATAAAGTCTCTGGATCCAACCACCAATTCAGAGGAACTACAGGAGACAGAGGGACATCTTAACCTCCATCATAAAAAAGTAATCAACAAAACACAGGCTCAGGAAAACTCTCCAGAAAAAATATCCTAGGCTTGAATGGATAAATTATAAGGGGTTAGTGGAGGGAGAAGGAACCTGTAATTTAAAAAGTCTTAAATTTAAAAAAAAATCTTTGCAAAAACCAAACTATGGTGTCTTAGGAAGCATTATTTAGTTATTATAAAATTATAAATAAACACAAGAAAGCAATTTCTGTAAAAGTAAGGATAGTGGTTACCTGTGTAGACAAAAGGGATCGGGGTTGGGATAGGGCACATAGTTGAGTTTCTGACACAGCTAGCGAAGTGCTATTTCTTGATGTACATTGATAGTTATAAGAGTGTGTGCCTTTTAAATACTCCTTAAGGTATGTATTTGTTTTATGAAGTTTCCAGTATTTGTCTCATATTTGCAATATAAAGGTTATAAAAATAGTCATTAGGTGGAAAAAATAAGGAAGCACATAAAGATGTCCCTTTATGTCTTCACATCTTACCCTTTGATGTCTGAAATTTAGGAATCAACCCATTTCAGACTGCATGGTATTCCTCTTTATAAAACCTTCTCTATTCAAACTCGGGAAATGAATATGTTAGGAGGGCACACTTGTGCACTCTAGGCAGAGACGATGACCTGTCCACTGGGAGAGTGTCTTGGGAGATCCTGGTGTGTTCACAGGTCTAAAAGCCCTGAATGAAAAATGAGGCTAGGAGGACAGGGGACCTAACTAGAAAGTAAGTAAAACAAAAATAGAAATTCAGATTTTGATCTTTCAGGCAGGGGGGATTACGTGGTGCTGTACAGAGAAATTAAGCTGTGCTACATAAATGTTATAGAAAGTGATAAAGATGAAGAATTGAAAGAATTTTGAGGTGATGTATCAGCAAATTATGATATAATGCAGAGGAAAACCCAAGTATTTCCATCTTCCAGTCTTTTGATAGCCATTTATAAACACGGTAGATAATATGGAAAATTACCAAAAAAATATCAACAGTCTGAAAATTTATGAGCAAGGCCTCATGAATGATGGCCTGATTAGCTTTCTTAAGAAACCAACAAAGAACACCAGCCTAGGATATGATCAAAAAGTGCATTTCATTGATAACTCGAGATGAAAGCTATGTACACAGAGCATGTTCCGAAGGTGATAACCACATAACGCAATGCCATCGAGCAGCAAAGCTGAGTCAAGAGGAAACTGAATTAGCATAATCGGGAATTCAAGTATATTGTTTTCTTATGGAATTAGAACATGTCTTAGTAATTTATTCATTAGTTAACAATGTATAGCCTATCATTACACATAGCATTTATTATTTTATGCCCTGTATTTGATAATATGCAAAGGTTACATAAAGTTAATAGTTTTATTCTTCATAGTGACTCTAACTATGTAAAACAAGCCAGAGTATCATAAAGTATCAATTTTTATTGAAACTGAATTTAAGCTACAGTTATTACATTAAATGACATTAATTATACATTTCAAATATTCCATAATCTATGGGAGATATGCATATTTATTTACATACTAAAGTAATGTAATAAAAATGTCAAACTGTTTTGCAAAGTCATTCTCTTCTGCTTTCTCCTTCAAGCTGAATAGTCTTTCATATTTTTTTTATCTCACAAACTTGTGATTTCAAACTCCTCTAGGCATCGCTGGTTTTTCAGATGTACAGAGCAGTCTTCAGTGAAAACACCCTCAAGTTTAACTGAATAGTTTGTGGACACAGTTCATGAAAATAGTTTATCTAGTGCTTGATAGTAAAGCTAATGGAGCATCCCTTCAAGAATCGTTTTGCAAGTTCCCCAAAATTTCACAATGAAAAATATGAAGAACATAAGTTTCAATGCATATTTTAATTAGGTCCAACATGGCTATGATTTAGGAGAGGGCATTTTTTATGAATTAGAGTGGAACATGAAGTATACAGGATAGAGACTGTCTCAGAATACTTCACCCCACCAGTTTTTATTACTTTAACTAAACTATTCTTTAATCAAAGTGTTGCAGGTGTATTTCATTTATTGTTGTGATATACCTTTTGTCAGCTGTCTAAATGTGTTGAACATTTCCAAATCATAAGCTGAAAATGACCATTGGTTTGGATAAAGTAATAAGGCTATAAGGGATTTCTAAATTTCCAGATCATACCACCAATGAAAGTAAATAAAATCAGTAACTTCTGTTTAAGTTACATATTTATTTCTTTTTTATATCTTCAAGATTTTTATTTTGTGGCACAAGTGGTTACACTTATCTGTCACATTAACAGTTGCCCAATGATTCAGTAACGATTTCCTTTTTATTTTCTACCTCTCATCCCTTCAACGTGCTCTCTCCAATTCACAAAAGAAATTTCATTTCTACCCAATGAGAATCCACTCAAACTAAAGCCAAACCCTCATTAGTAGTGTGCATTTCCTGCCAAACAAAATAGTTTAAAGCTTCCCTTTTTCATCTCATTTTGCCACTGAGAGTAAACAACACAAATGAAGCAGCAGCATGAAAACAGATGCAGGATCCCAATTTTTCCCCACCCTCCACACTGAATTCTTGAATCAAAACAGAGATGCAGAGAAGCTTCATATCACCTCGCCATACTGAGATAGGAAGGAAAACAACACGGAACGTTTCAGAAGTGTATTAAAGCATGTCTGCTCTTTGCATTAAAATAGAGCTGGCATACACTATTATATTAGTTTCAGGTGTACCACATTGTGATTCAACATGTATATATCTTATGATGTGATCTCCACACTAAGTCCAGTAACCATCTGTCACTGTAAGCATGGCTGATTTAGCAACGCAGTGGCAAAAATTAAGACAAGTGAAAATGATACCTAATAACTCCAATAAAACATTTTATAAGACTCTACGTGTAGAGTTGGATGCACAGAGGAGTCTGAGCAATATGCTAGAAAATACGAATTCATGTAGGTTTGAAAAAAGAAAAGTATCTCTTTACCTAAAGACAATCAAGTTCTTTAATGATAAGAGTCTAGCCTGGCCGGGCGTGGCTCAGCCGTTGAGAGTCGACCTGGGATCCAGGCGATCGGGGTTTGATTCCCGGTCAGGGCACATGCCCGGTTGCGGGCTTGATCAATGACTCTCTCATCATTGATGCTTCTATCTCTCTCTCTCCCTCTCCTTTCCACTCTCTGAAATCAATAAAGATATATTTAAGAAAAAAAAAAAAAAAAAGAGTCTGAACCACTGCCTATCGCTTGTGGTTTCCTGTATGTAAGAATAGAGATGCTAATTAAATACTGAACTATAGGTACATGTTTTCCTCTAAGTGCAGATAGGTCTTCCTCAATATAATTTCTGCATCACTGTATTCATAAAGCTGAGAACTGTGGCTGAAGGTGGAGGCCTGCACTGCACGCCGAGGAGCCCTGACCCGTGCACGCTGACTGCAGGGCCCTCTGCAGAGCGCCGCTGGCGTCGGCCCCGTCGGAGCTTCAGAGCTCACCCGCACTTGTATTACAGTGGCTCAGCCAGGCCAGACTCTTTATCTTGGTAACACCAATACCCAAGGCAGCTCATAGTAAAAACTCCGTGATTATGGAAAGGAAGGAATAAAGAAAGGAAAGTCATAAAGGGGGAGGGGGACATGGAATGATAAAAGGAAAGAACAGGGTGAAAAGCTCTGAGCTAGTTCTTAAGCACTCTTGGCTGTTGTCCAAACTGTGCCAATTAGCAATACAACCTTGAGTAAGTTACCCAACCTTTTTCTTTCATCTCTAAAATAAAGGATGTCTGTTATAGAATCTCCGAGATTCCTTCCAGCTGAAATTTTACAGTACATTTTTTTTCTCATTATAGAAATATTACTTTAGCAATTTAATGTGTGTTCCTCTAAATATTTTCACTAAGCAGAATATAAATGTTCGATCACTCTTTTGAAATACATACATTCATAGGATCCCCATAAAAAAATTAGTATAATCGATGATTTTAAGTTCTTACATCATCTCCATAATGCTCATGAAACTGAAATAAAGACTTATAACTGACCCTAAGGAAAATAAACCTTTTCCAATTTTGTCCAATGGACCCTGAATTCATTGATTCCAAGGTATTAAAATAAACCATGGAGGATACTAAAAAAAATGTTTAAGGTTGAAACTGAAACCCAGCCATACTTTTATCACTCATTGCTCCATTTCGGTCTCCTTACAGAACAACCTCATTTGAAAAGACAGATGGTCAAAGAAAGAGTTGGTAGGAACTCTATCATAAAAACAATTGACAAATAAATTACAAGTTTGTCCTCTGCTTACTTAGTTTGTATTGTTTGTTTCAAATTACATCTTTTGAAGGATAAGTTAATTTGTCACTAAAGAGAATATTCTTTGATCATTTATCAATATGAGGAGGCACTCAAATGTATGCCTTATTTACTTTTATTTCATTTACTTCTTATACAAAATTTTTCAATATATCATTAGTAACAGAATTCACAGGATGGATCATCTTGTAAATGCCAATGCATTTATTATCAGTAATCATGCTGTTCCCCCCCAAAAGTCAATGTTTGCAATTTATGCATTCAAAAATGCTTTATTTGCAATCAAAACTTTCACTCAAAAAAAAAAAAGGGTTAATAAAAGTGGTCTTTTTCCAACTAATCAATCATTCTTCAGTAATATTCTATTTAAATATTCTATTTAAATTTTAGTCTGCAATTCTCTTCTGTGCCTACCTGTGGGTATCTAAGAATACTTAGGATTCATCTAGCATAAGAAAATATTATTGATAATACAAACTATTACAGTCCATTTTATTTTTTCTATATTGCATGCTCTTGTGCAGAACAGTCAGACAACTTATGTTCTCATCTTTTGTTGAAATTGAAGGTAACACATGGGACGCTCACAGATTAACATAATATGTCATTTGCATCAGCTGTTCCGTTGAAGTTTTATAACCAAAGCTGAATCCATTAAAATAGATAAATATCTAATAAAGTTTAACTCTAAACCAAAATTTAATCACTCATTCCCTGGGGAATGAGCAAGGATACCTGAGGCCAACTTTACTTAATTGGTTCATGATAAAGCCTTGTGTTTAATCACAGACTTCTTCAAAGGAATTCCCAAAGTTTTAATTAATTAGCTTCATCTCTTGTTCATTCATAGAACCGAAAATATTTTACATCCTTTATCTTAGTTGAAAAGCTTATTTATTTATTTATTTATTTATTATTTACCAACCTCATTACTTGAAGTGTAATATAAGTTTAAAGGTTCTTAAACTGCACTAGAATGTATGATTATTTGATTTTCTTTGCTGAGCTGTTCTAGACTTTAGATCTGCTTCTAACAAAATTACACTTTTAGCAATTCTGAAAATTAAGATTATGTTAATTTTAAAGGAACATTTATTTTAAAATATTTCTCTTCTTTGCCTTTCTTCTTATGCTTAGGTCACTTTATCAGGTTGACGTAGCCAAGAAGTGAAAAGTAGAAGTTAGTCATTTCATAGAAGTCCAGCTTCCCCTGCTATAATTCACATAATATTGTTTATTGTCTTCAGTAAAATGTTTAATTATTCCCTTTCTTTTAAACTGATGTTCCCCCTCACAAGCACACACCCCCTATGGAAGAAGAGACCTTATTTGCTCTTCACCCCTGATCCCGATGCTCACTTCCTACGGCTACTCCTGATTCTATAATATTTATATATCGGAATACCAGATGGTTTAAATATCTTTGCCAACCACAAACTAACCATATAATTACTGTCCCTCCATTTTCCTTCCAAGCCACAGACATCAAATCAACTCTGCTTAACAATTTTCTTCAATAGATGTTTTCAATGGTATTTCCAATCATGCAAGACCACAAGTATCACAATGCAGGAGAGTTGCCAATATGATGACAGTGAGGATTCCCCAGTGTGACATTTAGCGGCAACATTATTTTGAAGATTCCTGAACACCATGGGACATGGTGATCATTTTAAAACTTAAATGAAGTCTTCTAGGTCTACTGGACATCTTACTTGTCTGGACAAGTCCCTTGAATAAAAAGAATTGAGACTTAGTCTTGGGGAAAATAATGTATAATTCACTCATATGTTGATTACAAGAATTAGTGGAATGTGAAGTATTAAGACACAAATTTCTGCCCTGGCCTGTTGGCTCAGTTGGTTGAGTGCTGTCCCATGCACCAAGAGGTTTGGTTCCTGGCCATGGGCACCTGCCCAGGTTCCAGGCTTGATCCCTGGTCGGGGGTGTGCAGGAGGCAGTGAATAGATGTTCCTCTCTCTCTTTCCTTTCCTTTCTAAAAATCAAGAAACTATTTAAAATAGTAACTTCTGCAATAAAAATGTACGCCAAATTTAGAATTAACATTCTGAAAGTTATTAAGAACTATTCAGAGGCTCTCCAAAGCCTGATTCACAGTGAGTCACTTTAAAGGGCTCAGTTGACTGAGGGCTGATAACCTAAGTGGCTGAAAGGTTTTTTCTGCACTCAACTCTCTACTGACTGAACCTTTTCTTCTCAAAGCGTGACCATTAACAGCACGGTCTACATGACCACCCCTATTTACTTACAGGCCCAGGAGAGACATTACTTCTGTCCTCCAGGCTTTCCGTTTGTTTCTTTGTTTGTGTATTTATTTTAAACAATGTAAGGATATAAGGGGCTGTTTTCCTGGTGGGAAAACAAAAGCGCTAACATCACAAACCTCCCTTCTTCATCAACTCATTTATACAAATGACAAATCATTCAAATTCACACAGCAGGAATCAGGATCTTCCTCAGCTTTCCAAGTAGTAAATTATTGCTGCCTTTCTAGGTTTGGGTGACAGCAATGAGGTGGGGTGACAGCACTCCACAATGAGAAGAGTAAATTTCACATTTTCTGTCTAATTCAAAAAGAACCTACGAGTTCAATACCCAGAAGACCTAGCTATTTTAATAGATGTTTTCTTTTTAATTTTTATTGCAAATGAACTTCGTTCACATTCAACAAAAGAACAATACGTATGCACAGTCTTTTGCACCCATATATGCTTTCATACTGTACTGATTTAATAGTTTATCTCTCTCCTTTGGTGACAAAAGCAGTAGAGACGTACAAATTCCATAAGTGCATGGAAGTATACAGAAAATCCTGAGTATCAGAATAAATTATGTTTTTATTCACGTTCTCCTTCGCAAAGGTGAATCAAGTTCACAGTGGCATAAATATAACTAATAGTTTTAATAACTTCTGTAATATTCCTGATGCTTGATTTCTACTGTTAACTGACCAATATTTTAGCAGCAGACTCTTTTATTCAATTCAAAGTACTTCCACTGAGTACGTATGGTGTAAAACCTTAGCCTCGTCGGAAGCTAAAATATAAAAAACAAACAAACAAACAAAAATATCCTGACCTTCAAGGAAGTTTACTTTCTACTAAATTAGATAAAACATTAATAATAAATACAATAAATGCGGTGAGCTTTGTGGGAAACTAGGGGGAGGTAATTGTTTTCCAGTCAGGATTGACTGAGACTGATGTGAATGAAGGCTTTGCAGACAAAGCCACAGGAAAGCAGGAAGAACATTTTCAGTTATACATCATAAACGCCATATTCTCTAGTTTAGAACCGCCTTATCTTTACAGAGTTTAAGCAGATAATCATTTCTTAGAAGTTATTCAATTCATTCCTTCATTAGCAAATGCTAACTTATAATAGAACTGTCTGTCACATTTTGAGTTTCTTTTCTCCATATGCCAGTGGACTTATTTTAACTTGGCAAGCCTGTATAAGTTCCTCTTCAGTGACTATATCAGCAGAGAAAGCTTGAGCATTGAAATAGCCTGCTTAAAAAAACAGTTGTTCATCAACCACCCACTACATGTGACTACATCAATTTATCTCCTAATAAATGAAAGCCTGGATAGAAAATATGTGGTTCAGACCCTCTTGACTCTGTTTCGCCTATTGATTAAGTGTGCTTTCAGTGAAGATATTTTATGAATTTCCTAGTCAAATATATTGCTACACAAATAGACCGAAAGGTAAAATATGCTCTCATCCACTTAACAAAAATATTCCCATGAGATTCCTTCTCTTTGTACCTGCTCCACTGATCCATTCATTGAACAAACTTCAACTATCTAAAAATTACACACTGCTTTCACAGTGAAGATTTTTGAACATGTCTCCTTAATATGTGTATATGCTACACTTTATAGATATGCTACTTTACTGGCACAATAAGAAACCTCAAAAGAAATGTATAGACACTCACCATTAAGTGCCGTTACTAAAACAATAAATTCAGTATTATAAAACTTTAAACATTTAAATATATATATATTTGTCTTTATATTATTGATGCTTTGCATAAAAATGTCATGCAAATGTTGAAGGCCAATACTGATACTAGCTCATGTCTCAATATACAGTAGGCCAAACAAAGTTCTTCATTAAAGATAGTATATGGAAATCTATATTTCATACAGTTTTCTTAATCATTTCAATTTCTTGCTGCTTCCTTGTCAGTGTTGATTAGATCATCATGATTTTTTTAACCTTGTAGTGTAGCTGAAGAATTGCTTAGGAATGTCCTGTCGGCAGTGCTTTTCTGCCCCCCCAACTTGTATTTATATCATCATTTCTGTTCAACCCCCAAGTCTTTTTGAAATAACTTTATAGTATTTTGTGAAGTGCCAGTTTAGTTAAAACTCAATAACATTAACTGTAAAAACCACTTAACCAGGAACACAATCTGCAATCCACAAAAATAAGTTGAAATCAAAGTAATAAGTGAGAGAGGGCACCACTGTGTACTACTGTGCACCCCTAAGAGAAATTCCTGGTAAGTGCCTTGTATGGGACTTCTGACATGCATACAGACTAAAAAGGACACCAGTGCCAATCACATATTAGGAAAACTTAATTAATTTCTTATTATTTTAGATAAAAAGTTATATAAAGAACAAAAGTCTGACATATGATCTTGCAGTGAAGAACACTTTGGAAACTGCTCCCCTACATTCTGATAGAGTGAATTTCTAAATGCCAAACCTACTTAAAACACTTTAGTGGCTTGTATTTGCCAACAGTTTTAAGTCTAAATTATTTTTTATGGCATTCAAGCCATTTGGGATCTCCTCTGGCCTCTACCTTAAATGCAAGCTACGCTGCAATGATATTTCCCCAAGACATATCCTGCCAACCTGGATTGTTCTTGCTGTTTCCCCCATGTGGAATGGTCTTCTTTACATTCCGTTGTGCTCAAAACGCTCAAGTCACTTCTCGAAATTTTTCCCTTTGGTCACTTTTGTGACACTCTCAAGCAGAACTAATTCTCTCCTGTGCCACCACTGTGGCATATTCCTACCTTAGAAACTCATTAACATTTGCATTAACTTCTGAAATCCACATGGGCTCTCTCTCTCTCTCTCTCTCTCTCTCTCTCTCTCCTTTTTTGCCTGAATTCCTACTTTTTAACACCGTCATTAGCTTCTCAATAACTGCTATTGACTGACTGGTTTAAAAAAAAAATGACAGTAGTTTATCTGCATAGTGAAAATTGTACCAAATTTGTAAACTCTGCTGGTTAGTTAGGTTTTTACCATACTTAGAAATAAATGAAGGTATAAGATAAACCTTCATATATGGTTACAATTGATGATAAAATGAGGAAAAAAAAGATTATTAGTTATTATTATTAAATTGGAGAATGCTCAGAAAATGTTGAGATAACAATGAATAAATGTTAACCTTTAAAAATGAAAATATGTAACAGGTTATAAAAATAAATTTTAAAAAAATGTCCCTGTTCTTCTATAATTTTCAAACTAATGGGTAGGACTAATGCAGATACTAGTTCCAGCCATAAATGTGAATAAATCTATCACTCATGATTATTTTCTTCTATTTATCAAGGAATTATGTTGCTAAATACTTTAGTAGGTAAGATGAGATCTTTGAATAACAAATAATAATTACAACTAGATTTAGATGAACTGAACTGCACCTAGTTTATTAACATCATAAAAAATTGATTTAGATGAAGGCTTTCTCATTTTCTTATTCATTTTTTTTCTTACCTAATTTTTCTTATACATCTTTATCTCATTAAGCTACAGACGATGAGATTAGGATAGCAAAAAACACAACTGTACTTCATTTCCAATACCTCATAATTTACAGTTACAAAGTACATTGCCAATGCTTTAGAGATTTAAAAATCTTAAATGACTTATAATACATTCAACCAAAACTAAACTTTAGAGTTTGAAAAAATAATAAAAAGGGAAATGTTTAATATCTTGGGCATTTAAAAGAGATTTTACTCAAGGTAATTTAACCAAGTTAGAAGCCATCACTAAAGTTTAGTTTTTTAAGGGCCATACCTTCTGTGACTTCATCATTCTCAAATGGAGTATTATTAGTGACATAGATTTCTGGTTTTTATAAACTTTAAAAATATGCTTGATATAAAAAATAACAGTGTAATTATTTTTAATGTTCTTTGCAAATTTTAATAAGGACTTTTTGATGATAAAATTAAGCTTGATTAAAGAAAAATAATCTATTAGGCAAAAGAAAAAGATTTTCTAGAGTACAAATATGTATACTATTAATAATACCTATGATGATAAATTAGTTTTCTCAGTTATTATTAAATAGAGGGTTTAAGTGTGAGTTCAAACTATGACTACTTAATTTCTGATTCATACCATTTGCTAGTTTTCTAATCTTGAGCAACTTGGTTTCCCTCCCTGCCCCATTCTCTTTTTTTTTTTTTTTAATATATCTTTATTAATTTCAGAGAGAGGAAAGGAGAGGGAGAGAGAGAGACAGAAACATCAACGACGAGAGAGTTACTGATGGAGCCCACAACCCGGGCATGTGCCCTGACTGGGAATCGAACCCCGATCCCCTGGATCCCAGGTCGACGCTCAACCGCTGAGCCACGCCCGGCCGGGCCCTGTCTCATTCTCTTCATGCATAAAACTGATCTGGCCTATTTGAAATTTACTTTTCTGACATAAAAATTTATGCATGAATTTAACAAGTATTTTCTTCCTTCATTAATATAAACTCTAAGATGGCATTGCCATTTTCCCAAGTTTCTTTTTTATTCTATATCTCCATTTATTTCTGGTTTGACTAGAACTGTGACCACAGTAGAAATCCCTAAAGGTTCTTTTTCTGCTTTTGAACAATAAAAATCACAGGAAGGAAAGACAAATGTTTACCAGATGACAGACTTTGATGAGAAGGGTCTTCAAGAAGATATTTACATGGTTGAAGCCCCTGTAAGTCAGCAGGTCTCCTTGCAAGAATGAACCAGCAAAGTCTTCAACTTTATCAAATACTGTGCAGTATGTTCCCCCAGCAAAGCATTTATTTATTTTTTCTTTTCTAATTTTACACACTTGTTTGATTGAAAAATTTTCCTAATATAAAATGAATTGCTCATTTGAATTTTACAACTCTAATTGTTTTAGATAACTGTTGGCTAATGCTATTGTTTCTTTAGATTGATCCTATGTTCCATTGATTTTAGTTGTTCCTTTATACCATTCCTAAAATATATATTTTATGTTTGTACAATACTTCTTTATTCAGTGTAAAATAGTAAGGAAAAAATATTTTTCTTGTCCTCTCTCTCAATTTTGCTATGCATTCAAATTCCTCCAACAAGACCACCATCTTATATTGTTTCCATTTTTTAACTGATAGTAGGGACCAACAATTGGGGTTAGCCAGTAGGTGATCTGCTATGCTATAAAGCATATTGATTATCCTGGCAGAAAAGTATTTTAATGGCATCCCCTACTTACTTTATGCACAAAAAAATGTGTTTGGTGAACACGGTTAATAATACATTAAAAGAGTACTGCATTCACTTTTCTAATTCCACCCATGTTTTATTTGACTGTCTTCCTCGGAAACAGAGCTCTCATTCATTTAGGTAATATGAATTTGGTATATGAAATTAGGGCAAAATAGAATCATTTCTCTCTTAGCTTGTATTTGCTACCATATTTATTATACAAATTAGTAACATCAATAAAAGTTATATCAGCAAGTAAAGATAACCACTGAAAATAAGTTTAATTAATTTAGGGGAAAATAGATACCATATTAGTATTAATGCTTATTAAATCCTCTTAAAATTCTTTATAAAATAAAAGAAAGAATTTATCAGACCATTTCCAATCATGAATCTGCCAGGCACTAAATAATTCTTAGTAAGCATTTGAATAAACGTCTACTCAGGAAATGTGAAAGTGTATTATTGTGTGGGCAGTGAATTGTATGCTTCAGAAATTTATATTGCATCATTATAATAGAAACCCATAAAAATGTCTGTGGGTTTAACACAGTTAGGGCCGGAGGAGTTCCTGCAATTTCAATGTATTTGTGTATATTGTAGACATCCTACTTCTTTTTAACAAAAAATTATATATGTTCCTAGAAGGTTATCTTAATATTCAGATAATTTTAAAATAACTGTGCATTTTCCACAAGATTCGACAAGATTTTTCTGAGTGCTTACTATATGTATAGCATTGTATCAGGTTGCTAAGTTAACAACAACAACAATAATAATATAAAGAGACTATTCAGGCAATTACCAATTTAGGATAATTCAATGTCTAGCAATTTGTAAAATATAAAATACTCAGGTTGTTATGGCTATGTTATTTGAAGCAGGCAAAGCATTCACAAGTAAATTTAGAACCAGTGTCACTCAGTCTGCTTCTTGGGTGCTCAAGTGAAAAGTCTAGCCTGGGCATGCAAATGACATCTTGGATGAGCCTCGCTTAAGGATGTCAGATGTTGCAAAGTTTAGAAGATAAAAACATTAGAAGTCACTAATGAAAATAAGGTATGACTCAATATAAGTACCAGGATAGAAATTAGTAAATCCAGATTTTTTATGGGAATGGAAAATTTTAACATTATACTAAAAATATGTTAAATGGCAATATTATTTTAATTATATAAAAACCTTTCAAAGGACAAAATTCATTTGAAATGCAAATTCTCATACACAGACTTTTAAAAAATTGTTTTAAAAATTCAGTATATAACAAGCACATTATGGTTAAATCTCAACGCTATTTTAAAATAGGTCATTAAAATTGAATTCTAGTGATGACTCTAGCTGACATAGTAGGCCTTTTGTTGGGAATTTCATATCCATTTCTTCAACCACCCTCAACTGAATGACTTTTCTGGTAGAATTTTTTCTTTTTTGTCATTTAAATGCAAGACTCCATATCTTTTTATAAAGTTAAATTTTGGTTTATCCTTTATTTTTTTATGTGGCAAAAGTATCAAATTAAGATTAGATATTATACTTAGTTTTATTATTTATCAGCCTCTGGTAACTACTGAAAATACAATATATTCCTATATTGGGCACTATTCAAAACAAGACAAAAGTTTTGGATCCTCCCCCTTCCTAATTTAAGAATGAAAGCTGGTAGGGTATTTATAACAAGATATTACCTATTTTTGCTAGTTTTGCCTATGGGGAGTGATTATCCCATGTATTTAACCAGAGGAACCCCATTAGAAATTGAAAGCACCCACTGTTAAAATCTAATTAAGGTTTTTGCCCAAGCTGTACGTTTACTTGCTCAGTAAAAAAAAAAAAAAAAAGCATTAAAAAATATTTGTTTAAGACCACAGGTTTTTAAATAATACAATCTTTTATGTGCAAATCCTGATTAGTCAGGCCTTTGGTTTAGTCCCTTCGTTGGCAGTGGAGTTGTTTGTACAGCAAAGGAGCTTGTACATGGTTATTTCACTCACCAATAACTTCCCTTATGTGTCAATGCGTGAGAGAAGGGTCTCCCTGAGGCTGGCTCCTTATCTGGTCATACGTGTTCAATTTAATCAATCACGATATAAAACATAAGTGTTCTTGCTGAAACTAAGATGGATTCTGGATGCCAGAAAAGAGAAAAGGGAGGTTTTCATTGTGTTTGTGACATGGACGGTCACTCTTGCTAAGGACAACGTATCACTGTGAGGGCTTGGATGCCTCCCTGGACTGCATTTAGCCATGAAGCAGAGGGTGATGGAAGAAATGGAAAATCTGTAATTTATAGTCTGGCCAACTTAAGAAATAAGATGAAGAGAGTAGCGGTCAATGTTTCTAGAATCTTGCACGTGAAGCCCCGATTTGCTGCCTTAACTGCAAATTTAGATGAGCGTCTGTCCTCGGCTCTATGGAAGAAGTGATGGGCCTTAACTCCCTCCCAGTCAAGCACTCTAAAATTCAAAGCAGCGTCAGGAAGGCTGGTTCATTCCGAAGCTGGCAAATTTCTTCAATCTACTACTGTTTCCTTTTTAAAAAATTCTCTAGGATCTCTGGTAACTTGCACTTAAAAATATATATATATATATTTTTTTTTATATATATATAAAACTTACTGTAGCAAACAATCTACCCAAAATCCAATTATTGATTTCTCAAAAAAATTTCAAACAATCAAATTTATTGAAATTGAAACCATGTCTCTAAAAGTTTATAAAAGAAGACATATGTATCTTAATGAATACATGACAAAACTGCTAGATATTAAAATCAAAATGAGCTAGTTGTATATCGGTGAGAAGTCTTCAACCCATTTGCAAATAAGCATGCACTAATGAGGATTTGTTAAGATTTGGCAGAATCACATCTATTTGGAAATGATTTCTTTATAAGTTCGCTAAAATAAGGCATTCTTATATTTATTTTTTAGCATAAAAACTTGGCAAATTTCTTGATGAAATAATAACACTACATGTGGATTAAACCCTATCTGAAGAAACTAGACTAATACATATGTCCTGTTGGGTTGTCCCCAAATATCTCTTTTCAAATATTCAGGTCAATGTATTGTAGGTAGACTAATTAAAGTTGAGATATATTAGTAAACATTCAAACAACAGGTAATGAAACATTTTGCAGCTTCCTGGGGTCCATCACATCCACATGCGTGGGGTGGGGCTGGTATTGGTGGTGGTGCTGATATCGTGGTGCTGGAACTGCTGTTGGTGTTGGCATTGGCGGCGGTGCTGTAATAATGTATGTGTGCACACACACGCATATGAACATATTTGTGTGTATACTGAGTCACTTTTTAAAGATTTCATGTAGAAGAAATATTTATATTTAGTACAATTAGTGGGCATGGGTTTATACCCATGTAATCTCTAAAGTGAGGATAATTTTAATAAGTAATATAATTCATAGAACATTATAACTCAACAGTTTAATTAATATAAAATATAGTTTTAATGTCAAATACTATATAAAATATTTTGATGTCATAGACATAAGTGATATCTATGTATCTATTAAATGATAAACTCTATATATCCTAAATGTTTATAAACATTATTATCAAACACTCCTTAAAAGATGCAATACCATTGGTATAGTGTTGATAATTATAACTTAGTCATAATTCCACTATAGACTGATTTAATGTTAATTCATCAGTTGTTTTCCCAATCTCAGTCTCTTACTATACAGATATAAATGATGTCGTAGATAAAATAGGTGTCTATTCTCTTTTTCATTCTCTCTTTCTCTCCCTGTCCTCTCCCCTTTCTCCTACTAAGGATTGAGTATAAGCTAATGCATTTATTGAGTACCAGAAACAACCGTTTTGGCTCTCTTTGTCTGTATTATCTTGTTTAATGCTTAGAATAACATAAAATTGATAAATGTTTAAGCTATCTCTCCATTACCACCTAAAAATCTACTCATTATGGATTGTTTAATGCACTGTACTAATTTTGAGATTATTCTACACACACACACACACACACACACACGCCTCAGTTTAGGTAGAAAGCATAATGTGTTAAGTTCAGATATACCTAGAAGTTAGAAATATGCTTTTTATTAGAAATCATTCATGTCTAAAAATCAGTACAGACTTTATTAGAGAAATAATTACTTTAAAAAAAATGTAAGAGAAGCTTTTGTTTTCTGGCTTAGGGTACAAAATGACACTAGTCCTTTGAAGTAAGATCTCTAACAAATGTTAATGGTCAGTATAATGCCTCTGTGTTCATAAACAATTTAGAAGTCTAACTTTGTAATTTCTTCAAAAATAATTTCACAACCATAATACCTTGGGGGTTGTTGTGGAGATTAGATGAGATATAAATATATTACCTTTCATACTGTGGTGTGCTATATAACCTTTTGTTATAAATAAGAAAACATTGTAAGTCACTACATGATTATGTTTATGTCAATTTTTCTTCACAGGGGAACAAAATAATAAAAACTTCAAGTATTATACAGGTTAATATTTAAGCATTTAACAAAAATCTTTTATAATAAAAATGTTTGGTCATATCCCATGCTGTTTTTTTTACATTTCTTAGGGTATTTTACTTTTAATTAAACTAGCAAAAACATTTCCATAGAGATATAATTAGATTTTATGAGTGTTTAATAACGGATAGTATATTCTTTTCTGACCTATAGCAGGCTTTATTATGTAGAAAAATTAGTTTTCTCATATAACTCTACGCCTCTCATTTAACTGATTTTATTGACTGACTTAATTAAAGTGACAAAACATATTAGTAATTGATCTTGTGATAACATAAGTAATTATAATTAATTAGTTTTAAATTATTAGCATAACTCACTTTCCTACTAGCTTCCCATTTTGTGTTTTTTAGAATTCATACTCTTGGGTCATGGTATTTAAAACAGTAATGCAACTTCCCTTGGACAGATGACTACACAAAATATCCTCTTTGCCCCTATTTTTTTTAAAAGTCAGCAGTGTGTTCTCTTGATAATTCTTGAACACTTCTGAATAGTCCAGACCCCTTAGCTCTATTAAATTTTATTAGTTTCAGGTGCCTTGAACTAAGAGCAATATTTAGGTAAACAACTGAATACAGAAGAAGGAGAATGGTATAAAAATCCCTGTACAGTACAGAGACCCCAACTTTTACTGCTTTGTGAAATAATCATTTTGCCTTAAGTTCTTTTGCTACTACCTATAAATTATATTTTTGTTGAAAGTTGATTTCTCTCTTTTTTTTAATTTGCTAATATTTGGGGGTTAGAACCATCTTACTTGTATATTTGACTATGGAATCTAACTGTAGGAAGTTTCATTCAATGATCAGTAACAGGTTAATCATTTATTCATTTTTGTCACTTAAAAACTTTCTTTTTTTTTCTTTTTTTTAAATACATCTTTATTGATTTCAGAGAGAGGAAGGGAGAGGGAGAGAGAGATAGAAACGTCAATGATGAGAGAGTCATTGATCGGCTACAGCCCGCAACCCGGGCATGTGCCCTGACCGGGAATCGAACCCCGATCGCCTGGATCCTAGGTCGATGCTCAACCGCTGAGCCACACCCGGCCGGGCTTTAAAAATTTTCTTAATATTAGACCACATAATATGAACCTGTGAAAACTAAAAATGTTATACGTTGTCTCTAGTTACAGTATAGTAGTAACTAATAGGACATCTGAGGGATTTCATAATTATTTTCTAAAATATGTTATATATAGTTTCTAACCATATGACATTGCTTGGAAGGCTTCATAACCTCACTTTAAAAAATTAATAAATTAATTAATTCTAGCATTTATGTTTCATGGTTTCCATGTCAATAAGAAAGAAGAAATGCATCAGATAGACTTTACTTAATATCTGTCAGTTGTTTTGACATTTGAGTGCTAAGATTAATTCTTATATACCCCATGAGTTATGTCATTGACATTAAGTTTAAATGGCCAGCTACATAACATTGACCTCAGAGAAATGAGGGGTTAGCAATAATACCATTTTTCCTGTGCTGGATTGATATTAGCAACCGTCAGGAATGGTTTTCCAATATTAACTGGCAGCCACTTCAGCAGATTTCTGCTATTGATAATCGAAGAAGCAGGTCTGGCAGTGAAACAATGCATAAAGCCAGGAGAGGGCTTGACAGAAGGGAGAAGTGGAAGTTCTATTTTCCCTTCTTTAGTAATCATTTGTCCTCCAGGCCGTAGCAAATAACAGAACCACAGCTAATTCTGAATTAAGAACATGTGAGCCAAACAGAGTGAATGTTGCCATTTAGCATAGGGGCCTGGTCAATCTTTCTAAAGCTGAATCCTGAGTTGGCTTAAATTCAAAAGTTAACAATAATTCAAAACCATGACAATATGGTTAACAAGGTCAGAAAAGAAATCTACCAAAATCTATATATAAATAAAATTACCTATACAAGTATATTTCATAACATAGCCTTAGTTATATAAAACTAGAAGGAGCCCAGCTGGGCATGGCTCAGCGGTTGAGCGTCGACCTGGGATCCAGGAGATCGGGGCTTGATTCCCGGTCAGGGCACATGCCCGGGTTGCGGGCTCCATCAATGACTCTCTCATCATTGATGTTTCTCTCTCTCTCTCCCTCTCCCTTCCTTTCTCTGAAATCAATAAAGATATATTTAAAACTAGAAGGAGATAAGCATTATGCAGTATTGACCTGAACATTAAAAAGATCAGAACATTTATGTTTGTCCTAAATGTAAGGAAAAAAGTAAATTACATCCAACAACGGGCACCAATGCACATCTTAGGTAGAGAGGATATTACATCATTTCTTTTTTATATTGTATGTTTCAATGGAAAATAAACATTATTTCAAACACAGACTTTTTTAAAAAAATATATCTTTATTGATTTCAGAGAGAGGAAGGAAGAAGGAGAGAGAGAGAAACATCAATGATGAGAGAGTCATTGATGGGCTGCTTCCTGCACGCTCCCCACTGGGGATCAAGCCCACAACCCGGGCATGTGCACTGACCGGGAATCGAACCCTAATCTCCTGGATCGCAGGTTGATGCTCAACCGCTGAGCAATGCTGGCCAGGCTCAAACACATAAAGTTTTAAAGACGGTTTTTTAAAATATTGTGCTTCAAACATAAATTTTATTTAAATATGACCTATACTATTATATTCTTTTAAATTTTGGTTTGTGGATATTAAGTCTTCACATCTACTGCATTTAACGAGTTATTAACTTGTTTCCATAAACAATAGTTGTTTCAGGCCATCATTTTAATTTCTAGATATGGACAGTGGTTATTTAAGGAAAGGATCACTGCTTCACTTCATACCAATAGGATGTAGGTCTAATCTTTTTAATTACTTCAAGTTCAGTTATTTCTTTTTATTGCTCATATGTCCTGAGATTCCTGTGTCTTTCCCAAATATATCAGAATTCTATATTTTCTGTCTTCAACTTGAATGGTTTCATAGGTTGTTATGTTTGCTCCCTGAGAACATTATTTGTTTTCCATGGACATTAATCAGTGTCACTTGTGCTAAGAGGCTATGCAGGGATTTCTGCCTAATGACCAAGGAAACTGTATTTATTGGTAGGGAAATCCTTAGCTACAGCTACTAAACTGCTATTAGTAAAATCCTTAACAGCTCATTACCACGGGAATATGCGCACATACAGCGTAGCTTAAATGGCAACCACGTTTAAAGGAGACAAAGTTACTTGTTTACCCTTCCCTGGCAGAGCTCAGCTCAGCAGAATAAACTCAAAAAAACAAACAAAAAACTATGACAAGATGAAAGCATCTCTTTTCTTGCTACAAAAAAATGTTATGAAGCATTCAAACTAAGACGTACAGATTGCTTCATCCAAGAATTATCAGCCTCTTGTGAGGCAGCCAACTGTCCATATCCAGGCTCAGAAAGGAATGTGCTTAAAAACTTCCAATAAAGAAGCCAATAAGGCAAATTCAGCCTTGTGTTACCGGTGCGACCATTAAAAAATGCACACCTGGTAGTGTCTTGGAACTTAAAGGTTATAATTTTGGTAAAGATGTATAAATCAGTTTCTAAAGAAATGCACATTTTTTACTCTTATTATACGGGTGCTGGTGAAACAAATGATCAAGAACAATCCTGTATCAAGAGGGCCCACTTGCCACAGTGACCTCTACCCTCACCGACAGCCCCCATTATATGACCAAAAGAAGACGCCAGGGCAAATAAATAAGCCCAAGAGAAGACTAATATTGAGAAAGCAAAACATCCCGAAAGGGTCTAGACTCTGGAGAGCAGGCAGGATCAGCTCGAGGGGCAGGCCTCACCGAAACAATTATTTTAGGGACAATGAACTTACAGTTTATAGACTCTCATTTCAGGAAAAGAAAGGCCATTTGCAAATCAAAACAGGAGTTCAGTCACGAGGCAGAGACTCAACAAAAGAAAGACGAGAGCAAGAATGGGGGGGACACTGGCATTGAGGAGTTTTGAAGGTCAGTGACCGGGTGCGAAGTAGAGGGGCAGTGAGAAGGCGAGAAAAAGCAAACGCCGTTTCGATGGGGCTCAGCTAGGAGGACGGCGGCACCGTGAAAGGGGCAGAGAGAAATGGGCAGCGTGGATCAAAAAATTCCAAAACGCGTTACAAAACCTGCCCAAGGAATCCAAAGAAACTCATCGAAGTGACTTAAAACCTTAGACCTGAAAAACTCGCGGTACCACTGACACTGGATCTTGTTTCACTCTGAAATCCAGTCCCGGCACGTGTCTTTAATTACCATCGTTGTGCGAAAGGCAGTAACGGCTAAATCCATACCTTGTTTCTATCAGATTGCTCAAATCCCAGCAAACAGATACTCGAGTTCTTGGTGCATCGGTGAACAGTGACTGGAAGTACTTTACTGCCTCTCTGTTTTTAATTCTGGCATAATTTGTGATGAATGAGGGCATTAGAATCAATGAACCATAACGCTTGGCAGATTTATGAGCATCGCGGCCCCTCACTTTGAGTCTAGGTTTCCTGTCTTAGTCAGAAGAGCTGAACGAAGATGAAGACATAGAAGAGGAAAGGGGTTCTTTGCTACATCTAAATCAGTTTTTAACACAGCGAGTCAAATTAGCATCATTGTGACTTAACCGCAAACAGAAAAAGCAGCAGTAAATTATAAAGATCAGTGATTTACTTTTACACACTCAAAGAACTGCATGTGAAAGGCCGGGTTATTAATTTTCGTTGTCCACATCTCAGCCCAGAGTGCTCTCAAGATAAGACAAAGTGGTCCAGGAGACAAAGTGGTCCAGCAGTCAGGGTTCAGAGCCCAAAAGACTAGGATTCTTATTCCAACACTGCTCAGTGGCCACAGTAATGGAGAACTGGGTACTGCAACCATTTACATCTGCATTCAAATACGTATTTATTGGACGTCTACAAAGTTCTAGTCAGAAACAATAGAATCTGTATAACCAATAACTGTAAACTGGAAATTACAATGTAATACAATGTTCTGTTATAGCAGGTGGGTATAGAGAATATATTATAGGTGCCTTGGAAGATCAAGGGAGGCTTCCTGGAGGAGGTTATTGCCTAAACTGAGCACTAATTGATCAGATAAGGAATTTGGGGACAATGTTCCAAACCATGAAAGCAGAAAACACATGAGTCTGGAGAGGAAAGATTTTGCAGGAATAGCATATGGAGTTCAGAAGACCCTCTTGCAGGATAGCAACAGTGCCTGATGGATTTACATGGTAAAATATATAAAAGTAGCTCTTAAAATAAGCATAGGGTGGTGGGCACACAGAGCAATATACAGATCTTGTAACATAGAAACCCAAGTCTGAAACCTATATGTTCATATTAAGCACTGTCACCCCAATAAATTTAATTTAAACAAAAAGAAAGGAAATAAATAAGCATAAAAAATATTTTCCAGGTTATTGGGCCAAATTTTATTTTTTGCTATATATTAACAATAACCTAAACTTATATATTAGGATAAAAGAAAACGTTCTTCTATAAAACTATGACCTGCCTCTGAAAGAAGAAAAAGAAAAAGAAAAATGCCACTTAATTTAAACTTGTACAAGCATTATTAACTGACTTAAGTTATAAAATAAATTATTAAAAATTATTACCTAACCAATGGCCCCAGAGAGAATATTACTTGAATGTGTTGTGATAAAATAGTGTTTGTGGTTGTTTAGAAGACTAAAAATCCCAAACACTTTCTGACTACTCTTTATCCTAGGAAAATAAACTTGAATATTTTAAAAATAACACATAAAAAGAGTTTAATCTGCTTCATTAAATTATACATGTAAAGTTTATTTTTTTACAAAATGCTTTTCTATATAACACCAAACTTAAAAATATCTCAATTAAGAAATCTCAAATTAATGTTCACTTCAAGTTCTAAAATATGCAATTATGCCAAAGAGCATAAAATTTAACCTGAAAGTTTTTTTGTATTTTTTAAATTCTAAAACCTAAAAGGCAGCCAAATAAATTCATTAATAGATTACTACTTGTCCCCTGGTATATAGTCTGTGGCTTAGAAACATCAATATACCAGGTTTCATATCATGCTCAGTGTACCCAGTTTCTCTGGACTGATTGGCAAAGCAACAACTATCTTATGATAGCAAGTTTCCAGGCTTATGTATCTTGCCAGTTCAAAAGAGAAAAGAATTCCATTGCCAATGTATTCATGGAAATATTACCCGAATTTCATCAATTCTAATGTGTATATCCCTTCTCATTTTAACTTCACAGAGATTGGGATGCATACTAAAATTGATGATCAGAACGCAGAGTTTAATTAGAATTTTCTTTATTACCTAAAATAATAATTCAACTTAAAACGAATGGCTTCAGATTTGCTGAAATCTAGTTACACTACTACAAGTGCTAATAGTAATAATGTTAATAGTGATAAGCAGTAAGTAGTTAACATTTATTGATTGCTCTCAGTGTACCAGACCCTGTTCGATTATTTATATTAAATAATTTAATCCTTAAAATTTTTAATGAAGAGACAAGTTAATAAAAGTATGGGTGAACTGGCAATAAATCTATTTGATTACTTATGCTGGAATTCATATCCCTTTCCCTGTCTGCAAAAGAAAAGAGATGCCCTGGCCAGCGTGTTCAGTGGTTAGAGCACCTGCTTGCGCACCGAAGGCCAGTGGGTTTGATTCCATTGTCCCTGCCTAAGGCTGTATTTTACCCGAGTACAATTTTCTTCAGGGTGGAGCCCTTATCTATCTGTCTGGCCTCTTTTACGACCAAACCGACCCAAAGCTGACCTGGGCAGGGTGAAATGCCTCCCTGTGTCTCACTGAGTGTCCTGAGCCCAGCTATCTAAGTAACCCTCAGGTTCCCCTACTAGGTAGTCTCCCTTGAAGACAGCGATTAACTGCTATTTGCCTTTAATCCTCAGAAACTAGTACTAGAGCAGGAGTCTTAAATCTAACGGGGATTCCACTGTTCTGACAACACTCAGTGGATGTGTTCCTTTGCTCGAACAGAAGGGTAATTATTTTTATTTCTGTTTTTTAGCTTTCCAGAAGAAGATTGTGTATCTTTGAGAACAGCTAAGGAATAGAGTAATGACCAGTCCACATCCAGGCACATATTAAACGAGAGCCCTATAGACAAAGCAGGAGGGCTTATCATAAGCGCTCCAGTGTGAGGCCTGGGTAAGTATGCTGGGGCTGAATGGTGCCCCTAGCCCGGGTGTATGCCCACAGGAACCTGTGAATGTGATACTTGGCAATAGAGTTTTTGCAGATGCAATCAAGTTAAAATGAGGTTAGTAGATTAGAGCAAGCCCTGAACCCAATATGACTGCCTCCTTATAAAAAAAGGGGAATTTGGACACAGAGACACAGCCATACAGAGAAAAAGACCATGCAAAGATGGGAGCAGGGACTGAAGTGATGCATCAATAAGCCAAAGATGTCCAGCCGGAGTGGCTCAGCGGTGGAGCATCGACCTAGGATCCAGGCGATCGGGGTTCGATTCCAAGTCAGGGCACATGCCCGGGGTTGCGGGCTCCATCCCCAGTCAGGGGCCGTGCAGGAGGCAGCCGATCATTGACTCTCTCATCATTGCTGTTTCTATCTCTCCCTCTTCCTCTCCATTCCTCTTTCTGAAATTAATAAAAAAAATAATGAAATAAAAATAAGCCAAGGAATGCCAAGGATTACCAGCAACCACCAAAAGTTAGGAGAGGGAAGGAAGGATTCTTCTCCAGACCCTTTGAAGGGACCATGGCCTGCCAACACACTGATTTCATACTTTTAGCCTCCAGAACCATCAAAGAGAAAAAGTCCCTTGATTGGAGTCACTCAGTTTGCAGTTCTTTGTTACAGTGGTTTTGGGAAATGAACACAATAACCAAACATGACACTGAGTGTGGTGAACAGCATTTTTCTGATTTCTATGTGGAACACAACTTGGATTTAATGCTCACAGACTTTGGAATTTGTGACTTTGGAAACACTAAAGAAACGCTCTCTTGACCCAGACTTAGCATTGTCACTGTGGATGGTGGCCAAAATAGCACTTGTGAGATGCCATTCTCAAGTGGCTTTAAGTACAGTCGACATTAACAAGGAAAGGTCAGGGAGAAAGATTATGGAATAATGTTAACATACACAGCCTATGCGGCACATCGCTGGGGCCTCCCAGATATAAGTAGACAAGATTTTTGAGAAAACCTGTACGTCTTTATTAAGCTGATCATGGTAAGAACCAAGAGTTCATCACTGTCAACAGCATTATATTAATACTCTTAGTCTAGTAAAAGTCAGGCTTAGTACATTTCTTGCCTCCAATAAATGTTTGCTGAATTATTTGCCAATGCAAAAAAAAAAAAAGTGATTATTTTTAAAGAAAACTTCTTATTTTATAATAAGAATGCTATTAGTTAATTCGACACATGTTTTATGAGAACTTCCTTATGCTACATTATGGGAGGAGGGAGAGAAATTACAAGGTACAGAAAAAAAGCAGATGTGTTCTTTTGCCAGAGGGCTCACTGTCTAGCTGGTGAGGCAGGCATGAGAGCAAATCGCGGTGATAACATTTGATAAGAGATAGACACTGAGAACTTTAGACATAGAGAAAACAGCCTGTAACTGTTAAGGAAGACTTCTCAGTGGTGATGTGTGAACTGCTTTCTGAAAACTCAGTATACAGGAATTTTCTATGACCGGAACATGACAGAGTTTGCCAGGGCCTAGAAATATAAGGAACCGTGCCACGTGCAGGGAATATTACATTATTTTGGTGGTACTAAGGTTTAGGGCTAGTGAAAGAAGTATGTGTCAGAGGCTGGATTAAAGGCAGAGGGAAATTACAAGACTATTTCATTATATCAAGGCAAAAAAGTTAAAGACTTAATTAAAGTCATTTGTGCCATATCCATAATTGACATTTTTTCTACCATGTAACAAATAATTATATGTATAAATGAACCTGCAGTCTTTTCTCACCACTGTCCCTTCCAAATTCTAAGTGAAAGCACCAGGCAGTTTTAGTTTAATATTATGGGTGTAGGAACTAATATGTGTGATGTCTTCGATGAAGTACCTCTCTTATAAAAGTAAGTAAAACATCAGGGAAAGCTGCTTGCTTTTCCATGTTTACATATCTCAAAACTGTATAAGCTTCACTGAAAATCCAGATAGTTAGCTGTACAATAAAAGACTGAGGTGAGTGATGTCAATAGTGTTAAGACTTCTAGGCCAAGTGCCTTAACACCGGGAAAGAAGATAGAGCAACTGGTTCATCTTCATTCATAATTCATGAAGGAGTCTCTAAGTAGCTTTGGCCAATTGAAAGGGACAGTTTTTAGGAATGAAATAAATATTTTAAAATGGGAAGAATCAGGGAGGCTTCATGGAGGAGGCATTATTTCATCTGGGTCTTCCACAGGCTCACTGTCCTGAATTTGTGAAAAGAAATCCAAAAATACCAGGAAAATTATTAACAGTGTGTCATCAGCCACCTAATTCAATCCCAAGAAATGATTCTCCCTGTAAACAGACTGCTAAATTTTTAACCGAGAATTCACCAGGAAAATTTTTTTTTAAAGTCTATTTTCTATCCTTAGTTAAATATTAGAATAGACAGAATTCATGGTTCGAATTCTGAAGATTTTACCCCTCTAGACTGAGACAAGTATATATGTTTTATTTTTTAAACAGCATATTTATGTATGTTATATATTTTGAATAGTAAAAGTGATTTTGCTTCCATGAGAGATGAAGCATAACTGGTGATAGAAGGCAAAGAAACCTTTTCAAAAATAAAAACATTCAAGAGTAGCAAAGGGCATTTAGAAACTGAATAGAAAAACTTGCTTTTATATGAAACATTATTCTTCTTGAGGTTTTCACCCGTGTAAACACTCCTTTTGTGAAACTAGGTTTTCATCACCTCCCACAAGCAAACTATAATGCCAAGGATGCGTTTTAAACCATCAGAATGGTTCCTTACAGCAAAATACTGAATATGTACCCAGCCATTCCTGCTGAACTGACTTTAATGAGCTTGGGTTATCACAGAACACATCTTAAAACTGTTATTATATTGGCACCTGCTACTGCTGCTCACGTTTTAAGTACAAATCCATTGCAAATTCAACTCTTACCTGCTTGGAATGCAGTTTAAAACATCTTATTTAAAGTAAAACTATTTGTGCAAATGCCCATCTTCAAATAGAGATAGGCTGGTAAAAATGACTTAAAGTGAAATTGGACAATCAAATCTGCATTGTTCAAGACACAACACAGAGGCCCACATATAGATGTCACAGAAAACAGGAGAGAATGTATACCTTATACTATCGTAAACAGGGTCAATGACAAATATTTAGACATATGTTATCTTTACAGTATGATTTCATTGATCAAATCTGGACTCTGTCTTTGAAAAGTACTGGGTTCCACTGAATGCGAAGCTTTGAGCTAGAAGGTTTTTTCCACACCTCACCCCTGCTTTCTCGCTCCAGCATCTGAATAGTACACAGATCACAGTGTGTGCAGTTCAGATAATTCAAAGGTAACAGAAATTTCCTGAAGGGGATCTAACACTCAGCTCCAAGGTCATGGAAAACACATCTTTATTTACTTTTTAAAAATTTTTCTGATTAAAATTAATCCATGATTATTGTAAAAATCACAAAGAAAGCAGATAGATATAAAGATATATATTTTCCTAATCATCAATATTGAAAATCAGCTACTTATCTCTCAGATTCAGACAAAATTTATCCTGCCTTCCTTTCTTCCCATACCTTGCACTCTTAAGAACTCCCTTAGAGAGAACCCCTTCCCTTCCTCACCGATGAACTTACTCTCACCACTAACACTTCCTGACTATACTCAAAAGCTCCTGTTTCCATTAACATTTACATTCCATATATCTCTTTAAGTACTTTTTTCATATTGTATTATGTTAGCAATAAAACTTTAAATATATATTCTCTACTAATTATAGTATTAGTAATATTTAATGTATAAAATGTTATGACTTACTGAACACCTACACAGGCACAATGTAAACTTTATTTATAATGGATTTTTACATAAATGTCTACCTACTACATACATATATATAAAATTTTATTTAAACAGATTTGAAAACTGATTTCAGCAGTTAAGTAATGTACCTAAAGTCACACAACTTATAAATATTTATTTCTGTATTTTTCTCCCTCGTGAATTTGTGGACTCTCAGAAGTCAGGGATAGTGTCTTAATCTTTTAAAACCCTGGTAGGCTCCCAGTAGATGTCTATTAAATAATGTATATTTTATAAATGAAAAATGAGAACCTATACCTCTTAGAAAAATCAATTTGAGAGTATTTCTTGATCTTTTTTAGATTTTAAATACATAACATTTCCAATTTCCTCACACAAACAAGCATGAATTATTATTGAATTTCCTGTTAAGAGTATAGAATATGTGTAATTAAATAACATATAAGTGTGATAATCTTTCCATCACTTTAGAAACTTATAATATTTTCTCAGTATATTAGGGACTCTAAGGACAAATATGATACTTAACATTTCTTGATAAATCAAAAAAACATAGTTATCCATTTTCAAAGCTAATCCTTTATTTCTTGCAATATGTGACAAATGTGAATGATACCTTTGTAGAAAAATTTCTTCTTGCCAGCTCCATAATAATGACTAATATTTCTACAAACCAATTAATATGAGTCTTATACAGTTTGAGCATTCAAAATGTATTAACTTTTAAAAGAACTTTGAGATAGGTAGTATTATTTTCACTATTTAACTAACGAAGACACTATAGCACAAGAAAGGTAAGTAATTTGTCCAAGGACATACAACTGGTAGGAAGCAAAGTCAAGACCAAAGCACAGTCCAGAACTAGAGTTCACAGCTCCACCACCGTTCTCTTCTGCTTCCACGCCCACCTTCCATATCATCTCATTTGAACGTGGAGACGCAGTGTGTTCATCTCACTGAGTAAATCCATCCCCTCCAACTATTCTTCCTGATTGGAAATACATAATCAATAGTAAACTTAATTCTTAAATACATAATTAACATGGAACTTAATTTTTAAACTAGTAGCTTGCTTTTAATAAATCCTGACTGGCCCGGCTGGTGTGGCTCAGCGATTGAGTGTCCACCCATGAACCAGGAGGTATCAGGCTGGATTCTCGGCCAGGGCACACGCCCAGGGCTGCTAACTGGAACCCCAGTGGGGGGCGTTCAGGAGGCAGTCAATTGATGTTTCTCTCTCATCAATGTTTCTCTCTCTCTCTCCTTTTCCCTTCCTCTCTCTCTAAAATCAATAAAAACATATTTTTAAAAAATCATGACTGAAAGTTGGGTAAATAAATGACCACGCATTGCTCTTCCATACCCTTTATTGATATCTAGCTGGTACCTTGTACCTTATTGTTGCCTTTAAATATTTTTTCTTCCACTCCACTGCCAAGAGAGATACTTTTCTAAAATGCAAATGTGTTTTTTGTCTTCCGTCTTGAATGACTGTCCATTGCCCTATGGATATAGTCTAAACCCATAACAGGAATTTTAAGGTAAACTTGAAAAGTCTTATAAAATCATATGAATGGCCAACTCCCATACAAATGTACTCACAATTTTGTGCCTGGGGTCTCTTTGCCTGAACTGCTCTTAGCTCTATTCCTTTCCTGAAGTTCCTACTCAAGAGTTCTTCCATTTTCATTTTCAACATTACTGGTAATTATTTGTGTCTTTCTTCCCCACATAATTTAAATCTCCCTGCATATCCCTTAATCCACCTACTCAAATGAGGGGAGTGCCCACAATCATCAATATAACACTCATTCCAGCTCTCTCCTTATCTCCACGCCAGCCTCTTCAAATCCTTCCTGAATTCCACACATAGAAGGTCAGCACAACCTGTTTTTAAATAGTTGACTGCTTCTATATGTTTTATAAAAATACAGAGAATTCCCTAAATAAAGGTATATAACTAACTATGTTTAGATTTTTAAGTCCTAGAACCTCTGAAATAGTATTTCATCTTCTAACACCACCCCCAAATATGCAAAACTCTCAGATGCACTGCCTGCCAGGAACAATGTACAGAAAAATCACACACAAAAAAGGTTAATGTCTACAGTTGCTAAACAGTTCTTTCCCTTCAACAATGGCTTGAGTTTTTTTAACTTTTTTTTTATTATTATTTGTATGCCCCCTACTTGGTTTTCATCAACTTCACATCAGGGGAACCACTGGATAATCAGATAGAAACAGGTTCAGCAGAGGAACAGCTCAATAACCAGTGGGACGCAGACCGAAATCTTTAATAACCAATGAAAAGCTGACTCAAATCAAAGTAAATCAACTCTAAAAAACTTAAAAGAATAAAAAGGAAAGAAGCAGGAAACAATGAAAGATAATACCTTTTAATTACAGACCAATAAGTTCACACTAAAAACCCTCAGATTCGATTATTCTGGAAGATATTCACATGTAGTGCTTTTGTTTTAGTTAAATTTACGAAGAATAATCCAATTGCATATTCCACCAGTTTTAAAAATCTAGTATCAAATATTATTTAACATAAGTTAAGTTTTGTTCTTTAAGTCGGATTTAATATCTCTATAGGCTTGTGCCTGATTTCAAGATCGGAGGCAAGTGGAAAAGTCTTTATTTAATATGCATGATAAAGTCTCCTAGAAAAATAGAGACTATGATTTATATTTTCAACTAATAAGGTATTTCTACAGCAGTATAGCCCACACATTCTTATTTACAAAAAATAAGGATTAGACTTTTTTTTTTCCCCTGGAAAAGTTGTTTTATTGTATTTTATTCCAGGGCAGTCTTCTCAATGGCTTCCATTCTAGCATCTCTGGTGGCCAATGGAACAGTCTGGGTTATAGTGAATGGTGCCTGTGTGTGTGTGTGTGTGTGTGTGTGTGTGACTTAAAGTACTTTGAACAAAATGTGCAGTTTTATGCTTTATAAATAATATTTATATACCTTTCTTACTGTGCTCCATACCACTTATTTATTGAGCATAAAAATAATACATGTTCCCAAAAAATTATTTAAGGATGAGATACACTAAAATAAGATGCATTTTATTACCTGCATAGTACCTGCAAAACCATTTTTCATCTTGCATGTGCTCTTTTTTCCCAAAGTAAATCAAATTTCAAATATGCTGAGAATTTCATTATTTTAGAGACCTTAGTGAATAATTTTTTAAATTGTAGATTATGATCACTCCTCATTGATGTTTTCCATGCTTCTGGTGCTTTATAATAGTGATAAGAATGACAACTATGAGCCACTGCTTCATATCTGTCCTTTCATAATCCTTAAAAACATGCTATAAGGTAGATATTACGTCCATTTTATAAATAAGAAAAGGCTTAGAGAATTTAAATATCTTATTTACAGATAGTATGCAAATTAAGATACATTTCAACTCAGCTCTGATGCAAAAGCCATGTGCTTTTCAGTAAACGATTTTGTCACATATGTACATTTATCTTTGCCCTATATCTTCTGTGTCTCAGGCATTTTAAGGAAACATTTATGAAGTTTTACGTATCAACCAAAGTTCTTAGCACCTGGAAGCAACCATTACATATTAATATCCCAGGTTTTCAGTTATATCAAAGCATTCTTAGGCAATACTATAGGAGTACTTAAAAGAGACAGGTAGCATACTCAAAGAGGGTAATTTAAGGATAGTTTAACAAACGGATTATTTCCAAAGGTATGTCTAGGGTTTAGTAGAGGCAACGAGAAATAATTCAGAACCCAATCCATGGTTAGAAGCTGTGGGAAATCATGGCGTAAGGGGTCGAGGAGAAGCAGTAGTCCTGGGAGTCCAGATGGGCCTGACCTCACTCCGTTCCTGCCCTCCCATCTCCACCCAGTGCCCCTATTGGCATGCACCAAACAGAAGCCGGGGGCAAGAAGCCCAGGTGGTGCAGTCCATGGAGGTCAGCCTCCCAAGGCTCAGAACATCAAGGGGGGAGACTTGTTCTGGAGGGACAAGGAGACTGTCCAGCACAAAAGACTGCTCACGAAGTGCATGCGATCCCTCTCAGGAAGGATTTCCCTGCTAGAGAAATCCTGGGCCTCTGAAGAACGTACGTATGATGCCAGTGTGTTTTTATACAGCCGTCTTTAAATAGGAGCAACAATGAAACTAAATCCTTGTGGGAAATGAGCCTTATTTTTCCACATTTGTTTGTTTATTGTATCTGCCTTTTTCCGGAAAGCATTTAGGGCTATTCATAAAAATGCAACCATAAAATACAGGAAGATAAGTGAAATGGCAAATAGAAAAAAACAAGTCAAAAGGAAGGTAAGAACAGGAAGATAATAGGTCAGGGATAAATCTCTTATTCTGAAGTCCGAAATCAGCGAGACAAGGAGCCCCTATTAATGCTACGTGTTCTAGCAATCAAAGCAAAGAAAGTAACTTAATCACATATATAATTCATAAGGTAAATTTAAAAACTGTAAAGAACCACCTCCTTGCTCAAGAAAGCATAATTTCTAGCAGAAAGGTGATGCTTACCTATGTCATCATGAAGAAAAGTTACCTAAGAAATAAGTACCATAAAGCACAGTATCCTTATTGCAGAGCTATATTCAAAGGCCAGGAAATACATCTTTGGGGTTTAAGATGAAGGGTTTTGTTTTAGGATATTTTGTCTTGTTTTGTTTTGTTTTGTTTTATTAAGGCAAAGGAGTTCTGATTATTCTGGGAGTTAGATGTCTTTAAAGTTCATAAAAGGTTGAATTTGCCAGTATCCTTTACTACACTTGGCCTTGTCCCTCTAAGAAAAACACCAAGTGCAATACACCAGGACTCTCCTAGAGCCCAGCACATAGTAGAGGTTAATACACATTCATTTATTAAATGACAGTTACTCTTGGGGATTATCAGCCTTCTTACTTGTTTGAACTGATATTTCCAGACTGAGTGAATCTTAGGTCATTTTAAAATAAAAATATGTCTGCATTAAAGTTTTCAAATGTTTCCTTAGGATTTTTAACAGTTTTCTTATTTAGAAACCTATAGCTATATACCTATAGTCTGCTCATGACTTATATTCATGCACATCAAACTCAGAAGACTTTACCAAATGTTATTTATTTCTACTTGTGTGTGTAATAACCTAAATGATGCCTAGGCCTTAATAGATAATTCCACTGGCATTCAAAATAGACATTTTAAATGTGTGTTTTCTTTGTTTTGTATTATTTAATCTCAAAAAAAAAATGTTATATAACCAATGGTCACCTAAGATATAATTAAATTCTCCAGATTAACAGGAGTCTTTTGAAAGGTAAATTGTCCTGCCTGTGCTAACATATTCATTCCTTATTTATTAATTAAATATATGCAAACATAAAATAAAAAAAGCATGCAAAAATTTGCTGAAATGGATAACAGCAACGTAAAGTTTCTGCTAACTCTAAGTTTCTTATTTAAGAAGAAAGAAAAAAATACTTATTTGCTCTCATAAGGAGATTCAATTAAGTCAAATCACTCCACAGGTGTCTGAATAGCAGTGACACCTAAATCGGGAAAGAAACAGCTTCGTAAAATTACGAAGGGAATGAAGATGTGTTTGTCATAATTTTTAGGGCAAAGGTATAAAGTATACAACAAAACTAGACACAAAAATAGTGGCTTTTTTTTTTTTTTGTAAAGCACATCTATTATAATTTCTGGAAAGTAATAAAATCAAATAGCTGACTCCCAGTACCGTAAGATTAGCTTTCACTTTTCTTTCATTCCTGAAATTCTAATTAGATAGTTTTCCATTCTGATTCTTCCTATCTCTTCTGCCCTTGTCTCTGAACACATACACATACACTGTACTCAAGATATTTTAGGTGTGAGCCAACTTAACTCTTTGTAGTTCGAACTGCATTAGTAAGAATAAAGGGACATAGAATGTTTCATTCTTTTTCATGAATAGGTTGTCTTAACCCAAATAAAACAACTGCAAACAAAATATCTACAGGTTATATTTGTAGCTCTTTCTTTCTACACCCTATATATCCTTCTGGTTCTATCTGATTTTATTTACAAAATAAATTGTGGTTCCTCAAAATAAAATTTTCGCAAGTATTCTAAAAACAAAAATAATTTTGTTTAACTTTACATTTAACATTATTGCGGGTAATAACATCTCCCTCATTTATGAGACTTCCCAGAAAAACAATCATAATAATCAATGAACACAAAGAAAATACTTTATTTAATCATGGCTTAGGTTCACACACAAGTTCTAAGAGAGAAATGAGCTCGAGTTGTTCCTTAGATCTTTATACTTCTAAGAATCCCTTGCCAAATTTCTTTAAGTCATTTTGACATTCAAAAGGAACTAGATCAAAAAAATTCTGTTTCTGTTTCCAAAATAATTTTTTTTCTTTTACCAACAGTCTAACAAC
The DNA here is from genome assembly GCF_964146895.1 of Miniopterus schreibersii. Taxonomy (NCBI): domain Eukaryota; kingdom Metazoa; phylum Chordata; class Mammalia; order Chiroptera; family Miniopteridae; genus Miniopterus; species Miniopterus schreibersii. The sequence goes on along the minus strand of NC_138108.1, from coordinate 16,220,070 downwards.
ATCTATTACTTCCTACTTACCTCTAACTTTTTTTCCCCTAAATTGTTTTTATTGAATTTATTGGGGTGACATTGGTTCCCAAAACCATGCAGGCTTTATGAGTTGGCCCCCATACCTATGGAAAAGTCAAGTGATGTCCAAATACATAAAAAGGAAAAACTAAGGAAAGCATTCAGACAGAAAGAATCTACGAGTCATCTGGCTTAACACCAGTCCTAAGACCTTCACTCGAAAGAGCAAGAATCTCTTGGGAGTCTGATGTAGTATGAGCAGGAAAATGTGCAGAACTATCAAGTTGTAGCAGCAAACAAAGAACCTGAATTCAGGACAATGTAGGTTAAGATTCCCTGTGACATTGAAAAAAGCCCTATGAAAATTCCTTGAGCTGTCCTCACTATAATAAAGAGCTATCGATATATTCCTTAAATAGTAATTCATTAATATAACAATTATACAGTAGAAATCTAATACATGGCATCTAATGTTATCAGGATTAAAGCTAACAGTTAAAAAGGGAGAGAACAATTAGAATTTATACAAAAATAAAGAGGGCATTACTATCAAATGGTACGCAAGGAAATTATAATCATCCATTTCTAATGTCATCCAACTAAGAGAAGGCATTTGAAAACTCCTTGGACTGACACTCAATGTACAGACCACTATCTGAGTATCTCCAACATATATTTTATAAGTATTATTCTGTTTAACAGCCTAGAAATAAATTCAGTACCTGCTTTTAGTCCCATTACTTTGTATTTGTCTGCATTTGTAGAGAATAAAGAAATAGTAAATCTTGTCCAAAGAGAAATTATTTTTAAAAATGCTGATCCTCAAAGTACACTCCTGATAAATGCAGATAATTTTTCTTATTATGCCAAAAGAAAAAAAATTAATAGTTCATTTGAGCCTGTAAGATTGTTTTCTTTTCTCACTAACACAGCATCGTTCAATTATATTTCTAAGTCTGTTGTTTTATTTGCAACATATGCCTTAACATATTAGCTTATCAAGAACTTCTCAGTTTAGGCAATCAAGTGTCCATGAAAAAAAATTCAAGCTGACAACCAGTCAATATACTAATATTCCTCTCTATTTTCTAGGACAGATCATGGGTAATCTAAAGAAGATTCCTTAAAGTAAGCCCATGCACCAAAATTTATAGAAACTCTTCTTTTAGTCAAAACATAATTAGATCTATTTTATTCTGAAATGTCCTTAGAAAATAAAGTATGTTCAGTGTGCTCCCTTTTGTGTGACTGAGAGTAAATCTCTGAACCATAATCCCTTCTCTTGTTCAAGAGGGGGATACAAGTAACTGTCTTGTTTCTCCGATAGTTTCAATGGAAATCTAAATAAATAGTGTATTTGTAAATGTTTTGAGAACTATATAGCACTACACAAATACTATTATTGACATTAATATAAAATAAATATGTAAGCCAGAGTAAGCAATAGTCCTAAGGTAAAATAAATGTAGTGACGAAAAAATAAATTTAAGGACAAGCAAAAAATAGGCCTTAAAAATAGTAACTTAACAACATACTTAATAAATATGTATTAAATAAAAGAATTAATAAATGCGAGTACATGAATCAGCACAAAACATATCTGAATGAAACTATCACAATATCCAGTAAAAATAATAGATCCTAATAGTTCAAGTTTAGGTATTAAAAGTTGTCTTAATATTTTTATTCAAAATAATAAACAGAATATTCATCTTTGAGCTCTACCTTACAATATTTTATACATAGATGCCAGACCTACTATAACTACCTGTGGAAAGAATATTGAATGAACCAATAAGCAAATCCTCATATTCAAATCCTAATGTAGGAAAAGGTATTTTAAACTTACTCATTTGTTAGCAGCCACATTAATAGTATACTACTCTAAACATAAGCATTTAAAATGTATCAAAAAACTTTGGTGGCAAGTAATAAAACTCAGTGACATGTTGTATACTTGATGCGAAATGGTGGATAAAGTATTTCAAAACAATATTATTCTGCTCTTGAATGATCAAAATATATGTTTTTCAATATTGTTGAGTATACAAGTTTGCTCTAACTTTACCTAGAAGCAACATATGCCAATGGATGAAATTCGGTTCATTTATGCAATCTCAGGTATCTCTTGGGGGATAATTTTCTAGTACAACCTCGGTTTCAACACAAAACTATAAACAAGTCTTCATGCTATTTTCCAATCCAATGTTTTCAACAAGGTCAGGAAAGGTGCATTCATTAAAACAAGAAAACACAACTGCTTTTTCATAAAAGTAACATATTTAATATTGTGACAATATCTCATAGATACTAACAAAAATAATTAATACCAACTACAATTCCTAACATTTGTCTTGCAAATTGTTGTATCACACATCAGCATCTCATTAAGTCACATCAACATAAGGCATGCGGTCCAGATATTAGATACTATGGCTAGTTTTTTAATCTATAAATAGGTCATAGCTGCACTGTTTAATATTCTGAGCCTCAGTTTTTTCCATCTGTAAATAGAGGTTAATTAGGCACAACACTGGGGATAGATGTATATAAACTCTTACTTGAGATATCTTGATTCTAACTCTTTGGCTTTAGTTTCCATCACTCTTGATCACTCAGTTTCCATTTATTAGATGTATGAAAATAGAACTTATTTCCATGGTGATAGTTATAGACAAACATTGTCCAGAATCTGGTCCCTTGGGCAGAAAAATCTGGATAGAACTGAGATTTGAATAATCATTCTAAGGTTGGTGGTGATTTTCTGCTTTGGTTGGGGATTTTTGGTTGTGTTTTTTTTTTTTGCTCAACAAAGCCCACTTTTCTGCTCTGTCTTTCTACCTTTGTCTGCCTGTCTCTCCTCCTCTCCCTTTCCCTCTCCCCATCCTTCTCTCTTTCATTTTTTTAAAAAATATATCTTTATTGATTTCAGAGAGGAAGGGAGAGGGAGAGGGAGAGGGAGAGAGAGAGTTGAAACATCAGTGATGAGAGAGTCATTGATCGGCTGCCTCCTGCACTCCCCTGACTGGGGATGGAGCCAGCAACCCGGGCATGTGCCCTGACCGGGAATCGAACCCCAATCACCTAGGTCAATGTTCAACTGCTGAGCCAAGCCCAGCCGGGCCCACTCTCTTTCATTTTAATCTTTCTTGCATCCAAGTCACGTGGAGTTATCTGAAACACCCCTAACTGTGGAGCCTTCTGAATACTGTACTCTAAAGGCAGGCACAGGACCCAGAGCCCTTGAAATCTAGGAGACCTCTGCTTGTCTTCAAAATGGGATTGTATGGAGCTCAGGAAAGTTCAGCAAAAGAAAATGAGGAATTTGCTAGTTCCAGTCTCCAACCAGCAGGCAGCAACTCGGGAATTTGTCTGTGGATACCAACACTTCCTTCAACGAATCAGCAATGCCCCTGATGTATTTTTCAGCTTCAAGTGCTGTGTGTTCTGGGAGGCCCTGTCACATCAGTAAGAAAAGGACAATCTTGTGACACACCAGGGGTCTGACTAGTTTGGTCCCTCTGAATTCCTTAATTCCCCAAACCCCTTGATCTGAGGAAGAGTCTTAACCAAACCCTTCCTAAATATGTCCACAACCGAAGCAACTCATTATATTAAAGAAAACTAAGTTGTCCTACTGGGCTTCACCTTCTTGTAACTATTCCCGATTATCCATGGTTAGTGCCACAAATACAATTACCATGTCTTTCTCCTACATTTTATGAAAAGAGCCCCAACATTTAAATTTCAGAAACACAAGTTTTCTCATAAATGATGCAATGGAAACTGGACTAAAGCCTTCTCAGTGGGTTTTAATAAATTACAAAAACTATTTTTGCTTTATTTGATGTTCTAAGCTGGGGAAATCAGCTAGTTTTAAGGGCTGGATACCACTATTTCAAGAGCTACTGTGTATTAAACCTAAAAGGCTACATACAGGGATGGCATTAGCAAAATTATGGAAGTTTCCCTTTAGTTCCCTCAGCCTCCCCAATCTGTGCCCTTTCTTCCCCTGTTTTACCCTCTAAAATTACAACACACTTAAATTCTATACACTGTCTTTTCAATTTTCCTTTACAGAAGAGGCCACTTTTAAGAGGTGCCAAGCAGACTTACCCAAAGGACTTTATGTCTAAATGTGAAATTTTACTGCAAAAATAAGTAGATGGGAGAGGGTCATTCTGGAGTAGGATCCTACTGGCAGATTTCTACACTCACATTTAATAGCAGTTTTGAGTCACACCCAAACATAACCAAGCAGCTTCTATTTAAGTTACAAAGGGCTCACTATCTGTGAACGTTTTCAAAGAGTCACATTTAAAAAAAATGATTCAAGATTGTATTTGGGGCTTAACTTTCTAAGGCAATCAGCCTGCACAAAGAGATGAATTCTGAATATTCATGATATCATGCTTTCTGCAATTTGCAAATCTAGGTTATAGATTTTAAAAGACAAGAATGCTGGCTTCATTTAGATGCATTCTTCTCTCAGAGAGTCTTCCAAAAGATCACTTCTGATCTCTTACTTTATTTGTACCCAGATGTCTGAGGTTTCATCAATGTGTCCAAACATTTTCTCAAGTTCGCCTATGTATATAATGCTCAGGATATTACAGTGTTTACTATGTAAGATATCTAAGACGATGTGACAAAATTTTAAATCGAGTTCAACAACTGCCCCTCCAAGCCTTCCCGCTTGCCCCCGAAGTTCGCTACCTCAATGCTCATTTCTCTGGCACATAGCATTTTGCAGGCCAGGCGCTGCCCCATCAAGCAACGCCATTCATGGATTCACATGGCATTTGTTGGGCTTGTACAGAGACCACCCTGGGTCACAGCTGTGGGTAGTAAGTAGCCCCGGATGTTCTACTCGCAGGCTGCCAAACTCAAAACTTACTGTTCATCATTTCAGAGACAGCGCTGTCTTAGTCCAGGTTCTTCTAGAAGCCAACTCAGAATCAAAGATTCGAACACCAACAATTGCTTGGTGAACTGACTCCAGAAAAGGAGGACTGGGGAACGGGAAAATGAAACAGGGCTGAGAAAACAGTGACCAAGGGTGTTTTATCAATCGAGTTACTTTTGTTGAATCCTGCTGGGACTTTCTGGGGGCCTGTAGAGAGTAGGTACCGCAGGCTTATTTAGCACAGTAGGTGAGGGACCTGGGTTTTAATCTACCAAATTTTGTTATTGGTTGTGAACTGTTCCTTAAGGGATGTTCCTTCCACAGCATTTCTGGCTGCCCCAACTATAGGCAGAGCAGGTTCCAAGGGACAAAACCATAGGGCGAGAATTGCAGGAGGGGGTAGTTTGACATCAGGTCGTAGCCACACAATTTCAAGTATTAAGAAGATACGAGAGGGGGATCTGGAGGACATATCCAGAAGCACCTGTAATTCTTTAACATTTCACACAAGGCCACCTTTTCAGACTAATCTCTTTTCATGCTCTGACCGGCCACGCGGCTCCTGCCGCATGAAGCTTCCCTCTTTACTCAGACGCGACAGCTACTTTTATGACTGCATGATACACCCACCCTGTTCCCTCTGGCTTCATTCTTTGCTCCCCAAACTCTTTGATATTAAGAACCTGCTAAACTGTTGCTTTTCACCAAAGCCTTTCCTCTCAATTTTCTAATTCTTTTCTAAGATGGTGCCAAAAATCTAGGCAAAACATAGACCTTTTGATCAATCAGCCAAATATATGCAAGTAGCCCCATTTCTGAGGAGTGTGACTTTTTCCACTTGACTGATAACACATGTCATTCTGTCATTCTACAGCTGTGGTTGTGAGGGCTAAAGGAATAACATATATGAGAAAACAGAAGAGTATCTGGTACATGGTAATCATCGTATGTGTGTATTACTATTTGTTCGGTACACTTAAATATCATCCAGAAAGCCTGCTAAAAATGCAGGTCCCCAGACTCTACCCAGAGATTCTGATTCAGTAGTTGGGTTTTAAGAATCCAGATCTGTGAGTCACACCAACTGATTATCTATGGCGAGGTGACATGACCAGATCTCTGGGTACGATGGGACAGTCTCAATTTATACCTTGTTTCATGGCATAATTATTAATAGTGACTCTTCAAAAGTGCCTCAGTTTGAAAACCAAATAAATGGTTACCTTATTTATGGACCATATTTTGATATCACCGTTTTTTAAAAAGACAGTTTTTTCAGAGAAGTTATTGTCTGGCATTTAATATTAAATCACACAGCAGAGAAGACTCAAAGAAGGGAACAGAAGTGAGGAGGAAGATTATTATGGCAATTTCCCCACTCACTCACCTGTTTAGTGCTATATCCCTGCTGAATACAGACCAGGTATTAGAGAGTGAAAGGGAAAGGAATTTTGATATCTTTGGGCCTGAACACAAAGAACACAGCTAAGTGTATTAATATTGCTAAATGTCATTCTGAAATAGAGACTGTAAATCAAGGTTCAGACCATTAGTGCAAGTTTGGAATTTTCCAACATGCCATTTCAGATGCAGCGCTGATCCATGCCTTCTCAGATAAATCCAAGAAGATAATGAGTGGCGGCTGGTTTTTCAGTGAGCTACACTATTTACAGTAACCTGGTAATTGGAAGTGACACTGTAGGACTGTGTGTTTATTTTGAACTGCCATGTTGTGGTTATAGTGCAAAACTGAGAAATACTACAAAACATCCAATATATATGTCAAGTTAATTTCGCACTCCTTTTGCCTCTGGCTGATTAGCACTAATTAAATTTCCCACTAATAAACTCAAGATGCTAGAAAGCAATATGGAATGCCATATATGGATTCTGCTGATTATGATTTAAAAAACCTCAGCTCTTTGCACAAATTTGTTAATGTTCAAAAATTACTTGATTCTACAACTACCAAAAGTTTGAAAATAGAGTAATATTGCAAGGCAGTGACTTTTTTTTTCCTAACTTCAGCATTGAGATTGTTTACTTTGATATATTATTGTAAAAACTGGAAATAAAAATATGTATATTCAGTAGAGGCATAAGTTTAAAGGAACAGTTTAGCAAGCTATTTTACTAGGAATTGACAATAGACCAACATATGTTTGCAATGAGCTACCAAAAATGGATAGCTTCATAGCTTTATATTCAAACAAATATCAACTGATAGAGACCTGTTTACTACAGCACCTTTACCACTTTTTCTAAGTATGTGCTTAAACATCAGTTTTCTACCAGATGGATTATTTTAGACATAGAGTTTTCAGAAAATAATCTGTAGAGAAAATCATATTTTTCTTTACTTATAATAAATAAGGACAGTAGAGAAAGTACTTGTTTAGTAGCATATGGTTTTTTGGGGGGGAAGAAGAAGGGTATTATTACCACCCTACAGATTTCTATAGGAGCTGATTCTTGATGAATTTAGAGATAAGGAAGTAGATGGGGGAAAAAATGGTTCTTGGAATAAGAAATGCCAGAAAAAAATATGTATATGGGACAGAAAATACAATAAGAGAGAAAGGAGTTCAGTTTGTTTTATATTTTTCTCAGAAAAGGAAAGGAGTAACAAAGAAGAAATGCAGGAGGGACTGCTGGCAAAAGGCAGAAACAAAACCCCCGAGCAAGAGTGAAATATTTGACTTCCACTGAGAACCAAGAGGAGATGGGGAGGGATACTGAGGGCTGAGAACCCCTGAGTCTGTTCCCTTACTGCCCTATCTATGTCAGTAGCTTAAAACTAAATACCTGTTAGGGGGAAATAGTGCTCATTACAAATATAAAAATGTTCCATTTCAGCTTATTTTAAAATGTATGATATTAGTTGACCAGTTCCTATTCCCAAATCTTTTATTATTTGTACATTTAGGTAGGTCATCAAAAAAATAAATTAATGATATCAAAACCACTTGTCTAATGAAGGTAGTGGAGGACCCTTGGGATCTCAGAGAAGCTGGGTATGCAGCCAACCATTTGAATTATTAAATAATATTTCATTAAATTTAGTAATGCAGCTCAAGGCAACCAAAACAATATCATGTCAGATTATTAAAGTCAATGGCAAACAAGAACAAACCTTTATTCATTTTTCAAAGAGCCTACATATTAAAATAGTAAAAGCACAAACCTCTAAGATTTATATTTAAACACACAAGAAAATTATGTAACCTTCACAAAATGATTCTTAAAATTTATAATTACTTAAAAAATAAATTGTGTCATATTAATTTTGGTCCATGAAACAGTAAAAATTATACACATTTACAACCTAGGAATTATCAGCAGTAATAAGAAAAAAGTAACACGAAAGCTGTGTTAGGGGTTAGTTCAAAATATAGGCTCTAAGGTCACAGAGACTTTAATATGATCTCTGTGACTTATTAGCTACTTGATCTTTGGTAAATTATTTAACATCCCTGAGCTTGAGTTTACTCATGTGTAAAATGGGGATATTAATACCAAATGAGGTTGTGAAGATTCTATAATAAAATAAGAAAAGTACTGTCACAAAAAGTGTAAAAAGAAATCTCAATAAATCATATGCAATAATGAATCATTATATGCCCTCATTTAACTATAGAAGTAAGCAAAACCTTTTAAACAACTGTGGATTTAATGAAATAAAATTTTAAAAAAAGTCTTATTTCTTGTCTTGTCTCTTAAAATCAGTAGGGGTCATGAGGAAAGAAGCCCCTGCCCTAGTCTGGAGGCAGGACGTTCCCACTGGGCGTATGCAGAATCAAGATAATTACTCGAGCAGTAAAGCAGCTATTTGTGTCAAGCCACAAATCTCTCTTCTCACTTTTACATGCCTCTCCAGAGAGACCTCTCTGTAGAAAATAGCAATTATGCATTTTCCCTACCTTTCCCTATATTTGCTTTTTTCTGTTTTCTACTTTATGATGGGTAAGGAGGAAGGCAGACAATTAACTCTGCTTTTGACTATTAGGTTATTCTTACATAAAATATTAAAAAAAATAATAGAAATATCTAGCAAATAAAATGGCTTCATTAGCTTACATTTTGATAGAAACTATCTCTAGTTTCTTGTCCTACAAGTGATAAGAAAGGGGTGATGGTTATGATTCTTTAACTGACAAAGGGAAAGCTATCCTTTAGAAATAATGATTGATGGGGAAATAAAATCTAAGTGATAGTGTAATGTAATTTACTTATATCCTTCAGAAAAAGTCACTAAGCTACTGAGTAAAATAGTAAGTAAATATTTATTTAGAGTAGTAGTTAATGGGAGTATACAAATTTAAAAGTATATCAAGTTAAATTAAGTATAGGGATTAATAAATGAAAGTATTTTGGAAAAATAATATATCAAATGCTAACTTTTTCATCAACATAATCAAGATGTTATAGACTTGTTCTCTTATTTTACAATCATAAATGAAATTATATAAACATAATTTGGAAAAGATTCAATGGATTTTCTCTCATGTAACTCTAAAAAATAGATATGAACCTGATGAAAAAAATGCTCAGCCCAAAAGAGAATTTTACTTGAATAAAGTGAATTTCCACCTTTTTCAAAATTCCATTTTGTGCTTATATTTTTAAGAAAAAACTCTTTAAAAACTAGGTTATTTTCCATTTTCCCTATCTAATAACTTCCCATTGACAAACAAAAGAAAAATATCTCTGACAATAGCTTAAAGATATTATCTAAATGTTAATTCATATGCTCCTAGTTTAATAACAGAATATAAATTAGCTCAATTCTCCTCTTCGAACAACACTGGTAAAAAGTGTTCTTTTTAAAATTCAAACCCATCCGTGTTAATCTTTTGCTTAAAACTGTAAACAGCTTCCCAATTCCTACAGAACAAAGTCCCTACTTCTTAGCATAATTAGATTCTACCTATGTCAAGGTTCTTATCTGTCCCCATTCAGACCCCTCTTAATGCGCATTAATGCCAAATAGTTTGTAGTTGCTTGAACACACTGTGCTGCTTTACAAGGCCATGCCCTTGCTTCTGTTAGTCCTTCTATCTGAGATGTCTCCTCAAAATATCTATTTTTTAAGACCCAGCTCAAAGGTCATCCCTTTACAAAGCCTTTACTGATGTTTCCAGACAGGATCAACCTTCCCTCCCTGCCCCCTAATAATGTCGTAACATAAATACATTTCCCTCATTGCGCATATCTCATTGCGTTGTTTCTGTTTGCATACTGGTAGTCTTCTCTAGTAACCACAAACTCTTTGAGAGCAGGGAATGTTTCCTTCTAATATTCTCTCACTAGAAAGTGAGCAACTTGAAGGCAAACATGTTGTTCTGTTGACTGCTGTCTCCAGAATCTAATAGCTCCCGGAATGTAGTAGGTGCTCAGTAAATAGAAAAAATACTTCACTGGATAAGTAAATGAATGAGTTCAGCTTATTCCCATGTCCTAGTAGAGTACCCCACCCAAACAACCATAAAATAAAATAATTGCCAAGTTGATGAAAATAAAATAAAAGAAAATTTCATTATTTTTATTATGCTTTTGATTTCTTAGTGATCGTACGTATATACCTTATCTAGGTCACATGTGTAAATATTTTATGGTGATAAAATATACTATCTGGGGATAACTTTCCTTTTAAGTATATAGAAATGCACAGCCCCCTCTTAAACAATGTGGAGACAATGTTTACATTTACTTTAATGAGCACAATGTAAAATTCTTTATTCTAGAATATGACCTATTATATTTGAATTATTTGGTGGGAATTATTTTTCCTCATAAAATATATAAGAGAAAAATTAGATATAGATTTCATTGATTAGGTATTTGGTGATGAAATTAATTAAGTGATAAAAAAAAGCTAACAATTCTTTAAGTTTAGAAAAGATGGCCCTGCATGTAGGCTTCTTACAGCCCATGGCACCTAGCTCAGCCCTACTTGTACCAGGTCCCTCCGGTGGCCAGCAAAGCTTGTAACTGCAACAAAGAGAACGAGGGTTGGAAAGTGTGTCTGTCTAAAAAAGCTTCTTCCTGAGACATTTCTTGTCTGTCCATTTTGGGCAAGTTCCTAACTCTCACCATATCAAGAAATCATGATGTTAAATGTATAGAGAATTAGGTCAATGTTGTAATATTTACGGGAAATACTGCTCAGTCAAGTACTGCACTGAGATAAAAAACGAGAGCCACAGTTACTTAAAAAATGTTGTGTTCTCAGTTACTTAAAAAATGACCCAGTGCCCTCTTTTAACATCTCCCTCGTCAGTGTTTACTGGATATGGACATTTCCTCTAGGGGATAGTCAGGAGAAGGGAGAGAAAGTTAAATTAAATATAATATAAATGCGTGTGTTGACCATCATTGTGATACATACACATTTTTTATAGAGAAAGAAACATACCTTCTGGAAACTCAGTTTGTGAATTACACTGTGAATTTAAAAGATCAGCATCCTTCCTAACCCCGGCTCTACCTCCAAACATAATAAAAGTTCATTCGCTTGCTTCTTTACCTATTAAATATATATTCCCAGTGCTACGCCAGTTTTTGGAAGGCATAAAAACGAAAGGGAAATTTCTGTCTTTATGATGCCCACAGTCTAGCAGGGGAAGCACCTAACAGAAATTAGTGAGTGTTCAGTATGTGTGGAAGGTAAATAAATGCGTAATTATAATGTTTTATGCACCGTAGGCCCTTTGTGTGGTGTGTGTGTGTGTAAGGACTGTAACTGTGCTATGAAGAATACTGACTATATGCCTAATATTCATTATCTGGGAATTATTACAAGCAAAACCTTGTTTTAGCGAATTAGAAATAGACTTCGTTTCCTTATTTATTTAAACTGACCTCTGACAATTGAAATTCTTCACCTTTTGTGAAGCATCTTGAACTGAGGAGGGTGCTTTACAAGACAACATTTTGTCTCTTTAATGCTTAGCACCTTTTTTCATTACCGACTGAGAACAACTATAATTAAGATATGAAAAGAAAGTCTTAATTTCATGGATTTGTTATATACTTTTCAGGACTCATTAAATAGTGCTAAGCATTGTTCAGTCGCTCTCTCGGGCTGAAGAGCAAGAATCGTAGGCAGTTTTAACTGAAAAATTCCATGCGCCAGCCTCCGTGATAACCGTTTTAATATGGATTTTTAATTTCCCAACAACCCTGCAAGATAGCATTTATTATTACCTCCCTCACAATAGAGAAAATAAGGGTCAGAGAGGTTAATTGAGTCAGTTTCTGGGATCATTCTGGCTCCAAAGCCTCTGCTCCTCCTTCCATAGAGGTGACACCTCACAAATCCCCTAAAAGAGCCCGTGTCACCCCAACCCCAGCTTCCTGATTGTGTTCTCAGCTGCCTGCCACGCTACAAAACACACCCAACCACCTCCTCCCTCTGACAGAATTATGCTGTGTAAATATGCATTTTGCCAAATTTAAGTGAGATAATTTGTTTATGGTTCGGTTTTGTTTTTAATTTTAAGAAGCTCAATAGAATATAGAGAAGAAAGTAGACACCTTGAGAGCGCATACCAGTTTTATCAATATATGCCTTAATTGAAGACGCTGATGTTTAAATCAGTCAAAGTTAAAGTTTACTTTTTGCTGATGGAAAATAATACACCATTATTTGATAAATTAAAAGACTGTAGCAATGTGTGTGTATGTGTGTGTTTTCCCTATTGATGTTAAAAAGAAAATGCTTGTAGATTTTTCTCAATTATGTGGTTTATTTTCCCAATAACACAACCTGATGTGAACATTCGTAAGAAGAGAATTTAAAAATGTATATAGCTCCTTTAAAGAATATATGAAAGTATTCATATCGATGGTTCTGCAAAACAACACACTACAATTTCAGTGGGAATTGCAGTCTCAGAAATGTAGCCTGTCCCTTTCTGTTCATTTGAAAGCACCTTAAAGTAGCAGAGCCTCACTGTCCCTAAATCTCCTGCTAAGTGCCCTGCCCTCTCCGTGTCTAGCGTGGCAGCTACCGTAGGCTCGGCCTCAGCATCTGGGATCCATACCCACCCAGGAGTGCGAGCTAATGAGCTTCTCGGTGAATTTCTCATTTGGCCTTTCAGGCTGTTGGTGGTTGGACTCCAAACTCCCCAGACTTTCCTCCTGGGGCCCCTCTTTATGGACTTTCCAGTGCAAGCAAATTGATCTCCCTTTGCCATCTTCCATGTTCGAATATTTAATTGCTGCTTTCTTCTCTACCTTCATGGGCTATTTTATCTTTCACTATCAGTTCATTAAATCTTGCTTAACGACTCTGTTGTACTGGAATATAAAAACCTCTCAGGAGTTCTAACAAATTTCTGAACAGACAAGTGGGAGAAGTGTAGAATTAGCAGAGTATGGATTGAAATCCCAGTTCTACCACTACGAGATATGTTATCTTAGCCAAGTTACTTAATCTCTGTTCTGGTAGGTATCCCTGCTGTAAAATGTAGGGATAGTGATAGAATTAAAGTAGAAACAATGTGTTAATATACATAAAATATTCAGAGCAGTGTGGCATATAGGTGGTCACACAGCCAGTACTACAAAAATATTGGCAACTGGATATGAAATTGCAGCTGCCTACCACGTTGCCAGTGTTTACTTGTTGCTGTTTTTCTTTATAATCCATTCAAAGGCCTTTACAGTAAATAGATATTTCTCAGCTAACAAGTTTTGAAAAAAATTCAGGTTACCCATTGATATCAAAATCAAGGGGTAACTGCCAAACATTTCTCAAAAGGAACAGCTCAGATACGTTTAAAGAATAATTATCACTACCTTCAGTTTATACAACTGTTCACATATATTATTTCATTTTGAGCTTGTTTAATTTTAAAGTTTGTAGCTTATTTAATGACCTGGGGAATACAAAATGAGTCATAAATGAAAAAGAAATAGCAGCAACACGGATCATGTTACATAAAAAATGTAACCACCAGTAGCACCTCACACTCAAATTACTGGGCTCTTCCGTAGCACATGCAACTGAAAAATGTAAGTTATGGAAAAGGGAACCAGGACATAACTGTATCAGCACAAAATATTCTCTGCAAAAGCTCATCTGGAATGTCAAAGGCACGTCCTTCAATATTTAACTTTTTCACTCTTTGTTCCAGATCTCAAGTTGAACAATACCTTAATTACCCGATGAAGCATTATAATTACTCTAACAGCTCCACTCTTACTTATAATTACTGCATCAACACTTTCTTTTTCATATGCTTCAATCTATACCTATTACATTGTCATGGTGAAGACACATTAACATTATAATACCGTATAATTAGCTGATGAGCAATTAAATTATTCCACTGCTCCTGTTCCTCTTTGCCAGGAGGTTGCTTCCAGGCTCTATTATCTCTTCTTTCTCTTCAGTTGGCTTTAGTGGTTCTTTCCCCCCCAAAACAAGGAGGCTCATGAGCTGTACTCAAAGCATTTTGATTTTAAATTTAGAAGGAGAAGTGCTCAAGTTGGTGTTGATCGAAGAAACAAATTGGCAAATTTATTTCTATGGAACAATGGAATACTGCAGGTTCTAAATGCTCATATTTTTGTTTTAAAAATCAAAATTTTCCATAAAGTAAAATTGTGTAAACTGTATTAAATCTATCTGAAATATAGCCCTCATGAATTATTTTATAAGTACTTCAAATTAAGCTTTGCCAGAAACATTGAAGTTCTGAAGATTGTGAACATAAAATAATGTACCAATTGTATAATTGACTACAACGGGATGCTCCCCAATGAAAGCAACCAGGTGCTTCATGGTACACAGTATTATTTTAATTCTTTGATTTCTTTATTTTACATATAAAAAAATATCTATCCTTCTGTCTGACTTGTCCAATTGGCATGAAATAAGCTTCCTTTAAGTGCCCCTGTTCTTTCTTTGTGATTTTAGTCTCAGCTCTTAAGAAGTTTTCTTTGAGAAAGTGGATCTCTCCCCTTGGATAAAGACTTACTTTAGCCCAAATAAACTTTGGAACTAACTGGAATATAATTTTAATGACTGCAAAATACTTGATCTCCACATGGTGTTCACCACGACCACCTGCTGCATCTATGTTGCAAAGTAGTTCAGTTGTTGTTTAGCTCATATTTTATGAGAACTAAATCTTTTTTAGATAATTACTTTGATAATTAATTTACTTTATGAGCTATGAAAAAAAGTGGAATTCATTTTACAAGCAAGACCTATTCAATGAGATAACTTTTAAAAATATTTTCATTGAATTTATTGGGGTGGCATAGGTTAAAATTATATAGGTTTCAGGTGTACATTCTACAATACATCATCTGTGTACTGTATTGTGTGTTCACCACCCAAAGTCAGGTCTCCTTCTGCAACCATTTATCACCCCTGTACCTTCTCCTACCTACTTCCATCCCCCTTTCCCTCTGGTAATCACCATAATGTTGTCAGTAGATACATGAGTTTTTTAGGTTTTTAATTTTTGTTGGCTTTTTTGCTTAATCCCTTCACCTTTTTCACCCAGCCCCCAATTCTCCTCCCCTCTAACAGCTTTCAGTCTGTTTTCTGCATCTATGCATCTGTTTCTATAGTATTTGTTACTTTATTTTTTTATTAGATTCCACGCATCAGATTAGATTCCACGAAATCATATGGTATTTGTCTTTCTCTCACTGGTCTATTTCACTTAGTATAATACTTTCCAGTCCATCCATGCTGTCTCAAAGGGTAAGATTTCCTTCTTTTTTACAGCTGCATATTATTCCACTATGTAAATATACCACGGCTTTTTATCTGCTCATCTACTGATGACACTTGGGCTGCCTCTAAATCTTGGCTATTGTAAGTAATTCTCCAGTGAACATAGGGGTGTATATGTTCTTTCGAATCCGTGTTTCAGATCTCTTTGAATATATTCCCAGAAGTGGAATCGCTGGGTCATAGGCAGTTCCATTTTTAATTTTTTGAGGAATTCTCTTTGCTGAGAAAAGCCGGATGTGCCCTGCTAACTTAAGAAAACCACTTAGGATTATTAGGATTATTATACTTGGAAAGTAATGACAAACAAGTAGCTCTGACTTGAGATAGGAGAACGATTAAGTCCTTGCTGAAGTGACAACTACTTCAGCTAGATCTGTGTGGCTTCAGAAGTCTTTAATCATTATTTGATACTTTTAAACTGAAAAAGACTCAGGCATTCCTGGGAGTACTGTTGTTTATTTTGCCTGGGGTCAAAAATAATCTCTCGACCTCTAAAAACTGTGTTAGCACTGCCATTTTTTAAAATTGTGTTATGAAAAAAAGTTTAGCCATTAATGAAAGAGAATCTTTACGTAGAACAGAGGCACTCTACATCAAATATAACTTGGTCTACTGACGGGCATTAAAGTTCAAAAGGACTCAAATGCAATCAAGATTCACACATGTCAGGATTTTAGACAGAATGTTAGCTGGAATAACTTATGATGCTTACTCCAAATTATTAATACATTGTAGATAAGAACCATATATTGATTTTAATTATTTATATACAGTTAAAATGCCTACGATATTCAGCTGTTGTGAATAGGTTATAACCTATCTATTGGTTATAAGCAAAAGCATGTACAGGATAAGAGCCTGAAAGTTGAATTAGGTCCCGCTCCAACACCACCTGTGTGACCTTGAACAAGTTATTTCATCGTCTTAAGCCTATTTCACAGCTATAAAATAACAGCAGTACCTATCTTGTGAGGTTATTGGAAGGATAAAGCAATAAATTTAATAAAGCACTTAGCACAGCATCTAGCATAATGCGATCACTCAATAAATATTAAATAGTATCATTACTCCCTATTGTCAGCTTAAAGGTTATTTTTCTTTCTGTTCTTTGAAAAACACATATACAAAGTTCATAATCATCAGGTGCAATGATTCCCTATAAAATATTTGATCTGGAAAATATTTTAATTTTTTCAAGTCCAAGTGCTTTTTTTGCATTTTCTAGGGCCATAAAATTAATTAGTTACAACTCAGTACTACTTGGCATGCCTCCACTCCCAGTGGTACGTATTTTTTAAAGAGTTTTGTGAACTATACATATCTGGATTACAGTTTTTTACATATATTTTAAAGGAAATCTAATGTGATCTCTTTTAAATTAAATTTATTGCAGTGACATTGGTTAATAAGATTATACAAGTTTCTACAATGAGATACCACCTCACACCTATATGTATGAAATTTTAATCACATACACAGATTACAACATGAAAACAAAATTTGAATTTTATAATCACCTATATCCCATTGGGATCTTGTCATTATTCAAGATATAAAACCAACCATTTTTTTTTTATTCTATATAAGAAAACAAAATGCCTATTTTCAATGTTGATTTTTCTGCCACCTTTAAATTGAAGTACTGAGTTTTTGCTAGTCTACTTAACCTTTCCCCTTGTAAACGGAGAGTCCAGAATTGCTATATTTCTTTCACAATGAATTATTACATCCAATGGTTTCTGAAAATCTTCTATATCCAGGATTGCTCTTTTTATATCACAATGAATGTGAACATCCATTGGCTTTTGGAAATTCTCTCCCACATTCTCTTGAAGACTCCATAAATTTTCAATTGTTAAACACAAAATTTTAATGGTAGTACTCAGTATTTTAAAGGAATACAATATTTATGATTTGTTAATGCCATCCGGAGGATCTTCTCCTGACATTCCACAAAACTGATACTTTTATGTTTGAGGGAAACTCTTAGATCCCCAAATCCTAGTAATAGGAAAAAGAACCATAGATGACCCTGGAGGAATCTGGGAAAACTTTTACTTTTTATTTTTCTGGTTCTTCCTCGTACCAACTATTACCTGCTGTTTGGGCGGGAAGCTGTGAAGGTTAACAAGACTCGCCAAAATACTTAGGGATTCAGTATCATCAGTATCTGGCAGCAATGGCGTGAGCCGGATTCTAACAGTGGGCCTTTCCCACTTGGTCACCAGTCATGTAATAATAATAACCTAATAGCCATCAAAAGCTTAAAAGGCTTCATTCTCACTGTAATTTTAAATTAATTATGTTACATGAATCTCACATAAAATTCGGGATAATTCATTGTTTTCTCAGCTTGACCTCAGGGACTTGGATTCCCACTTGATGGTTAAACACACCACATGAAAAATAAACTGACACTTCATTCCAGTAGTGTACGGGCTTGGACTCTCATTCAGTTGCCAAATCCCATTCCCATAAAAGCATTTTGAGAAGATCCAAGCTACTATTGAAGTTTTGGTCTCAGACAAGGTTAAGTAAGAGTGGATAATATCTGGAAATAAGACTTCGTGCCAACATGAAAGGTTGATAAAAGTTAAGGCTGATAGATGAACATGAAACAGCTCCTTTCCCTGTTCTTATAGATGAGCCGCAACTGTGTCGTCCAAGAATCGCTTTTCCAATAGTCTGCTGAAGTAACCAAGAGTGACAATGAGCTCTTAACTTCAAAAGGAAACTCTGCATTCCCTGATGTTCCATCTACAAATGACCAGTAGTGTATCTCTGGCAGAGATGAGTGTTTGTAGCCAATTACTAACCACTGGGACAGAGCTATCAAGCTCCTCCATTCTGCATCACCCACCTACTCACGGAATGAGTAACTGTAGACAGTGGTATTCAGGGATTCTCTGACCCCAGCTATCATCATTGTCATCATCTATATAGTCTGCCAGTGGAGAAGAGAATTTGAATAAATGAATAAAGATGGGACACTCAATCCACATTAACATTTTCCAGACATGTGAAATAGAGAAGAAAACCTGAGAAGGGTAGTTTTGAAGAGAGATATGGAAAGTCCGAAAATGGAGAAACTTACTTTTTTTGAGATATGATGAAAAAGCCAAAGGAAACAGCATCAGAGCAGGTCAGGAGACCTAGGAGAACCTCTCCCCTTTACGGATGAGGGAACTGAGGCCCACAAAGCTGAATGCCATTAACCAAGTTTTCCACATAGTAAATGGCAGGATAGCTGGGGGTTCCGTTTTCTGAGCCTAAAGCTTCTGCAATAACAAAACTGGCGAGGGAAGTTTTACTTTTTATAATTTAAATGTGTGCAGGTTTGAAAAAAAAATAAAGAAAAATGTGAGATGGTCCAGATCTGATACCACTCCTAAATAAATTTTCTTTCATGCATCTCACAATACCTGGCAATGCTGTCAATTTATATATCATTTAGTTTCATATTCATCAACTAATATGAAATTCTACAATAAAGAAGGGCTTTGTATTACAGGACAGTGATTCTTAATTTTTCCACCAAATTGCCTATTTTCCATTGAACAGGAGAGGAAAATTACATAGCCTGGGGGGTTTGTGGATCATGGCGTAAATCTGTCGGGTCTAATGGAGAAATTTCTTCAAAGAGTGATATTTTACCTTAACAGAGTCATGTAGCATTTTGTATTTGCTTGTTTTCATGGGAAAATAATGCTTTCCCCCAAGAGTTCAAGGTAAATTAATGCTCCAAATATGTGAAAGGTTTGTTTTGCCCAACCTTGCTGAATTCTGCATATTCTCAGGAGTTTGTATATCTTGCATATACCAATTATAAGCTATTTCCCCTTTCCTATCTGGAAGTCTATTATAGAAATAAGCACAAAGAACTGAGTGCAAATATAATACAAACAAAAAGTGCTTTTTCTGGTTCTCTGATCCATGTAACAGCAATTCTTTTCCAAAAAGGAACATAAATTTAAGGAAAGAGAAAGTTTACATTGAATTTTAACTGCCTAACTCAAATCATCCTAAGGTAAAGTAGAAAATACTTTTTAATTGCCTACCTCCAACATCCCTTACACCTAAACAAAGCCACCTATACTTTGCAAATTATTCAGCAATGTTAACTCAAATATTTATTTTGAATAAAATATGAGTATCAACTGATTAAGCAAACCCAAAGCTCCAAATTATTCTCTTTAGTTG
The DNA here is from genome assembly GCF_964146895.1 of Miniopterus schreibersii. Taxonomy (NCBI): domain Eukaryota; kingdom Metazoa; phylum Chordata; class Mammalia; order Chiroptera; family Miniopteridae; genus Miniopterus; species Miniopterus schreibersii. Next base: position 16,200,197 of record NC_138108.1, on the reverse strand, counting down.
CAATGGTTCATCTAAAATGAATCTGTATAGGACAAAATTATAAAATGTAGTTCATAATAATCACAGGATTTTTCAGGAATATAAATCATTTTAATGTTCTCATTTTGCCATCTACCCATGCTTAACAATTCTCCACAATATTAATTTTTTAAACAAATATTTATAGAGTGCTTGACATGTGACAATTCTAAAACAGACTTTGTCCCTATTTTCATGGAGCTTACAGTATAGTGATCAGATAGTAAAGAAAGAAATAAAAAGCAAATTGCAACAGGTTCTCTGCAGAGTATTAAAATAATGTCACATAATGAGACTGATGTGTGGAGCAAGGGTTACATTTTACTGGGTGCTTATGAGGGGGCTCTGAGAGATGATATGTAAGCCAAGCCCCAAAAGGACAAAAAAAAAATGCACGTAAAATTAGAAAAAAAAAATTCAGGAAAATAACATAGCTTTACAAAGTCCCTAGGGCAGGAATAGAAAGAGTGTCATGTAGCTGGAGCAACATGGTTTAGGAAGGTGAGATGGTGTAAGAAAGATGGGCAGAAGGAAATCCTGTAGGATTTCATCATTTCACAAAAAAGCGCAGAATCTGGTCTTACTTTAAGCATACTGGGAACAATGGAATATTTAAGTAGTGGAGTGATGACACTATTTAATTTCTTTCAACTGTTTTAATCATGTTGACAGTAGTTAAATTAAGGGCTGAGGCTGGAAATAGGAAGCTATGATGGTAGCTCTGGTGCTTTGGACCCAGGTGCTGATAGCAGAGCTGGAGGCAAGCCTATGCATTTGGGGCATGTTTTGGAAAAAAAATCAATGACACTTGCTGATAGTTGGCACAGTGGTGGGTAGGGAAACGACAGAAATCAAAGGTTTCCCTAGATACTTGGCTTAGACCACTACCTGAGGGGGCAGTAGTGCCATAATTTGAAGAGGAGGATAATGGTGATAATTAGTCAGCACTGGGAAGAGAAGAGTTAAGAGTTCTGGTTAGACTATGTAACTTTTGAGATTTATATTCTATTCCAAAGTAAAGGTGTCACATAAGCAGTTAAATATTTAAATCTGGAGTTGAAGGGAGGTGACAGGGATGGAGAAGTATATTTAGGAATCATGGCATATGTATAGTATTTAAAACCATGGGACTAGAGGTGATTACCTAAAATGAATGTATTGATAGAAGAAAAATACCTCTGAGACACTTCAACATGTAGAAAATAAGCAGAGGAAAGGGGTCCCGTAAAGACGACTGAGCCTGTCAGTCTTGCCTGGTACAGCTGGTCAGAGACTCTTGTTTGACACTCAGAGAAGCTTCAGGGAGCCCGACAGAAAAGTAATTACCTGCAGAATTATGTTTTTCCATCAGTTAGAATTTCTGTCCATCTATTAATATACTAACTACTCAGGTACTCCATTCTGATTATTAAATGTGAACACTGACAGCACCAATGAGTTCGCCTCATCTTTTAAGATTTGGAAAAGTTTGAAACAGCAGTTCTATTCCAATTGTACTGAATTAAATACATTTTTGTTAGACTACATCATTGTTATATTATTATACAATTAACTTTCTTGATGATGGATTATGCGATACTTCTTCAAATTTTAAAGATTTTAATTGTGAGAAGAAAAATGAAACTAGTTTTAAAAAAATATCATATTAACTATAGCTCTTAAGTAACATGATAAAATACACACTTGGCACTTTCTTTTTAAGCTCCTTAATCCTTTGAATAAAAAAGCAACAGCAGAATAATGGAGAATTCTCAGTGGACTTGCCTATTCCAACGTCAGTCAAAAGTAATATAAATGTAAATGTCTAAATGTCTTAGTTTGGTGTGTGTAACACATGGGTCTCCCTTAAAGTGCTCTGTTGGCACTTTTGATGAATTTAATAAATATATTTCTACATCATGTTTTGTTAGATACAGAACAAGAAAAACCCATGTGAGATGATGAGACAATATGATAAAATTAACTAAGTGAATAAAATAATGAGCCCGATTATAAAGAGAAGGCCCCCAAGAGCTAACAAAATCTAGGCAAGAACTTTGCAGTTCTGTAGAAATTAAGAAAAATTATGAATGAGTATGGAAAAAAGAATCCACTGGAGAGAAAGTTTACAGATGATTCACTATCAATAAATGATTCTTTTAGTGCACTAAATTTCTTGGATAAAAACAACTTCTTGTAAGGAAAACAAATGATAATTATGGATCTACTGATCGCACATCCTGCAGTCACATTTTGTTTCCTCCAGGAATGTATAACCTAAGACATGTGGCAATGATTCCTAGACAACAGTATCATTAGATACATTATACTAGTTTCAATATTTCCTCACAAACTGTAGACTAAAATCCATTTTTTCAATTTAGCATTTAAAAACCTCTACAAGCTCACCCTCACTTTTTTCGAAAACATCCATTTTCTCTCTACATAACTCTACTAACTCTTCTGGACAACTTAATTTCTTAGCAAATTTGTCCCTTTCATTCCTTTTCTCTACGTATCCAAACACTATATATTTTAAGAACTACGGTCTCCACAAAGCCTCTCTCGATAACTACATCCCACAACACATTTCTTTGACTGTTTCCCCTCCCACCCCCCCCCCAGATAATTAAGAGCAGGAACAGAACTCTTACACCTCTTTACATTTTCTAGATACCAAAGCTGTTTCTTTTTTGTATTGTGGAAAAATGTACATAACATAAATTGACCATCTTAACCATTTTTAAGCATACAGTCCATTAGTGTTAAGTACATTTACACTGTTGTGCAAATAATCTCCAGGGCTCTTTCCATCTTACAAAACTGAAACTTCTACATCCATTAAATGACAGCTCGCTCTTCCTCCCTCCCCCGACCCCAGTCCCTGGCAACACCCATTGTGGTTTCTCTCCTTACGGATTTGACTACTCAGGGTCCCATATAAGTGAATGATGCAGTATTTGTCTTTCTGTGACTGGCTTATTTCACTCAGCATAATGTCCTCAAGTTTCATCCATGTTTATAGCATGAGTCAGGATTCCCTTCCTTTTTAAGGCTGAATAATATTTCATTCTATATGCCATGTTTTATCTATTCATCTGTCAACGGACACAGGTTGCTGCCACCCTTTGGATATTATAAGTAATGTTACTATGTTCTAATTCTTTTAAGATCTAACACCTAGTGTGGAGGCCAAATTCTAAGGCGGTCCCTGCCCCTGGGTGTATACACCGAGCATAATCCCCTGTCCTTGAGTATCAACAGGACTTGAATATGGTGAGATATGGCTCCCTGATTATGTTACATGGCAGATGGGACTTTGCAGATGCAAGTAAAGTCCCTAAACAGTTGATTCTGAGTTAATCAGAATGGACATTATGCTGGGTGTTCCCAATCTAATCAGATGACCCTTTAGCAGAGTGCAGAGAAATGTAAAGAAAGTTCCTATTTTCCTTGAAGAAGCAAATGAGCATGTTGTGACCTGCCCCTGGAGGGGACCAAGTGTGATAAGGATCTAAGGGTGGCCTCTAAGAACTGAGAGTGTTCCCCAGAACACAGCATGCAAAAAAATGAAGATGTAAGTCAGGCACTTCAAGGCCCTGAACAGGACACTGAGCTGAACTCTACCCAGACTCATGACCAAATGGAATCTGTAAGATAACCAATTTGTGTTTTAAGTTGCTAAATTTATAGCAATTTGTTACGTAACAATCTAAAACAAATATATCTAGGCTTAAATTTGGAGTAGAAATCTTTCTCCATTTCCATTATTGTGAAATACAGGTTGTAAACCATAATTATGACATCTCTATTAAATTAAAGTCATCTTTGGGAACATCAAACATGCAACATGTAATACATGTAAGGGCCACTGATGTGGTTTCAACTTTTTACCTGTACAAACATGATAGGACCTGTATAGATTTGATGTTTGAGATCTCCCAATCAATCTTTCACAGCTTTGTTTCCCTATTATTTGCTGTTATTGTTGCTATTTGGATACATGACAGATTCTAGTAGGCAAGTATATATTTCTGCGTTCTAGTCTGTTATGAGTTAGGAGACTAGAGAATCATGCTTATTTGTATTGTGTCTACAGTGAGAATAACTATGCCATAAGCTGAGATATGACAATGTCTGAACTTAAAAGAAATCATCCTTTGTTTTTCTGAATACCACTAAACATTTGAAGTTGCCAGAAAAAAATGATATATGTCTAACTGAGGAGGTAATATTATAAGAATACTGATTGATTATTTATATTTTAGCTTATATATTAAAAATGTGATTATTCTCCTCATGGCAAGTCTACATTCACATGGCATTTACTGCATCATTATTAGAGAATAAGTGTTTTGATTTACTTTCCTAGTAGTGACAATTTAGGTAAAAGTTTGAAAAAGTTTACAGGTAAGAACAGTGAAAAAATATAATACTAGGAGGAATCGGGGCAAAATGTAAGCTAGGGTCATCTTTTAAGAAAAATAGGAAGGATTTTGATAACAGATTACTACAAAGTTTCAAGTTTCCTATATTTATAGTATCTTTCAAATGTATTCCTCGTGCTTTCATGCCTTCTTTCTTTTTCTTCTTGTAGAGTGTGCGTTCTGAACTAGGACAGGGTACCTCTCCCTCAATAGCTCCATAAGGACCTTGAGTTCTCATGTTCTAAAACTTTCTGGCACAAAAGCTTCGATTTGGGGTATCTGGGAAGATTTGCATTTACACAACCACTTTCTACAACGCACACAGCTTAATGCACATGCCTAATACGATCACTTTATTATTTCATTTTTCTTTGTGAATAAGAAACGTTCCATTTCCCCTCGTGTTACCAAACATACAAAGTAATAAAACTGGTGGAATGCTTTGTTAAACCCTGCCACGCACAGCAGTCATCCTAATTTGAGTTTTTGCCCCTTTAGGACTTAAATAACCCTTTTTTGTACAGCTCTGAGCAGAATATCATTTTTAAAAATAAAATAAAAGTGGAATATTTAAATTAGCATCAATGCTGCCCTGTTGATGTCACTTCTGGAGTAAAGAATTAAGTAGAAACTAAGCCTACCACGTTTCAGTCTAAAATTAAATATGACTGTCTTGATTATGTGAGCTACATGGAAAACAAGGAGGCCACAATTATTATTGGAGTGATTAGGAATGCTGCACTGTTCTCACTTTGGGCCTTTTGTTTTTTTAATTTTTGCTTTCTGATATCTAAGAACCCCACAGTTGTTTTCTGTTGCTTTAAACATAAGACCCTTAAGTAACACAGGAAAAACTAATCCCCACAACCACTCCCAGCCCACCTCCATATTTCTGCTTTACTAAGAGCAATAGAAGGTGCGTTTGCAAGCAGGTTGTCCACAGCAGACAAGCAGGAAATGTGACCGAGCAGGCTTTCTGTAGCAAAGCAGCACTGTCACTAGAATAGCCGCCTGTCTCCCAGAGAACAAAGACTCTGCCACAGGAGTCCAAGTGTTTGGTCTACGCCAGCCTCACCCAGGCTGCAGGCATGCTTAGAAAGAAGGCCCGCGCCTCCTACTCAGGGTCTCAAAGGCAGGCCTTCTCAGTGTTGAAAGGTAATATTTGGGTTGTGTCAGAGCTTAGTATTTTATTTCTTTGTTCTGCTTCGGAGGTCATATTGACATACAAATCATTAATTTCTTTAAGTATTTTAAAGCAATTTCTTTACATTACTCTTCAAGTAATTTCCTTAAGTGCTCTAAATAGTAAATGTCTAAAATAGCTTTAGATATAAAGATTTAAAGTGAGACAAGAGGGAAAGTTGTTATCAACTGATGGGTTTTATTTAAATAGCATGAAATCACATAGTATTTACTAAAGCTTTTTTTTTTTATTTTTTGATGTTCCTAAATAGATTTAAAGAATATTTGCATAATATATTTAAAACTGATGTTACTTAGCCTTCAATGTGATATCATTTCTAAAATAAGAAATCTATCAAATTCCTATATTGACAAAGGAAGTGCTTTCCATCAGTAATTATGGAAACACAGGGATTTAGGAAGATATTACACTTGGTTTAAAGAACATACGAACACAAAACCACCTTATCTTAGACTATAATATGGCTCCCTTCCCCTCACCTTTTCCGTGTCTTTTCTCCCATGAACTTTTATTTTATTTCACTTACCGTTGACTCTTTATTTGTAAGGTTAAATTTTACAGTAGTATAAATTTTATTTTCATTGCCTATTATTACCATAATACCCTTCTTGTTTTATACATTTAATAATTACTCAAATACCCTGATATTGGAGTAGTATAAAGCACTACATCTATAAAATAATAATAATAATTTACACCAGAGAGTCAGACTTAGGTTCAGATTCTGACCTTAACGCTTACAAAATGTGTGGCCTCAGTGTTTTTATATGTAAAATTAGAATAATACCTAACAGGATCATGATGAATGTGTAAAAGTTACCTCAATCTTAGCTTTTTAAAAACAATACACATCATTTCTCATTCCAAATCCGTTGCTGCTCCAAAATGAGTATTTTTAGAAAGGGGTAAAATTAGCTCCATTATTTTCAGATGAGATTCCAGAATTATAATTAATTCCCATTGGCCTAATTTAAACTTCCAGTCACTCAGGTTGGGAACTTTTCCTCTTGTTACTATCTTAAAGGTTCCACTCTTAACCATCCCTATTGCCACCTCCCCTATTTGGGCCACAATTATTTCACAAACACTGCTCTCCGCCTTTCTAAGTGGCCTTGCTGCCTCTAGCCCTGCTCCTCTCATGTCCATTCTTCACTCTGAACCCATATTAATTTGAAAAATACCTATGCGATCATGCCACCTCCCAGCTTAAAACCCTTCAAGATTCTCCTTTGCTCTTTGAATGCACACATTCCCTGTCATATGGCTCAAAGGGCACCCCAAGACAGACCCTTCTTCTCCCACTAGCTGACCTCTTGCATTGTCTCCTAGTTAGTTCCCTGGACTCCCCAAGCCATCGCTCAGGTCTAGTCCTCTGCCTGGAAGAATACCCTGCTTCTCTACCTGGCTAACTCTTACGTATATTCAGGTTTCAAGTATCACTTCTCCAACAGACATTCTATGATGCCAGGGTAGCCTAAGTCATCCTGCATTCTCAACAAATAGTAGAGAAATTACTTTTTAAAAGTCACATCCCCAGTAGAGTACAGGGGTAGATAGAAAAGAAGCTTAGGAGAGAACAGAAGAGAGGGGTAAAAATGAGGATTTTGAAACATGGTGTCTGTAAGAGAAAACTCCATAAGCAAGTTAGCTAACTATCCTAAGTGTCTCTGTCCCCATATGTAAAACTCAGGACTACAGAACCTACCTCACACAGAGTTATTGTGAAGATTAAATTAGACGAAGTATATAAAATGTTTAGCACATTGCCTAACACAATGGAAGTTCTCACATGCATACACAGGAGACCTATTTAATAGCACAATTAAATTAATAATATGCCCTTAATACATTATTTTAGGCAAAAAAATAAAATTTTGTTTGTTTTTCCATCCAAATCAGGAAGCTTTCTATAAAGCATAATAATTTATTCCAATTTAACTATGAAAAGAGTAAAAAGATACTGTAAGAATGACGTGTTCCACTAGAACTTAAATAGATGATTTAGAATAACAACAAAAATGTAAAGGAATTACCAGAAACACAAGAATAATTAGGTCCATTAATTTAAAAAGTGTTTGCATATATATAAAACAAATTGTAAATATGTTATCTAAAATGTTTTGAGGAACAAATGAGTTATTCAGTAAATAACTGTGGATAACTGGCTGAGTAGCACATAAAAGAGAAAACATTTAAATACTAAAAAAATGTAAATGCACATTTTTATAGGCGTGAGATTTTATCACCACTTAAAGCATGATATTAAACCTAGTAACTATAGCGGAAAAATTATAGAACTGGGAACATAATAATTAAAATTCATAGATGGCAAAACAAAATTAAAACAAAATCTAATAAAATCAACCAACTAAACAAAAAATCCATAAATAGGATAAAGATAGAACCCCAAATAGAAAATACATAAATATATATATTACTCTTGCCTAGTCACAGGATCTAGAGAATAATTCAGAGTCCTGTCCCTTGTGAATCAACTATGATTTGCCATCTACCTGGTACCACTACTTCGAAATGGGTCTGAATGGCCTCCTTAAGGGTAGGAGCTATGAAAGACCATTAAAGCTGGAGGTGACTTTAGAGATTATTCTGTTTTACTCTCTGCATTTTACAGACAGGATAACTAAGATTTGGTGACGTTAAACCACTAACTATAGTACAGATGTGTACAAAACGCTGTAAAACAGAAAAAAATGACACATCCTCCCGACTTGGAAAACAGAGAATCTGAGCTTTAAGGGTTAATTTCATTTGACTACTCTTTTCCTTCGTAAGCTGAGAAATTTCAGCTTGTGTGTCTAAATCTTTGAATATATTAGGGTGAACCACATAAAACTGCCTGCAAAAAGAGCAACTTCCTTGCTTAAACCTAATAGAAATGAAAGTGATTTTATTTCCTCATTTTTTTATATAATCAAATTACTGTGTATAGGTATCTAACAAATTTGATAGGGCATATTTCCCCACATTAATCAAGCAAGTTTATCAACATCTACATCAATACCCAGGTTACTTTTCAAAGACAGACTGTTGTTTTAGTTTTTATAGAATTCTCTAATTCAGTGTCAAATCTGTACCTAAAAGGCAACTCAAAATATTTGGGAAGAAGTGAGAAAGGGAGAGGAAGTGAAAAGTGTGTGAACATGTCTATAACGATTTAAACAGATTATGTATCATCATGATCCCTTCCAGACGTCAAGGTCAGAATGAGGAAGGTATTCAGTGCTCATCAGTGAAAGTGGGGGAGCAAAGTATAGTCACTTTCTAAGAACTATTACCCAACCTCATAGAACCAGGATTAATTTACAGAATTTAATGCTTATTTGAAATAAAAATGTGCTTTTCCTCCACGAGCTGAGTTTGAAGGTATATGTAACAATCATGGGTCTGAACTGGAATTATTTAATAAGTAGTCTGGTTGGAAGCAATTGGTCTCCAGGGAATGTTAGGCAATTTCCCCTCAATTTGAGTTAAACGTCAAGCCCGAAAAAAGAACTCTAATGACTAGTCACAGACTGACTGCTGAACAGACTTCTCAAAAAGAGTATTTGAGATGAAAGTAGCCACTCTTACTCATTTAATTAGGTCTTAAAAGACTCTCCTTCTGGATGTGAAGCAACAGGAGTGAATCTGAAGCCCTCTGGTTGGCTCTGACTTGTACCCTAAACTTCTGCTTAAGAATATAAAGATCAAGAGGGTTTGCAGGGAAGCAGAGTGACTTTCCTGGAAAAGCACAACTACTCAACAAACCTCTGCCTCAACAGCCCTACCTAAGAAAAGCAAAAAGAGGTCTTGGTTTAACAGGGAGAACAGTTGTTACATAAAGTGGGAATGGCATCCTTGTGTTGCTGTCCAGGAAATGAAGCATGAATGTATGAAATCTGGATAAAACCTATGCGGATTTAAGATTTCCAGCCAAAAAAAAAAAAAAATCATAACATCAGCAATGTGATATACCTTTAAAGTAGTCTGGCAATGTTAATATACATACTCGGAAGAACCCAGTGCCCTGGAGAGCTATTCAGGAAGGAAGAGAAAAGTTCCATTAATATTTTCCATTCGGATGGCGACACCCTCTCTGTGGTTACAGTAGCCAATGAGAAAAATTCTGAATGTGTGAATACACAGATGTATCAAACATTTTTTGGAGAAGTACATGTGATCTGTTCTTAGCGTTACTGCCTTTCACTTTTCTTCAGCTCCATGTCCAAGAGGTTACCAGGTGAAATACAGCAAAGTGTCATTTTGCCTTAGGCATTGTGTTTCAATGAGAAAGGCATTGGCTTGTATTCTGAAACTATGTCTCAATGTTATTTCTGTGACTTTTTCTGTGATCACTGAACAATTGTTGAAACTCTCCATAACTGTTTTAAGAATTATGATAGATTGAGATCTTCAAAAGCTACAGAAATGCCAAGGAGCCCGGCCAGGCGCGGCTCAGCGGTTGAGCGTCGACCTAGGATCCAGGCGATCAGGGTTCGATTCCTGGTCAGGGCACATGCCCGGTTTGCGGGCTTGATCAATGACTCTCTCATCATTGATGTTTCTATCTCTCTCTCTCTCCCTCTCCTTTCCTCTCTCTGAAATCAATAAAGATATATTTAAAAAGAAAAAAAAAGAAAAAGAAATGCCAAGGAAAAGAAGACCCAAGAAACCATCAACATTTTTTGCACTGTGTACTCACATTGGAGAGATTAGTAGCAAGAGGGTGACTAATAATGAGGTCCAATTGCATGGATTTAAGGATGTAGGCAGTGAAAAAATAGAACTTTCAAAGATAACCACTTGAATCTTAGAATCAGGGCAGAGCAAGTAGAGCTTTAGAATCATCTAGTTAAGCTACTGAATTTTATAAAGAAAGTAAAGCCAACAAGGAGAAATGACTTCTCCAAGGTCAAAAGTTCATGAGGGGCAGAGCTAGAATTAATTCCCTAATTCCAATTAAATATTCTTACCATTACACCATAATGGATAATTAGAAGGCAGGGGTGGGGGAAGATGGGTAATTGTAGTAGAGTTAATGTTTCATTACTTACATTATTTTCTGAAAGTTTTCTATAATCTTGAAATACCAACAATAAGCCTTAGAGTTCTGAGATACTGCAACCTGCTTATGGATTATTTAACCGTCCAACATGAGCTATCATTAAGTACATAATTATTCACTAAAGTTAGTGAATTGCATTACAGTCATATGTTAAAGCAAAGGTTGTTCATTTAATCCCACATGTATTGGCAAACAAAATTTACAACCCTCTATGGGGTGGGACTTCAAGAATGATGGAGTAAGGAGCTCTGCAGACGGTCTCCCCCCGAAAAAAGCAATATAACTGTGAAAATCATTAAAACACAGATATACACAATCATTTAAAGTATCTGGATACTACCCTAAGGGCATAGAGAGAATGAAGAAACATTCATTCAAAAAAATGTACCAAATCTCTATAAGAACACAGAGGGTCTATGGAATTTGTGCTATGTTGGCATCATTAACCTACACTCAAGCTCTCTCTTCTGGAAGCTCTACTTAGATCATGCTCAGCTTCCTCTCCCCCAGCTCCCAGTCTGGGCCTACAGTTTTTCCCTGGAAGGGACGGACTGTGAGCATTCTCACCCTCCCACTCCACCCCATTCCAAGCTGCAGAGACTCTGTATCAGGCAGCCACAGCCAAGTGTCAGGCAGCCACAGCCAAGGGGGCCACACCTCTCTTTCTCCCACCCAGCTTCCACCAATAGGGCAGAAGTTCTATCCCAGGTGCAGTAGGCCAAGAGTACTAGGGCCTAGATCATCCTCTCCCCTAGGAGACAGGTTCCTTAGGACAAAGGACAAATGAGACTAGGGCTTGGCCGCCTCCCTTCATTGCCCACACATAGGGCGAGTGTGTCTGTCACTCCTGGAAAGCAGATTCCCATCCCCAGCTCCTGTGCAATGGCCTGAGGAATCTGCAAGGAGGAAAGGCAGACCTTCAGCATAAAGTGTCACATAGCTCCATCTTTGGAAGGAGAATGGAGCACTCCATGCTTATGGGCATTGTTGAAAGCAATAGAAATCTTAGTAGAGAACACTGAAAGGATGGCTCTCAGCTCTGATACAAGCAATACAGCAGAACATCCAGAATTTTAGAAGGCTGAAGGAGGAAGATACAGCCAAGAAGAGCCCTCCTAGGGTCATGGAGGGAAAAACGCTCTGCAACAATAATAATAGGAAAGGTTATACCCCACTTTCGATGATAGATTGAACAACTAAGTAAGAGATCACCAAGGAAATAGGACTTGAACAGAAATAAACACAACTAGACTTAGGCATCTGCAAAACATTTCACACAACAACAGCAGAATACACCTTCTTCTCTGGTGCAAATGAAACATTCTCCAGGATAAGCCACACCCAAGTCTCAATAAATTTAATAGAATTAAAATCATACGAAATATGTTTTCTGACCAGGATGGAATGTCTTTAAAAATCAATAATAGGAAATCTGGGGAACTCACGTATATGTGTAAATTCAACATAGTCTTAAAAAACCAATGGGTCAAAGAAGACAAAATCTCAAGAGAAATTATACAGTACTTTGAGATGGTGCTAAATTTCAAAACTGCAGCAGTGCTCAGAGAAATTTATAGCTGTGAACACCTATAGTGAAAAAGAAAGGCTTCAAATCAATAACCTAACCTTCCACCTTAAGAAACTAGAAAAAAACAAACAAAAAACTAAACTCACAGAAAGCAGAAGGAAAGAAACTGAAAATAAATAGAATCGAAAATAGACAAAAGTAGAGAAAATCAACAAAACCAAAAGTTGGTTCTTTGATAAGACCAGAGAATTTTTCAAACCTTCAGTTAGACAAACCAAGATAAAGGCGATTCAAATTACTAATCCAGAATGAAAGAAGGTCTCTCTACTCATCTTACAAAAATAAAAAATAATATAAGGGAATTCTATGAACAACTAACTATATGCTCACAATCAGATAACTGAGATGAAACTGACACAGTCCATCAAGCACTCAAATTGCTAATAATGACCCATTAAGAAATTTAAAAATCTGAGTAGACCAATAAAAAGAATTAAGTGATTTTAAAACTTCCAACAAAAAGTCCAGATCCAGCTGCTTTCACTGGTAAATTCCACCCACTATTTACAAAAGGACTAATAACAACTCTTCATAACCAAGGAGAGAATGCTTCTTGGCTATTCTTTGAAGCCAGTATTAACCAAATGAGATATTACACACACACAAAACAAACAAACAAAAATAACTATAGCCCAACATCTATTATGAATGGTGATACGAAAATCCCTAACCAAATAGTCGCCAGCCAAATCAGCAATTGATAAACAGGATTATGTACCGTGATGAAGTGTGATAAATCCCAGCAACTCAAGGTTGGTTTAACATCCAAAAATAAATTAATGTAACACATAATAGTATTAGAATAAAGAACAAAAAGACTCAATTGATGCAGAAAAAGCATTTGACAAAGTCCAACATTCTGCTATGATAAAAAGGCTAAATGAACTAGGGTTATAATAGAGCTAACTGAACCTAGAGCATCTATGAAAAACCCACAGCAAATACACTTAATAGTGAAAATCTGGATGTTTCCCCTCTACAAACGGGAATTAGTCAACTATGTCCAATCTTGCCACCTCCATTAAATACTTTACAAGATGTTCTAGTCGGGACAATTAGATTTTGTAAAAAGACGTTCAGACTGTAAATGAAAAGAAAACTATATTTGCAAATGATATGCTCTTGCATACAGAAAATCCCAAGCAATATGCAGACATGCAAACACACTCAACTATTGGAACTAATAAATATATCCAGCAAGATTGTTAAGATACAAAACAATATAACAAAAGAAATTGTATTCCCTTCACAAGCAATGAAAAAACACAAAAAAAATAGTTAAAATGATTCAATTTACAATAGCATTAAAAAATTACTAGGAATAAATTTTTAAAAGGAAATTCAATCCTTCTACACTAAAAATTATAATAGGTTGTTGAAAAACAACTGAAGGTCTAAATAAACAGAAAGATCTTACATTCTTGAATAGGAAGCCTTAGTATTTTTAAGGTTTGATATTTCTCAAATTGATCTACTGACTTAATGCAATCCCTATCAAAATTCCAGATGGCATTTTGTTCTAGAAATTGACAAACTGATATTAAAATTCATATAGAAATTTAAGGGACCCAGAATAATCAGAAAGGTCTTTAAAAAGAACATCAAAGACTCATACTTCTAGATTTTATAATCTGACAAAAAGCTACAGTAATTAAGAAAGTGTGGTATTGGCATAATATAATAAATATTTAGATCAATGGAATTAAGATGAAAGCCCAAAAATAAACCCATGCATTTAGGATAAATTGATTTTTCACCAGGAACCAAAACAGTTTAATGTGGAAGGTACAGTCTTTCTAACAATGGTGCAGGGACAACTGTGTATCTACATGTGAAAGAAGATAAATCCCTATCTCACAATGTACTAAAAAAATTAACTCAACCTATATAAAAGCTCAACCTAAAAGCACTTAGAAGAAAGATTAGGCTTCAACCTTCATGACCTTGGGCTTGCTATGTTTTCTTTCTTTAAATATCCTCAGTTTTAAAATTTAATTTGAGGTTTTCTTTCTTACAAATCAATCATGTCAACAGTTTTGTGTTTGTTACTCTTGCTCTAATAAAGCACATTTTTATTTTCAGATTTAAGAATCAGATTGCCATTTCACAGTTCTTTTTCATAATGTAAGAATAGTTAAAAATTCCATTTTCTTCTAAAATGAACTAAGTTATACAGAAATTATTTTCATTCTTATTATTTTTCAGAATTTTCTCTCAAAATTATATTTATCTGTGGTTTGGATTAGATGAAAGACAAAGTAATAGCACTGAGAATTGAGCATGATCATTCAACTCTGACATTAATAAAATAAGCATCTTGGGCATATCATTTACTTCAGCTTCTCTGTATACCATGGAAAAGATGTTGGAACAAGAAGACCCACTAGGTATAGTTTCTTCAGGAACCTGTAACTCCGTCTATCACGTTTCCCATTTCTTGGCACATACAGCGATGAACTTGATATAAAAATATTTCTTGAATAAAGATTTCCATACATTGATCTATACCTACATTTCTAAGCTACGGCTGGCCTTTGTAGGGACAGGAAACAACTTCAACTAAAGCAGACAGAAGAACTGAAAAATAGGTCCGAAACACAGTTTAAATCAATATGCATTGATTCCTGGGACACTATATTATATCAAAGAGCAATAAACACAAGCAGATCCTAAAAGAAGTGGCCGCACTCGCTAATCAAAGAGATATTACCTGTACAAGGCAACGCAGTCTCAAGTTCTTGGGAACCATTTGCATAATCAGCTGGCAGCAGCTTCACGAATGCACGTTTTTGAGTACAAAAGACAATAATCTTCCATCACTGTTGAAATCATTAAAAGCTATAAACTGCTGCATTACAGTGTGTAGCGTGAGGTAATGTTCAATCAAAATTTATTCATGAGGAAGAACGCCTTAACAACAGGTAGACGGAGTGTGCCATTTATCTTTTCGGTTTCGTTACGAAAGCAATTTGCTGTTGTTTTAAGGTTATTCGGATGAAACACACGGCATTTGAAGTAAATGTGACACTGGCTGAATGCTCTTTTCCCAAACGATTCCTTAGTCGGAAGGGCCCTCTGAGCATTGGGCCTGGGCGAGTCATTTCCCTTGGCCGGAGTGTCCGTGAAGACGGCAGACGCCCCGGGGCGCTCACCGCGCCCCATCTCCGCCGTCGCTCTCGGTCAACTGTTGAGCTTTCTCCTCCCGACAGTACCACAAAGCCAGTGCTGGAGTTCCAGGGTGACAGAGGGGGAACTGAGGCGCAGGGAACTGGGATGCCCTGCCCGTCGCACAGCCGCACAGCCAGGCTTAGCCACAGATCAGTCCCGACTCCGACTTCCGCTCCGGCCTTAGTGTTCTGTGTAGTTCCTTCCAAATGTTTGCTTCGGGCCAAAAGCCTCGGAGCGAATGAGTGTAGAATTGGAAACTCCAGGCTAATTCTGCTAAACTTGATGGATCACATCCTCCTCACCTGGGATTCAGATGCTATTTCCACCTTCATTTTTACGATGCTTGTTTTAGGCGAATCCTGTGTGACATCATTGCGACGGTCCGAGTCACCCTGCTCTAGGCACCACGGCGGCAAGCCAACTGGCAGGACACGCAGTAGGGTGGTGGTAACTCTCCATATCCAAATGTCTAAATTTGCCAATTCTCCGAATCTCATCTTTCTGAATCCACAGTGTATTCCCCTCTGCTGCAGCACAGGACTCCGCGTGTCAAAGGGTCGGGGGGACAGTCCTGGAATGGGCTCCCTGGAGAAGGGCGTTCGCTCGCCAAAGCCAGCAGGAGGGCTTGGCAGTGAGAGCTCATTCACACGCGGCAGGGTTATTTTAGATCTGCTAGTCAGGTCTCATTGCAATGAACCGCAGAGCTTTCCACGGACCCTCACTGCCACTTAGTTTCCCCACCCCCGCTCTCAGCCTTTGCCACCTTGCCTGATTCATGTATTCAGCCACTTAGGAGAAGACACATATAATAAGTGCCTACTAGGTGCCAGTCTGTGGCTAGGCACCAAAGACACAAAGGTGAAGAGAAAGGAAGCCCCTATTTTCACGGGGCTTGAGTTTATGAGGGGAAATAGGGCTTAATCACATTAGTAAGTATGCAAGTGTGTATTCAGAAGTTGCACGGATACTAAGATACACGCCTGCATCTATACAGCACTTAATGGGTTACTAGATACTTTGTCAAATGCCACCTTAGTGACTGCTCCCAAGAGCCCAAGGTGGTAACAGTTACCTCCATTTTACAAGGTGACTGATCCAAGGGCATTAGATTTGGAAGGGATCCGGGCCATTTGGTGTTAGATTTCTCAAGTTCGTCTCTCTCAAAATAGACACCGATCAGCGGTTCTGTGGAGGAATTTGCATTTTGAAGGCGCTCATATGTGATCGATTCTAAAGGAGTGCTTGGTTTGGAAAGTTTGGACCTAGCCCCACCGCCCTCCTAAGTGCTTAATGTCTTCTTCTTTCACTAAATCATCCTCTAAACTTTGTTGGAAACGTACAGGTCCCAGGGAACCGGCAGTCTCCAGAGGCATCCCACCACACCTTAGGACCAGGTTAATTTGTTGAAGTCTCTAGCTTAACTGTAGAACTAAGATTCAAACCCAAGCCTTAGTTTCAATTAAAGGGCTCTTTTCACCATAATATATCTATTTTTCTTCACACATAATAAAAATGAGCATAAAACAAGTTAAGAAATTTTCTTAAAATTAGAGCACTTAAAGTATTAAAGTTCTATGCTTTAGAACTTCTATTTTTTTTAAAGTGCTAATTAATGGCTTTAGTTAATCCAATTTCATGCACAAGACAAGCTGTATTTATTTTGTAAGAATGGTTTAGTGGGTAAAGGCTGTTGAAAACTTCATGCAGTAACTGTCTTGGGGCAATGAAATGTAATATTTAATATGTGTACTCTATGGTCACAGTATAACTTGGATGAAAACCAGAATAAAATTATACAATCATCGAATTAATTATACGTTAGGTATTTTTATTTAAAAGGCTTAACCATTTCTCGGAATGGCTGGGTTACATAAAGGAAACTATATTAGACTTCATCTCTGTGGGTGGTACATCTCATTTTGGGTGGTATATCTCAGAGCCAACAGGTCAGAACAAAACATCAAAGCAATTCATATTATATAACTTGAGGTATCAATAAAAAATTGAGTTTTCTACTTTTTAAACAATTATAGTTTATAAATTCCTTGATGTAGAGAAATACATCATTTCATGTGTTTTTAAAAATGTTTTAACTGTTGACACTTTTACAGATATCACCCATTCCCCCTCTGGCTTGCCCCTCCACCTGGCCCCCGCCACCCCTCACCCGGCCCTCACCACAGTGCTGTCTGTGTCCCTGGGCTACATATATGTGTTCTTTGGCTACTGTCTTCAGCTTCTTTATCCAGTTATATATTATTTATAGGCGCTAATTGAATTGAAGGGCTAAATACTGATGTAGCAATCATGGCACTTACTAAGGCATTTCCAATGTGATATATTTTTTAATTTTATTGCAAAGATTATTTATGAAAAGTTTTCCATACTTCAAAATGGAAAACAGCACAGATAAATCTGTTACAGCTACAAAGTAACTTTTAAGATATTTCGATTTCTTCTACTGTTACATTTATGATGACTTATCAAGTTAGAAGATAATAGCTAGCGATATGTCTTAATTTGTTTATCATTCTGACTAAAATGTTTTAAATTTATTCTATTAATATATTTAAGCAAAATTAGAATTTAGAATGAATGACTAAACACCTAAGGAAATAAACCCAAAAGAATGAAAATATTTTATATACACACCTATTTGGTAGACTGATGATGAATCTGTTATCTAATTTAATTCAAGTTTTAAAAAATATTTCTGAAGGGCTATACTAATTAGTCCATATTAACCTAATTCAAATCACACTTACATTTGAAATTAATACAACTAATTATTTCAGAATATTCTGTATTCCAGACTTAATTACTTCAACTTTTTAGATACTTCATTAATTATTTATTTGTAAGTAACTTCCATATACGAAGTGTTAGATCCTAAAAGAGATAGAAATAAATATGACAGATGCTTCGCCTTGTTTGATTTTACCATATGATAAAGGAGATTGAATCAGTTCAATCTGATCCATAGTGTTTATTAAGTGTCTATTTTACGCAATAACTAAACTGAACTAGATGTGAGAAAATGATTTAATGGTATTTCTTGCCCACAAGTTACTTTGTAGTTGAGTGAGGGAGACAAAGGTAAACAAATAATTAGAACACTAATCTTTTAAGGATCAGGTCTACAATAAAACTGTTTTTCAAGCAATGGTTATTCAATCTTAGGTGTGTCATACATTATGAATGTTTTTCTAGAGAAGACTATAATTTTTATGCCAATTTACACGTTTTGCCTTTTAAAAGCACCACAGCCTCAGAGTTCACTGAACTGAAGACATGCTGGAAACTCTCCACCTGCCAAAATTTAGTAAATGAGCCCCCTCAGTAGGATTTTATCTCATTTTATTATATAAGATAAATACTAAAAAGTCATTCTTTACATTCAAAATTTTATGAAGGATTGCATTGTAAGTCTTTAAAAATTGCTTTCAACATGTTTTAAAATTTGTGAAACTACTCATAGCCTTTCGACTGGCCTCCTCCCTATCACCTCTAACGTGACAAAATGCTGAATATACTACATGGAATACATACTAACTAACATGTTTTGAAGCATCCCCATAAACTGAGTATTATTTCTAGATACTTTACTGATTAGTAGACATTGGTTCTTATTTTATTTGTCCACCAACACAGTTGGTCCACACCAAACGTTTTTAAAATTTTGTCCTGTTCAAAATGTCCATCAGCATGTTTGGTTCATGCCAAATGGTCCTTGATATTTGGTCTTGTCAAAAACATCTACACTTAGAAAACATCCCTGGATTCAGATAGCCTATAACATTTTTTATATGTTTGATTTACATAATTAATACATAAAATATACTACTATGTTATCTTGGTACAATAAATGTGGCCGCATTGCCAATAATAACCCTTCTTACCTCATGGCACATGGGGTTAGGTAGACTGGGTGGCGTGGACCAAATATCTCCAAAAATATTTTGAACAGGACCAAATACCTGGCAAGAGTTTTATCATCATTTGATAGATCACTTAAAGGTGTTTCTAAAAATATTCCTTGAAACATTCTTTATAGTCTGTCCTTCCCAGTTTACAGCAAATGTATCTACTGGCTGTCTAATGTCAGTATTGGATATTTTGTGTCTATTCTAACTTTTTTTTCTTCTTTTTTGTCCTATCAATAGGACAGAATTCCTCACTCAAAGTTATAAGATGTTTCTGACATTCTTGGGACAAAGAGTAAGAGTTTCAAAGAACCAGGGAAGGTTATTTTGATTAAGCAGAGGCATTTTCGATAAATTGGCTGCTGAAGCAAATAATGAAGGGATGTGGTGAGGAGGGGGGGGGTTGTCACAGTGATCAACTAAACTGCACTCAGCCTGCAGGTTATGGGAGATGAAATGCGACTGAACATCTTGGGATGCAATGCTTTTCTGAAATGTTAGTTAAGAATCTGCAGTGATGTTTGCATGCCAGATAAAAAAGAGTGTTAACTCATGGAGGCATTAAAGAAAAACAAACAAGGAAACAAAAACAATAAAAATAAAATAAAAAAGCTTCTTTTCTGGATGACTGTATGTGACTAATCATAAAATGTCATCACACTATATCAAAGGTGCAAATCACATTCTGTCCAGCAAAATCACAACGTTGCTTTTGCCTTGCGATCAATGTTAATGTTAAGCATGTTAAGGAGAACTCCTCCTGCACTTGACCCTGAGCAAATTTATTGATTAAAATGATACAAGTCCTTACGAAGAGGTGCTTCCACAAACCACATACTTCTCCACACTCTCCTGCTTCTATCGCAGCAGGATGTAGCACTTTGGATAATTCTTTTCAAATGGTCATTGACTGCCTTCGAGGAATCTGTAAACATCTGTATTCTTTGTATGCTTGAAGCTGAACACAACACTGCATTTCCAGTGAAAAATTAAGAATATATGTGTGTATTGAAGTCGTTGTCAGTTCTGAGTTTTTCATATGTGACATTAATTCTTACAGGCAGCAACCATGAGAAAGTTATGAAGCAGTTCAACTGGCAAACTTCAGCCCTCATTACACTTAAAAAGATAACTTGTTATTTAGTCATGAGATTTAAACTACAGCAAAAAACTGTCTGCATAATAACTGCCTCGCCAAAGTTCCAAAGAACAATTATAATATTAAAGAATTAACATCTAGAATATAAAAAGCAGTGGTTTTTTTTATATGTATAACTTTTTCAGTAAGTGACATTCTACTGGATAAGCCACTGTCTGTAAGTCCTATGACCACTTGAAAAAGACAATTCTGTCTTGTAAGGAGACCATAATAACACACGTAGAAAAGCAGGTTATAACTTCTGGCTCTAGACTTAGATTATATATGGATCAATTAATGCTCTTAATTATAAATTATTAAATATTTGTATAGAATACCTCCTCTTAAAATATCTTATGTTTAATTTTTGAGAAACGAGAAAATTCAAGGGGATTTTATGCGCTTGTGAAATGTGGCAATATTGTTCAAATGATGTTCAAATTAAAGTAATAAATGCAGATTACAAGCAAAGAAATTGAGAAATAAAGATGACTATAAAATACTATTTTATGAGCACACTTGCATATTTTCGCATAGTAAAATGGCATATGTGGTTATTAGAACAGGGCTTTTTTATTAAAGACTATGACTATGAAAGAAAATAGTTGCAGTTTTTCAAGGCATTTCTGACTTTCTATTAGAATAGCTGTTTTCCACAAAGCGGATTCATACGCCATTCAGTCTGAAAAACCTGAGACAACTTTCTTGATAGTGATTTTAGGAAGATTTTCATCAGGAATTTTGGTGTCCCTAAAGTACTAGGGAACTACACATGAAGCAGTGTCCCAGGAAAAATAAATAGCCTAATGAAAATGTAATAAAACTATGACTCAATAATATGTACAGGCAGTAATAAATATTTGTTGGAATTAGAGTCATATAGTAGGAACAGAAGACCACATATCAGAAATCCCCTGCCCTGGTCTCACCCGCCCACCCTGTGTCAGTCAGTCCACCTGCGCTCATCCGTCACATGAAGATTTACGTCGGGGGCACATGCAGTGCGTCCTCAACATCTCCTGATGAACAAGTGAGCGAGTCCAGTATTTCTATGATTGATTGTACAAGAACTAAGCTAATATCATTTGTTTTGTATGAAAGAAGCATTAAGATAAAGCAGTGTACATAGAAACGATAAGGGAAGGCCCATGAGTCACAGACAATCGCTGTGGACACACAGGGAACAAATCGTGACAGGCCGCTTCTGACAGAATTACAGGACTAATGGGGGGGGGGAGCGCAGCACAGGGAATACATTTGGGTTTTCATAAAGTATTTAATTCGATGTTTCATAAGCTCTGACTCGCAAAATTAATTCAAACAGGCTTGGAGATGATTATTGTCAGATGGTGTGAAAAGCGTTTAAAGAGCTATAAACAAGGGCCGCTGATAAATGGCAAGAGACAGAGCTGCGGGGTGGCCGAGCTGGCCCCGGGTTGAGTTAGGTCTTGAGTTTCAGCATCTTCATCACAAGCGCGCAAAACGGAATGACCAGCACACAAATGAAATTCAGAAGTGACACGAAATTGGAAAGCGTCATAAACACGGGGACAGCAAAACAGTCAAGAAGACGGGAGCTGGGCCATAAAGAGGGACTGCACGAAGGACTGCCCACGCTGAAAGGGGGGCGCCTGTTAAAGAGTGTGGGTGGGTTACAGGCTGGCCGAGCAGGCCGGCGCCCCACAAGCCATTCACCAGGGAAACGCCTCTAAAAAAGGAGGCGCGGGCTCTTATTCATGTCTCAATCCTGGCAGATCGATAAATGCCAAGCAGTGCAGGGCTTACAGTTTAACCCAAATCTGACTTCTCACCTGCCCTGCAGGTAGGCCAGTCCATATCCTTATAGGCTGGCTTTATACATTCAATTCTCTGTTTTTCTCTATATGGATTATTCACAGGAAAAAAACGGAACTATAACTTGGCTGTACTTTGACACTGAGCACACGCACAGGTCTTCCCCTCCCGCAGGAGTGCAGTTCACATTTATGTAGGAAATATCACCTACACAAAAGATAATCAGGAAGGTAAAACTTCAGTAAATGACTTTTGGATTATCCGTGGCACAATGCTCCCTCTTCATCTATGCAAATAATTGAGAGTCGATTGTACACACATATAAGGAAAGACAAACAGGGAGACAAATGACTTCCATGAGATTATTACTTTACTCCCTTCTATCAGACAACTCGACAAATTAGAGGGAACTGAGAGCACTGAAACACAAATGATAAAGGCGATGAAGTTACCCACTTCTGAGGATGCATTAAATGAGCTAACCCACAGAGTGCATCTGACGGCCACCAGCAAGCGTCACGGGCACCACCTCATTATGGCCTGAAAATCCGCAAGAGGAAAGAAATTCTTTTCATGGGATAAGGGCAATTTCCCTGTTACTCAGATTCACAGAGAAAGAAAATTCAATTGAGAGACAATGCCTAAATTATTGTGAAACAATTTGATTTAGACTTTTACAGCAGAAATATTTTTCAAGGACTAAAGAACCAACTCTTGATTACCCATAAGTAGAGACATTAAAAGTTAGAAGATATTACTAAAAATCACAGCAATTTTGAAATTAGATAGGCCGAAGGTTTGAATCTTGGCTCTGCCACATACATACTATATATGGGTGTGGTCAGAGATCCTTATCTGAAAATGGAGATAATAAATCTAACAATTCACAAATAGATTAAATGAGAAAATAGGCACCCACAGAATGTCAAATATTAAATAGTGGAAAACGTCACATTTGGTTTTGAAATATATACAAACATATATACAAAATATATACAAAAATCCATTTTATGTATTTTTTTACAAGTCTGAATTTTTTAAAACTAGCATCTCTAATTGGGAGAAAAGATGTTAGAAAGATGATGATATTTGAGATCATGAATTCTTAAGTGTAACTATTTCTTCCCTGTTTACAAATTATATGGCATGGATAATTCATTTAAAATCTGAGTTTCATATTTCTCATCTGCAAAACTGCAAAAATGCTGTCCAGGTCAGCCGATTATAAGGCACAGAGATGGGCATGTGGTGGATAGAAATAAGCATTTATCTTTCTTAACCCCTATCTCTATCTTTGCCCACTTACAATATGTATTTTTATTACCTGTTTGTTTTACTTTATTTAATATACATGTCCTCTTGGTGCATATATCCAAGAAAGATATCCGAACTAAATTTGGGGTAGGGAGAACATCCTGACTGTGTTTCTTTTCCACATTCTGTTTAGAAATGATCAAATAAGATAATATATTTGAAATTACTTAAGGTCAGAGTGTTACATTAATGAAAGATTATGTATGATTAGCTTAAGTATTTCTACATGTATTGTCTTTGTTTCAGGAAATCCTAGAGATGAAAGGCTATATTTATATAGCTCATTCGGTTCAGCAGTGAATACAAATGGGTGATAGATAAAAGCTTAAGCTTTCTGATAATGGGTGACAATCAGGCCTACACCCAACCTCTCTCTGCTCACTCCTGCCCCTTGGCACTTGCCACTCGTATCTGGAGCCTGACATCTGACTGACAGCTGGGCTCAGGTCATCTTCTTTGCCTCTGCTTTTGACAGCTGTAGGTCATCTTCCTAGGAGAAACTATTACGTAATATAAATATATTAAAATAAAACTGGGAACTCTAAGAGCTGAGATTCCCTTTCTGCAGGAAATTTATTTTAATGATTTAAAAACAAAACAAAACACGACATCATGCCTTCTTCACCATTTCTTCAGCAAGTTTGTCCTTAATGAAAGGCAGATACATCTCTTATGGCCCCAAACCTAGTGCCCTCCCCACTATTTGATTCTATAGAGTTAAAACACTTCTTAAATAGAAAATATTTCAGATCTCTGGAAAAATGGCCTTTCCAAACAAATACAGGTGGGCAATGGTAGGATGGTTTTCCAACTCCAGGAGCAAGCAAGCCATATTTCTGAAAGAGCTGAATGTATGTTGAGGAAGAGTCCATTGGGGGTGAGGATGGGGCAGTTCCCAAGAGTTTTCCACCCCTAGGAACCCTGGAAGGAGAAAGAGGGACCTCCTCTGTATTTCTTGAACATTTCTGAATTGAAAACAATGACTGAGCACCTTTTATATTCCAGTTAACTATACCAGGTACTGGAAATATAAAGATAACCAAAGCATGGTTCCTGCCCTTCAGAATATTCTAAGCAAGTGAGAGAAAAGGTGGGCGGGATGCAGAAGAGACCGTAACACGATGTGGTAAGTGCAGTGAGGCAGGTGTACACCTGAGCTTAACCGCTTAATGCTACGGAGGAAGAAACAGAGGCCCACAATAGCTCAATTATTTGCCAGGATTCATACAACTTTCATGAGGCTGATGCCGAACTGAAAGAGGAGATTAATTTGAGTATATAATCGTGTCTTAATTCTACAGGATTTCTACTAAAGCAGCTGTCCTGTATCAGACCAGGTAGGAAAAAGGGAGAAAGTCTAAAAATTAAACATGCCCTTCTCTTTCAAACCCAGAAATGTAGGGAAGAAAGATCACGGGTAGGAGAACACCTTTTCCAAAGATAAGACTTCTGGACTCCAAGAGCCAAACAAATCGTTCACATTCTACACAGGACTACTTGTAGGCTTCCAACAGTCTCAGATACAGCCTGCAGAGACACAGCCTTACCCCTGTCGTCTGTCTCACCTAATCACATCAACTTGTACACTCCCAGGAAAGGTGTGCAAATACCAGTGAATGTGTGTCAGTGATACAGAGCAATGGTTGCTTAAAAAGATCGTTTGTCAATTCTTAAGACCACAGGCCCCTATGTAGCAAATGTGTCTCAAAATAAAATACTGATATCTTATGACTTTAACGCATACACAGACACCTCCCATAAAAAGCCATCACTGACATACGCTTGGCTAAACAGCAAATGTGCCACATTTTTGTTCTATGCTGCTTAGAGACTAAGAACCGTTTTCACAAACAAAGCCAATAAACCCAGAAATACAAATAATTTTACTGTCATGAGTAGACTGTACCTATAAATTTATGCAAGCCAACACACACAATTCATAACAACATTACTAATGTCACCAATTTCTAAACTACATTCTATAGCTATAATTTTGTCATCAGTCTTTGTTTCCAAACCACATCATCATGGCTCCTGGCACGTAGTAAATGCTTAACAAATGTGTGGTGAATTAATAAAATCTATTAACAGTCCTCACCCTGCTGGGTTTCTCTGCGACACTTCCAGCAGCTCAGCACTCTGCACAGTGCAAACAGCTTGAGAGGTGAACATTTGCACTCTAGTGAAAAGAGCTCAAAACAGGAGGCCAGGAGGTGAGGCTCTCAGCCTTAGCTGTCTAGACGCTTGCATTGACTGTCCTCACCGGTAAAACATGTTTGCTGCGCAAAATATTTCTCAGAGCTAAACTCTAATAACAGTCTCCCTTTTTTTTTTTTTAAAGGAGAACACAGGGATATATTTTAAAAGCATCAAAGGGTTAAAATCCTAGCTTTACCATTTACTATGACCCGGGCAATGTATTTAAGCTTTCTAAACTTCAGTTTCTTCTTTTGTTAAGTAGGAGTAAGAACACTCCATAGAACTGTTACGAGAGTCAAATGAAACAATGAATGGAAAGCTCTAGGGACAGCGCCTGGTACTAAGCGCTCCGAAATCACTACTGGGTGACTCTCCTTCTTACTGGTGTTCTTTGTTTGTTCTGGTTCGTGTTTTATGTCGGCTCTTTTCCCTGAGCAAGGAACAAGCAGAGATTCCTTCATCTAATTAGAATCTTGTGGGGAAAGCCATCAAGGAGTCTAAACCCTGCAGCTTTAATATATAAAGAACAAATCAAGTAACAACATCAAAGAGCTATTGAGCTGTGTGGTCTGTGAGCACTTTAATAAATAGAAGTTTTCCATTACAGGCATCATCTTATTTTATAGCAGGGCATAAATGAAATTCTAAGTCACATTAAAGGAGGCCTGGAATGATTATGTTTATCAAAGGAAGGAGTGGATTTTAAAGATTAAACAGCAGTGCTAGAAGCACCAGTGTGGACTGAGGGCTGGAGTGCAAAGCGTGTATTCATCCGGAGCCTACCATGAGGATTCTGATGTTCGCACAAGATTACCATAACCCGCTGCTGTCCCTCCCCCCTCGTTTACAGCTCTTATCTTTCCTATGGGCATAATAATAGAGTTTTTCTTTTCTTCCTGATAGGGTTGGCTGGTCATAAAAGGGTACAAGGGAGGGGGGGAGTGGAGGTTTTATTTTCTCTATTTTGTTTCATAAAAAAAATTTCCAGTTCTTACAAACATTTCAAAACTCAAATAAGTCTCACTTCTTCAGAAAGTTTTCTCTGAGTCCCCCACACTGCAGATTTTCCTCTTTTTTGTCTTTAAACTTTCACTGCACTTGTCTGGTATACAGAACAAGCGATAATCCTAGAGGTCATTTCATAATGCAAGACCTTCATTTTACATATGAGGAAACTGAGGGGACTAATTTTTTTAACTTGCCTAAAATTCCCCAGTATTTTTTTTCTATTTATATGCTTATTACGTTATTCATTTGATGCAAAGCTCTAGATGTGTAAGAGAGAACATGACAAATATGGTCAGTGTCAGCAAAGTAGTAGGGGGGCGTTCTAGAGGTACGTTTCTGTGGTTCCACACGTGGTTAACCAGATTTCTTGTATAATTATAATTTCATGCATATGAGCCACCACCATTTTTCTTCTCAACTCCCGCCATGGTCTCCTTGTTTTACTCTTGCCCTCTTCAGTCCATTCATAGCAGCCACAATTATCTTTTTAAAGCATAAATCCAATTCTACGGTGTGCCCTGTCACTCCACACTCAAATCAGTTTTGTCTTTGTCTACTTACCTCTCCAGCCCCAAGCCAGGCTCCGTCCTGGTTCAGGGCTTTCATATGAGCTGCTATGTTATTAAGTAAGGTCCCCCTGTGTGAAGTGTTCTGATTTTCAAACAGCTTCTTCGCCTTGTCATTCCGGTTGCATTTTCAATGTCACCTTCTCCCATGGCCCTCCCCTGACCCCTCAACCTAATTAGCTTGACCTGTTAAACCTCTATCACTTCCATTTTAATTCTTTGCATAGTAATTGTGGCTACGAACTTTTTCCTGTTTACATGTGTGCTTTTGTTTCAACATATTCTGGTCTCCCTCACATTATCCTAGACTTCAAGTTTCTTATAAGCAGGATCTGACCATTTTTGGTCACTGCTGCAACTTCAGTGTCTAATAGCATACCTTGTAAATATTAAGAGTTTAATAGATATGTGTTGCATGAACCAATGAGTAAACCACATTCATTTTTTATATATTATACATATCTGGGGCTAAAAATAAAAATAATGAATTGTATACCAAATATATTAAATAAGATGCCGGTACATTTATGATACCAGGTTAACTCATTTTTTGTGTGCAGAAACTATAGAATAAAGCATTCCTTAAAAATTCTATTACTAAATTTTAAATGTAAAAGTGTGATTGATTACAAACTCCTGCAGGTTTACATTATACTAAAAAAAAAAATCAAAAGTGAGTATTGTCTTTTGCTAAAATGGTTTACTACCACTACCCACTTTAATGCAAGGGGCTGCATAGGATCGGCGCATGTTCTTATCAGTTCTACTCTGATAAATATGCAACAGGCAATGCTCTGATAATAGTACGATATTGTTTATTCTAAGTTGGATGCTTTTTGTCTGACCGTACCTGTGCTCACTGAGACATGCTTGCTGCACTTCTCAATCTTGGATGTGCATTATAATTTACACTCAGAGCTTAAAAACAAAACGAAACACTGAGGCACAGGCCAGAACTCCAGATTCTGATTTAATTCTTCTCGTGTCTGTACACTCCATGTTTTGTGAAAAGTGCCCCATGAAGGTACCTCATCTTCACCAGCATCTCAAGGGATCGCTAATTAAAACAAAGCTTTACTTTAAGGTGCCACCGACTCAAGGGCTTTGTTAGTTTCTTCTGTCCCCTCTCTCCTCAAGCTCTGATGACTCCTTCCAGCTGTTAGAATTAATACGGTAGCAAGTGTAATGTCTGTTTTATCCCACAACCCCCCCGCCCCAAATAAATCCCATGTCTATTTTATATTGCCTTGGTCACCCCCACCCTTTTGATGTGATTATTTAACCTGGCTTTATTTATTTTATTTTTTTATATTTAAAATATTACAGATGTCCCTTTTCCCTCCAAATAACCTGACTTTAAAAGAAGCTACTCAGCATGCGGTCGTTACAAACACTTTCCCCAGAACTGACAAGAACACCTGTATCCGAAATGTTACATGTCTAAAACGAGGAAACAGGAGAATATGAAGAATAACTGCATTTCTTTGGGGGGAGAGAGGGAGGGTGAAGTGGAAAAGCAAGAGAGCGGTGAGGAAGGTGCAGAGGGAATGCAATTGATGTCCCCTGTGAGGCAGGGACAGACGCTTTCAAAACTCAGGTATGAAAGACACACAACTTCACTTCTTTTTTCAATTGTCATCCAAGGACATTTTTCCATGGCTTTTCAGACAGTGTGTGTGTGGGGGGGGGGAGAGAGAGAGAGAGAGAGAAAGGGATTGATGTGAGGGAGACACGTAGACCGGTTGCCTCCTACATGGGTCCCGACCAGGGCAGAGCCTGCAACCGAGGTACATGCCCCCTTGGTCAGAATCGAACCCAGGACCCTTCAGTCCAAAGGTGGATGCTCTAACCACTGAGCCAAACTGGCCAGGGCACAACTTCACTTTCTGTGATCAACTGAAGTTATCTTAATCTAAACTTTTCTATTCTGAGCCCTTTTCCCACCAGGCAGGAGAACTAAAATCTCAGATGACTGGGCAATGACCCGCACCCCCGCCTCACTGACTTTTCCTCAGAGTCACCTAATTTCCCCTCAGCTTGAAGGCACTATCACGCACTGAGGTGGGGCGAATTTACTTGCAAAGCTGTAACCACTCTGTCCCTACCACCACCACCACCAGTCCCGTACATTTTCACATGCACCCTGTGGAGTGAGATGCTTTCCCAGATTGAGAACCATTGGACTAGCTGAAAGAGGGAACAGACAAGGGATGTCAGGACATTTTGGACCAAAAACTGGTTAAAATTCCAAAAGTATTATCCTATCTATTTGCATACGCATAGAAAGAAAGAATAAAAAAATATAAACCAAAATGTTAACAGTGATTAATTTTAGATTGGGAGATTATGTGATTTAAAAAAAAAAAAAAATGATTTTTGTCATCTTGCTTGTCCATATTTGCTAAATAAACTTGATTTACTTTATAATAAGAAACCAATTTTCAAAGCATATTTTAAAAGTTAATGAAGCGAAGCAAAACTTATTGAATGATTAATTCGGCACTCAGGACAGTGGTCTCCCCCTTTAGATTAGTAAAAGCACATTGGCAAGCGAAGGCTGACTCTCCCACGTGATGTTCTCTGCATTTCTAGTTCACTTAAGGAACCTCTGTGACCTTGGAAAAATGATTACAACTCCAGGTCACAGGTGGAGCGTTATTAGTGATGTCTAATGGGAAACAAATTTCTTTCCCAAATCTGTCTGATTATGATCATTGTGTGTATATAATTTTCACATATTTTGTGAAAAACATGTTCAATGGTTCAATTTAAATGCCATTAGAGAATTATACATAGTTATTAGAGTTGCAGAGCAAGGATAGAGAGACTTTTCAGATAAAATTAAAGTCTTATTTCTACATGAGCTATCGCAATTGCATTGGTTTAATACTGCTCTTGCTCTGTGCTCAGAAAGTAAAATTTAGAGACTTAGAAAAGAAACACTTTCTGCTCCCTGGAGATTGAAATGGTACCAGCGTTTATATCTCTATTATGTTACAATCAAGTTCACATTAAGGAAAGCAGGCCAGGCAAGGAGTGAAAGAGGTAAGCACCACTACAATTCTTCTGGTGTGTGGTATCTCTTAATAGATCAGGAAGTAAAGATTCATGAGGCTGAAACTGTATTGTTTCAAGGAAGGTAATTTTAAAATATATTTAAATATATAGGGATTTAAGTAACACCAGTCTGGTCTGCTTACTGTTGCTTCCCTCTCTGACTACCATAATATATGCTGAACTACACTCTCTCATTACTGAAAATAAGTTTAAGATGCTGCCATATAATAAAACTGGTCATTAGAGAAACAACGGTAAACTCCACTGAGACAAATTCTAGCTTACTTAATGTGTTTGGTCAGCGCTGTACACTGAACCACCAGATGCGGAGTTAGGTAGCCTTTCCCCTCCCTTCTTCACATGCAAATCCCTCCATTCTTTATTCTGTCCCAGGTAACTTTAGAACAGACCCCCTCAAAGGGTAGATGAGAGCGCTACCCAGGGGGAAAGCATGTCTAGAAAAGGCCCATGTAATGCAATAAAAATATAACACCTTGGATTTCGCTTATCAAGTACTCACCGCTACACTGAGTGCTTTTAAATACTGTAAGTCGTTACAACTTCATGAGCGCCCCATGAGGTGGATAGATGATAACAATAAGAGAATAACTAGTCTACAAACTTGTGGTAAAAGGTAACAAGAAAGAAACCTCAGAACATCCGGACCCAATTCCTGGGACCTGTCTGGCATCTATAAACTCAGTGGTGAGAGAGAAGTTTATCCCCAGAAAAAAAAAAATTATACTGGAGAGGGTAAGAGCAAAGAAATTAACGCAAGTGAAGACAATGAAATCATATTGCCTGGATTTGAATCTCCACTTGCCATTAACAAGCTGTAAATTTCAGTCATGACATGTCCTTTTCAGTCTTCTGTGTTAAAAGGAGAAATTGCTAATTCTCACCTTGTAGTGCAATTAATACAGAGTGCTTAGAGCTGCGGCATGTTCAGCAGTGAGTATAGCATTATAAATATTAAAGTGTTTGCTCTTAGTACAGTGCCCTTTTATTGCTTTTATGTAAGAAATGTGTAGCTATTAATGATCGCTAAGAAAAAAATAGATACTATAATTCTCTAATACATCAGAAAAAAAAATGTATATGTATTCCAGAGAAAGAAACTACACAAGTTATAGCAGTGCTACATACAGTGAGATAACGTGGTCCAATTACAAATTAGCAGCTTAAAAGTAAAACACATTCATCCATAAAGGAAACTGTCTGTGTTTGTGAGATTATAGGCATATATGTCACCATAGCTAATCATTAAATTCAAATTTTTATGAAATGAATGTATTGTGTGTATTTTCCTTTCATGAAAACAGATCATAACAGAAGGCTTAAAGCTATATGTAAAATTCTCCAGCACAGATACTAAGATTCTCAAAGAGTATCTGTTTCTTTTCTACATAAACGTTAAAAGTAGCATTATTGGGAAGAAAGACTGCCCCAGAGCACTCCCTACACCTCCCTGCATATGTTGCCCTGATTGCCGCATTTATAAGAATTAGTCTGAGCAAAAACAGTGGTGAGGCATTCTCTGAGTTCTAATTTGAGAAATTTTTTAAGGTGCTGAAAGCAACTGGCATTTGGCTTTGTGTTGCTCTATGCACGAGAGGCACACAGTTATTAAAACAACTCTAGTGTTTTACTCCCCCCACTTATTAAATTGATTTTATTAAACTTGTTCCTGGCTGATTTGCTATATGCCAAACTTTCTCCTGGGATCCGTTTCTAAAGAATTCATAATGGAGGTGATAACTTTGGATGGGTACATTTCATCAAGTTCTCAGATTCTAATAAAATCCGCAAAGTTTGCATAAAACCCTAGGGAAAACATCCAAGTTGTATAAATGTTTTGGAATTCAGTGCTAGGGAGATATAAAAAGCCAGAGAATATTAATTGTTTTGTGATACAAATCCAAGAAAGGAGAAAAAGTCTTTGACTCAATTATGGAGTTTTCACTTGAATCACTCTTGCAGAATGCAGGCAATTGAGAACTAAAATTCTCCAAAGGAAGTATGTTTGATACACAATGGGAAAAATTTCACAATGAGAAATGAGAGCTATTCCCTACATGTCCTAATATTTTGACAAAATCGGAAATATGCAAGGGGGAAGAAGAGAGACTACTCCAACTGCAAATGATGTTCTGGTTTGATTTTTTTTTTTTTTTTTTAGAAAAAGAAAATGAGAATTGTGCTTCAGAGAGTGAAGTCCATGTTTGGACATGAACTGAAGAGAGAGGGTTTAAGAGGTCAGTTAACAAATGAGCACAGAGGAGGCAAAATCTGAGAACCGAGTGATAAGAAAATCCTGGATGTAAGACTTGAGTAGACTGATAGCTGGGCAGCCTTTGTGCAAGTCAAGCTACAAGTTTAAGGATAAAATAGGAACGAAAAGGAAAGCAACCGCCACAGGGACTGCAGGACAACCTCAGAGAGTTTGGTGAAAATGTTAAATAACGTATCTCACATGTTATTTATTACAAAGCATCTGCTCTCCTCTGAGGGATGAAAGCAAAGCTAAAGGATGGTCCTGCTCTTCGAAGCGAAGGAAACGGCGGGTTACTCGGGCTTTCAGATTTCCTGAAGTTCGTCTCAGAAAGCCATTCATATTCGCATAGTGCGCAAATCATTCAGTCTGTAAACTACACTGACCTTTCCACGTTAAACATTTTATTGTTGCTAGTTGCCAGCTCATCATTTTAGCATTATGCAAAGTAAATATCTGGCCTGAATTATCTGCTTAGCCCTTGGAAAACGAGGGCAACAAAAAGACCGCAGAAGGTCAAGAAAATGTAGGCTGGAGATGCTTCGATAAATTGGAGAGGTGGACAATGGGCATTAGCAGGAATCTCTTCAGCGGATTCTTGAATATTTTGCTATTCAGAAGCAACCTACCGGTTTGGCTACCTCTCCTACATCAGGCCTTTCGACTCCCATTTCTCTGTTATTACATCTAATATCTACTTGTTCCTGTATCTATTAAGTTAACGTTTAAGGAAAAAAAAATGTAAGCCAATGTACAAGAAATTGTTATGGCTGAGGCTGGGGCAGTTACATCCCATTTAGACACAGCTTTATGAAGTAATTCAATAAATGTGTATTTTGTGCCTAACGATAAGGCCCTGCCTAAAGCACTGGGGATACATGGGCGAAAGACAAATATTGTCTCCACAAGAAAATCACAGTTTAGAGACTGGGTTGGGGTAGAGACAAGCAGAAGATCCGCAGTCGTAATGTGATTGTTGTTATAACAGTGCACGCAGGATGCTACAGAAGAGAAAGAGGAAAAGAATGTCACTTAAATTTAAGAAGGCAAGGGACATCTCTGAGTCGGAGACGCTGGAGTTGAATCACTTGCTGTGGATCTAAAGGGACACTTTTCTTCCAGCTCTGAGAAGAAAGATTCTGGATGTAGACAATTTGTGGGGAGAAGGCAATGAGGTCCAGATTTGAGAAAAATTCTGCCTTCTGCCCTTAAGTTACTTTAAGAAACACCAAGGGGGGAGGGGAATGAATGCTTATCTAAGGCTTATCAACGTGCTGGGATGCAGAAGTAGGTAGTTCAGTCTTTGACAGACTTTGATGAAAGAAAACCTCCACAGAGAAACAGTATGGTGATGGCCAGAGAAAGGGGGGGGTAGAAGAGGGTATGGGGGGGCATAAATGGTGATGGAAGGAGACTTGACTTGGGGTGGTGAACACACAAACAATATACAGATGATGTATTGTAGAATTGTACACCTAAAACCTGTATAATTTTATTAACCAATGTCACCCCAATAGCTTCAATAAAAAAAAGGAAACCCCTTTGATCAGAGTGGATTATTTAACAGGCAATTGGAAACAGGGTGTTGGTTTTTAAAGATTGGTCAGTCCTTTGGGAGATGCTTTGAAAAAAATGATTTCTATTTTGTTTTCCAATGTCTTAGGGATATTATAGAATTTTTTTTATAATGTAATGTGCAGATATACCCCAGAGATATTCCATAAAATATACTGGATGTTAATATTTATATAAAAAATAGCCTTCCCATTTTAATAAACTCACTCTTATAAGATCGATATCCTCTGAATGTTTCAAGTGCACAATTAGTGACTCCTAGGTTCACCCAGAAATGATACATGAAGTAACAGACAAGCCAGGGGTGGGGCCGGAGACCACTGTCTAACATCTGTGCTAACCCATGTAACGGCCTGCACACACTTAAAGGCATCTGACTGTGCATACCGAGGCCACTGCTCAAAGAAACTGAG
The DNA here is from genome assembly GCF_964146895.1 of Miniopterus schreibersii. Lineage (NCBI taxonomy): Eukaryota > Metazoa > Chordata > Mammalia > Chiroptera > Miniopteridae > Miniopterus > Miniopterus schreibersii. The sequence goes on along the minus strand of NC_138108.1, from coordinate 16,165,489 downwards.
TCACAGAATTCCTCTTGAGGTATAATAATATAATTTATAGATTTAGGGTATTAAAGAGTAAATCACATGCTATCTAGTTACAAGAAAATTTATAAGAATAAAACAGTTTCTATCAAGACCTTCTCTTCAGCAATAAAATAACAGCTACCCTCCCTTATTTACAATAGCTACAGAGCGCTGTGGTAAACGCGCCTTTTGAACTGCCAGCGGTCCGGGTATGCCTTGCCATGGTTTCAGTTTGATGGCCTTGGTAGCAAGGCACAATCAATGACACGTCTCTGATTCACATGTAACAGGCATAGCTATGAAATGATTTTTCTTAAGGTATAAAAACACATTGCCATTTTTGTCTTACAAGCTCTACCTTATCTGAAAGCTTTAGCTGGCTCTAGGACAATGCCAATTTATAATTCCCCTAGTCTATTTCAGAAGTCAGCTCTATATACCTTTACTTAGGAATTTTTTTTTCCAGGTTGACTTTATCTAATTACATCCTTTAAATTTCCCTCTTACTTTTTTCCCCCCCCCCAGCCATGAAGTTATCAGTATTGGGGCAAGTGGGGATTAGAGAGGGCTATCTACACTTAGGGAGATATCTGAGGCCTGCTAACTCTGTTTTAAAGATAACACTGATCACACAGATACCCACCTTTATCAAATCTATGCACGAGGTGAGAAGATAAAGGGCAGATATGCTCTAAATTAAAAACAGCTGTTCCATTGAGATAGGATGATCATTTCTGTAGAAAAGTGAACCAATGGCAAGGGACGGTCTGTCAAAGGTCCCACAGTCCTCGCTGAGCATTAGGATACAGCTGTGTGTGTGTGTGTGTGTGTGTGTGTGTGTGTGTGTTGTTTTTGAATCCCAGGAAAGATCGACAGCCTGCAATAGATCTAAATGACTGGGTGAGTGTTTTCAGCTACTGATTTGTTACGTGGATGGCCCTCATCCTGACCTCAATTATGGACGTCAGCATTTACCGCAACAGGAAGCTGCATCTAAATGGGGAGGGTAAGGTGGCGAAGGGTGGGTGAGGGATAAAGGGCTAAGTAGGTTTCTGTCCCTAGTACTGACGCAAAGATGCTACTATAAGTTTTGAAGCCAAACTTCTCTCCCTTTTCACTGTACAATACAAAAAACAAATGTTATTTTGTTCATTGACTTTATAAATTGTGGGGTTAACTCAGCCTTAATTTTGTCATTCTCATTGATAGTCACCTCCCTACCAATGTGTTCATATAAATATTTATAGGAGTGCCTTTTTTACACGATTAGAGTAAATCAATCTCACAAACCACGAATGCTCACTGTGTGCTAGGCACGGTGCTAAGGAGCAGGATACAAATACAAATAAGTCACAATTCACAGCCGTAACCTCAAGGGAACAGCCAAGCAAACACAGGGTGTCCCAAAAAACATATACACACACTTTGAATAATTATAAAAATGTACACACACACTTTGAGTAATCATAAAGACAGTGTTTATTAAAACACATTTCATGTTCAAAACTGAGCTATGAGCTGTTAAAGCGTGCATACGTTTTTGGGGACACCCTGTATGTGACCGCAGTACAGTATGATAAATGAAATAACGGATGTGGATACCGGGAGCAGTGAGAGTGAAAGAAGAATCACTTTGTTAGAGTGGCTGTGGGGAAGGTTTTACAGAAAAGATAAATCCTGATCGAATGCAAAGGGCCTTTTAAGCATTTAGATAACTAGGTCTTGGGATCCTTTAGGGTCATTAACGCACAGTTCTGGAGGGCTGCTAGTCTCCAGAGATAAAGGGTTTTGTGTATTCTGCTTATGGTAAGCCATAGGTAAGTTTGCATTGCTAATCATCTTATTTCAAAATCTGCTGACATTTTAGTGTTGTGTATGAGATGTGTGGGGTGGTCCATTTTTAATGACTATTTGTTTATATAGACTTGGGTAGGGCCAAGGGACCAGTCCTTGATTGGTGAGTCTGTCAGGGAATATGCATTTTTCCACATATGAAACTTAAACATGGAGAGCTAACTCATGAGTTTTCATTAATAGCACTAATAAACAGATAAGCAATGTACAAAATAAAACTTACAAAGAGAAAATCCCACTCTGTGGTACCTAGTAGGCACTCAAAATACAATGATTGAAGGAATCAATTTAAGATTAAATTACAAGTGGCAACTCTGAAATGTGTTATTCATTTGTATCAAGATAAAACTATATTTTATTATTAATTTACTTTTAACTTAGAAAAGAAAAAAACTTTTCTTTAAAGCATTTCTCTTCCACTCTTTTCTTTTAGGTCAAAGATCTCTACTCTTCTTGAGGGACTCTATGAAATTAGTTATGAAACAGTCAGACCACAAAAAATAATCGATCTATACCTAAAGAAACCATATCCTAATTATCCCAGAGCTATAAGAATTAAATTAAAATAAAATAAAAAGTTGAAAATACTTCTCTCACCTGGAACTGAAAATTATATGGCAAATGAAAGTTAAGTTAGAAATTCCTTAGAACCCTAAACACTACTCATTGCCCATATTTCTCACTTATATTATTCCCTTAAATTACTAGATGGTCTTTCATGAATATGGTTGTGTCAGTTACAAAAAGGTTGTAAACAGCTTCCTCTCCTAGAAGTTTATTTTGTGGCCTTCTGTCCTTACCACAACCCCCATGGTACCCATCCCCACCCTATTGAAGGGGGCAAGGTTTATCTTTTCTTTTTCTTTTTTATCACACCTTTCTTTGTTTCGCACAGTATTTGTTCCACTTTGGTTTTTCCAGTCCATGATAATTTCCTTCTCAAAATAAATTATGTGTATAGAGCTCTGCACTTTGAACTTGCCCCTCTCCTTTGTCTTCGTAGAGGAAATAGATTTTGGAAATAGAAAAACATCAGGTCAGATCAACATGTTTTATTAATTCTGGCTTTTTCTAAAAATGTATCTTTGCTCTTTACTACTGATCATTTTCATAATTTCTAAAAATATATCTATTGATTTCAGAGAGGAAGGGAGAGGGAGAGAGAGAGATAGAAACATCAGTGATGAGAGAGTCATCATTGATCGGCTGCCTCCTGCATGCCCCCGACTGGGGAATTGAGCCCACAACCCAGGCATGTGCCCTGACCAGGAATGGAACCACAATCTCCTGGATCCCAGGTCAATGCTCAACTGCTGAGCCATGCCCGGCCGGGCTCATAATTTTATTTTATCTATTTCTGGTGTTTGAACCTGTTTTCCTATTTGGAAACTTAGTGATCTATTGATTTTTTAAGGTTTTTATTTGTACTAATCAAAAAATTTAATCAATTTGCTTCTAAAATTATTCTGGATTTCAATAAATTGGGTAAACACAACCATTTTATTTCATTCATCTTTTTGACTCTCAGGTGTTGATAACTTCAAAAAACAATTTTGGTGTTTGTTGCAATTTCTTTGATTGTTTCACCTTTAAGGAAAATTTAGTCTATAGCAAAAAGTCTTTTTCAACGGGAAGGTTTTCCTCTTGTTCTCTTGTTTCTCTTATGTTTATACATTTTTCTAAAACATCATGTGATTGTTTTGACAATTAAAAAACATTTCCTTATACTCATGTGCAGAAGGGCATGCCACTAGGCATGATATGAACATCATAAGCAATAATACCAAAAACCTACTTGATATAACCTCACTTAGAAAGTTTCCCTGGTATCTCAAATGTAGCATTTCCTAAATTGACCTATAGATCTCCGCCATGGACTCTAACTCAGTATCAACAGAACCTCTTCCACCAGACTGCGCTCCTATCTTATTCTTCTTTCTCAACCACAGAAATCCGCACTCAAGAGCAATTATTATTAATTCTATCTCCTAACAACGTTTCAAATCTGTGCACTCCTTTCAAATGACAGTAACTTCCATTATCTAAGCCACTATTTCCTTGTGCTTAGACTTCTGCAGGGAACTAACCAATATTTCCACTTCAGCTTTTATTTCTCTTTATCCTCTGTAATACACAGCAGTGCTGTGTCTGTCTCTCCATCCACCCATCCATCCACCCACACATCCACCCACACATCCATCCACACATCCATCCACACATCCATCCATCCATCCATCCATCCACACATCCATCCATCACATTATAGGTAGAGGGTGCTCGCCCCTTTTTTCTCCCAGAAGTTTAGCAACACTGACTATTCTATTCCTTTCAGTTACTTAAACCCATCCAGCTTCTCTTAGCCTTGAGGCTTTGCCCACCTGCTATCCCTGCCTGGGCTGTGCTCCTCACACTGCTCTTCGCTTTCAGGTACGCTGAGGTGAAGGGCACTCCTCTGGGAGTCTTTCCCCACCCCTCCACCAACATTCTCCAGTGAATATCATGCACATCAAACTACCAGCTGCATGTGCAAGTCAATGCTTTTTTCACACCTATATTTAAATGAGTAAAAAGAAACAGGTAAAATCCACTTTAATAATATAGGCGATTTCAACACTATATCAAAATTATCTTTTAAGTATGCAATTGATGTAAATGATAAATGAGATATTTTATATTCTTTTTTTATTTATGAAGTCCTCAAAATTCTGTGCATATTTAACAATTATGGCATACCTGCATTTTGACTTTTCTCTTTTGTGATAAAAAGATAAAAATATTTCTGAGTAAATATGCACCAAATTTTAAAATGATTTTTAAGTTGCATAAGGAAGAGAGTGGTTATTAGATAGAGAGAGGCGAGGCTGCTTTACCTATCAAACACGGTTTGGTGTTTGACTTTTGTTTTTTACAATGTAGCTCTTCTACTTCTAAAGTAAAAAAAACATTACCATTTTGAACACAATAATTATACATGATTTAAAAGGAAAACTTTCCAAAAGTTAAAGACCTGTGAAGTATTATAAATTCAGTGTCATTTGTGAATAAGTTTTACAGTTTGAAATAGCACAGTAGTTAAGTACATGTTACTTTCTTGCATAACACAAAACAGAGCCAGGTAATTGTTCTTAAAGGCAATTCGTGGTTCACTCTCAGCACTGAGTGGCTCTTAAGAACTGGGAAGGAATGAGTCGATCCGAACAGTTTAAAAACAGTGATCCCGCTGAACTAGAAATCAACGTGTGAACTATACCATCGTGCACTGCATCAGTTCAGGTCTGTGGATCACTCCTATCCCTATTTCATGCTGCCCGGGCATTTTGTTCCTACCCCCATATGATCAGTATTGTTTCGCATGGTAAGAATTTGATTTTTGTTTCTCCCTTTGCATGGTGAGCTCTCAAGTTCAAAGAACTGACCCTGTTCATCCTGGTGCCCCTAGCATCTAACACAATATCTGGCACATAACAGGATATACTGATCAAAGTTAACCTAATTTGGAGCATGGGTCCACGGAGTATATTTTTATGACTTTGAAAATAAAACATAAAATTGATCAGTATTATTCTATCCATGTTCAAATAATAATTTAAATTAAATGATTGTTCTTCACAATCCTGAAACTCACCATACCTGTTTGTTATAAAAATAGAATCCATGCATGTGGAAACATGTATACAGAATAACTGTAGATTTATGACGGCCTATGAGACAAAGTTAAAAATTTAAATTCCATTTCTTTTAATAAACTGAGAAAATGGGAAAGAGTAGAGAGTCTCCTTTATTTTTCTTTGGTTGTTTTGCTTTGGTTTGCTGTAAACTTTAAATTGCATTTTCCTCCCTAAAAACTAACAGACTCATATACTGCATAAAATATGTCCTTAGCCATGAGAGTTGAAAATTTCAGTTTATTCAACATGTCTAAATTAGATGAAACAAACAATGAATATTCATTTATCTTTTTTATCTTATGATATTGTTGAAGCTGGGAAGCACATTTAAAGTGAGACATCATCATAGTTTTATGGTTTGTTTATGAAATTATCTAGCTATTGATCTTAATCGAAGGGACTAACTGCGCCCAGAGCTTAAATCTGACCATCAACCTACAAAATTACATAATCCTGCTTAGGTCATAGAATGTAAACTGCTGGTGTCCAGTCTCTTTCTCTTTTCCCTCCTCCTTATGCTCTTGCCCAGGGAGGGAAGATTCAACATAACTTGATACTGTGGGCAATTTGTTGTGTAGCCCTTGGAGTTTTCAAACAAACAAAGAGTTTACACATTTTTAACACCTGATGCTGGAGACCAGTATGAGTTGAGAGTGTCCCCAAGTTCAAATCGTGCACCGAGGTACGTAACTGAGACTTGTGCAGGGACACCACCACCGACTCTGAGGGGCACAGCCGTGAATTGCTGAAGAAGAGTTTCACCACCATGACCCAACTGGCCAGCCAACAAAGCCCACCAACTGGGGGCTGCTGGCAAAAACCTTAGAAGCTTGAAAATTTTAATTGCGGGGATCTCCTTTTCAAATAAAACCTTCAAATTTGTTCAAGGTCAAATAAATAGAATTAATGAGACACTGAAATCTTTTTTCTTTCAACAAGGTATCATTTCTCAAAATAACTGGGGACTGGAGTACTCCATTGGGGGATTCTCTAAGAAATAAGATTAGATGACTTCTGTAAATTCCACTGGCCCCAAAATATCTCCTTCTGTAGAATTCCATACAATTTAAAATTCACAAGGAAAATCTACCAAATCTCCAACTGTTAGAATCCTATGATACATTTGTCTGCCAAATCATGGGCTCTAAGATTTGAGACCATTGCAGACAATTGAGTCCAATGTATCCCAAAGGGTGGTAATCAAGACAATTCCAGGTACGTAGAGTACATGAAATAGCACTGAATCACATTGTATGGACGGTTTTCCTTCTGATTACATCAAAGAGAAAGTCTCAGTGTGGCGTCTCTGTATCTTTAACAGCCCTCCAACTCTGGCCATTCTCCTTTTCTAAAGAAGAGAAAGAAAGCCTGGGGCTCAGAGTCTTTGGCAGCCACGCTTTATCTCTGCATTAATGTTTTATGATGTTATATTTATGTTGGAGATATCGGAGTGTCATTTTTTTGGTAGTAATCGTGAACTTAACTTTAAAATATATTTATTTACATAGAAATATGACAATAAACATTAAAAGAAGAGTACAGTTTCATGTGGGTCACAAAAAAGATTATAAAGAAAGTTTAATATTGACTAAAGCTGTAAAATACTGTCCTAATCTAATATTTTCATTTCACAAAAGAAGAAACTAAAACTCAGAGAGTTAAATAATTTACACGGTATCACACCATTATTTGGAGAGTTTAGAACCGAGGTTTTCTATTTTTCCATTAACTATTTGAAATAAATGCTATGCAGAAATGAGTCATAAATGTGTATGTTTTAGGCAGGAAAGAGTACAGACAAAGCAAGGGCAAGAGTAACATGAGACTTATATGGAGGGGACCCAAAATGCAGCTCAGGGAGTAGACTGAGATTCTTTCTGTGACATCACTCAAAACCGTTAGTCATCAAGAAAGATCAGTGAAATGTCAAGTTGCTCCAGTCAAGATAAAACCTAATAGCTCAAATGGTGGTTAAGAAGCTTTAACCCTCCCAAGGCAAACCACCCAAGCATATCAGCATTTTAATAAAAGACTCTGAGAAGTGAAAAGCATTCGAGACCCAAGGAATGAAGCTTTAAAGAAAGAAAGGTAAGGAGCGTGCTCAGGGGCCATGCTGGTATTAACTATGCCATGCCTTAACACTCTCCAGATCCCTGAATGATACAACCTGGGTAAGAAATGGCATAGCTGAATAAAGTTCTAATGAGAACTCAGGAAAAGTTTTCAGATAAAGCTGTGATTCTAGAAGTGTATCAGCTAAGACCAGACACCTTGCTAAATCCATCCCTGGGAAGTTAGAAATGTTCCTATCTGCCTTTTTTTTTAAGGAGTCCGAGTCTAACTGAACAGCACACAGTATCAGCGAGGGCAGTGGCACAGTTCTCCTGGAAAATGGAAGAGTTCAACAGAATAAAAAAGACTTTAGAAGTTTTCTACCAACTTCCTACCAAATATACAAAATCCTGTCCCTCCTTTGAGTATCCAGTGGAGAGAGAGAACTGCAAGGCAGTGAGGTTTGCAGAGAGAGACCTGGATTCCAGTCCTGGCTGGGTCCCCATCTCTCTATTTCTCTTTCTCACTGTTTGACTTTGGCAGACACTGTGCTCCTCTGCAAAATGTTGATGACGGTGACGATGTCATTGGATCACTGGGAATATATATAAGAAACACTTAGGGAAGGTAAGAGAACTAACTACTATTAACGGGTGTCTACAATGGGCCAGACTCTAATTTCATCTTTTCTTTCTTGTTGCTTTGTGGTGCCAATGGCCCAGGGCCTAGAAAATACAAGGTGTTCAATTAAGAGTTCCTGTCCCTTTTCCCCATCTAACAGGGCAGCCCATTATATGGGTAGAATGCTCTAATTGTTAGCAAAATTTTTATTTTAAGCCAGACTCTGACTCCTTTTAACTTCTGTCTGATTCTGTCTTCTGAAACAACTCAGAACTAGGCCCCTCCCTTTTCTATGAGAGCCCTTCAAATATCTGAAAACAAGTACTGTGTTTGGCTCCAGTACTCTCCTCACCAGGGTCAACGCACCCACTTCTTTGAACCGTTACTCTGGAGATACGGCTTTCTGGAGAGGTACTGTCCCAATTGCCTATTACAGACGCAATCTAAGTCAGTCCTTAAATGTAGGGTCTTTATCTGAACATAATAGTCCGAATGTAGTCTGAGAAAAGCTGTTGCTTCTGTGCTGAGCAGTTTTACTACCCAATGAATTAGACTAATGATTTTCAGCCTTTTTCGACTCATAGCACACATAAACTAACGACTACAATTCTGCAAAGCACCAAAAATTATATTTTTCCCTATCTGACAAAAAAATAGGTGTAATTTTCATTCATTCACACTGGACGGCTATTGTTGTGTTGGCTGTTGTCATTTTTTTTTTTATTTGACAATCGAAGGGAAACAAGGTCAGTGCCCCTGACTAGTCAGGTACTTCACGAATTAAAAATTCTTGTGGCACACCGGTTGAAAATCGCTGAATTTGACTATCACTTTAGCTGCATCCATGCTAGCAGGACACATGATTTTTTTTTACGCCTATATTTGGAGGCTGTTACACAGGACATGATTAAATGATTAAATATCAACACAGACCAGATTTGTTTTTGTTTGAAAACACAGTTCAGCGATTTGTCATAAGGTTTCCCTTGCAGGTAGCCACAGATACAATATGTATTCTGTAAAGGCTATAAAGGGCATTAATATCCGTAAACTTAAATTTTACTGTAGGTTATTCAGCGAGTCTTTTCAGAGTGATCTGCGGTAAAGTCCTGCCAGCTACTGAAGCATGACCCCGAGTAAGTCCGTTAACCTCTCTGGGCCTCGGTACCCTCATCAGAAAAATGAAATTGCCCCACGACTTCACAGGGATGCCGAGACTCGCTCAATTAAAAAGATGAATTGTGCGTAAACACGAAGACACTAAGGCAAAAGGTGCCTTATAAATCTTGACTAGAGAAGTCAAAGGTTTTTGAGGTGAAGCTTTCCTACTCGAAAGATTAAAAATCTGAGCCATTTGGGAAGCACTGTGGGGCTCATTTAGCACATGATTTCATTATGAGCACATCCCTACACTACTGGCTTCCTCTCTGGTCAAATCCGCCCAGTCCTCAGGCTTTTCCTACCTGCTTTGCTTTGCTTCTAGCTTTTAACGCGGCCTTTCCGTCTGCAAAGGACTCAGCTTCTTTCCTTTCAACATATCCCTGTTTTTGCATCACATGCTAGTTAACTGGTGGCTCTGCCTCCTTAGGACGGGTATTGGATGGCTCCCCCGGGAAGGCCCGCAGCTTTCCAACAGCCTCCTTCGTGGGGAGGGATAAAGCGGATGCTGTTGCTCCTGCCCCACTGGCAGCATGAGAACCGGGGACAAAAACGCCCAACTGAGCCACATGCCATTGACATCCAATAAGTCCTTCCACTGATAAGGTGGAAAATCCAAACGGGACTTGCCCAGAGCGGAGCTATCTGTGAAGTTTATCATCAGGGCAGCTTTAAAATGGTGTCCTGCGATAAAAATGTAGCTTCCCACTTTGATTCTAAATGTGTCGTAATTATATTCAGTAAACCAAAGGTTAGGCCAAGCCCTTCAGGGAACTCTCTCTCTTAGAATTAGGTCATTGCCAAAAAAGGCTTAAGCACAACCAACCATTTGCTGAGCTTAACTTCTTGCTTGCTGAACCTAATTACAGAGCTTGAAAAAAGGCAGCAGTCACCTCGTCTTTGCAAATAAAAGTTATGCTGATAGATGCTTTCCTAACACTTCCATTCTCTGGCCACCCTCCTAACCTGACATTTGACTGAGCCCTGACACTTACTTTAGCTGAGTGCAAAGCACATTTCCCTTGAGAGGATTTTCCTAAAAAACTGATAGAAACTCAAAAAAGCTTCCACCAGGTGTTTCTAACAAGAACTGGCTCCTCCCTTTGTTTCTATTAGAGCCTGGATGACACATGTGCCCACGTGGCCGGCTCTGAGAGCCCGGAGTCCTTCCCTCTCCCTCCTCACTCACGGCCTCTGCGCTCAGTATGAAGTCCTAGCAAGCTTTCTTTACGTAGGTCACTCAGGCCTCCCAGGCCTCCCGCTGTCACTCCACCCATCCAGACCAGGCTTCCATCCACCTAATGTCTCAGACTCGAATAACCCCACCCTGCTACAAGATTCAGTTCCCCAAACCATACTTTCACCTTAACAGCCTGCCAAGTCTTCAAGGCCCCTCACAACCTGGCCCGACCTCCCCTTTCTACCTTAATGTCCCACCACGTCCCCATCTGCGTTGTATCTAACTCTTCCCCCTGTGCCACACGCCAATCCTTCCTCTTCTTGTCTTTCCTTGCGGCCACATTTGTGCAGTGAATTAAAAATGGAGATCTTCCAAGTGGAATTACACCTCAAATTCCTAGAATTCCTTCTTTATTTTCTTGATTCTTTAATAACCTGTATTCTTTTTCCATAGTTAACTTAAGCTTTATTTCCTCAATGAATTTTTTAAACTTTATTTATTTTGCAGTTTAGGTTTACAACAAAATTGAGAGGAAGACAGAGATTTCTCAGATATCCCTTGTCCCCACCTATGAATAGCTTTCCCCGTTAACCACATCACTCACAAGAATGGAGCATTTTTCACCCAGAACGAGCCGACATTGACACATCATAATCTCCCAAAGTCCAAAGTTCAACTTAGGTGTTCATTCGCAGTGTTGTACATTATATGAGTTTGGACAAAAGTACAGTGACTGATAAAACTTTTCTTTTTGGGAAAAAATGTGGGACTGAATTGTTTAAGAGGATTTACTTCAACATTCAATTAGATATTTTGATTTCCATGTAGAGAGTTAATAGAAATGATTTCAAAGAGACTCGTATTTACTAAAACAAATACCTTCATTTTTATGACTTTCATTATATATTTAAATATAATATTTTATAGTTAAATGGGTTCAAATTAGGGATCAGAAGACATAATTGCAGTGTTTCTAAATGCAACAGTTTTCACATTTTATTTTTCCACTTTTGAACTTTAAATTATACTCTATGTGACTGAAGAGAGACCTTTAAAATTGATTTGATCTCATATAAAATTGTACATCAAGTTAGTCTGTCTTTTAAAAAAAAATAAAATAAAATGTTTCATTTTAAGATGCAGAGAAAAGTAAAGCTAATAAAAATGCACATAATTATGATTTTTTATAAAAGGTTTTATTTAATTTTATTCCAGTGTTTGGATTTTAGAATTAAAAGGTATTCCATTGTCAAAATGCTTCTAGTCTTAAAAACTCATATCATTTGTGCTCTCTTTGAACCAATGTCTTTGATATTTACAAATAAAAGAGGTGAAGAAATAACCTTTATATGCTAAATTCCCCCATTCAAAGAGTATCTAAGAATCATAGAGTGAAATGGGTTTGTTACTTGCATTTTTTTCTAATTCAGGTTAATGCAAGCCTATAAAATCATTATACTCAACATTTAAGCCAAATTTAAATACTACAACCCCCAGAGGTATAAAGGAACACTTTGCATCTGTTCAGCATCCTAATAAATTCATTTCTAATTTAAGTACATTTTCAACAAGGGCACTGTTTTCTGCAAAGTGAATTACAATTTAGGGATTTAAAAAAAACTTCTATTAAGCAGTTTTATTTTTTTTAATATTCTCTTTAAAACATTATGTATGGTTACACTAATTTGACTCGATCTTAGAAAATTGTTGTGAATGAATATTTACATATGTAATGTAAATGGTCACTAATTTCTATTTATAATACATGCATATATGTTTACATATATATTAGAATTATAAATTATACTGATATATTTCTTATATCTATCCTTTCTAATACTCCCTCAAATATTTATTTTCTACTAAATGTACATCTTTTTGTAGGTACTACTGAATTTATTGTGTATTTAATATTTTTAATATAGACATAAAATTGTTGAATATATTTTAATGTTTCATTTAAATGATTAAGAAGAGTTTTCAAAATATGCTTATATAACGGCCAAAGCAAGAATAGAGACACTTTTATCGTTTGATTTACCATCAGAATTTTTTTTTTTATGTATATCTTAATTGATTTCAAAGAGAGGAAGGGAGCGGGAGAGAGACAGAGATAGAAACATCAATGATGAGAGAGAGTCATTGATCAGCTGCCTCCTGCATGCCCTCAACCAGGGATCGAACCCGCAGCCCGGGTATGTGCCCTCACCAGGAATCAAACCTCTGTCTCCTGGATCCTAGGTCAGTGCTCAACCACTGAGCCACGCCCAGCTGGGCAGCATCAGAATATTTAATCAATGTATATTTTCAGATTAAATAATATTTAACCTCTGAGGGGAAAAAAAATATTTCCCTAGGATAAGTGTAAATTGCACACTTTTTCAAATGTAATACAAGTTCTATGATTAGATTTAATACAAAAAACAAGTTTCAATTTAAAAGCCAGCTGTAAATACATACATACAAAATTGCATATGTATTATGTTTAACAGTGGTAGGACCAGCTTTCAGAAACTATCAAAGCTTTGAAAATTCCATTTAGCCCAGAACGTCTGCTTTGGCCCAACAGACATATTTAAGTATGATTCTCTCTACCTCCTTTTTAGTATTCCCCATAGCACCCAGCTAAAATTTTGTCATCTAAACAGAGCACATACATTATATTTCACAACAAATGTAGTTGTACATGAAATTCAGACAAAAAGAGAAATTAGATATAAAGTTGGAACACCCTATTGTCATGCTATTGACCTGACTGATGTATTCCTTGAAGGTGAAGTTTCTTTGAACATAAAGATGGTTTGCTCGAAGTATTTTGAACATTGATTTTCACAGTCTTTTCTTGACAGCTGTTCCAATTAGTGACATAGAAGAAAAACACTATTGTGCTCAATGAGTAAGTAGTTGAAGAATATAAAAACTTGATGTAGGAATCTTATTTCCCTGCCCTCCATTTAACGGAGCTACAAATATACCACTTATTTATCTCACAAAGCTATTCAGGAAAACTTAAATTCAGGCTTGCTCTCCCTTACTTTGCAATCCAATCAAAATATGTGAACAGCTGAAACAGACATGCTGTATTAGAAAATGCTACATTTATATTCTCGTTAGGCAAATGTGAGAATATAATACATGCGGACCCACCTTATCACGCCATAGATGTTTCATTCAAATTGTGTTTTCCTCTCCGATTTTTAATGACTCTAAAATATGACAACTTTCCTCATCTTGATTTCAATCAGTCCCTCCAACACAATCTCTCTCCCACACAAGTCTTTCTAGCTGGTATTTAATGAGCTAAAAACAATCACAGATAGGCCGTGGTAGCTAGTGTTTACACAAAGTATTCAATAAATCATTTTCCAAACCAAGGGAATAAAGTATTTTGTATGCTATCTATTTATTTTTAAATATAAAATCGCCAACATTTTGCTAAATCATGCTATGCAGCAGAAAGCTTAGCCCAGGCCCAGATTTAAATGTGAGTGAAGAGAATATGGGGAACAAACACAAGCAAATATAAAACCACCCCCTATGCTGTGGGATTTCATTCTAGTCACCTGCTTTGATGTAGGCTGAAATGTAAGTATTTCAGAATTTGATATTAAGCCTGACTGGTTGCTCACCCTACTGAAAACAGCTAAGGGATCTGCAAAAGCAGGGCTCCTTTCTGCAACTTGAAACTCATTTTTGTTGTGTACCATCCCTGATTTTACTGTCGCAAAACCATGCTAATGAAGCCCAGGTCTCTGGTTACAGAGCCAGTCAGCATGTGTAGTCTCTGAGTTACAGCTTCATCTGCTTTCTTTGAAATATCTGTCCTTAGTCAAAAGAGAAGCTATGTGTGAGTACGAAACAATGCATGTCCATTACCAGCACTGGAAAAGTAATGCTAATTCCACGTGTTATGGAGAATGGTTGAAAGCAACATTGTCATACATGAAGAATCCCAAATATATACAAATAAAAGACAATGAGAGTTCCATGACATTATAAAATATTAATTATTAACTAGAAGACAAAGATAGTATTTGAATTTAAGAACAGTATATTTTCTTTGATAGAAAAAAATGAACAATTTATATGATTGCTATACAGAAATAATTGTTTTATTTATTTATGTATTAAAATTATTTTTTAATCTCCCCCAAGGATATGTTTTATTGATTTGAGAGAGATAGAGAGAGGAAAGAGAGAGAGAGAGAAATCAATCGGTTGCCTCCCATATGTTCCAACGACCAGGAATTGAACCCAAAACCTAGGTATGTGCCCTGACCGGAAACTGAACCTGTGACCTTTTGGTGTAGAGGATGATACTCGAGCCATCTGAGACACCCTGCCAGGGCAATTGAGTTATTTTTTAATGGATAGTTTTAGATGGCATTTCTTCTATTTTCAATAAAACTCCCTATAGCTCTGCCAAATATACAATAAAAAGAGCCAATGTTTTTCAAAATATTTTTGCTTTAAAAATGTATAACTTTTATAAATTGTAAATGTCCCACAAAACTATACATTTTTAAAGCAAAAATATTTTTTAAAATGTAACCTCAGATAATGAATAACACATGTGATTATGAATTTTGCAATTTACAATAGCTAAGATCTGGAAACAGCCCACGTGCCCATCACTAGATGAGTGGATAAAAAGCTGTGGGACATTTATACCATGGGATACTACGCAGCTGTAAAGAGGAAGGATCTCGTTCCCGCTGGGACAGCATGGAGGGAGCTGGAGAATATTATGCTAAATGAAATAAGCCAGGCAGAGAAAGACAAACATCACATGATCTCACTTATATGTGGAGTCTAAAGAACTTAATAAACTGATGAACAGAATAGATTCAGTGACATGGAAGCATGGATCAGACTGCCAAATGTCAGAGGGATGGAGGAGGGCGGGTGGGTGGAGGCGGAGAGAGTAACCAAAGAACTTATTGCACATATGCGCAACTCAAGGTCACGAACAGTGGTGGGGAAAGGGACTGGGGAGGGGGGTGGGATGGGGTGGAACGGGTCATTGGGAAGAAAAAAGGACACCTGCAATATTTTAAACAAAAAAAATTTAAAAATAAAAATTAAAATTAAAAAGGTGAAAAAAATAAAAAAAATAAAAATGTATAGTTTTTCACTTAATAAAATTGCATTTTCAAGTATAAAATTCTGTAACACATCATCTGTACATTGTACTGTATGTTCGCCACCCAAAGTCTAGTCTCCTTCCATCACCATTTATGTCCCTTAACCAATGTAAGTCCAATAAACTCAGTAAAAATATATTTTTTAAAAAGTATAGTTTTCAAAACCATTGCCTTTTGCTATCAATCATAGAATATTATTGCTACTACTTGAAAAGATGTCTTAATGTATTATTTATTTTTATTCATTTTTCAGTAATAAAATAGATGCATAATCATTAAGATTTAAGGCCTCTAGGTTTAAGTATATGGAAGTCCAATGAATTGCTGATATTGTTAATATCCTAGGTCAGTAGATCAACTGCTAAATAAATTTATCTCTTAATCCTAATAAATAATATTTCCAAAACAATTTGCTCACAACAAATTCAAGCAATAGATTAAAAATTGATATCTATTATGGCACTGGTTAAGGTTAGGTACTAACACTTCATATATATATACTTTGCACTATATATCACCTGCTTTATATTTAGTTAACACTGAATGCTCATTTCCTTAAAGTGAATATATAAAACAGAGAAAATAAATTTAAGGTATAAAAGCTGGTAGGTCTAGTGTCTGATTAGAAGCATTGAGTTATAAATGCCAGCAGTGGTCAGGAAGACCAATGCAATGACACAGGAGAAAAAACTCAGAATTCTAATGAGGGTAAAAGATCTAATAGTTCATTCCCATTATTTGCTATATTTTGCCTTGTATAAGAGGTTCACAGTGTGAAACAGTAGCAGAAATCTGTAATTTTTTACAACTTGCTGTTTTATATTATATGTCTTAACCTGTGACACTGATAAAGTACATAGTAAATAAGTTTTAGGGCCTTTTTCTTGCAACTATGTAGAGTCTCAGGGGTCTAATGTTCAATATTGTCAACTAGATTTTTTTTTTACAAGAAAAAAGTGTAAAAACTTGGAGGTTACAACAAAGCTGAGTTTACGATGTTTACAGAAATAAGTATCAAGTTGATACAATAAATCCATCATGGAAATAATACACTTCACAGTATTTCAATAAAATATATGTAGTAAGATTAATGAAGTATTTCCAAAATATTGGAAGTTTGGTTTTTTTAGATTATATGGGAGCACATCTTCAATACAATTTCAGAGGCCCAATTTTTCTGTTTTTGAGATTTTTGAAAATGTACTAAAAGGGATATATTAGTTATAGTAAAAGAAAACAACCCTATTTCACTTAAGGAAAAAAAGAGGAAATCAAAGTTACTACCAAGTTCCAGGAGCATCTTCTGAATTCAGTGGCTAGAATGCAGCCAGTCTTCGTAAGCAGACTGAAACTTGGAAATGAATGCTTCCCTCATCAATAATTTGGGGTGAATGATATTTCCATATTCTCTGTCTCTGTTTCCATGTGTTACCTGCATTCTGCTGTCTGAATAGGTCTCTCTGACATTCAAGCACAAGAAAAAAAGTGGTTGTCTTCTCACATTTGAAACTAAATGCTCCTGGTCACAATTTCAGATCTCATGGGAAGGGACTCAGACTGACCCAGCCTGTGCCTTACGCCCACACACCTGATCTGCGGCCGTCTCACACTGAAACCACATGATAAGGGATTCACATATTCATTCCTCTAGAGGATACATCATATGCAAAATAGTGATCTATAGTTATTATTGCGTATTAAGAAAATAATCATTAATTTGTCCATTCAAAAAATACTTAATGAAAACCTATTATATTTTAGGCACTTTACTAGACACCCACTAGTCAGATGGTGAAAGAGATAAACAGGGTATCTGGGTAAACTGCTCTCACGAATCATAGAAATTAGAGTGGTTTATGACTTTGCTAATAAGAGATGAACATAAGTATGGAAAATATTTTAAAAACAAAAGTAATTTCTTAAGTTCCTAAAGACAGAAATAAATTCCACAATAAAATGTGAGACCTCTATCCATGATGTCTTCCTAAACACATTATAGGTTTGGATCATTCTTAGGGAAAGGACAAGTGCACACTCTATACGAAGTTGCTCAATGAATTACAGCTATATAAGTATGTCTAAGGGCTGTGTAATTCATAAGATAGGTTAATGCAAGTTTAATATTCACTCATAAAATTCAAAACTTATTTAAAATGATAATCTAATATAAAATAACTAGGTTTCTTTTACATGGACTCTACTTATTTTAATGGGCCAATTTTGGACAATGATGTGCTTTGGAATGATTCAATTCAAGCACTGTTTAGATAAAATCTTTCCTGAATCCTTCAGAATGAGACATTCCTTTCCTGGCCCAGCACCCACACCTACCATGAACACAAAAGCATACCTTCATTTTGATTCTGACTTCTTATTTCTGTCTTAATAACTATAAAATTTTATATATGTGTATAAGGGTATATATATAATACATATTGTATGTACATATACAAACATACGTATTTATAATACTTATGTGTTACATTTCTGTAACCCCCTACGAGACTATGAGATTGTTGAAACGAAGAACAATGGATTAGGTGTTATTGTATCCTTGGGCTAACACCATTTGCTGAGTGAATGAATATATGACACAATTAGAAATTGTTATTTTCCAAAGGAACAAAAGATGAGTGGAACAAAAAAGATGTTATCAATAAGGAAAAGAGCCTATTAGAGTTATCTTTAACTAAATAGATGAAAAGTAGAGATATGTACATGAGTTAATATGAACTTTTAGACATGCAACTTTGAAACCAACAACTACTGTTTTAAATAACCAACTTATTTCTTGCTCCAAGTGGAAACCTTGATCCTTATTTTATTATTTCCCAAATAAATTAATTCTATTAACTTAATTTTTACTTCACAATGGTTCCTAAAAAGTAGACTACCCAATTATACAGACTCTGTTGCACAAAGATCTGTATATCAAATTTTGTATTTCTAAAGATTAAAAATTTATTAAATTCTATTTTCGATCATGCTATTTTGTTAGCTATAAGAGTTTAAAATTATAAAATATATAGTAATCAAAATAGCTTTATGTTACTTATTTTAAATACTATCACTTATGCTCATGACTATATTTTGTTAAGCCGGTATAATCTTCTATATCTATGCTATATATCCTATAAATTCTTGTATAAGAATAAATTATTAGTTCCACAAAGACTACATAGCAAACAAAGTAAATAAATTATAAGAAGTAAAACAAAGATCTAAGATTGCCTTTATCTAAAAGACTATTTAAACTATTGATTTTCCCTGATTCCAAATTCATCTCTGTTTTTCTTCTCTATGACATCATCAAGTTTCTTGGTATTTCTAAACAAATCTTCAAATCAGCTCATCTACCATAAAGATTCCATTTTGATGTTGAATAATAAAATCTATCTGAAAATAATCAATCAGGACAGGTTAAAATCTTGCACACAAATTTTAATAATGAATACTCAGATATATTCCTTTAAATGGCTGTTCTAGGATACCTTGCATGTGTCTCCCTCTCAAAATAAAAATCCAAATAACAAAAGAAAAAGTTAAGTTCTTTTTAGGCCCTCTCATTCTAGGATTTAGATAACTTCTACTCTCTACTTTTTTTAAAATAAGAATCATTTTTATAAGCAATTTATCATATGAAGGGGAGATGTGTGAGTTAGTCAAGAGAGGGCTCTGAGCCAGATTCAGAAGCTGAGGAGACAGCAGAGGGCAGCTGAGCAGCAGCATCCGCTGATTTCCTAGACAATGACTTGAGCCATTTCCAGCGGGGCTGGGACTGCTATTCATGATGATGCTTGCATCCACCACACGGCATCGTATGTTTGTTTTTGTTTGATCAATTTCCAAATAATTTAACCTCTTTATTTAAATTTATCTTTATTGTTGAAAGTATTACAGATGTCCCCACTTTTTCCCCATTGGCCCCTTCCATCCCATACCTACTCCCTACCCAGGCCTTCACCACACTATTGTCTGTGTCCATAGGTTAGGCATATATGCATAAAAATTCTTTGGTTAATCTCTCCCCACCCACCCACCCCAATCTTCCCTCCGAGATTCATCAGTCTAATCCATGCTATATCCCAAGAATCCTGAAACACTAATCAGAAAGAATATATGCACCCCTATGTTCATAGCAGAGCAATTTACAATAGCTAAGATCTGGAAACAGCCCACGTGCCCATCGGTAGATGAGTGGATAAAAAAGCTGTGGGACATTCACACCGTGGAATACTACGCAGCTGTAAAGAAGAAAAATCTCGTACCCTTTGGGACAGTATGGAGGGACCTGGAGAATATTATGCTGAGTGAAATAAGCCAGGCAGCGAAAGACAAACATCACATGGTCTCGTTTATACGCGGAACCTAAAGAACTTAATAAACTGATGAACAGAATAGATTCAGTGACACAGAAGCATAGAACAGACTGACGAACCTACTACCTACTTTTGATGAAAGAATGTCATAATTAAACATGATTATTAAAAAAGCTTTGTCATATAACTCATAGAACCAGAGTCTTGTCAACCAAGCAGTATAATATGAAAAACCTTCATTTCCTTTACCAAACCTAGTATAATAATAATTTTAAAAACAGATATCAAAGCTGCATAATGTTGTTTAGGTTTTTGAGATGGTTCAACTACTAAGGTTATTACCATTTCTAGACATATTTATTACATTTAAAGTATTTGAAATCACTGTTTTACTACTTAGATCTAAGTATAGACTTATTAAAATTATTGTAGTTCTCTAAATAATTCACTATCCACTAAACAGTTTACTGTACTATCAGTATTCAAATTGTTTTAGTCTTCTTTATACAAGACAGTGCTCCTGAAAAGTGTGTAAACATATTGAAAATGAGATTAGATGTATCCTATGGATTTTATATATCCTATGAATTCTTGTATGAAGAATACATTCTTAGTCATACAAATGACCGCATCCCCAAAGTCTCTTTGAAGTTCAGATTTTCCTAATCCTATTTCAGTTAAAGCGAAATATAAAAACCTGTAGGTATTAAACACTCCGAGAGCCCGTTTAACAGACTAAGGATAGACGCAAGCCAGAGCCAGTTTATAAAAAGACCCTCGCTGTCTCTGGGTAACTTCATATACTGCATACACGGACCGCATGCGTTGATGTCGACCCGCATCAGTACTTGTAATTTCCTGTGAGTGTACTTTAAATAATTTGCAGGTTTTCAAAAACAGACGTGATTTTTTTCTTCTAAAGTTAACAGTATCAGTCTCATTACAGTCATATAAAATAATCCCAACTTTCTAAAGTGACAGAAAAAGGGGCAGAAAAGGAGATTACTAGCTAAAGTTACCAATTAATATCTGACTGGTCCTTTGACTCTCCTAATTTTCCTCTTGCATGCAATTCAGAAAAAAGACAGACTTGCTAGATGTCATGCACTATGCCCTGGCAGAATCTTTATCCATCGTAGGGCAACGGTAGCTGCTCTAAACTCAGGATGCCAATCATGATGGCAGTGCCCCCCTATTATCTCTCTGGGTGTGTCTTGGCATTTCTTATCTTCTGCCACAGACACGGTCCCCGTGGGCCAGAAGAGCACATGCAACAGGTGCAAGCAAGCTGGTCTATCTTTATGCATCATGAGACCACTGTTCACTGAAAAAGAAGAGACAGAAAGAGACTTTACCCGCAGAAAGGAGAGGTCCCGGTTGTGCTCGATGCTGGTTATCTCCAGGTTGCCCATGACCACCTCACAGTTCTCATAGTACTTGCGCAGGGCTCGATACTGCTGCTCCAGGTCGGAGAGAGAGCTCAGCTTATTCTCTGTTCCTGCGCACACTGCGAGACAAGAAGACACACGGGGAGTCACATAACCTTTATGCGACGCGGACAATAACACCTCCCTCAGCTCTGTGTTCCACAGCGCTACGACAATGCCCTGAATTAAAACATCGCAAAGGCCATTAAGACCTGTAGCCCACACTGATATCTTCACTTTTATTTTTTCCAGCTTTATTGAGACATAGCATCGTGTAAGTTTAAGGTGTACAACATGCTGGTTGGATATACATATGTTGCAAAATGATTATCAATAGCAAGCTGACACCTTCATCATCTCACATAATTACGATTTCTTTTTTGTGGTGAGAACATTTAAGACTTGCTCTTAGCAACTTTCAAGTAGATCACACAATATAGTTAACTCTAATCACCATGCTATACACTAGATCCCCAGAACTTACTCATAACTGGAAGTTGGTACTCTGACATGTCTCCCATTTCCCCTAACCTGTAACCCCTGGAACTCACCATTCTTTTATGGGTTCCCCTCATGCTTTTATGAGCCCCCCTTTTTTAAGATTCACATATAAGTAATATTGCACATTTATATTCATAAGTTGCATGTGCGAACAACAGTGAGTGAGAAGACATAGGTTCCACAGAAAGGCATAGCACGGAAATAAATTTAAAAGACTCACATTCCTATAAGCAGACCAAGCAGGTAAATAATTTAATCTCATTTGAACAAGATTTTATTTTGTACTTATAATTCACTCTATTTTCTAACAGGGTAAATTCTATATTTGCAAATAAGTGAAAATCAAAAGGCAATAAAGTAATGATTTTTTTAAAAATATTTCTCTATTGCAGACTTGCTCTTTCAAAACTTGCCCTTTTAAACCCACAAAATACTATCTTTTAAAATATAAATATTAAACAACTTGGATTGAGATATTTATAAGCATACACTACAAAAAGATTACATAATAAAATTTAACCTTTTTGATATAAACAGGGGCATCACTACATATATTCATCAATGTTCTGCAGTACAACAGGCTGTTAATAAATTATCTGTTTTCCATCTTTGGGGGCATGGTTCTTAAATCTGTTCACATGTGAACACATGAGTGTACAAACGTGTGTTTTTTGGTTTTGTTTTGATATATTTTCTGTCCTCTGGAAGTCAGAGTTTTAGTTATTATGTCTCATGGCTTATACACCTGCCTCAACAAAATCTATACCATTGAAGCACCAATTTGAATCTTTAATGGACTGAAAAGCTATATTATGGATCTTATAAAAATAGTATGTAAAGTTTAAAAACTGGATAGTGAATAAATCTTTGAGTAAGTTACATAATATACATTAAATTTTAGGTAAGACATATAGTGTAAACTTTGAAGACACTGGAAACACAGCTTGGTAAGCGTGTCATACGCACATTTGAGTGTCATGTACACTGAAATGACAAAGTAGTCCTGATCCTGATGTGGTGTTCAGTGAAATGGGTTTCAGTACAGGAAGGAAATAAAATTCTAGCTGGGAATATCTTAATAATTAGGGCCACCTTAAGCCTGCTTTTGCCTGGCAACATTAAAAATAACAGAAGTTGGAATCTAAAAGTTTTGAACAATAATGTAAACTTTTAATCATATTATAAGCACATTATAAAAACAAAAACAGAACACAACCTTTTCTTGTCTGGATTTCTAAAGCTCATCAAACTGCGTATTTTCTAGAAATGCTCTTTTAATAGTGGAATTGTGTCCCTCTGAAAGATTTACAGAAGTCCTAACTCCTAGTACTTGCAAATGTGACTTTATTTTGAAATAGGGTCTTCATAGATGTAATCAAGTTAAAATGACAATATTAGGGTGGGCCCTAATCAAATATGAGTCGTGTTGTCCTAAGAAGAGCAAAATATAACGTGATTACACAGGGAGAGAGCCATGTCACCTCAGAAGCAAAGATGGGAGTGATGCAGCTACAATCCGAGAAATGCCAACCACTGATGGTCACTACCGGAAGTGAGGGAAAGGCAAGGAAAGATTCCACCCAGAGTCTCAGAAGGAGCATGACCCTATGATACCTTGATATCGGACTACTAGCCTCTAGAATTGTGAAAGAATAGATTGCTGTTGTTTTAAGCCACCTAGACTGTAGTACTTTGTTATGACAGCCCTAGAAAATCAATACATAATCTTTAGACTATTTCTCTTTGAAATCTCACATATAAAGAAATGTTCAGTGTCACCTCCTCTGTCCAGAGTCCTATAGCTTATCACCTCCTAGGAATTCTCCCATCTGAATGCCAGTCCCTCATACGCCATGCTGGAGTCCATTTGTTGCCTTTGAGATGCACTTTCAGTGGTGATAAGGTCAGATGCAAAGACATCTAGGGTCCTCAACATCCATTCTCTTCTTGCTACAGTAACAGACTGCACAGTGTCAGCCAGGCAGGTTGCCACCCCAAGTAAAGATGACCTTTCTCTGATCGCTTTGGAGGTAAGCTTATCAAGGGACTAGGTTGTGACATGTTGTATGATCCCTTCCTACAGCTTTCTTTCTTGGTTGGAGCCCGGCTTGGCCTCCTTTCTTCCTCACGCCTTTCTCCAGCCTGTTGGCTGAGATAGAAATGCGGAGGCTTAAACTTGAACCACCACCTTGGACCCTAAGGATGAAGTAAATGCTTTAGAGAGACTGAGAAGTGAGCGAAAAAGAATCAGGGCTTTCAAACAATTGAGGTTTTACATTGTTTATCATTAACATTAGGATAATGGTGAACTTTGTTCCTAGCTGCTAAAATACAATACATAGAAAGGATTAAATTCTAGTTAAATTATATGCTTTTGACCTTAAGTAATTTTAACAATTCTGTCTGGTTGTTTCACTGAATTTATTCAAATCACAATGAAACTACAAAATCATTCCTGATCATCTGAATATTTTACTGGTCCTGTGGAAGTTTTCATTGTCACTAAAACCAACAAACACTAAAAATAGGAATTTCTATTGATAACTACAATAATATCCAACACGAGAGGAGAATATAAGAAACAATTGATTTATGTACATGATCTTTGTCATCGAGATCAAAATCCAGCTTTTTTTCCAATACATTCTAGAGACTGTCTAAGAAACATCATAATCCATGATCTTCATTTTATTACTCTCAGCAAATTTATAAACAAAATATTTGTAAACTTGTTAAATGTCTGCTAGAAAAAGCTACTATTATATCAATTCATGAAATATGGATTTCAATTATTTTAAATTCCTTTGAAGACAATCTTATATTTTAATGCAATTACTGATAAGGGTAATTAATCAGTTAACTCGCTGCACCATTTCCAAAATATATACAATGACACATTGCAATTTATGTACAACTTGAGTTCTACAAGTTTCTTTCAATTGGAAATAAAACCCTTACTTTAATATTAGCATATTAAAAATCAGTATGTAAACATCTAAATGAAAAGGTTTCTAAAATACTTAGTGTATTCTTCTCTATAGAATCTTAAACAAATTTTGAGAGAAACATCTATTAATATAACTGTAATGGATTTTTGCATGTTTCTCATCTACATATATAAAAGGTACACAATAGAAAATTATTAATTTTTATTACAAAATATATTTATATAAGAAACTCACAAAGTCTGTAAACTCTTTGAAGACAGGTGCAATATATTAATCATTATTTTGAATCTGCTTAGCTATAGAGCACAGTGCTTTGCAAGAAATTACCTTTTAATAATATTCATTTAATTGTTATAAAACAGTTATAACTACTATTCAGATAATGACCCTCTATTCAGAACAGTGTCCATTGTTCAATCAATGATCAGCTTTGTTTTGTATATATCATACAAAAAATATTTTTCAACAACAAAATAATTCTCCAATAAACAGAAAATCTGATTAATCAGAATAATCTATTTTCCAAACATTCTGGTCTTTGGAATTTTACTACACACAGTTCCATTTTGGAAACATTTTTGTCTCAGAGAGAATCTCCTGTATATTTGTTTGACTCGAGCTACCTGTAATCAGTTAAATATTCCTTTAAACTTTCATCTTGAAAGACAGACTTGGTTTTAAAAGAACTAATTTAGGTAGATGTGTAAAAATCATTTGTATGTGTCTTCACGATGCCCTCACTGAATGCCTCACAACTTCTATTTGTCAATCGATTTTACAATCAGGGAATGTATACAAGACAATGCTAAAACCATCAAGTTTCATTGATTTCACGCAGCTGTTTATCAAACAGAATTGAAAAATCATCCCGCCAGCCAAAACAAGTTTAACAAAATTCAGCCTCCTTTGCCAACACTATTATGAAGTCCTTAAAATATAAGCTTACAATGGTTCAAGCTTCAAAATCCACAATTTTCATGTGCTCCTTAGAGTTTTCATTCCAATTGTAACTCCAGAAGTAGAGCTGTATGTGAGGCCTTAACAAAATCTCCAATTATTCTATTTGGTCCAATTCCATTGTAAATGTAGCTATAGTAGCAAACATGGCTTTTAATTCTTCTTGACTTACAATTTACACCCAACAGTGAGTGAACTTAATTCAGTAAAAAATAAAAAAAAATAAAAATAAGACTATAATTAGAATTTTGAAGCAATATAAAAAAAGGTTGATTAACAAAATTATTCACTTGGTTCATGGGGCAAATACATTAGAAGCAAAATGAAGATACATTAACAATACCCGTATTAATACTAAAAATCAGCATTGCTTCTACTCCCGTTATGGCTATGGAAACCAGTATTCCATTGGCTTACACAAGAAAGACAAGAAGAGAAAAATATATATAAATGTAAGTGAAACTTTCACCTAAATTTCAAATTGAATGCTTACATGAACTATGAATTAAGAAATGAATAATTATTTATTTAGCATCTACTGTGAGCTGGTATCATGAACAATATATAGGGTGTCCCCAAAAATGTTGCACTTTAATAGCTGATAGCTCAATTGATGTCTTTCTTTTCAGATTTATCCCATTGGAATTCATAATGATATTCAAACAGTGTACATACTTTTGGGACACCCTGTACACTGATAAAAATGTCCAAGGTCTTGCCCGGCTGGGCGTGGCTCAGTGGTTGAGCATCAACCTGGGATCCAGGGGATCTCGGTTCGATTCCCGGTCAGGGCACATGCCCAGGTTGCGGGCTCGATCTCCAGTCGGGGGCATGCAAGAGGCAGCCGATCAATGACTCTCATCATTGATGTTTCTCTCTCTCTACCTCTCCCTTCCTCTCTCTGAAAACCAATAAAGACATATTTAAAAAAAAATCTATAAAAAAAAAAATGTCCAAGGTCTCTTGTAAGAGCCCATGTAGTTTTAAAAGGCACCTGGGAAGGTAAGAAGCAAGGAGTGTGGATAAGCTCTGTGTGTATTGTGTGTGCATCATTCAAGGACTGTCTGCATAAAAAAATATTTAGTAACCAGATAAAAATTCTCTAATTTTTCTATCTCTTTTAACACTAATAAGTGCTTGCTCTTTCAAGAATGTTAATATAAAAAGTATGCTTTTGTTTAATGCACAGTGTTGTGCTGAGTATTTAGAAAGCTGGAGCTGTAGTAAACCTCAAAACATAAAATATTTAAAGAGAATGTGAGGAGCAAACATTTTCAGGGCCTGTTACTGAGGCTATCACGGCTCCATGGAGACGGCCGGTGTTGGCAGCTCTGTGTTCACAATGAATCCGAAATGGGGCCAGACTTGCCATTTTCCGGCTACGGTCATGTGACCCCAGCTGCCTGGCGGTCCCCCCCAGCTGCCCGGCGGTTCCCCCCAGCTGCCCAGCGGTCCCCCCCACAAACTTGGATAGCATCTTCCTGACTGACTTCTGGGCTCCCTCTCTGCCCCATCAGTGCATTCTCTGCACAGAGACAGGGTGATCTCTTTAAAAATATAAATCATTGCCTTGGCCAGTGTGTTCAGTGGCTAGAGCATCCGCCTGTGGACTGAAGGGTCCCAGGTTCAATTCCAGCCAAGGGCAAGGACCTCGGTTGCAGGCTGGATCCCTGGCCCAGCTGAGGCAACCAGTTGGTGTGTCTCTCCCATCCGTGTCTCTCTCTCTCCCTCCCTTCCACTCTCTCTGAAAAGCAATGGAAAACATATCCTCAGGTGAAGATTAAATATATATATATATATATATATATATAAATCATTCACATGACTCCCTTACTAAAAACAATCCTTGGCTTCTAGTTGCACTTATTATAAAATCCAAGCTTCTCACTATAGCCTGTAAGAATGTATGTTCGGCTCTTTGCTCAAATGTCACTGCTCTGTGCTGATCCATCTAAAATTTACTTGATCTGTATTTTATCTTTGTTTATTTATGCTAGTCTCTACATGCCTTCAGAGATGCTTAAAATGCTAAACTATATTGCAAGGGGAAACAAGCTCATCATTGGAGATTATAAAATACATGATAGATCCAAAAATTATACATGATTGTCTCCATTTATGAATGGTGTTTTGTGAGTCGTCTGCTTTCCCCATATAATAGGTTATTCTTGTAATATTTTTTTCCATTTTGTATTTCAAAGGTTAGCTTAGTAAAGTTAAAATAACTACAAATAATTTTAAAATCATTATATATATAGGCCATCAAAACTCACATATAAATTTTCGGGTTCTTTAACATTTCGTTGCCTTTAAATATTTCATTGGATTTTTTCTTAAGTTATGTTTCACAGAATTCCTATGTTGAAAGCTTAAAAACATAATAGAAACACTTCACAAGTTGAGAAATTATATTTCTGTAATCTATTCTTGAAAAAATTGTATATTCCTGATGACTTTCTTGCCACAATACCCTCACAGCTGTTTTTATCACCCCCCACCACCACCACCAAACACAAAGAGTCCTTCTTATTTACTTTGTAGTATTTCATTTTCTGTGGAAGTGCTAGGTCCTTAACTTTAATGTAGGTACTGGACTTGACAAGCAATTAAAGCAAACAATTTCCACTCATCAGGGCTTGCCAAATTAGTCATCTGCCATCTGCCCCATCATCTGGCTCTCCTTGAAGTCTTGCTGTGAATCTGGACTCACTCTCCCAGATTAAGAGAGACAGTGTGAACCTCCAAACTGGTGAAATGCCACTGGGAGTGGAGCGTGTAAACATTAGCAACCACCTTTCTTCTCTAGTTTATCATGCCTTCAACCACCCCCTTGCGTGTGATAAAAAACCAGCCTGCCTGTGATGCCTTATCACTGTGAGACCTTTGCCATTCACTGCCATTCAAGTAGCAGTTTGTGGGATTTTTCCCGTTAGAAGTATTTAAAAGAAGAAATTGGACTAGATGTTCCTAACTTAATAATGGTTCTTACGTATCAAGGCCGGTGTCTTAGGCACTGATAAAGATGTAACTTAAGAAAGACTACGGCCTTTCTGTCGCCTTGGTCTGAGGATGAAGCTTTCTTTTTTGTTCTTTCCATCAGCCAGTGTTCACCTGACTGATAACATGAAATATAATAAGTATGCTCTAGGGACAGTCAATCAAACTATATCAGTAATGGGCAAAGTTGAGAAATAGTGAGAGTGAAAGTGGCACTCTTGTCACCCACATGGTCCTTTTCAAGGTTCCTCTCTACTTAAGGCGTCCTACAACCCAGGGCTGCTCTGGGGCAGTTGGTGCCTTTGGGCAAACGCAGTCAGATGCCCCTCTTCTGGGTGAAATAAGCTTTGTGCTGGGTAGGGAACATGTGGTTTGGCCATCGGGATGTGGGCTGCATTTTACTCCCTTGTGTCCCCTAGATCACAGCCTTTCTGCAGCGATGCACCTACGAAACTGTAAGCAAAGGCCTTGGCTAACTCCACTGTCCTGGATTATTCATCCAAAGTGGTTTATTCCAGGTAAAACTGTGTCTCAATAACTAAAAATTCCTTCAAATGAAAAGTATGCTATTGGTAGACTTGGGATAAGAGGAAGGCAATCAGTGGACAGACAACGCTTTGACTAAAGATCCTTCACTGTATCTTTAGTTCATGTGCATGAAAATCCTAATCTGAGACCACCCTCTAACATAATTTTTGGACATTTTAATCTGGGATTCTTAGTCACAAAAAAAGCACCCATCTGATAGTGATACAGACTACATAATAAAATACGTCATGTTATAATTTATTTTAAACAGTTTTCTCATAATGCCATCTATTATTCTAGAAATCAGATTCCATAATCGTCGGCAGTTTGGTGGCTTTAAAAAAGATCTAGGTGAGCTGTGGGTGGTTATTTTCACAACATAATCAACTGTAAATACTAACTGTAATGAGGTGTTTGACCAGGAGATAGAAGTCTCTAGGGCAATCTCTGTCATTCACTCACTTGTTCTGTCATGCATTTACTCAACAGCCCCGACTGGGCAACCATACGTGGCTTCTGGCTAGGTGTGAAAGAAAAAATAAGATCCCCGTCTCAAGTTTATAACATCTCACATTCTGATAGAAATTCTTTGTATAAATCTTAGAAATAACATTAGTTTACAAATTTAGTTGGGCTGCTATTAAAGATAATTTTTCCTGACTTTGATTCACTGTCAATGAACAAGACTCCCAATGTCAAAATTCATCTTATCTGCAATAAAATATGAATCTGAAAAAAATACATGTAGCTTTGTATAATAAAAGGTGGACATCACTGTGAGAAGCCATTGTCCAGGAGGCCTTTCTCTGTAGAGTAGTAAATGATATAAATGTATCCAGCAGTATCTGTGTCTAAAGAAATAGCACACCTTACAAATGATTTGTTCAGTAAGCCAGTCTGTGAAGACCTCTTCTCTTTCACTGGTCAGATACGACAAAAAGAAATTCCTCTGATACAGACAGGATAGGCTTACTTTTCATAACTATATCGTGCATTTTAGGCTTCACTGTATGACTCAACTGTATGTTGTGAGTTTTTCTTTTTGGATTTTTTTCTTTCATTTTATTTAATTCAGAAATAAGATTTTATAGTTCTGAGATATCACCAAGACATGCTACCAGTAATATCACCAGCAGCTTCCCTCTGTATTCCACAATCTTCAAACATTAGCTAATGGGGTACTGGATGCTACACAGACAATCAGTTTGGGATGTTTGTCCATGACAGTTGGGTTTAATGATCTGATGTCCCTAGAGATCCTGTTTTCATTACCTTTGGCTATATATCCGAAAGTGGGATTGCTGGATCATATAGTAGCTCCATGTTTTGTTTTGTTTTTTTGAGGAACTGCCATCCTGTTGTCTTCAACAGAGAGCAGAGTGGCAGCTGCCTGGGGCTAGGGGATGGAGGAAATGGGGAGGTGTTGAGCAAAAGTTATAATATGAATATGGTCTGGAGATCTAACATAAAGCATGGTGATTATAATTAATAATATGGTATAATATATTTAAAGTTTCTAACAGAGTAGATCTTAAATTTTCTCACCATAAAAAAGAAACAGCAATTACGTCTCAGGATGGAGGTGTTATTAGATAACGCTCCAGTGGTAGTAATCACTTGGCAATATGATATATAAGTGATCCACACGTTGTACACCTTAAACTCACACAATGTTACATGTCAGTTGTATCTCAATAGTGCTGGAAAAGTAAAATATTTCCAAAAAATCTGATATCCTACTTGGAAGCTTTATTACATGGCATCAAAAAGTAACCAAATTTATAGTAAGATTAAAATGTAAAAGTCCAACTTTTTAGTAGAACCTACATCATTCAACATAACACGAAAACAGCTGAAGTGACATTTAACATTGTTTTTTTATTACTGAATGTGACCTCAGATATGTCTGTACCTTTAAGAGAAATTCTTTTTAAAAAAACTTAAAAGGATATCACATTTACTAGATAGTAATGACACATTTGAACTTTTTCTTTCATTTTGGTTTCATCAAAAATGTTTAGGCAATGATAATAAAAGAATCGATGCCAAAACGTGTTATAAAGTTCCTAAATTATTTAATCTAAGACAGTTTCGTATCAAAAACATCACATTCAACGCTAAGGCATATGAATTCTGAGGCATCAGATTCTACTTTAAAAGTAAAAATGATCTATGATTTCCTTTCTTTATATAAAATGAGACTAGCACTAAGAAAAAAAGACCTGAATTATAGGTTTAAAATTATTTAATACTTGCACTGTCATTTCTAGTTTCATGTGAATCTTTGAAAGGCTGTGCAAATAAATATAACTTCTCCATATTGTATAACTAAAAAAATGTGTAATATGTAGCTGGCAAGTTTCATATGTGCAAAAAAAATATTTTCTAGAAGGTAAATAAAAAAGTTAAGCTAAATCACTTAAACTGTTTACATAGAGATACAAGTGGAATGGAAATGCATTCTAACTAATATTTTAAACTTGTCACCATATTGAATAAAGGAAATGCATGCAAAGGTAGCCAGTTACTCAGGTAAAAATCTTTTCTAAGAGCACTAATCTAAGTCACACACAATTCCCCTAAACTCTGCCTTCCAAATGTCGGTGAGACCAGCCTGGCACCATCGGCCACACCTGACTGTCTCTACTTCAAGTCACCGCAGCTCTACATGAGCAGGGCGACAGGCTTCCACCGGATGCTCCTGCCTTTCTTCTTGTCTTCTCGGGCTCTTCTGTATCGAATACAAGAGATTTTATATGTTTTCACCCTTTAATCGAATCACTTATCCCCTTTGTTCAAGTATCTCCAAAGGTTCCTCATGTTAATCAGAATTTAAAAGTCCTTATCTTGATCTACAAGATCCTCATGCAATCGGAAGCCCTGCTACTTTTCTGATATCATCTCCCATGATGTTTGACTTACTAAGATCTGATCATAGGACTATCTTGCCTATCTTCGGACATTTCTGTAAGTTTCTAAATGCTTATTATCAACATGCGAATTTGTCTTGAGGAACAGCAACAGCCTGGCATTGGTCCCTGCATGGTACTTTGACTAGCACTTTTCTAAAACATTACACTTTATACTTATCACTGCCAGCCACATTATATCTTTATTTAGAATATAAGCTCTATAAGAACAGAAAGTCTGTTTTATTTCCTGATATAAATATACATCATTTACAACTACTTGACCCATAGTAGGC
Source organism: Miniopterus schreibersii (assembly GCF_964146895.1). Taxonomy (NCBI): domain Eukaryota; kingdom Metazoa; phylum Chordata; class Mammalia; order Chiroptera; family Miniopteridae; genus Miniopterus; species Miniopterus schreibersii. The sequence goes on along the minus strand of NC_138108.1, from coordinate 16,132,924 downwards.
ATCTGATCAATATTTAATGGATGGATGGATGGTTGGCTAAAAAGTGTTAGAATTCTGTCTAGAATCCCTGCTCATATGTAAACTAAATGTTAGTTATCAGAACGTTAAAATCATTTTATATGTTAAACAATCTTTAGAGATCAAGTCCAGTTTATACACATAGATGAGAAAACAGACAAGGTAAGTTCAAGTGCTCAAGAGAGGTCAGAGAGCTAGTCAGGGGCAGAAGGGGAGCAGGGCTCTTCCTCCGGGGCTATCGGCACCCGGCTCCGCGCCTCGCCTTACTCAGAGGGCCTCAGGAAACCGTCCAGCTACGTGGAAAGGGTTCCCGAGCTTCGGTTGTGCAGCCAGTAGCAGAACAACATCATGAAATTTGGCATGGTGCTTCAGAGCGTTTGGCTGAACAGCACTAGTCGATTATATAATTAGAAAATAGATCCTTAGCAAGATTCTTTTATTTCAATTCCAGGTTAAATGAAGTTAAATATCATTTAAAAAGAAAGTTTGATTTTTAAGAGTCCGTTTAACAAAAGCATTCTTTACATGTATTCAGAAGCTACCCAATATTACATGATGAACATAATCTTCAAAAAAGTTCAACTAAATCATGTGCTTCATCATAATTTTAATGTACTTCTGAAATTTAAAATCATTTCGTAAACAAGTAAGTTTTTTGTAATGGAAATAATCACCACTGAATTTGACTGTTTTGTAAATTCCAATTTCAAAGATCATGTTTGCCTAAATACATGCATAGCTGCACTTCACAATGGTATGACAGCTTAATGTCAGTGGATTTGAATATTAAATTATTCTTATAGCTATTATTACAGTTAATAGCATTTAAAAAGTGTTGTAGAATTTTTAAAGCAGTCTTATTCATATTAACCTTCTTGATCCTAAATTATTTAAGAGATGATTTTATAAGAGCCAAAGTCATTAAAGTAATTGCCAGGAATTTAAACTTTGGGTATCCTGGAAAACAGTGACTTCTAAAAGAGGTTCTGAAATTTTTTATCTAGAAATGAGATGGCAAAAATTGCCGCCAATACTAGATATCTTTAACTTGGTATTTCGAGTGACTCGCTGAGAAGAAATACAAAAAAATGGCATTCAGTAAAAATCAGTGGATTAAACGTTTCTATATTCACGGGAAAAGTGAGAGGTGATAATCTGCTCTTCCATGGACTAACTCTGTTTCAACCCTGTTTTCCTCCTCTTTACACATTGTCCAAATAGAAGTTAATTAGATACAGAAAAATTAACTAGAAATCAATCAGGGGTAGAAGAGAGCTTTGACCGCCATTGCAACTCTGGTTATTAGGGGCCTCTGCTGGATCCGGCCTGATATTTTTCTTCTTTAGGATTGTGAGTTTACTTTCAACATGAATTCTCCAATACATGTTTCACTACCACTTGTGCACATGAGAGCTTCTTCTTTGGAGATGGTGTTAAATATCACTCACGTGTCGTTATCTGTTCAATCAAATCCTAGTCACCTGTTTGCTACTCAAGATTATCCAGGAATTGAGATCCTGCCACAATAGCCAAAGTTATTTTCTCCAAACGACTTTTCCAAATAATCAAAAGGTGATTTAATTGTCATCTGTTATTCAACTCACACACAACTCTACCATTTATGTTTTAAGTGACTCCTTTCACCTCACCATGAATACTCCCAAAGTCTTTGAAAAATTCCATAACCATCATTACCTCCAACACCTGACTAAATATTTTTTTTTAGAAAAGGTCTGAACTATTCACTCAATTTACATTTCCCTAAAATTTATATACCAAATTTATTCTATTTTCATATTTCCTATGTTCTGTTATTACTAGTTAGGGAGACCAGGAATAGGACAAAGATTTGTAGATTTTAACCGAGACTAGTGTACCGTGACCTGGACGGAGCAAATAATAATACCAAAATTAAGAGGCTAAAGAACATAAAGTAAAACACTGGATTTGATATAGCTTAAGTGTAGAATACTTTTTTAAATTTCCAGTCTTAGCATTTATCTTGACTTAATTAATTAACAGTTTATACCTCACACTCATACACCACTTTTCTGGGATTAAAAAAAAATCAATTGAATGTTTACTCAGCAGCCTTCTATAAACTTAAGCATATTTGTTTTTTGTAAGCATATGCCAACATTTTCTGAGTGCTTTGAAAAAATATGAGTGTATGCATGCATACATTTTCATTGCCCATGTATGCTAAGTTTAAAAATTGTAATAGTGAAAAAATCCATTTGGTACATCAGACACTAGAGAAAAAAGGAAGCTGTTTGTTTCCAGCGGCAGTCCTCTGGCTCCTAGTCTGAGTGGCAGCCCCATCTCCCAGCGACAGCCACGCTGGACACGGCCAAGCTTCCACTCACTCACCGGCTATGCGGCCTCCTTTCACCCCATGCCTACACCTTCATATTCCTCAGCAAACGGTATTCAGTACCAATGGTCTTACATTTCAGGGTTGTTCAGTATAAAATTAACTTTCTTTCAGTATCAAAATGCTTCTTATGCCATCCTAAAATTGCCTCACCTTTAGGACTAAAGATAAGGGAAAAGACCATTGTTTATAAGTGACTCTGAGCGCCTTTCTACACATTGCTACACAGTCTTCCTGTGATAAAACAAAATAAAACAAAAAGCTACAGACAAGTCAACTTGAGAGCTACCCAGTCCACTTACTCTAACTTGCCACCTAATGCAGCCAATTCAACAGCCAAGCTTGGCTCTGCCCGCCTAGCCCGGAGCCCTGAGCCTGGAGCCCTGAGCCCTGAGCCCTGAGCCCTGAGCCCGGAGCCCGGAGCCCGGAGCCCGGAGCCCTGAGCCCTGAGCCCTGAGCCCGGAGCCCGGAGCCCTGAGCCCTGAGCCCGGAGCCCGGAGCCCTGAGCCCTGAGCCCGGAGCCCGGAGCCCGGAGCCCGGAGCCCGGAGCCCGGAGCCCTGAGCCCTGAGCCCGGAGCCCTGAGCCCGGAGCCCGGAGCCCGGAGCCCTGAGCCCGGAGCCCGGAGCCCGGAGCCCTGAGCCCGGAGCCCTGAGTCCTGAGCCCTGAGCCCTGAGCCCTGAGCCCTGAGTCCTGAGCCCGGAGCCCTGAGTCCTGAGCCCTTAGCCCGGAGCCCTGCAGCCAGCACACCATAAGCCCAATTTCCTGGGCTCTTTCTCTGGTACCTTCTAACCCTGTTTTCTTTTTTTAAAATTGTTAATGTTGACATTATTGCAGGTGTGTCCCCCCGCTTGCCCACCCCCCCCCCACTCACAAATCCCCTCCCTTGGTCTTCACCAACTACCGTCTGTGTCCGTGGAGTTTGCGGGTACAGTATGTTCTTTCGCTAATCCCTTTGCTTTCTCTATCCGGTCACCCCCACCCCGTTTTCTGAATTCTTCACTTCGCTAACCTGTTTTCGAGCCCTCAGGGTTCTGATGATCTCTCGCCTTCCCTTTAAAACTGCCGCCCCGTATTGACCTGGTTCCCTTCTCGCACTGCTTGGGAAAACTCTGCTTGAACTGGCCCTTCCCTGATTCAGGCCCAAGGAGCTTGCCCCTAATCTACGCCCACGGGTCATGGCCCACATGCGCTTCCTAGAGCGTCTCCAGCAGGGGCCAGGTCACGGCTGCCTTCTCATCAAGGTCCGATGCAAGCCTGAGGTTTCATTTAACTGCTTGTTATCCTGGCATCTTCCTATCTTTGCTTGACTCAGCTCTGGCCGATATCTCCAGCTTTCCACCTAAAAATGAGCCGAGGTACAGAATTCATTATTCATCCCGGTGCCAGGTACATGTTAGACGGGGCTCCTTCACAGCATTAACGCACACCTCGTCTGCTACCCTGACGAGTCACAGGCTGGGGGCTGGTTTCTAGTCAGTTTTCTGCCTTCTGTTGATATCACCCTGTTTTCAATCTCAACACTGAAAAAAATAGCCAAATACACAAGTGCCAAAAATCGTTGACAGTGGAACTCTAGAAGCATATGGTGCTAAGTTCGCAGAGAAAACAATCCTCAGCTAAGGAATATTCTTCATTTGAAACTATGTGTGGACTGCTGCTTCTCTCTCTCCTTTGAAAAGTCAGCCCACTCGAGGGCCAAGTGTCGCCTGGGGACTTTCCCGTGCAGAAAGCACTGTGCTGGCTCCGAAGCACTGAGATTCCATAGCAACAGGAGCAACACTTGAAGTGCTCCAGGACTCCTACAGTATTTATCTCTGAACAGCTAGGGGGCTTTTTGCAGAGAGGCCCCTAACTACTGCAAGCATTCACTCTATTTAATGCTTCTTAATTAACGCTGCACAAACACCGATTCTGTACGGGCCGCGAAGTCTTTGTTCGTCCCGGATTTGCTTTCTCAATAGATTTGGAAACGGCAGCAGAAGAGTGTGCCAGACTTCCCTTCCCTACCCCAGTTCTCCCTCAACACCCGAGGATCTCCATTCTAGAAGATGTCGGTTAAAACAGGATAAAACTCATATGGGGACTGGCAAAGGAAAGGAATTCTGGGGGAGGTGGCAAAAGGTTGGGAAAGAAAAATCTCTGTTTGTTGTTATTATTTGCACCTTTCAAGCAAGAATTATAATTTTGCAATAACTGGATTTTTCCATAATAATACAATATGTGGACTTAACCTAGAGTCACTTAAGAGTTAGATGAGATGATCTCTCAGGTCACTGCCAGTTCTAAAATTCTATCTAGAGAGCCTCTACGTTGCATTCTGTAATGGCACATCACCTGAGGATTATTACCCCAAAGCACACAGGATAAAACTCAAAGAATAAAACTCAGAGATGAAAGTGAAGCATCCACCATCTAGTCTCTAACTACTGTAGTGCACAACTCTAAAAATCTCTTTGTAAACATCTGAGAAAGAAAGAAAAGAGACATCTTCTCAAGCAAAGTTAAATAAATTGAGGATGCGTCTATTGAAAATCTCCTTCGGGGTATAGGGCTTCTCAGATAGAAAATCATATCTACTAAAACGAAATCCTGTTCATTTGAGAAACATTGTAAAGATCTGTTTTGCTGTCTGTTTGAAGCTTAACAGTAACCCTTGATTGGAGGAACTGACTTCCTAAAGCACCGTAATATCAAGTTTCTTCACATTTGCAACAGTGTGAAGGTAGCATCCCTAATGTTCTCAGTCTAATGACCTTTCTTCTCTTATTTGTCTTTCCTTTCTCTTCTAAGATATGGCAAATAATTGTTGTAATATCACAGAACTCAGTTGTGGCGTTCACACTGTTTACTGAATTATTTTTTGCAGACTTTACGTTGGAATTTGCATTCATTATTAATGAATACATGTTACTAAACTTCAAGATCCTATTCTATTACTCCACGTGGCACCAGGGGGCAGCACGATTCCCAGAGAACATTCTTTGGATGCAGGACAGAGAAAAGTTACAAGGGAAAAACTGGTACAAAACACCTGAGCAGTATTAGGAATTTCCCCCCAACTGTCTCATTTTTCTCCTGCAGGCTGAAAACTAGCGGGACTCAGGACATCACATCTACAAGGAGGGGTAAGCGTGTTAGCAGGTACCTCCAGCTCACCTGGTAAAATTCAAAAGGACGAGAGGTATCCTTAGGGGTGGGTGTGGTTGTGTATTATCTCTCTGAAGTACAAGAATAAAATTATTACCATTTTCAGGATTCTCTTTCAGTTTGAAAATAAATGTGACAGTAAAACATATCAAATGGTATAATTTCCCCTTTATACCAGGGGGAAGAAACATGAGAAATACAAGTGCACTCTGTGCTTTGCAAGGTACTGGAATAAAGGAGGGGTGGAGGGGCAATGAAAAAGGGAGCCTCAAAGGTTAAAAAAAAAAAAAAAAAGCTTGATTTCCTTAAAGAATTTATAGACCAAACATACCACATTTGGTCAACAGTCAACAAATTATTATATTTTATCTTTAATATTGATTTGCTAAATTTATATGAATGATATTTGTCATACAAATATGGGTAGTTTATCATTAATTTGTTTTTTATGCCTTACTATTTACAAAAACTAATTGCTGCCTGGAGTACCACCTTTAAAAGTTTACATACAATTTTTAAAGCAGTAGGTTCATTTCATGAATTATTTTTCATTTTTAAAAATTATTTATTGTTTTTATGGATTCATAAAATGAAATGGGTCATAAAGAGTTAAAAATGTGTTATAACTTTTACATGGAAATAAATAACTTATAAAATGCAATAACATCTGAAGGCAACAATATCACCAAAGGGAAAAAATATTTGACTCACCTACAGGAAGACAGAAACAGCAGCACAGTAGCATATGCAGTTGAAATGTTTTCCATGCTCTTAGTCTAATTTACAGAGACACTGAGATGTTCTTACATTAAAAAAATACAAACACGCACACACACACTCATACACAATGCACCCTTCCAATATCCCTGCTTCTTCATTACACAATAAAATGACTTTCTTCTTTCACCCCTAAACAGAATTCACTCATTCACTTTGTTTATTCAGAAGTATTTTTTCAACACTAGAGAGAGACTAGCACGCAGAAAGCACTAAAACAACACTAGCCTAGCAGAAGGCATTCAATAAGTATTTGTTCATGTATAAAGTACCCCAAATCACCCAGAATCAGAGCTGATGAGATGCAACTTGCAAAATGAGAGTAGTGCTTTCCTAGGGCCTTCATCATGAAGTCCCACAAAATGAGTGGCTTAGAAAAATAAATATATCCTCTCGGTTCTGGAAGCTAGAATTTTGAAATCAAGGTGCTGGCAGGGCCACACTCCCCTCAAAGACCTTAGGCAAGCATCCTGCCTTGATTTTTCCAGCTCTGGTAGCCCTTGTCATCTTGGCTGTGGCAACACAAGTCTACTTTCTGCCCCCATGTCCACATGATGTTCTCCCTGTGTCACTGTCTTCACATGACTGTCTTTTTATGACACCAGTCACATTGGATTAGGTGTCTACTCACTCCAGTATGACCTCGTTTTAACTAATTACATTTGCAATAACCTATTTCCAAATAAGGCCATACTCTGAGGCACTGGGTCTTAGGACTTCAACATATCTTTCGCGGAGACACAATCCAGCTCATTACTAATGACAGCAATTTTCTCTTCTGCACTTTCACGTTTCCCTCAATCTGCCTTTGCCTACCTTTGTTCCTCTGAGTTGGTATCATTTTGAGACTCTACTGTGGACACAGACTCCCCTCACACCTCTCACCTCCTGAGGTTACTCATTATTTCGCTCGACTCATTCTGCTGGTGCTCGGTTTGGCTGTGCTAGTCATACAAATTAGCATCATTTGCAAGAGCTGCTTACATTCATGCCTAATTATCATGCGGTAGAATAACAATTATGCATATCATTAAATTCATGTGAGATAACCTTCAGTGTAAGTTTTATTTGATTGTGGCACTAAACTCTGCTCATGCATGCTTGAACTTCATAGCGGGTTGCTCAGGAAGAATGGCTGTCTCTGCCTCTTAAAAATAATGACAGTAATATTGGCCATAACCCTAACCTCCAACAGAAATATTGCTTCCATAACTTGGTACCCACCTTGAGAAAGGTTACTGCAATCAGTTCTGGATTAAATGAAATCAATATTTTAGCCATTAAGTATGAATGAAAATGTTATATTTTATTCAACATTTTTAAGCTTTCTAATTTGCATTTGTTTTCCAACCGGAAAGATACATAGTTTCATAGTATAAAGCATGTGATGTTGTGGTTTAACAAACATATTCTAATCCCCTCATTAAACTTTTGAGCTGTAGAATTAAAACAAATATGCTGCCATCTAATAATGTATACATGTTCTTTGTTCTGCTTTCACACATTTTTTTGAAGTTACTTTTATTTATTTTTAAATCATATACTGTGGCAATGTGATATAAAATCACATTACCCCACCACCACCAGGAGTATAATTAGGTAGGCATTTAAAAATTTCATCTATTTCTTTAAATTTTACACATAATAATTTTAGAATATTTAGAAATATAAAGTGGTACACATAAGAATGATCCATAATCATACCACCCAAAAATAGCTACTTTTAACATTTGTGAATAATAGTGTTACTAAATTTGAAAGTTCCCAGTCCCACTCCTATTCCAGGCAACCTCGGTCATTTTATTCAGATATATTTGAATGAAGATTATATTTTACAAAAATTTTGTAACATGGTTTTAATTTAAAGTATATCACAAACATTTGTTCATAAAAATAATCATTTAATAGGTCATATGGTTGTATTGCTTATTATAAATTTAGGTCTATTTGGAATTCTCAATTTTTGTAAAACATAGTTAAGAGCTCTGCCTCTAAAATAAGTCTTCTTGTGGTCAATTCTGTTCCATTATCTACTATTTTTGTGACCTTGAGCTACTTAATTTTTTTCCTTGATTCAGTTTCCTCTATAAAAGATAGTTAATAATATCTTCTAGAGTTACTGTGATGATTAAATAAAATAATCTACATAAGGCACTGGGCATACATAGTACCAAGCACATTCTAGGACTCCAATAAACAGTAGTTGTCAATCATCAGGTTTACAGAATGTATTACCTTCCATTGCACTCATGTGTTGACACTCCTGGTTTTCTCTCTGGACATTCCCTTCCACCTTCTTTGCCACTGGCTCTTCCTTGGCCTTTCCATCTAAATGTTTTCATGTGGAACTTAGGCCTTCTCTCCATTCTCTACATGTACTCCTCCAACAATCCCACTACTCCAGGGGCTTTCATTAGCATCTATATACTGAGGGTGCCCAGATTTCTATCTCTAGGCCACATCACTCTTTCTGAACTTTTGCAGGTATAGCTCATTGCCTATTGCACATTTCTGCTGGAAAGTCTAAAAACCCTGCAAAATCAACATGCTCAAAACTCAACGTGTCCTTCTGTCAAAATGAGCTTCTCCTCCTCTTGTGTTTCCTTATTTGGTGAACAACCACCAGTAGCGCTTAGCTACTGCAGGCCAAATGCTTATTTTCCACTCAGCTCTCTCCCATACCCCACAACAAATACATCTCCAAGTCACTGTGATTTCATATCTCGAATAGCTTTAATTATCTTCATTTCTCTGCCATCCTACTGTCACTATCCTAGTCTACACTCCTCCTAGCTTTTTCCTGATTGCACACATCCATGAAATTCCAAACCACTTTGCATACAACCATAATTTAAAACATGAATTAAAAAACAATGAAATATGATCATGTAGCAGCCCCTTCTTAAAATCTGTTAATAGTTTGCCTGAGCTTCTACTATGAAACACTTTAAAGTCATGTATCACCTGGCCTCTCCTTTACCTGTCCAGCCTTGCTGTTCAGCATCATGTTCCCCAATCCATCCTTGCACAATTAGCTCTCTTTACTCAACCATCCTGAACTTCTCTCAATTTCCCTCCCTTTCAGGTATTTACACTCTTCTCATTGCAGGGATACTATTATTTCTACACTTTCTTTACTAATCAAACTTCTTAATTCTCACGTCTCAAAATATTTTTAAAAAGCAAAATCTATTGCTATGGTTCCTGAGTTCCATTGAGCACACTAACCGCCATAGTAATGGTTAGAGGCACAGAAAAATGTTTTAAAGAATTATTATACATTTTAAACTCCATGGAATGAATGACCTCCATTATCCAAATTCCCCATGAAATAAATATATCTATGATGTATAATATATAAATGTAATCAAATTCCGCCTTATCTGGCAAGTTCTAGTTTGTAGAAGGAAGTACTACCAGGTGTGAAAATGAACACATACAGTATTAATTTCAAAAAGGAGACACATGAGAACATGTTTCAATACATTCCATCACTTTGTGAAAATAAAGCAGGCATAACCCGATGAACATTCTTAGACTCCGCCACCATGAGAGCTACAGGAAACAGCCAACTCTACAACAGCTATATTTATTAGGGAACATATTTCTAGAACAGTGTCCTGGGCATTTTAGTCCCAGAAAAATATTTGCTGGCTGAATGAATGAATGAATGAATGAATGAATGAATTCCTCAGCAATGGCCATTCTACCAGGGGTACAGCCTTCTGTCTTAATACTGAGTTAAAAGGGATATAACTTGGAAATAGAGAGGAAAGTGGTTTGCATAACTCAAAGGATTTTTTTTAACTTAAGGACCACAGACTTTGACCATGCCAGCCCCACTTTAATGTGTACGGAAGCCACTGATTCCTTCTATAAATTAAGGAAGCTGCGGATTTCACATAGAAACGCTGATTGTGTGCGTGCGTGTTTGTGTGCACACAAGCATCTGGTGAGTGTCCTTTGGAAAAAAATTTACTTCAAAAATAAAAATTCATGTGCATAGATTTCTGTATACGTTACCCACTTAAACCGATGTATCACAGCATTTAATTTGCTGCAAGTTTAAAAGCCTACATGTTAAAACAGCACAAAGGTATGTGTAAGCCAGTTTCAGCTGAGTGGCACTTGGTGTGGATTTACTCACTGCAAAGCGTCCTTGATGTGTTGCCTGTCTCTTCCTGGTAAATGGCAGTGAAGGTCAGTGAATCTAATTTGACAATAATGAGTCTGCTCTGCAACGTGTTATAATACTGTGTCCCTACTTCTTTTTTTTTTTTAAAGGTATCACCCAATCAAAAAGGCTGTTCAATGACACCAGGGGAACCCCAGGAGGCCCGGGGAGAGTAATAGAACAGTACTCTCTTGTTTTCCTTTTCCAATAATGGAGACAGCAGAGGTTACGAACACGTTCAATATGCATTAAAACAAAACACAGCCTGATCGGAATGTTTTAATTAATAACAATTACCTTCTGCGGCGCTGCGATGCAAGCCAGGGCTCCGAGCATGAAGGGGAAACTTGACACTCGTGCTTCTTTGTGGACAGAGAGAGTTTAAGCAGAGTTAATGGAAACTCAGCGGATGAGTGGTGCCGCAATTCAAATGTACTGTAAAATTACTGAAATGATTTCAATGTCACAGGACTACACTGCATTGCATTTATGATTATTACCTCTCGCTATGCTTTAGTGATATTTTGTTAGATATCTGAAAGTTTGTCTTTGAAAAAAATTGTACCTTTCAGAGAAAATGGGTGATGCAATAAATAATGACATTATTTCTACACCAATTTCTATATATAATATATTCTATATGTGTCCTAAATATTCTCTCTCTCTATAATTTCTATATACAAAAATTTCTATAATAGATAACAATAATTATTGTAGAAAAGATACAAAAGCTGGGATGTTGACAAAGGATAGGAACCTTTTAGTAGCCACCCCTAGCCCCCATGTCTGCCATTCTTATTCTATATCCTAAGTTTTTATTTCTCAATGGATAATTCTGGAACCTAATATGTGAGAATCACATTTAGTACATGTTTATAGTATATACTCTTGGGCCACCCCCCCCCCCCAGACCATTCGAGTCAGCATCACCTGGGAAAGGGCCCAGGAGTCTGTGTTTTAACAATCTCTCCAGAATATTCTCATGTACACTAACACTTGAGAGGCACTGTCCTACACCAGAGACTCTTAAACTGGTGGCCACAGAATTCAGGGGCCCATGAACTTGGGATGGGAAAAAAAAGCTCCTTAACTTTCACTGGACTCTACCTGAAACTCAGCATCCCCTTGAGTTACGTATGTGGTCCACAGATCACAGCAGTGTGACAGCGTCTGTGAGTTGTCACCAACAGAAATAAGAGAAATCATCCTACTCTATTACAGTTTTTAGTGATATCTTCAAATTTTTCTGACATTAATTGCTACTTGGAAATCATGTTAGTTACTAGAGTTCCTAACTTAATGAATTATGAAATGAGCACATATATTACAATATCAAAAAAAATATTTTGATACCTGCGTTTCACTATAACTGGTTTCTTTTGTAATTCTATGTGTTTGATTTGATGCATTTGAAATTGTATTTCTTAGTAGAGCGCACAGGCTTCACAAGACTGGCGTAAGCATCGTGACACACACGGAGGTCAAGAGCCCCTGTCCTATTTCTCCTGGGCCTTATATTCCTGCAGCGGGAAGAGGAAAGCGTGGAGAAAGCTAAATGTAAGTCGTGTCTCTGATCAAACAAACCCTCCCTGGCATTTCCTCTGAGCGGACATAGATGTGGGAGCTCAAAGGAGGGTGGCATCAAATCCCAGTGCATGTAAGAGTGGTGCAGAAAAAAAGCAAAGGGAAGCAGCAACACCTGTCAGTCTTGAATGGCTTATTGGCTGAGTTCATCAGCGGGGGAGCTGGATTTGATCAGTTCTACCATGATTAGTGTCACTACAGTCAAGTGTAATTTCTGTATAAATAGAAATGGTGGATAGGAAAATAATTCAGTCCAGCCCTCTAGATTGTCTTAGTCAGCGCAGACATCAAAAATTGTCAGCCCAAGAGGGGCGGGGGGGTGGAGAGCACACATACCCAACCAAGCCTGTAATTGTATTCAGTACTCAAATATTTCAAACTGCAGAATATTATTTTCCACATAAGACCAAAGAAAAATCAATGTTGATTGTGCAGCTTATCTAATTGTGAAAACAGTATTTGTTTATTTTTCATTGTCTTCTTTGGTAAAAGTAAGCAAACAAGTTTTATACGTTATCGCTCTCACTAGTAGGATATTTTCACCTCTAAATATGCCTCTCTTCGAACTCCTTAGCTTAATGAGCGATACTGTCTTCCAATCAGTCATCCAAGACAGAAACCTGCAGACATCCTTTACCCCCTTTGCCAAATAGATTGCTAAGTCCTATTAATTTTATCTCCCTAATATCCCTGAAAGTAATACACTTCCTTTAGGCCCACTGTTCCTAGGTTAGTTCAGATCATCATTATATTTTAGCTAGCATTAGAGGAATGGACTCCTCACTGGTCTCCTTGGCTTTAATCTTGCTTGTCTCCAACCTTTCCTCCATATGTTCATCAAAATAATGGTTTTAAATGCAAGTCTTGACATCAGTCTCCTGCAAAAACACATGTGGAATCCCACTGCTCTCTGGGTGGATGCCATACCCCTTAACATGGCCTATCAGGTGCTCCGTGGTCTGGGCCCAGGTTTACATTTGCAGCCCGAGACCTGGCACATTGATGTACAGGAAAACAACCCACCTGGACTGTATCACTGTTTGCTCATATAATAATACAAATTCTGTTCCTAATGATGACCCTGCATGATGAGTGAATCGTTGGTGGACTGTGGTCAATATAGTATTTTTGATGAGGCGGAGAAAAAAAATACATCTTGGAAAGTTTTACATCTAATATGGTCAGAACCAATTTTGTCATTTAAGATTGTCAGTTACTCAAATTTCTTTGCATAACTGAGGTCTGTTTACAAACATGCACATAAAACCACACGCTTTTCAAAGAGCAGGTAGTCAGGAGACACTGGCTCTCTGTCAAATGTCCTTTTGTTTTTGCACAAGTCACTTTTCATTAGGCCTTGAGTTTCTCTTCTGTGAAAGAAACTCATGCCTGTCTTTAAAACTCCAAGTCCATGTGACAGTTTAAACAATATATCCACAAAATTTTTGGTACTTCTGCCTTTAGGAGCTGGAGTTCAATTCCCCTCCATTTGCGTGTGGGCTGGACTGAGTGACTAAGTTCTAACCATCAGAATATGGTAGAAATGACCGTACGTCACTCCTGCGGTTAGAATGTAAAACGGGCAGAGGCATCAAGCTCTCATTTGGGGTACGCGCTTGCTCTCTCTCGCATCCTTTCAGATCACTCACACTGGGGAGAGCAAGCTGCCCGGCTGTGAAGACACTCAGGTGACCTAGGAAGACGTCCAAAAAGTGAGAAAAGCATGTCGCCAGCCAATAGCCAGCAGGAAACTGCGGCCTGCCAGCGGTGTAAGAGAGCCTGGAAGGGCGCTCTCCGGCCCTACTCAGGCCTGGCGGTGACTCCAGCCCGAGCCCGTCGGAGACCAAGTCAGAAGAGCTGCTGAGCCACTCTCCTAACCTGACCCTCAGAGTCTGTGCGATAACAAGTGTTTGCTGGTTGAAGGTGCTCTGCTCTAAGGTAATATTTTATTCAGAAAGAGGTCATTAATACAGGCCCAGATCCTGTCTCGTGCAGTTCTGTGACATCACTGCCTTTCAAGTCTTTCATTATTCTTGACCCCTGCACTTTACCCGAGGCCTAAGATGGCCAGATAATCGCTACTGTAGACTTGCTTCTTAACTAAAATGACCGAGGCTAGAAAACAGATTTTACATTTGTACAACGTAGATTTACACATGTATTACTTATACTCTTAAAAGGGTTAGAGTTCACGTATTTTCAATGGAAAGGGACTCATCGCGATGCCAGATGGGCTGCACCGTGCAGACCCCGCGCTGTGGGGTGGGTGCGCTGCTTTCCCAGGGGGCCTGCGGCAGGCTGGTTGGAATTACAGCAATGAATTGTTTCCTATCATTCTCACGGGCTCGCTAATGAAAGGCTGCACAATTAAAGAAAAGATCACACCGCTGGAGGAAGAAGGCAAAGCAACCAGTTTCAACAAGCAGATGAAATTAAAATCATTTCACGAGCACTACTTTCCAATCGAGTAGTTGCTGAAACCGCTCCGAAATGCTGTGCACATCCACATTCAAGGGTCTTAACACACTCAGAACCAAACCTACCATTAAAATTGCAATGACTGGCTAATATACTTGTCTTAATTACTCTACTTAAACTGGCAAACTGAGAATTCACAATATAATAAAGAAGAAAAGACATTATTTTTAGGGTTACTCCATGTCCAAAGGCTCGACTCAGGCGATTTCTTTCCCAACAGGCTTCCCCAACACAGATTCACGTGGGGCCCAAAGGCATCATCTTCATATTTCTCCATCTCCTTTCACCAGACACCCTTTCTCTAGCTGAGACTCTACACTTGATTTTAGCATCACCCCTTCTTCAGCAGGGCAGATGCTTCTTACACACTGGGTTCAACTAATTCAAGTGGGACAAGGACCAGTTAGTGTTGTGCCAAACAAAGGGATTCTGGGCTGGGGGTTCAGACTCACCCCTCATTTCAGGAGTCTGTATGGGAGCAATAAACACAGAGGGGAGCAAGGAAGGAGATGGGGGTGGGCAACGGTTATTTAGAATTAATAATATAAAAATGCTTTATAATCCAGGGGCTCATAATTGCGCCTCTCTTCCACTTACTTATCCCCTAGTAAAGAGGGCACACCATTCATCCACATGAGTCCCTTGTAATGAAATATTTTTTTAAAATCTGTATTTATCACACACACAAACACACACACACGTCTTTTAAATGTATATGAATGTGAATGAAAAATTGAAAAATAAAATACCCTTTTCAGGTCCCCGTAGTGTCTATAATCCTGCTGTGATTTCACTTCAGCATCTATATTTCCCCTCTTAGCAGAAGAGAGAGACATACTACATCTTAAATTCTCCTGGAAATTTGTAAGTCTAGGCATAAAGGCTTTTCTTTTTTCAGAGAACTCAAGAGAGTCTTCATGGATTTTTAAATTATTATTATTGATTTCAGAGAGAGGAAGGAAGAGGGAGAGAGACATAGAAACATCAATGATGAGTCACTGATCGGCTGCCTCCTGCACGCCCCCTACTGGGGATCGAGCCCGCAACCTGGGCATGTGCCCTGACCGGGAATCGAACCACCATCTTCCGGATCCTAGGTCGATGCTCAACAGCTGAGCCATGCTGGCCGGACTTCATGGATTTTCGTAATCAAGTTACTCAGCCACTTTCCTACTGAGGCCTAAGACATCTGACATCCTGATGACCTCTTCTTAATTGGTACCTCAACCTCTGTGAGACATCCACACAAACTTAGCCCTGGCTGGGAGTAGGCGGAAGAAGGGGAAGCACTTGATTTCAAAAGCAATTACTACTAAAAGTACAAACTCAAAAGACAGGTTACAGACTCCAAAGAGGCACTGCAAATGCTAACAGAGCCGAGAGTGAAATGAAATCAGAAAGAGGAAAAACATGTATTAAAGAAAAGTGATATGTTTAACATCACATAATTATTTATATACATGTTGCATCCAGAAGATTATAAAATTTTAGCATTAAAAGATTGAAGACTGCTTAAAATAAAAACCAAAATAATACTACTAACTCAGAATGTCTAAAATCTTCATATGCAACACAATTAAGATCATATCAAAATATATCTGTAGCTTCTCCTTCACTCATCTATCTTTATATTCAATATTCACTGAGTATAAAAAGACAGTTTGATGATATTTTCTTTATTAATACTTTCCCATGAAAGATCTTCATACTAACATAATTAACTTCACTAGAAATTACTACTGCACCGATTTGCCTGAATTTTCAATTATCTTTGCCTCTAGACAGGAGTAGTAGCAATCTTGTGAAATACCGTCAGGATAATTCCCTATATTCATAATGCCTCCTTTTCTCTCACAGTTTGATAAAATTATTAATGGTTAGAAATTAAGACTAGAGCCCGGCCAGGCGTGGCTCAGCGGTCGAGCATCGACCTAGGATCCAGGCGATTGGGGTTCGATTCCTGGTCAGGGCACATGCCCAGGTTGTGGGCTCAATCAATGACTCTCATCATTGATGTTTCTGTCTCTCTCCCTCTTCTTTCCTCTCTCTGAAATCAATAAAGATATATTTAAAAAAAGAAAAAAAGGAATTAAGACTAGAAAAAGTGCTCTGCCAAATTCTGAATGCTTTTGTGTTAGGAGTTTGTGTCTTCAATTTTGCATTTTTACCTCTCAGGTTTCATGTTGTTAAAAATCTACAGTTCTTATCACCTTCCTAATCTCTTTTTTATCAACTGCCTTTTAGATAAGAAGGGAAAATCATATGTATTCAAAGTAAATTTTGAATGAAAAGATAAGGAAAGTGCTTATTATTAATCTAGCCCTAGTGCTCCAGTCCTTTGAGTTATATGACCATAAATGATTTTGAAATGCAAAATATAAGAACTGAATTACCACTAAACCTTCACATTCAGTAAACAGTGCAATTAGTGGTAAAAATATTCCGCTGCAAATATGCCTTAGTTCCTACAGTAACAGGTATGGCCCTACACATTTCCCGTTACTTTATGCTTCTACTTCCCATCGTTGCATAAACAAGGATTCCAAATGTTACTGAAAAAAAGAGCAATTAGAACTCTTACAGGTTTTTTGTGAAAATATGAAATAATGCAATCACTGGGAAAATAAAAAGCCTAAAATTTACATATAAAACCAAACATTATATCTGCTCTATGAGCCATCAATTCTACTGCTAGGTGTTTACCAAAGAAATAAAAACCTATATACATAAAAAGACTGTAAAGAATACTTATAGCAGCTTATTCATAATAACCCAGGTGTTCATGAGAGGGAAAACAAAAAAAATGAATTATAGTATATTCATATAATGGAATACTACTCATCAATGAAAAAATGAAATTACTCTTACATGCAGCAACATGAATGGATTTTTAAAAAATTATCTGAACAAAAGCCTTGCACAGGAGTCTAGAGTGTACGACTTAAATACAAATGAAATTCCAGGAGAGGCAAAACTAATCTGTTGTGAAAAGAAATAGGTGATAGGAAATCACAGTAGGTTATTCACAAAAACATATACTGATTGTGGCTATCGCTGCCTAAAACAATAGAAAATCTCTTCCATGTATCAACGGCTCCGATGTTAACAGAGGCTTCCATCGAAGGCACACACACGAAAGTCTCTTTCCTTATGTCAGGAAATGAATCTCTAAACAACGTGAACTCCAGTAGAGTGCTGGTTTTATTTTGATTGGTGTTCAGGCAAATCATGAGAAGAGATTCAGAGTCTCCTGGGGCTGGCTGAAAGGAGGGGGACAGGGAAGGGGAGGGCCGGGGGACAGAAGGATGCCTTTTGCACAAGGACAGGTCCTTTTGAAATCTCTTCCAGGTAGTCAAAGAGATAAAAGACAAGGGCTACAAAGTACTAAGCCAGTACAGCGAAGGTTAAATATGAGCTCCTACTGCCGTGATTTATCCACTGAAACAGCTGGGAAGCTTCCGAAGTAGTTCATATATCACAGGAGGAGAGGAAGCGAGTCTGGCCGTATAAACACGTGGGCTGTCGCCGCTCCCGGAGCTCCTGTCCCAGGGAAGGCCTGCCCTGCCCTGTACCCATCCCCGCTGCAGCTCAACGGATGGGAGGCTGCAGGCCCAGGGAAAATCAGAGGGAGGCCTGTGTGTCAAGGACACTCAGAGAAAGTCTTCAGAGGAAGGAGGAAAAGGAGCCTATGATATGACTGCTGTGACATCTGATATTTCTGGATTTTCATCCCGTGCACACTTACTGATTGCTGAGCAGTGCTATATCCCTAGCTTTCGTCAGTTACAGAAGATGTTTACTACACGTGTGTGCAGTCTCCCATTTCTACAATATATCCCATGCAAGTTTTGAGAACTTCCCTTCAATTCCTCTTATAATTAATAGTCATGAGGACTGATGCATATAAGTTAAAATAAATCAAGATTTGAAAACGGATCAAGCCTCCAGGGACCAGCTTCATATAAAATGGCATCAATCCACCATCATTCACATGCACGTACTTTCTGCTGAAAAACCAAAGTATGACACTCTCAAAAGCCTCCTGATACTTAGGAAACTCTTATCTGTTATAAGTTATCCCTCTTAAAAGATCCATGCTAGCCATGCTACCTGACGGAGAGGGTCCAAAGACCACATTTGTGGACATGCTCCTGCTTGAACAGGTTCATCTTTGCACCGGGTCTATTTTAAGCCATGTTTTCCTATGAGTCCCCTCCAAATACTACCCTGGAAATATTTTGGTCACAGGCAGCACCAGCTGGAAAGTGTGACATCACAGATGGTATTACAGACATCGGCTTCCTTTCCCCTTGTGGAAACCTACTTCCTTTTTCACAGAGAAAGCATGCGCCTGGTTCTCCTTGCGTTTCTCTAATACTTTTTCTTCATCTTGTTTCCTGGATGATCTTCCTGGGCTCTTACATGCCACTGTTCCACAGGATTGTGTCCTTAATTCTGTTCTCTTTTCCTCCCCCGGGCGATCTTATCCAATGTAGGCTTCAACCTATATTTCAGTGACTTCAAGTCCGCAGCTCTCAGTCTTGCATCCAAGCTCAAGAATATATTCCTACCCCAACCCAAATTTATTCTGTACCCTCCCTTCCACCTGTTCTTGCTCCTAAATCTTATAGCTTGATTAACAAACTCCGCTTCTCTTTGGATGGCTGATATACTGAGTGGTCATCTAATGTCACACTCTCCCCATTCCTCCCACAGCTCCTTGTCACTTCTCACTAAGCTCTTTCAATTCTGCTACCCAAAGGTCTTTGGTGTGTATCTCTTCTTCTCTTTCTTGACTCCTTTGCTCCTAATTCAAAGTCTTCTTTCTCTTTTTGATCCACTGCATCTGTCTCTCCATTTTTGTCTGTTTCTAGCATCTATTCTGTAAATTTGATCATATCATCATAGGAGGAGCACCTAATGCCCTGGCCTTATGTTTCCACATAGAGGCCTCTGAGTAAGAATTAAGTTCTTGTCTCCTTCCCTGCAATGGTGGAATAATGTAATGACGGGGAGTCTGGAAGGAAAAAATTAAAAATCTCAGACTGGCCTTTTCATCTGCCTCTCTGGGGTTGGCCTTTTGTCGGTATTTGAAGTTTCTCCATGAAGTGTTTGAAGTTCATTTCTGAAAGAAGCCTGATCTTTCCATAGGGAAATGAGAGTCATTCTGAGGTGAAATATGAGAGAGCCAGTTTGTCCACACTTTTAATCCAGTTATAATTTTGATCTTCATTCTGAGCACATCTTTCAGTTGGTTCTGATTGGGTCAGGGACAAGGAATATTGTAAATAGAAACTCTAAATTCCCACCATCACTTCTTGTCAAAAATCTTTAAATTCCTCCTGTTGACTAGGGATAAATTACAAAATCCTTAGCGTGGCAAAGTCTTCATAATTTCAATCCAAATCTACTTTTTCTTGGTGCATCTCTTATCGTTCCACTCAAATCATCCAAAACTACAGATGTATAAAATCGGTCTAACATTTTTAAAGACAAACCACAGGGTTTTTTGGGTTTTGCCTGTATGGCTTTGCAGCTGCTGTTTTCCGGCCAGGAATGCCAGTCCTTCTTCTCTGCCTGTTTAAACTCTTTCTTCAAGATCCAGAGTAAATGTCACCATGCTGTGTGTAAAGCTTTCCTCCAAAGTCACAGAAAAAACTATGCACTTTCTCTCCTTCAGCCCTAGAACCAATGACCATTCCCCTTTATATGAACATATCGCCAGCAGTGAGAACACTGTCTGGCAGATAATAACTAGGCGATGCCAGGTGACTAAAGCTCACTTCATTCCACTGGTGATGAGACTGACTCACGGCCAGGACGTATACGTAACACCGGCTGCAACTTCATTTCTATAATCTGACCTGCTCTCCTTTCTTTCCTTTTGATGCAGGCTGGCCTCACCCAGCACCCTGACTCACCTGCCTGCTTCTTTCTTGCATGTCCACTCCCTTAATCATCAAGCCCTCAGGACAGTGAGGTTCTGGTTGTCATCAAAAAAATCTTAGGAATAAAGCTTCTGGTCTGTTGACCACAGAGACAGAGTTTCAGTCAAACTAGAGATAACATCTAGGCCTCAGTTGTGTTTCAGCTCTAGACCCAGAAAGCAGAACCACCCCACTGACCACACCCTCATGAAACCAGACAGAGCAATGCCATGGCTGACATCAGGACCTGGTGCTATGGTCAACTAACCCCTACCCTAGCACTGGCCAGTCAGTACAGGTTATCAACCTAACGCCCCTAGTCCCCAGGATTAATGATTTTCCCCTGTGTAGCCCATCCCCTAGAAGTCCTTGGGGAGCTAGATTTTTGTGCATTAGCTCACCTGTGACTCTGGGCATAAGCCACTTCCTCAATTAATAAACTTTCTTTGCTGCAAGTTCCTGTTCATGTCTTTTTGGGCTTTGACGTGTGCAGGCAAATGGACACCTTTAGTCGGGTAATATATACAGTATCAAAGGTCTTACTGGTGCAGTTGAATCTTGATGACATTTTGTAAATTTTTATTATCTTTTTCTCATTTAAAAATTGCTGTTGCATATACAGCCCCATCCAACAAATAGGACAGTTGATTTTTTGTTTTTCTTTGTGTTGTGTGTTTTTGTCTGTTTGGTTTTTTTGCATGCAATTTGCTAAACATTAAGGGTGCTCCAAAAATCAAAAATAAATAAAAAAGAGTGGGCTATAGTTTAGGTTTAAGAACATTATATTCTAAAATTAGTAAGAAGGAATAAACAAGGACCGACTAAAAGGACAAGGTAAACAAATTTAGGGAGAAAGAAATAGATTAACACAGAAGTGGAAAAGATTACCCCGTGTTGATGGGACTGGGAATTAGAGATCAAGTTGCTGGCCCTTGGGCAGCATTTGTGCCCGGATTCATTTCCTCAAAAGTGAATGATGACTTATGTTAATTTGTGAGTTGCCATTTACAAGTGCTAATATGGATGTAAGTGTGAATTATTTTAAGTCAAGTTGCTATAAATCAAAGATGTTAGATATTTGAGCTAGAAAGCTCCTCTCCATGGAAAATACACCAATTATAAACAACATTCCGATGACATATTTCATTAGGTTGATCCACTTGCATTACAGAGAATGGTCTCTTAAATCTATACACATTTCTCAAAACAGTTATTTTTCATGATATTGAGAAAATCCTTTATAAAGTGATGTTAATGGTATAACTGTGATGAGAAAGCAAATGTGAGATAATAAGAAATAAATCTCAGTGAATGGCACCTAGAAAATTAGCCCATTGGAATAAATATGATTTTATGTATGCTCCCATAAAACTGTATAACTAAAAATGGTTATATAAATCCATGCAGCTCCCTTTGAAAGTGAACGGTGGTGATAGATGCTGGTGCACACCAAAATAATTGGTTTTGCTGATCAAAAATGTTCCTGTTAGGTTCTAGGATGTAACATCTGCCTCCGATATAACGGACCGGTAACTGAAGTAGATCTTATATCCTCACAGGGGCTACACTGCTGCTTTATTTATCCTTGCCCAACTGTGAAGATAAACTTCGCTAAATGCATGTGATTTCCTGTCAATTCAGGAGAAGCACAGTTTTCCTTGGACAGATGGCCGGAGAGTGAAACACCTGGATCATCCCAGGGCCACAAAATTAGAATTGCAGTGGATACGTGATCTCAGAAACAAGTCCACTTATACTGAAAACATTCTCGTCAAGAATTTGCAGGGGCAGGAGCCTCTCACCTTAAGAGTTCAGCAGTCATCTAACTACCATCTCACTTGCCTTTAAAACCATTATATTCCACATGACAGGTTTATATTCATAGATTTCCCCTTCACAGATTTCTTCCTCTGTCTTAAAACTTACTACTCAGAAACAAAACGTTCTGCTGTCTATGATATCTGCAATGGGACATTCATGTATGTGTGTTTTTAAATTAAATTTACTGGGGTGACATTGGTTAAGAGATTGTATAGGTTTCAAGTGTGCATTTCTGTGATACATGATCTGTATACTGCACTGTGTGCCCGCCACCCAAAGTCAAATCATCTTCTGTCACCATATATTTGACCCCTTTACCCTTTACTACCCCACCCCTTCCCTCTGGTAACCACCAAGCAAAAGAAACAGCCAGAAAAACAAAAAGGCAACCAACCAAATGGGGCGTTCATCGTAAAACGCAGGGTAAACTCCTAACTTCTAGGACATTTTCTCTAATGCCACCCATTGTTTAACTCGTGATGAACGCACTTCCCCTTTATCGTTTCCTAGCAGCACGTTATTTATTTAGAAATGTGTATTTCTAATTACATCTTCTTCTGCCTCATTTGCAAATTCAACTGCAGATAGCCTAAGACTTTCACCGTCCCCCTGGAAGCAGGCAGCATGTTTCCTGACAAGTTTCTGTGGCCAGCAGAAGCATGCCCTCCAGAGTCGCATCCCCTCAACAGCTTCATTGTACCAGCTACTAATATTTATCGAGTGTGTTCATGTTATGAACAAGACTCTATTCTAGGTGCATCACATGGAATACTACTCACAATAACCCCATGAGGTCAGAACTGTTACTTAAATCTATAGGTGATTGCACTGAGGTCCACAGCGGTCAGATAACCCGCCCGAGGTCATGAATCTACAAGAGGAGAGCCAGAGCTGGAACCCAGGGAGTCTTTCTCCAGCTCATCTGTTTCTGACCACACTTCTGTACTGTTCTCCTATGACTTGACATGATTAATGATAAAGTTTAAATCTCAATTTTATATAAATTTGACTTTTTATTTTTCAAGTGTTTAGCTCTGCGCACATCAAATAGCTGCCATAATATATTCTTTTCTATCAGGCTGCTGATAGATGTTAGTTATGACATATATAAAAGTATGTGTATATGACACAAAATTAAATGGCATATAGTATTCTACAAAACAAAGACCTCTTGTTTAGTTGTGGAAACTGCAAATAATGTATTTTATTAAAGTCATTGGACTCTGAATAATAACACATACTGCTACTAATAATAAAAATATACATATGGTTACACCCAGAATTTCAACTTATACTGCTCAGTTCTACATTCATTCAGCAGAAATCTGCTTTTGCTCCAATGTACAGCAGTTATGTTTCATGGCTGACAATTATCTCATAATGAAAAACAAGTCACAATTAATAAAAATCAAAACTCATACCTGCTATATCCATTTAATGATTTAATGAACTAGGAGAGAGTTTTATGAAAAGACCTATAAAAGCAAGGTACTCAATTTCCAATTAGAATCAAAATTCATGAGTCTTCAGGCTCGTAAGGGGAAAGGAATTATCTTGAGGTCTTTCTTCACATTTCTTTCTACCTTGTAAGGGGCATTTACTTTCAAAGAAAATCATGGTTAAAACCTCTATTGCCTCTCCATGGGTTAGAAATATTTTTGTGAGATAACCAATATGCTGTGAAAAACACTATGGTGATGTAAGATCAGAAATTATTTATATGGTATGCTTACCACATTTTGATATCTGGTCTATAATTATAGGTATATGTGTAAAATTAACTTAATAACTCAAACAGTCCTCGAATGACTAGATATGCCTGATAGCAATAACAGCATTCCCCAAATACTCACTACATGCCACAAATATTCTAAATCCCTATCAACAATTAACTCATTCAATTATTATCATAACACTATGAAATCAGCAGTATTCTCTTTGATTGTTTAATTCTTACTGACTTTAAGATGAATATTTTTGTCTAGTAAATTATAAAAAGGGGAGAAAGGATTTGTTAGTAACTGTGGTTACTGTTATTTAAAACCTTGACTACAGAACTTAGCCATTTGTTCAAAAATTACATAGACAGACTCTAAAGTGGAAAATATTATCAGTTTCAATTTAGAATCTACTATAAATTTCAAATAAATTATTAGACATACCTATGTAAAATAACATTTAGGTTTGATTTAAGGTGTTTTGTAATAAAAGCATGAGCACAATATATACCTTTTAGAGGTGCTATAGCATTAAGGTGGCAAAGAAACCCTAAGGTTCTGCTGTAGCATAGAGAACTGAGGTGGTAAAAAGAAAAAATATTTAGAACTTTAAAAAAAAAAAATTAGTTCTTCCTTTAAACTCATACATACTTAGGATATGAAAGGCAAAGAGCTGCAATTTTATTGTCATGACACTTTAAAGGTTGGTAGCTTTTATATCTTTTTCTTTTTTTTTGACAGGGGAGAGAGAGAGAGAGAGAGAGAGAGAGAGAGAGAGACATTGATTGGTTGCCTCCCATATACACGTCTTACTGATTTTAGAGAGGAAGTGGGGGAGGGAAGATAGAGAGAGAGAGACATCAATGTGAGAGAGAAACACTGACCAGCTGCCTCCTGTACCTGCCCCGACCTGGATCAAACCCGCAACCTAGGTATGTGCCCTGACTGGGAATCGAACCCACAACTTTTTGGTGTATGGATGATGCTCCAACCAACTGAGCCGTTAGGCCAGGGCGGTAACTTTTGTATCTTAAGGCTAATATTGCAGTATTAAAAATAAGTATATTGAGTTATGGGTAGCCCAGAGAACTTGCCATGTAACTTTGAACTAGCAGGTGACATCACAGTTACTGGTTTTCAAATAGGAACAATATTCTTAAAGATGTCTATATCGAGCAAAACTTTTCCAGTTATAATATCAAAGATGAGATATGACTATATTAGTTGACATAAAACATACACATACTTCATTCTTCAAACAAAACTTCCCTTGAGTTCTTTAAGAAATTTAACTGCTATTGTCATTTTTCAGATAACTTTGTACTTTCTATTCAAATGCACTGAAACACTGTACTATGAAGAAGAAAATTTGCTAGATTTTTAGCTACTTTATAAAAGTAGACCATACAAGATTTTACCATTCCATTATACCAAAATAAAAAGATATTCTTTCAGGAAAAGAAATTAAAATACTTTCAATAGGAAAATCCCCCAAACCAATTGACCATGAAATTCATTTCTGCATAATTTTACTATTACTGGTCAAGAACAATCAGAATATTCTTATTTTTCCAAAGATATTTTTACAGATTAACCACAGGAGAAAGGTCTGTTCTTTTTCATTTTCGATTTATGATTTAAGAACCTGACACTTTTAAAAAATGCCTTATTACTGCTTTCAGCATGCTCTGTTTCTACTCAGCCTGTTTTCAAAATCATTAAATCATATTTATGAAGTGACCAAACACATCACTAGCAATTTTGATAACTGCTTTTCTCCTGCCTTAGATCATTAGTGCCCTGAACATTTTGAAATGAAATGAAACATTTTATGCGTCACAGAGTGAGAAATGGACTGAATCGAGGGGCATGGTTCTTCGTGTTCTCTGCTATTGCCTAGGGCTAATCTCATTTCCAAAACTTTGCTTAAAACTTGGTCCTTTCCTGAAATGACCTGGTCTGCTCTTCTCCACCAAACCTGAACTTCACCACTTTCTAAGGCCCAGCTGAAGATCTGAGCATCTTATTTCAACCATCATCAATAACCCCTTTCCCCCCTGGACTGCAAACACTCAGAGGTACACCACACACTATAACACTCATTCATAGGAGGTTTTAAATTGGTTAATGTTGATTTAATTATATTAATGTCATTTAACTGAGAAGTTATGAATTCCAATAGGCAAGGATTATGCCTTAATAGAGCGATTTTCAACCTGTGTGGTGCACACACCTGACTCCTTAGTCAGGGACACTGACCTCTTTCCCTTAGATTGTCAAATAAAAAGATGACAACAGCCAACACAACGATAGCTGTCCGGTGTGAGGTGCGAATGAATAAAAATTATACCTATTTTTTTGTCAGATTGGCAAAAAATATATTATTTTGGTGTGCAATAGAATTTTAGCAATTTATGTGTGCCTTGAGATGAAAAAGGCTGAAAATCGCTGCCTTATGTTTCTGCACTCCCTACTCCTGAGAACCTCCCTGACACTTTCAAATACAAAGACTTAACATGTGTCCTCTCACAGTTGGGAGCACCTAGTAAATGCTCACAAGCTACTTAATAGATTGAGTACAAATACACCAGATTTTTATTTGTTTGCTTGCTTGTTTCTATCTATTTAAACAAACTGCAATGATTTTCTTTTTTTTATAATTTTAGATAGGTGTGGAATAGTAAAAATGTAGCATTGCAATTTAAAAAAAAAAGTGCTATTCAAAACCCAAAACATTTTCCCATGTTCCTCCAAATGAATTCTCTTTTAATTCAATATCAGTCCCAAGCATCAGCTCTTCTGGCTTTCTTAAAGAGAGGTGAGGTTAATTTCATAAACAGAGAAGTCCGATTTTCTTAGTATCTAGTCTCCTGGCTTCAGGAGCTAGCAAACTGTGTGGATTTACAAGGACCAATCCAGGACAACCCTCACCCAGGGTATGCTGTTTAGTTGACAACACACACAGCAGATCACGGTTGCTTGTCCCTTAGGAAGGTGCTCGCTGAGACTCAGATAAAAACAGCCTCACCCACTTGAAATCCCTTGAAGAAAACAATATTTACTGAGGTTTTCAATTCTCTGGCTGTGTGGAATCATGTTCAGTTAAAATATGGACATCCCCCAAACACATTTTAAGTATTTCAGCTCTGTCCCAGGGTGACAGCCAGCTCTGCATCTCATGAGAGCCATGGCTGCTGCGGGAAGGGTGCTGAGGGAGAGAAGATATTCAGTAGGATCCACGGTCTAAACTGCTGGCGAAACAGGACCAGGCTGGTTCCTGAGTGAGCGGAGGAAAAACAAGCAATGACAGAATCAGGGAGCGACGTGGCTAAAGGAGGTCAAAAGGGAGCCTGAAAATCAGGCTGTACAGTAAGTGGGTGTGGGGGACGGCAGAGGGGGGAAGAAAGTAGTTTGTAAATTATAAACATATTTTGGGAAAGTTATATTTCTCTGTGCGCATATAAAGTACGTATTTTAATATTTTATAAATATGTTACATTGTTCTAAAATGCAAATAAATACATTAAAATTTCCCAGGCAGTTGTCTAATGAATGTTTAAACAGCGAAGTTAATTATCCTACAACTTAAAGTAATGGATGTTTGATCAAAACAGCTATGTTGGCGTTGAATTCAAATGTTTGCTTACAAGAAATGCGTTCCTTTTCGTTGTCTGTCATCTCACTAAACCCAAGGCATTTCTAAACAAAATAGGTTTATATCTTCCATATATATTTGAAAATTAAAATTAGATTCGGGTAGAAACATAACACTGACAAGTGGCACCTGAGGTCATTTACTCCATTTCTGCCTCTGGCAAGCTTGACCTAAATCATTTCAAACATATGGCTAAGTGCCTGGGCCGCCTTTGTTAAGGATCCTAGTTGTTGGCTGCCTGCATTAACGGGTGTCCGTGCACAAACCGGTTTAACCGTTCTGGCTAATTGAGCTGGTCAAGAGAGGCAGGTAATCCATCTACTCGGTCACATCAGCCAAACTGCACGTGTCCATCTGACTTAGCTCGCTTTTGGATTTACCTCATTGGTAAAGACAATTAAAACATTCAAACAAGTGTGGGTGTGAAGAGACTGTCTATAAATCAGGTCCTTCCTTAATATCACTAAACTGTTACTGACCCGATTTTAATCAGATTTTACCCAACCTTCCCGCCCTGGAGCAAGAGGCCGTCTAATTATGTTTCTGTTTCTAAAGGTCCCGAATAAGTCCCCTGCTCTTTCTTTAGGTAAAGTTAACCAAAGAGTCAAAGAATAAAACAGGGATCATAACGATGGAAGAAAACTGTATAAGGAAATCCAAGAAGTTTGTTATATATTTTTTTTCTAAATCAACACAATTATATTCTAAAGAAGAAACGGAACAATGGGGCATGCGACAAAATCACACATGTCAAAATGTCCCTACGTCCTTTCATGATAGTGGTTCTTTCAAGAAATAAACATTTCAGACTTGTTTCTGCCTTTATTTCCTTTTCACATTTCTGGGGAAGCGATGAAAAAAAAAAGGTCGTGTTAAATTTCTCTATTCTTTTTTTAAATAGCACTTCTCCCTTAAAATCAAATTTAAATGTATAAACGTAAGACTTGCATAATTTTCTTTTCTTTAGCCAAAGATGGGATTTTAGGTATTGCTCAGAGACTGAACCCAAAGATAAAAAATACTGGGAGTGTACTTCACTTTCCTGTTTAAAGGGAAGCAGAGGAACATGGTCTCTGATGTCACCAGCTAAAGAACAAACACAGAGTCATGATAGTTCTGCGCTTGCGCAGTGCAGGGGACATTTGATTATCAGAGATGACACTGAAGCTCTTATTCGAGATATTGTATTACAATCACCAGCACGTGGGATGGCAATTCTCCAGTTAAAGATTTCAACAAGAAAAAAAAAATCATTACTTTTTTCATAATATGTGTTATCAACAGATACCCCACAACAGGCAATCATTAAAGTAGCTTATGTTTGAAAATATCAGAACAAATTCCGCAGCCAGAATAGCAGTCCAAAACCAGTTAAAAAGTTAAAAGACAAGATTTTAAAATATGCAATGCTCAATCTGTTACTATTTTGTAAAATCGACAGCATATAATTCCAAAGGAGAGGAAACATTTAAGTGACTCCAACTTGAGATAATAGAATGAGCTCCTTTCAAAGGCTGCAGCCAATGTTGTGAAGGAGAGCAAATAATAATGCCAAGGCAGATACAAATTACTCTCAGAGGCCTGAGTGATCTTCAAGGTGAAATATTAGAAGTGACGTTACAAAGTACAAATAATGTGACTGAGAGCTCCTAATGCTCTGATATATGGCAATATGTTCTCACTCATTAAAGTCTAATTTTAGTGCATTGACAGTTAACCACCTTAAGAAATAAGACATCTAATTTCAGTCTTAGAATATTCTTTGGTGAGATACCCTTGCAATATCTCACATACACTACAAAGAAAAGCCTCCAAATCTGAATCTGCCACTTCCCCCCACAGCTCTAGTGGTCAGATCTGTATCTTTGGGAATGGAGCCATAATCAACTCAGTTGCTCAGGTTGGTCAGAGATGAATATCTCTCTTGGTCAAGCCCATATCCTGTGAATTCTCCCTTGCAAATGCAAATATCACTCAGTTCCCTCTCATTCTTCTTATTTCCCTCCCTACCAGTTCAGCTCTATTCTAAGCTATTTTCTTTAGCCTGACCATAACTCCCCCTTAAGTGGTTAAATGATCAGCATGAACACCACCTCCACTGTGTTCTATACCGCTTCGTTCTCTCCACCGCAGTCACAATGCCTTCTGCAAACTGAAAAGCTAATAGTGGCACTCACCTATGTAAACTTCAAGGGCTTCCCATTGTTTTAGCAAACTTGGCCTTGATCACCAAGACAATTTGGCCTCTGCCTGCCTCCTCAGTTCCTTCAAGTACCACCTCTTTCATGGCTCAGTAGATTTTAATTGCATTTCATCTAGCTGTTTCTTCTACCTAGAACAAGCCTGCACCCTCTCCTTACACAGATCCTTCAGATACCAGCGTAAGTATTCTAGGGAATCTTCCCTCCCGACTCCTCTGACTAGCTGAATGCTGCCTGATACAGTCCCCCACACACTCAAGCTTGCAATGTGTTCACTGCCTGCCTTCCCTGTTAGAACATAAGCTACATGAGGCTAGCGGCCCAATGTCTGTCACTGTGCCTAACACATGGGTTTTTAGTAAATGCCTGTTGAACATTAAGAGCTGAAAAGATACCTAAACAGATTATTTTTCTGTACATGTTGCCCAACTCATGCAGTTGTGGCTCTTCTGAATATTGTACCGTTGTTTGGAATTATTAGTGGCTTTAACTCGCCATTCCTTGAATCAGCTGAGTCAACAATGGTTCCCTTTTCTTCCTCAACATTCCGATGTCTACTGTTATGTCTTCGTATCTTCCCACCCTTATCTATTCCTAGTGTCACGTTATTTCAAGACTTTTGTCCACTTCTTCATTACCGCCGATCAAAATTGTAAAATCCTCCAAAAAACCCTGCTACATCTTCAAGCTACCATCAGGTTTTCTTTCCCATTCTTACAATTCCTACAAGTTTCTTTCCTGAGATTATCATAACAAAGACTCAGTAATAAGAATCTCAGATGCCCTAATTTACTAACAAGTTTGTAGTCCACAGAGTGCCTATTGTAATGCACTAAATATGCTCCAGGCACATGATATATATTTAAAGCTATTAAGTAAAATGAGTGTGTCCTACTTAATCCAGTTGAAGAAAAAGGTTTTTTTTCTCTCAATGTTGGACTTTTACCCTAAATATCCAAGTATTGTCTATTAAAGTACAAAACAGTCACATTGACTTGTTTATAACATCCTTAAATGATTAGGTAAGATACAACTTCTAACCTTTATATAGCACCTGTTTATACTTTAAAATCTGACTTTGACAGGTTAAAAAACTTATCTTGAGAAACCAAAAGATGTAAACCGATTAATTATAAGATCAACTTTACTGCTAATAAAACTTTTGGATATAATATTATTCATCATGCTGGAATATGTCTTTGTAAGGTTAATGAACGCATTCCTTTTTAATAGTAAATTCTATATAAATACAATATACAATATTCATAGAAATAACTACTTTCTATGTAAGAGCTCTTAAATGTTAATTATTTTATAGTCATAGGTAGCTTTTCATTCTAAAAATCCTTTTACTGAACCTGAAAATGTTTAAATTTCAAATATGTGATTATCTTTAGTCTCTAGAGCCAGCATTTTCACTGGAGATTCATTTAAATGGCACAACCGACCTCACAGGTACTCTCTTTTAAGACCTGGGGCCTATGGTACTTAAGTGCATTAAGTCCAGTTAGAGTCTGAACACTATCCACAGAACCATCTCTTCCTCTACAGTGTACGCTGCAGCCTTACGGTCAATGTCGATTCATTAAAATTATAGACACCTATATCTGAGAGAAGAAACCCACTTCATCAACTGTATATCCTAATGATGAAAATCTTTACCATATAGATAGTTTGGGTAATTAAAGCATATCCTATTTTTATCAAAAACAGTATGACTGTTGAATAGCTAGGTACTGTTTAGGAATTAAGAAACCAAATATGAACCTCATTCATTCTGAAATCATTTTCAGAATGGCATTTTTTTAAACATATACTATATGCTCGGTAACATATAAAATATCAAAATGAATCTGAATTAGGTGCATTTGGCCTATAACAAGTTTCTCTAAATGCCATTGTGCCTTCTTACAGATCAGAATACTGATTAGTATAGGACTAAGGGCATTGTAAAAAATTAAGTTAAAATATACATCTCTCTATAACTACCAATTTTACTAGTAAGTATACATTTCACTACTAAATGCAGCTCCATAAAGCAAAGGTCTAAGGAACTAATTCTCAAACTCTAGACGACATCGCAGTCACGTAGAGGACTTACAATACAGACCGCTGACACACTCTCCAGTTCTGTAGGTCTGCTCAACACTGTGGTGTCTGTAGTATTTGCACTTCTAACAATTCCCCAGATCACGCTGATGCTTTTGGGCTGGGGCCACATTTTGAGCACCGCTGGTTGAAGGAATCATCCTATCTTTCTGTCACCACTAATTAGTTTTGACTTTATTTTTTTAATACACAGTATATTGAGAAATAGAAAATTTTACTTGCACACATATGTATTCTTTTTCATTTCTTTCCATAATTCTACTTCCCCCTAATACTCAGTGTTTAAAATCTAGACAAGCTAGCTGTGTGAGACACTATTCCAAACTGAAATAGAACTTGGTTGATTCTTCATATTGACTTGGGCAGTGAGAACAATAATTCCTTGATATTCTTAATTATTTATTTTAAATTTTCTTCTAAATATTGTAATCATGCCATCATTCCAGGTATGTGGAGATTATAATTCACTCTATATTTACTTTATGTGGTTTTCCCATATATATTTTTCCATTTGCTCTTTACTTTTTTCTCATAATTACTTGATAAATGCCACTGGAGAAGTTATGAGAAATGAAGGAAAAGAGAACAAATAGGGAAAAACAGAACGATGCCTTTGGTCTTAAGTCCTTTCTTATCGTTCACGGTCTTATCACAGACACAGGCCACGTCTTTTAGAGAAGGGCTCATACTAAGATACACAGGTGGTCTCTCAGGAGCCAATATACTATGTTCGCTAATAGAGTGGCTTTAATTGTATTCCCAGCCAGTCCACCTGATACCTGAAAATTTTTCACAGTTGCACTGTAGACCAATCAATAATGTGATCTGATATCCATGGGGAGGAGGGGACACCCTCTGACACTTCCTATTTTTAAACAACTAAAGTTGTTTTGTAGTCCCTAAACCATATTGATCCGCAGAGCTAATGATGGTTTTACTAAAGCTCCCTTTTGTAAACTCTATCACAGAGGAAACCTTAGAAAATTACAATTAAAGGCAGGGAAAGTGTTGGAAATCTATTTTACCATATAACTTTACTGCCAGCTCCTGCTATGTACAAAATAAAGCAAGGCCCACATGTTTTTCCCCCTGGGTTTGGATACGGCTGGCCTGATGCGGTGGCAATGAAGATGGCTTATATTATACCTCCAGGGGGCTTCTGCTCCCTCCCAAATAATGTGCCATCATGTCCATTATGAGAATGAGAGGTAACAGCTGAATTGGCATTGTCCCCACTTTTCTATTTCAGCAGAAATTTAAAAAGGAGGTTGTCACTAGATAGGCTCAAGTGATGCCATCTGCTTTTCCATTTGGGGAAATGCACATAAAAATGGTAGGGGATACGTTAGGTATTTAATTAGAGGTGGACTATCTGCTTCCCCAGTCTTCTCTCACTTGACACCTGCTGGGTCACACACTGAATGCAAATAAGAAATGCAGAAAATGGCTCATGAGCTCTGATGGAAGAAATGCTACAATTGGGTTAGCCATACAGCATAACAAGTAGACATTTCACAATTACAATGGACCAAAGACAAAAGTTTTCATAAACACATGAGATCTCTTACAACAGTACAATTTAGTTCTCAAGAAAGTAATCCTATTACTCGAGATTTCTACACATACACGTTTCTGAAACTACATGATGAAAATTCATATTTAAAATGGAATTTAAGAATTGTCATCAATAATAGGTATTTTATTTTACGTATACAATACAATCTTCTACCTATGGAGGTATACATATGAGTAATTCTTTATTTGTAATACTAAAAGTCATGTCATTACTTTTATAGCTTGATCAGGCCAGTAATGTTTCTAGTAGATATTCAAGAAGGTTGAGTGTATAGTTTATCCAACTGCTAAAGGTATTTTTCCCTTACAATTCTAGATCCATACCTCTGTTTTGACTAGGGCACATTTCAGCACATTTCAATAAAACAGTATGGCTGGGAATTAACAGGCCAATAAAAAGGACTTTAAAGGAGCATTAAATTAGAATTTAAGATGTCTCTTGCATTTGCAGCATAAATGCTAATAAAAATATAAATCTGTTATTAACTTTTTATAGCTATGCAAAGTCATAAAAGCTAAAAAATCTTGAAGATTTATCAGCACATACCTCTAAGATGGACAGAACAGAACAAAGTTAAGCTGTGAAACAAAGGTGTTAGTGAAGGAGAAATTTTTAGGGGTGAGGTGAAGAGAAGTTGCACATACAGACAGACACACACATTTTTTTTTTCTTTTCAAAAATAATCAGTGTTATTTTTGGTCTATAAGGCAGACTGGGATTGATCTATCATGTGTATAAATCCCAATATATGTTAGAAATGTTTGATTTTTATAATTTCCCATTATCCAGGAACCCCAAACTAATTACGGCTATTACTAATCACAGGTAAGCAGTTTAATTTTCTGTTTACTTTCTTATACATTGTTCCCTTCATCTTTTTTTTTTAACTTCTAGTGTCCTTCGGTGTCTATTACATTAAGGTAATGGTAGCAGCTACTTAAAATGTGAATGAATGAATTCACCTCAGACGTGATGTATATATTATTTGGATAAACCTAAGTAATTTACCCAGCTCGCAGAATTATTTAACAGGATTTGAAATGGGTACATAATAAACTTTAAAGACTCCAGTGCTTATGAACCTCATGCTTATGGTCCCAGAGAAGGAAAGAACACCAAAACCAAAATTATTCAGGCTGGATTGCTTTCTAAGCTACCTGTCAGTCACAGACACATAATTTTTCAGGCGATAAAGCATCAGAGAGCCTGGCTTAGCTTCTTGAGACTAGCTTCATCTGAGTGAGCAACTATACTTCAGACTTGTAGGCTTCCTCAACACTGTTCATGGAAATGCTAACCAGAAACTTGAGGCTTTTAAATTATTAGAGATGAAGAATTAGCACCACCCCACACATATTTTCTTAAACTTAAAAACATGAAATCTTGACTGACCTTCTGGTCGGATAGACTCCAGGGACAGCCAACAAATCAATGAGAATTCATTGAATGCCAGTCTGACCTATGGAGTCAGTCCAGTGAAGTAAGAAAAGATATGTTGACATCAGAAAACTAGCTCAATTGTAATTCATAGAGTTAAACTATTTGCAGACGTGCTAAGGTAGTAGGTGACTAGAACTGAAGCATTTTGAGTAAAACAAGAAAAATATTGAAAGTCCTTGGCACTCTGGACTCTCCTTGTTTAAAGCTCTGTAAAAAGGCCATGGCAGCTGGGGACTGTACAACATTAATTTCAACTCAGAAATTGGTAATGGTCTCAGTTTAATGAAAATCTCCTTCTCCCAGATAACAGAAAATGAGAAAGACCTGTTTAATTTCATTCCATCTTGGGGAGATTAACTTACCTAGATACTCAGTGGCAAACCAATCACAGTAAGAGACATAAGGGAAAAGGAATCTGTAGACAAATAGGAAAAGTCATATATGTAAACCATGATCCCAATAATAAAGGCTGCATTAAAGTCTTTCCTTCTTGTCATTTGGGTCCAAAGATATCTTCAGAGAAAAGTTTCAACTTTTTCATTTGAAAATTTCTGTGACAGTTTTCACAAAGCTGGAATGGAAAAACTATGAAGACTATTGGTTATTTTTGTTTACAATATGAATAAATTTCAGTGCTACTTAGTAAGGAAGTTGTATTAAGTAAAGTTAATAATAGTACCTGTCTCATAGAGTTATTATACGGCTTGGATACACTAATATTTGGAAAGATTTTGGAACATTGTTTGGCTTAAAAAAATGTTCTGCCAAAGTAATTTATTAACAGTGCTAATGAGGCCAATTGGCTAACAACTTTGCAATACTTATTGGTCAAAAATATGTTGCAGTTAGAAGCAACTCAGATTCAAAACTGATTATGAATTACTAACATTCTACTCCTAAAATAGAATATTTTCTCCACATTCCCTCTGTAGGAAAAGGCAAGTGAAAATATTTTCACTAAAGAAAATTGAGGGGTGGTAACTGATTAGTATCACATGACTAATTAATGAGCAGTCCACATTCTTATAATCAGAAAGAGTTTAATATGGTCTACACCAGAGCGAGTTTATAATCCTGGCCTTAGGAATCAGTCAGTCAGTAGGACAGTTTTTGAGTTTGAAAAAGCAGCTGTCAAACGTGTTTCCAGGAAGACTTTGCAAGAATGTCAGCTCCATTGAGCTCAAGCTGGAAGAAAAGCTAACAACAATTCAGATGCATACACATTATTTCATTACTTTTTCCCCCTCAGAATTAGTCAGTTGGATATGAGGAAGTTCATTTAAAATTTAACTCTCCAAGTTTTCCTCCTTTTCAAACTTACTCTAATATTTAATTACCCTATATTTGTTGACTATTTCCCTCTTTTCTATGAACATATTAGCATGCAGCCATAACTATGTTAAATTACCTTTAAAAAACACATAAAAATCAGTGGAGCATGCTGTTTTCCCTTTCACACTACATGAAATCAGCTCTAAATATATTAGAATATTTTAAAAGGTTAAGGGAGTTTTTATTTTGGCTCCGACTCTAACACAGCTCGGGCTGATTGAATGTGCTGAACGGTGCCTGTGGTTCTCCGTGTGGCACTCTGCACTGTTATAAAAGGTGTATCCAGGACAGGCTTAATTTTTCTCAGTCTTGATTTAATCAACAAATATTTTCTGAAGTGCTTGAGAAAAATATAAGACTCTTAACTGGCTAAACTTAGATTTTTATCTCTAATGTTCTTATAATACTATTGCTTCATTGAGAAGATCATTGTCAAAATATTTCCTTCATTAAAAAAGTACATTGGAACTGCTGAATCGCACTCTGGTTTTTCAAGTTCAGCTGAAGGGAATTTTTCTTCTTATGCTCTCCGGCAGCTTGGTCTTACCCTCCCGACACCGCGCTGGGCCAGCCTCCAGGACGTCCCAATGGGCCGCCCTCCCTATATTTTTGGCTTGCTGGCCAGAAAGCAGCGGTCTATTGTCCATTGATATCCTGAAGAATAACAATTCTTTGAGTGTTGCCTCATTTGTAGAACTGTTATGTATTCCATGTTTACAGTCGTTATATCTTTATAGTTACCTTTTTGTTTTGCTGACACATATGTGTGCATATGTGTTTGTATGTGTACGTATGAGAGAGAAAAAGTGGGGGACTGAGAAGAGAAAGGTCCAGGAGAAAGGCTCTTCCTTAGTTATCCTATATTCTGAAAAGTGACAGCAACTCAAGAGATGTTTGTGGAAGGAATGCTAATTTGATCACAGCTAAAATTGTAGCATGAATTGCATTTGAAACGTGATAAACCCATTTAAATAATACTGCATTCTATCTCCCTTCATTTAAAGGGACATTTAATTTTATTTAAAATGGTGGTACTTTTATCAGTGATACTTAATTTTCATTGGTTTAGTAAAATGTGCATATTTATAATTTGTTCATTCATTTATTCAATAAATATTTACACTGAGGATATATCTTGATCATGAAATATTTAAATATATGTATGAAGTTCATCTTAACAATACCACACAATGTAATGAAACAATATCAGTAAGGCTGCCTGCACTACAGGATAAATCTCTAACAGAAATCTCATTATGAAACATGAAGCAGGCATCTTTTTTAACCAAAATTAATGCTCAGTTGAGTAAAATATCAGTTAAAACTATTGGTTTTATTGTAGGCTAATTTCTGTTAAACTTTTTTTTACATATCAGCTAATTATGTTGAGTATTATATTTATTAATAAAACTGGAATAACCATAATTTTATATAAAATATTTCATATAAATTATTATTTTATTGCATACATTATTCCCTTCATTACTTATATAAATAATTTTACGTAAGTTATTAATTGGTCATTTACTATGCAACAGAAACAAAGGATACAACAGTAAACAAGAGTCAAAACTTTCCACCCTTAAGGAGTTTATATCTAGGGCATGATCTGCACAACCTTTCAGAGAGGCACTCTGTAACTTTGGAAAATATTATAATATTTTACCTATTTTGACATCATAGCTCACATGAAAAATTCATGTGAACACCATAAAAACAAAAACTAGTAATTAACGTCCTTGCTAAAATCTCTGAACCAAAACACTAGTTAATTCAATCCAACCTCCTTCCACTCTCTATCTGAACGTTCTGTGTCACTCAGGTCACAGGAAGATATATAACTCTCTTATCTCCAATCCTGCCTACTATCAGGACAGGAATGTGGGCTTGGGGGAGTAAGAAATCCTTTTTAAACAAATGACTAGTGACATTCACAAGTTAAGTCACATTATTAAAAAATTATTTGATGTCTTATCCATCTTTTTTATATTATCTGATTTATCAACAGTTAGTCAAATATAAATCTCTAAAATTATAATAATTAGCAACATAAAGCACCAAAGCATTTAATTTTAATACTGTAAAATCTATTCAGGTTTATTTTTTCTATTTTTGTAAAATTAGTTACTAGCTGATTTTACAATTATATCTCATCTTCGGAGCAATCTGCGCTCGAATTACTAAGAAATATATTACTGCTAGAGCAAATTATTTTTCATAATAATAATTGGAAGTTGGCCTTTTAATAAGGCAAAAGATTGTGTTTATCCTTTTAAAATATTTTTATTAAATAGCAATCATTTTTGTTTCTAAACAAAAGCTTTTTCCCTTCTGGTTGGCTGTGCATAGATAAAGAATGGTGAACTTCAACAAATGGCTCCCTTGAATATCAGTACCTATGATTGGCTTCAAGAGATAACATCAACATCCGATGGAAACACAATTCTAAACCTTTCCGTCTCTCCAAGGATATCATTTATTTGTTAAAGTTTACATAAATTGGGTTGCCCAGTATCCACATTTTTATTCCTACCTTTATTTCTTGCTGAACTGGGGGGGGACGGGGGGGGGCTACAGGTGGGAAATTTCTCTCTTTCTAGGTTATAAAGAGAAAATAGTTTTATAATACAATACATGAACTATTTTAAGCAAGTTATACTTTAAGTATCATTTTTACCCTGTTAAATTGTGCCATTTACCTTCTGAATTCAAAAAAACCCTCCCATCTTGAAATTCAAGTTGATGCCTGCAAACTAACTCCATTCAATTACTAAATGCCATATCCTTAGTTGTCATAAGCATTGCTACTTGTCAATAATGCAGTGTCCTCTCTCCGCGGCAGGCCTTATAGAAGGAAGCAGATTGAGAGCAACGTAAACGAGAGAGAGAAAATAGGAGCTGCCGGTTACCCACGAGACAGCACTGTTCACTTTTATAAAAGCATACTCTCTGCTTAGTTTCTGAAACTTATTGGGTCATTTACCATTTTACCCTGATGTCAGAACTTTGTTACAGAGTTTTCGGAGTAGTACCCCTGAGGCCGAGAGGAAGCACTAGTGGGGTTTCTTCAAGTTCCCTAATGTATGGGAGAGGCTCCTCTTGTGAACCCTTACGGTACCCAAGACAATGTTAGTAATATTTTATAATCAGTAGTTCTGATTTCTCATAATTTTGTCAGTTATGGCACAGAACTAATAAAAATTTTCAAGTTTACCCATTTTTCATCTGGCCCTGATTCCCCTGACCTGTCTTATTCTGGAAGACTGACAGTGTATCCTGGGACAGGTATCTCAGCTATCCTGCACCCCTCTGCAAACTCAGCCCCCAGCACAGGGCCTCACATGCCAGGGAGGGGTTCGTGGAGGCAGTCAAATAATGCCTGAGCCCGGCCAGCGTGGCTCAGTGGTTGAGCATCGACCTAGGATCCAGGAGATCCGGGTTCGATTCCCGGTCAGGGCACATGCCTCGGTTGCGGGCCCCATTCCCAGTCGGGGGCGTGCAGGAGGCAGCCGATCAATGCCTCTCTGATTGTTGACGTTTCTCTCTCTCTCTCCTTCTCCCTTCCTCTCTCTGAAATCAATAAAGATATATTTAAAAAATAATGATGATGCTTGAGAGAGAGATATCAGTAGATAAAATTGTCTTGTTCAAATTCTAGAATTGCCCTTCCACTTCTGTGACCTTAAGCAAATTACTTAAATACATTTATAAAATATTGTAATGTTTGCAACTACCATTTGGGCTTAAATAAGGCAGTACATGCATTTAGCAGCGAGCTCTTTATGTAAAAGCTTATTATCGTTACACATTAAATTCAAAAAGAAAAAGAAAACCTGGGGATGGTTTAGATCTAATGACACGCCCATCTTTACACTGCACTAAGAACCACCTCAGTCTGTTCTAGAATTAAATGTTCTATGGATTGCAATGCTCCACATTTTCTACTGACAAGTATCGAAAAAAATTCTTTCATAAGTTTTCATAAACTAAAGCCGTGTTTATAAATGCCTATTTTGCAGGAATTTCTAAGCTGGAATTGGATATAAATATATTCTAGAAAATTTATCTCCTCAATTTCTTTTATTTTGTTCCTATTAAAATGATTGGTGATACTATAATAAAACTTTTTGATAAGAATAAAGGACTGTCATTTAAATAAAAACAAATTCCTTCTGATAAGAGCCAGAAAAAGAGAAATGTAGCCGGTCGAGTTACATTAAAGAAAGAAAAGAAAGTGGAGTCAATATGAGCAATGACAGTAGATCATGATTTATACTAAAAAGATTTTTCAACTAATAGAATTATCTGTTTGTTTTCCAGTGAGTAATGCTATGCATTTGGAAGCAGTAGCATCTGTTCTTATATAATATATGAAAGAAGGGGAATTAATTTGTCTTTAGCCATGTGCTATGAAACATATTAATTGTGACTCAAAGAATAATGAAACATTATTTCAACTTGAAGTGAAATCAGATCTAAGATTATTAATGTGATTCAATGCTACATTAAATATAGACTATTAATAACAAGTATAAGAACGAAACATTTTTTAGGGATTACTTGGGATCAGACTGCATACACATAATGCCAGAAACAGATTACACGGTTAGGAAACAGCATAGTCTTTGTAATATGACAGACCTAGGTTTGAGATTTCTTTCGTTTCTGATCTGGGACAAGTTACTTGAACTCTCTACATAGAATCTCCCTAAAATGGATGGACTTTTACCTACGAGAGGAGGTCATCTCCTTAGTTTAGACTAGGAACTAACTTTGTGTCACATAATGAAGGTAATTTCCTTTCTTTCAGCCTGCTATTCTGTTCTAAAAAGCATATTAGTTTATGAGTAGTTCTTTTTTATGACAAGTAAACAATTAGATAAAAGACTAAATCAGTCCGTACTAATTTAAGTCCTAAGCTTTTTGAAAATTTATTTTTAAAGGGCAATGTATATGATTATGCACAATATTGCATAGTAAGCAGCTGCTTGCACAAAGGATTTAAATATTTGCTTATTTTTTCCCTATATGATCCCTTTATCTTACGATGTCTCTCCCCTTGATTTAAGGAATATTTATGAAGCTTGAAAACAGAAAAGGGAACTGATTAGTGACCAGCCTCTTGCATGTGCCAGGCATTTTCTGTCTCACGGTCTCCGTTCGCTGTTCCCTCTGCCTGGGTCCCTTTCACACTTGTTGACTAATTTCTTCTCTTGCTTTCAGTTTTTATTCAAAAGCCACTTTCCCAGGGAAGTTTCCTCATGCCGCCTTATCTAAAATTTCAACCCATATCCTTCCCTCATTTTTCCCCCTTCGGACACATTACTATAATACCTTATATAATATGCTCACTTATCTTGGAGGACGATTTCTTAGAGGAAAAGAGAGTTGGATAAAGGAGAGAGAAAGTCTGAAATATGTAAAAATGGCCAAGGCAGGTGCGTATCCTGGAATAGTATACAACTGAGACTTAGAACCACAGGACGAGAATTGCTATAATAAGAAAATTCACTGGCCTTGGAATGAACGCCACCTAAGAATGACGGATTTAATGTGAAGACCCTGGGGATGTTAATGGGTGGCTGGAGGGGGTGAGAAATCGGGACACTAAGAAGACAAGCTTTGCCGCTTCCTGAATTTTTCAGGGGGTGAGGTAGACACTTTAACAGAGAAACTGTCAAGATGTGCCAATAACAATGGCATCGCTTTTAACAATCCTGTAACACTCTGGCATTAAACAAATAATTGGTCATCTAAAGAAGGAAAATTGTACTTAACCTCACCATTTCATTTCTCAATTAAATGAAAAATACCTTTATTTAAGTATTTAAGAGAAGGATATTGCTTCTCTTTCATTCTTTGATACATTCAAGAAACTATGCAAATAAGAGCTCCAAAAAAGTTAACTCAGAAAAATAGTCTCCTGATGTAACTCCTATGTATTTTATTGGATTAAATTTAAATAAACTTGTACATCAGAACATAGAAGAAATAGTTTAGATCTTTTGATTTTCTCAACTTTGATAGCTTCTGTGCTCTCTTGGAGACTTTCTGACCTCATTATTTATATGAGGATTCAGAATCTTTCTATGTAAATAAAATTGATATCAAAGACTCCATTTATTTTTATTATTATTTTTTTAATATATCTTTTTGATTCCAGAGATAGGAAAGGAGAGGGAGGGAGAGAGAAAAATCAGTGATGAGAGAGTCATTGATCGGCTGCCTCCTGAGCGCCCCCCACTCAGGGTCAAGCCCGCAACCTGGGGGCATGTGCCCTGACCCGGAATCGAACCCCGATCTCCTGGATCCCAGGTTAATGCTCAACCACGGAGCCATGCCAGCCGGGCAGAGACACTTTAAATGTTAGAAGAACTCTCTGCAACTAAATTTTCTGCAGATGAAACATTCTCATATTTAGCAGGAATATGGGCTACATAGTCAGAAATTACCCATAATCATTTTAATATATAGATTAGATCTTTCATCTCATTGTATATATGCCATTTCTTGGATATCAAAAGAAACTGTTACAAAACCATTGTGAAAATGGCTACTCTGAATATATAGTCCCCCAAATTTTAATATAACTTGTTTGTTTTGCTACCAAAGAGAATAATATCTTATGATAATTCCCCAACACTCTACAGCAGGTGCTTTTTGCCCACCTACTTTCAGAGCTGCAATAGAGAACAGAGATTCGGAGAGTACATGTGAGTATTATGTTCATTGGGTTTAAATTCTGACTTTCTCACTTGTTAGCAGTTCTGTGGACTAAATTGTGTTGCCCCAAGGTTGATATGTTGAAGCTCTAACTCCCAATTTGACTGTATTTGGAGATAGGGCCTATAAGGAGTCAGTTACACCCCAATAAAGCTGAAATTTTAAAATAAAGATAAAAAGAGAAACTGAATATGATGGAGTGATATAATGTCATTAGTAAGTCACTTTTATTTCCGTATCATTTAGGGCAATGGTGTCCGTAAGTCAGCAAAAATAATAATTTACACCATTGAAAGGCCTCAGTTCAATTAAGATCTGAGATATACCAAAACCACTGTTTCCATTATTTTTTAATTGAGAAGTAATATTTTTAAAATACATATAACTGAATCCAGACAGAAAATATTTTTATTGAAATGTACAGACTTGAGGTCAATTTCAATTTGAAGTATGGATTTATGTCAAAATAAATGATTTTACGCCTTTAATATCTTCATTGGGCATTTCTAAATGGGTAAACATGCAATATCTTAAGGAAGCAACTTATATTTCAACAGTGTTGCTTTAATTTGGAGAAGAATGCCCCTTTCTTCCTAAGAACCCTGCTTTGTTATCTTTAAGACTTGATGAACTGTCTTTAACCTCATAGTTTTTTCTATCTAATGCATCAAAATCCCTTAGATTGTCTTCATGCTGTTATTACCTTAGATGTGAGGTTATGATAAAAAATTCAGAGAAGTCAGATTTCTTTTGGAGGTTTTAGTTTAGCCTATTTGAGTACAAAAGGTAAGACTAAAGTTTATTGACACTGAGGATTTTCTTTAAATCACAGAGCCACTGTAAAGAGAAGAACAGAGGTATTCTGGTCTAAGAACCATCTTTCAATCGCACTGACCTTTAATTCTTAATTCTTACACTTAGATACATGATAAATTAGATCTAGTTCCAACAGACAACAGGCTGTTA
The DNA here is from genome assembly GCF_964146895.1 of Miniopterus schreibersii. Classification (NCBI taxonomy): domain Eukaryota; kingdom Metazoa; phylum Chordata; class Mammalia; order Chiroptera; family Miniopteridae; genus Miniopterus; species Miniopterus schreibersii. The sequence continues at coordinate 16,088,903 of NC_138108.1, read as the reverse complement.
TGAATGAAATATTCCAATAATACAGAATTTTTATAAGTTATAGGAAACAATATTTTCAAAGCTTTAGAATAGCTTTAATCAACAGATTTCTCTGTAATAATAAAAATATTTTATATATGTGCTGTCCAATATAGTAACCAAAATCTATTTGTGTCTATTGGGCACTTGTACTATGTCTAGTGCAACTAAGAAACTGAACTTTAAATTTAATTTTAACTCAATTTAACTTAAATAATTGCATATGGGTAATGGCTACTGTATTGGACAGCACAGTTTTTAAATAAAATTAGAAGTACAGACTAAATTACCTTGAATAGTTGCTGTGCTTCATGGACATTATTATAATATTGCTAATTGATATGTACAATAAGATAATATTAAGGAATATAGTCTTTACATTTCTGTAAATCCACTTGCTCGTATATCAATGACTATATAGAGATCAGTATAACCATGTACATCAGACTCATAATGCAAGTGATGGTCCTGCACTTGCACTAAAGAATACTGAGAGAATTAGTTAAATAAACTAATGCTACTTTATTTGTTTCAAGCATGTTGTTGAGCATGTTGCTTAGTATTACCTTAATGGAAATCCATGGAATAATTCTTTCATAGGACTTGGTGTCAGGAATAGCCATGATTAATAATTAATTGTACATCTCTCTTTTCTCTTGCTTCTAGGAAACTTAACCAAATTTGCACCCTGTCTTTTAAAATTGAGTAGTTATTAATAACATATTTCTACATAACAAATTTACCAAAATCACTGTTGTGGATTGAGTGTTAGTGTTCCTTTTTCTCACCTGGTTTAGCTTTACCTGCTTGTCCCTCCTTTTACAAATCCTGTTTTATCTCAGTATAGATGACAGATAATAGGTAGGCGTGACATTCTTTATTAAAACTTAATAAAATGGTCAATAAGCACTTAGAGTTCTAAATTTCATTAATAATTGAAAAAATACATTTTGAAGCCATAATCAGCTACCACTACACTTCTACAAGAATGATGACTATTAAATTAACATCCCCCAACAAAAATGGAGACGGGTCAATGGGGATAAAAAAGGGAACATCTGTAATAGTTCCAACAATAAAGTGAAATTTTTTTAAGAAGGTGATAACTGATGGTTGGTCAAAATGTAGAACAGGAACAACTAAAATTTCCATACATTGCTGGTAGAAGTATAAATATGTATACCAACTATGAAAAACTCTCCAGCAAAATGTTTTTCTCAACTAAAGCTGAACATATGAATAGCTACTGCCCAGTGGTTCTGCTCTCATATATAATCCCAACAGAGATGCTACATACATGCACTAAAAAGCACATATGAAATGTTCATTGCTCTATCATTTGTAGCAGCCACCAAGTAGTAACCACTCCATGTTCAACAACAGTAGAACCGATAAATAAATAATGGCATAGTCATACGAATTATGCTACGCAGCAAGGAAACACTGAAATAGTGATACTGACTCTCACAAACATACTGTGGAGTTGATAAAACCAGAAACAAAAGTACACATATTTTTTATTCCATTTATATGAAGTTTAAAACAGGCAGTTAACCTTTGGTGTTAAAGTCGGTTGTGGTTACTTGTGGGGAAATGAGGAGTAGTGATCAGGTACAAGCAAGAGCGAGACTTTTGAAGTGCTTGCATAATTTGTTGATTTGGGAGGTGATTAGATTAGATAGTGTGCCTCACTGGGGGAAGTGCATAGAAACGTACGCTTAGGATTTGAACAATTTTTTCGCCTGTGTGTGATACATGAAATAAATAATCAAATTTACCTTAAAAATTATATTACATCACAAATATTTCTGTGTCACAGTCCAAATAGTCTTAGGAGAAAAATCAACCAATAAATACATACATTGAAAAAAAATAGAAGTGATAAAGGTCAAAAGCCCAAGGGAAATTTTTCATCAAGGGCTAAAATTGCATTTTCCATCATATAAGCTCATTGCCATTTGTGTATAGTGCACATTTTAGAGAATGTATTGTATAAAGGGAGTTAAGATTTCTTAACATTTTAAACGCAAGTCTGATCTATTCTATACAGTATAGAATAGAAGTAAGAACATGAGAAATAACAATTCCAGAAATTCCATTCAGGAAACATTAAATTTTGTGTTTTTATAGGACTTTTCTACCTTGAAGGTTAAAAGGAAAAACAAGCCTTAGAAATATTTCTTACCTTCATGCTGGGAAGTCACTAACAAGGACAATACTTGGTTAGTTTAAAAAAAAAAATCCTGCGAAGGAAACCCTCATTAGCAATTTAATATGGGTACACTTTGCATATACTATGATTACCTAATATTTAAAACCTCTATACCGAATTTTTACTTTTCCTTTGGCTATATGCCCACTTTTCTTAAGTTGATTTATTAATGTCCAAGGTTGCTTTGCAGTTTTATCCTTTTAGCAATAATAGATGCAATATATCATAAAAACAAATTTTTAAGAGAACATCATTAGAGTGATGTAGCACTAGTAATAAACCCCTTCACACTTGGATGAACTTAAATCAGTTTCTCTTTATTGATTTTTGGTCATAACATAATTTTAAAGTTCAACTCAGTTAATAAAAAAAGATTTGCTCTGGTGTTATGGGCAACATTCCTGTGTTGTAAGTTTCCACCTCATTTGTGGGAGACTGCTACACCTGTGTCACGCATGGATCTTCCACAGACATGGCGATCAGAATATTATTTTGTGATAATCTTTATGTATAATATTTTTCCTCCCTTTTTATTGATGTGAATTTTTCAACTCATCCTTAACATGACAGGATCCAGCAATTCCATAAGTGAACATCCATTAGGAAATAATTGCCTCCGATTTGTGTATACTTGTGTGTGGGGGGGGTATTAAAATGTAATAATTCAGTATTTATCAAATGTACAAGTAATCTGTTTAAATGAGTTAGTCTGTGCATTTTCCGAGAGCATCTCACAATTATTTTTACTAATTATGTGACCATTTTCTTTAGAATGCTACAAAGTTTCTTTTTACATGAGATTGAAAGTCCTATATGAAAAGTGGGGAGTTATCCGATTTTGTAATTTGTTTATTAAACTAGTCTTAAAAATCAATTAATCGAACTTGTTTTTTAACATTATGAATCGGAGACTCTATGCAGGGTCTGTCCTATCAGGAGAGTTAGTGTTTTCATCCAGAAGCAACTGAAGGCATCTGAGAAGGTTAGAAAAAGGAGGTTGTATATGAACTCAGGTAAGGACGTTAAACTTCTATGTACGGCTGTTCTTCCCGTGAAGCTGTGTCTACAGAACAGTTCTCGTCTTTCCTCCACTGCACTGTAACAGATTCCCCGTTCCCTGGGCTCACCCAGATACAGTTCACGGCATTTATAAAATTCCCAGCTCTCTAGCAGTAGTTCCTGGCCTTTAGTTTTCTACGCAAGGAAACTAAACGCAGTGCAAGAGAGCAAGAGTTCACACTATTATAACCTTATATCCATTCTATTTGTAGAAAAGCAAATTATTAACGAACGTATTTGCTTCATTTTTAAACATCATGCAATACTCCTCACGTATATATGTTAAAACTCTGCACATAAAAACATCTAATCCATAATGTAATAATCACACACTAAAGAGTAAGGTAGCATCAGACAATTGGCAATCAATGGCTTGAGGGAAATTTAAGGATAATTGTATTATTAGCTTGCATGACAGAATATATTTTTCATTAACTCTTGATTTTGACAGAAAGGCAATGCATACTTGATCTGTTATACATCAGCTTAAAAAAAATAAGATCTATATTTATTCATTTATCTAAGATAAAAAAGTCCCCTATGAAGCTGACCAGAGCAAAAGTCCAAAACATACATCTCCAATATCTCCCCATCACCTCTTATCGAAACATCTTGATATCTTTGAAAGTTCAAATGCTATCTAACTTTTAAAATTCACTGTAAATGTGTTCACTCACTCAACAAATATTTATTTAGCTAGGCATCCTATATAAAGAATATGGGGGAAAATATAAGGCAGAAAATTCCCTCCTCAAGTAAAAGGGCAGACAATCTAACTGAAGCAGGCATGGATCATTTGTTAGTATCGTAAACCGTGTCGATAGAGGGTGGCCAGGGTAAGGTTAGGCAGACAATAGACACTGGAGCATAAATTCCCAATGAACAAAGAAGGAAACGATCCCATTTCTCACAGTGACAACCACGTGGCCATCAGAACACATCAAATACGTTGGAGGTAGTTTAACAGAGCCATTAAAACAGAGGTTTCGGAATCATAAAGAATCGCTTTCAAATTCAATTTAAGACACTAAGCATGTTGCAGAGCTGGGATAATTTTCTTAACATATTTTTGCTTAATATACTTAATCTATAAAATGAAACCACTAGCATTTTTGTGAAGATTGAATGAAATAATAAATTCATTCAACACGTAAGTTCTAGAACATAACACATGATCACTAAAGTGTAGATTCCACCTGCTGCCCGCATAACCTAAGACAAAATTTTGAGCCAATGTGCATCATAATCACACAAAAAGATTAATATTTATTTGTAAATGAGCTAAAGACATTTTAAAAGATTTTTTACTGAATGCCTAATATTATCAGCTTAGCTGTATGATGTTATATAACATACTTTTCTTCAAAATTAACACTAGAAAAATGAAATAGTTGTTTTGCTGGTGAGAGCCGCTTTAAGAATATTGGCATAAAACCTTTTTTAGATTGCACATAATTACAGGACCTACTTTGAGTTATAGTTGGTAAGAATTTCAGTTCTGTGTGGCTTTAATTAATAAGATTTGTTGTACAAATTAAATATTTTCTAAGGAAGGTTTATTCAAAAAATTATAGGCAATTTAATCCTTCCATAATATATAAGAAATGAAATCTTTCATTTTCAAAACCTTAGCTCGATTCTTCAAAGACAAAAGCATTTTCATTCTGGCTGCAGCAATCAACCTTTTGTTTTGTCTGTTTGCTTGTCTCTTCATTTATAAGGACACTGCGACGGGAAGACCATAAGAAAATAGAGGGCAAAGTCAGGCCATGTTCTCATGAGACTTCACTCTATGAGAGAACGTCTAGAATTAATAACATCTGAACCTGGAGCTAGTCAACCAGCTAATTGCTTTCAACAATGTTCATCATTAATCCAGATATTGCCATTCCACTTTAGTTAAATAAGGAATTTCACGCTGGCAAGAGAGAGTCTCAGCACCCCTGCCTCGCTCAAGGTTGCCCGCCACCGCTCAGGGCGCCCATGGCTCACGCTCGCCAGGTTAGCGCCGCGGCACCTACCCTGGTGACCCGGGTTCCTGTGTCTCAGAAGGAAGGGAGGTGCACCCCGATCTCTCAATGTTCATTCAGTTTGTAGAATGAGATGCTCCCAATTTCAAATGTAATCACGTTTACTGTTTTATAATCCCAACATGTTTTTTAAAAGTTCATCATCTTTCCTAGAATGTTTATTCTGCAATGTCATATGCTGCCTTGTGAACCACTCGAATGAACCACTGAAGACACTCACACACACTCACACACACACACACACGCTCCCTGTGCAGTATGGGGAACGCACACTGTGATTCCCACTAGAATCTATTTATTTTTACGATGCCAAAATTGTATTCAACAGTATTATTTTCCAGTTTTAAGAAAAGAAGGGAGACTTTGTCGAATCACAACATCATGAAGTAGCAGAGTTTAGAGATTATGGCCCAATCCCCTAAAGTTAGAAATGAAGAGAATGAAACCCAGAGAAATTACTTTAAACACTCGGTGATGAGCTAAGCCTATTTTTTTACTTTGTCCTCAAAACATCATTATATTTCTGAAAAGTGTATACATATCAACTAAAAGTGGTAATGCAGTGTTTTCATAAAGTTTTTTCAGTCCTCAATAAAGATATTACAATATCTTTATATTATAATCTACCATTATATTGTAATTCTGACACACACATACTCAGATAATACTTTAAAATTGTTAAAGGAGCATGCAGAGAGTCTCTAAATTATAACATTCTTCAAAATTCTTCAATAGTCTTCAATATAAACAAGATTATTTAAGCAATTCCCTCAGCTTGAGGTTGACAAGATATATTGTGATTCTGAACAGCCCACTTTGATAATCTTCTACCACTTGTGTTGGTTAAATTCAGAAGAGCTACCTTTGAGGGAAAGAGTAAAAATTTAAATAAATGATTCATACTAGCCCTGCCTGCAGCATCCTTCCTCACTTACTGAGCCTCCCTAGAAGCCATTAAGAGCCAATGGGCGACTACATCACATATCCCCATGCCCTGACCACCCATCCCTGAAATTATGTATCCTCTACTCCTAACCCTTATAAACAGTAGTGTAAATTGTGTGGGTAGCCAAACTGATAATATGAAAAACTCCTAGGGCGAAAATAGAATTCTGCACAAAGCCTCCAGTTCTGTCAATGAAAACAGTCTTTTATTACAAAGTGACAGTTTTATAACTTCCAAAACGAGCTTTCATTTTTAAAGAATATTTAATTCAGAAATGAAACATGCATATATTTTTATCAACTTGCCAAAAAACCAAAATGTATTTTTCATCACATTGCCAGAGGTGAAGGAACCTTCCAGGGTGAAATAAGTTGAAAACCTATTTCAACTATTGCAGTACCTTAAGGACAAAGAAAATAGTTTTAATTTTGGATAATAAATCACTTTTGTAGCATTCCAAAGATCAAGAAACTTGCTTATCAAAACAGAATTTCGTTATCACAATGTACAGTCCTCAGGCAACAAGAACTGCAGTAAAATCTTTCTTCTTCTATCACTGGATCAATATTTTTGAGTATATAAATATATGTATTCATTGAGTCCCTTTCACCTACTCTATTTCATATTTGCTATAAATTCTTCAATGTCACAGGAGACTGGAAGACCTAAATTAAATCTAAACACGTGAACACACTAAAGTGAACACAAACACACATGCACAAAAACTTTTTACTCACCATTTTGAATGCTCAGCATTGCATTGCCCTAGTTATCAAAGCAGGCCTGTGGCTTTGTTTCCCAGCCTGAGAGTCTATTCAGGGGACTGTTAACAGAAGATAATAAATAGGGTGTAGTGTTCCCTAGGACCTCTCGATTCTGGGATAATACATACTAAGTGCCATCTGAATTACCTAGTGTATCTCTAGTACCCATCTCGTTGAGATTGCAACAAAGAACATGTTGGCAACGATCAACCCATTCTACTAAAAGGTCTTTGTATGTACTTTTCTCTCTGGCTAGAAGGTGCTTCCCTCCCAGTCAAATCCAATTAATGCTTTTGTATTCCTAATTTTTTTGGGGGGGGATGGTTCTGACCTCCTTTACCAGGCTAGGTCCCCCAATTATATATCCTATGTACTTCTAAGCTTATCCTATCGTTATTAGTATGATTGATCCATTAATATTTCAGGACACCCTCACAGTGATGTAAACTGAGGACAAAGATCATGTTTATTTTTGACAATTATGTGTTTCTGGTTTCTAACCAAAAAAAATGATAGAAAGTGTTTCATATATTTGTTTTGAAAAATATTAATGATCTAGTTCTAGAACTTTGTTGTCTGAAACCCAGTTTGTAGTAGACTTCAACATGACCTCCCTACTTGTTAATAAACGAAGGCACAATTGTACATTATAGTGATTGAAACATGGTTCAAAAAAGAGAAGTCATATATGAGTGGCAGTCTCTAGTCTGCAAATATATATAATTGACATAAAAACGAAACTGCTTGGCGTTTATGGGACCCGGAACCATGAATCTGCAATAATAACTCAGATGTCAGCTGCTGGATTCAATACAAAAGAGCATATGCTCATGGGACTCAGGCAATTATTAGGCAGTAAGTGAACATGTAACTTCAGTTGATATGCAAGGCATTCCTTTTGTAACAAGGGTTCCTTTGGTTAAAATTTACCAATGATCAGATCCTCAAAATGTTGAGGAAATGACCCAGTATATAATTAGGAAGCTGTGATTTTAAATGTAATAATCACTTCAAAGTTGTCTCTATGTTACATTCTTTTCTAGTTTTCCCCTTTAAAGTAACTCAGTACTTTAATTTTTTTTGTTATTGATTTCCTCTCTTCTTAGAAAATCATTTTTAAATTACTATTGCATTAGTAAATCGCTATTTTTGATATCCAAGCTTTTAGCAGCCAATGAAACATGATCACACTTTTAGTTCTTTCATTGAATCATTAGTGCTTGAACTTACTCAAATTCAAGCCAGGAAAATGAACCCTGAACACTTCCAATGAACTTTTTTCGTTAACTGTTTTCCACCCAACATAATAATAACCAGACATTAGCCAGCAGTAACCTAACACATCTATAACAAGCTGTCAAATTTCTGAGTTTAACTCATCCAGAAGTATTCAAAATCCTATGAAGTATTTATTTCTATGCAGATAAACATTATTTGATATTGTTATCAAACATGTTTAGTAGTGGAATCAATCACTTTTATTCTCTAAAATTAAGTACATTAATGCTATAATTTTTAAGCTATTTAACTACATATTTATACTAAATTTAAAAAGTCACTTCAAGAGTCATATCCAACCCTTCTCCTCTTCTCAATCTATATGAACTTCATTGTTCAAAGATGTATGAAATTGAAAATAAAGGTCACAAGTCAAGCAAAGTCAGTGCACCGTGACTTCATATATGCTCTCCTGCAGTTATCAAAAAGATTTTCATGTGGATCGTGAGCCTGACACTTAGAAATAACTTGGGTGGGATCAACAGTGCTATGCTATGTTTGTCTGAGATGCGAGGTGGAGATAATGAAGTCAAGTTTGCTGGTGTAAGTAACAATGAAAGCCAGTTAACTTCTGTTTCCAGCTAAGCAAAGATGGGAAAAGACAGGGACCCATGTGTATTGTTCTTCTGCTTACCTGTTTACCCTTCTCACACACACACACACACACACACACACACGCACAGAAAGGGGGGGCTATTAAATATCTCTGTCATACCCATATCTGGAGCACAGCTCTAAGTAAACATTTAACTCCTCTACTGAGTGGCAGAAACAAGCACGATGGCAGGCAGAGGCAACATGCAGCTTAAAAACATATAAAGTAAGGAAGAAATAATGGATTTAGTGTCACGACGTCTTTTAATGGTAACTTGGGTAAGATGCAAAAAAATGGGGTAGCAAAATGAAACAACTGAAAGTTTACTGAAAGAGAACAAGGCTTTTAATACTGGAAAATATGTTTTGAATTTGCATTTTAATTTTAAGAATATGGGTTACCATGCCCTTGTTCTTTGTAACATCGAAATAATTCTAACTACCACACTAATCAATGTCAATCAAAATTCATTTTTTCTGAATCATTTTTACTATATTAAATTATAAATTTATTATGTGCCAATCCATTCATACTTCAGGTCTCTTTTAGAAGTCATGAGAAAACTTCTGTATCCCTTTTTCCTCATAAAATTTTAACCCATTTTACTATGTAAAAACTTTTATCTTTAAACAATATTTACAGCTTTTATATTGAAAAAAAGTTGTAACAGTTCCATTACTAACTAATACTATAACAAACTATTACTAGTATCAAGTTACACATTTAACGAATTGTGATTTTTTTTGTTATTAATTAAGAATGTGTTAAATCTGAGGCTACAAAACTAAGTATATGATAAATTTTAAAAAATACCTTCCTAAGAGCTTGGAGAGGTAATTTCTCATTGCTAACATGAGTTTGAAATAGATCATTGGGCTATAATCTGAAAAGATTCAAGCTATTATTACTGTGCATGATCTGTTAAAATGTGCTATACAATACTGTCAGCCAAAAAATAAGTCTCAACAATCACAGTGCAACAAAGCAGTCACTGTAATATTTTGTCACATGATATGAAAAACATCTAACCTATATAAATGATTAGGACTTAAAACAATGTATTTAATGTAAAGCCCCATAAAGGTGTCTGAATTAATTAATCCATCCATATACATTTTATAATAATGGAAATTTTACATTCAGCATTTTCCTTTCTCTATTCCTCTCTCTCACTCCCTCCTATTTCTTTCCCTTTACCTTCAAATTATTCCCAAAGTCACACGGTCTTTATGGTAGGTAGAATTCTACGAATCCTGTCCCATGGTGTAACCTTAAATTTTCATGAGTCATGTGAACATGATATAATTTCACTCTCATAATTATATATATATTGCTGCTTGTGAAGAAATTTTGCATATGTAATTGCCAACACCGATCAATGGACTTTGAGTTAATAAAAAGGGAGATTATCCTAGGTGGGCCTGACCTAATTAGGTGAGCACTATAAAAGTCAGCGATTCAACACGGCAAAGATGCTCTTCTACTGGCCTGGAACAGAGCAAATGGTCCTACTGCAAACTGAAGACAGAGGAAGTTACATGGTTAGGACCTGAAGTGGCCTGTGGCTTCTGAGAGGAACCCTGGGCTGCTGGCCATAAGAAAATAAAGACCCTAGTCCTGCAGCTGCAAAGAGCTGAGTTCTTCCGACAACCTTAATGCTCTTGAAAGAAGACCCCAGTCTACACATGAGAACTTAGTCCTGGCTGATACATTGATTTTACCTTCTGAGGCTCTGAGCAAGAAGCACAGCCATGTTGTGCCTGTATTTCTACCCCACAGGAACTGGCATAATTAAATGTATGTTGTTTTGAGCAATTAAGTCAGTGGTAATTTTTACCAGCAATAGAAAACAAAGTCTTAGTGCTTTACGTGAGACATAGGAGTTTTCTTTTCCACTAAAGAAAACAATATTATTCAGTTTTAGGGAAATTTACTAATGTTAACCTATTACGAACCAATGAAAAACATAATCACTGATAAACTTATTTGCTGAATGACAGTTATAACTCCATACTACTGCTTTATATCAGTCTATCCAAACACCTTCAGCCATATACCCCATTAGTCTATGTTACGTAGAACATAAAGTAATTTTTGTCTACTTTATGTCATAGGTGTTATCAGATTACCACTATACTTAAAATTCAATGAATGAAAAGTTTAACTGAGAAAATCAAGCTTGTAAGATCAGAGAGGTTGGAATTCCTATCGGGACTCAGGCACTTGCAGCAATGACAGGAACCTAACATACCTCCTGCAAGTCAGTCTGGGATCCCCATTTATGAGAGAAACTGGTTCCCATGTGGTAACTGGAAATAGCATCTAAGAATATATTTCCATATAGTACAGTGGAGGTCACTGGCAGCAATACGCAGCACTATGGACTTTGACGTAGCCGTAGAAGAAATAATCGAAGCAATGGAAGCTGGCTCGGGACTTTCAAAGCAGTGATCCCTACATCTTTCCTGTTGTTGAGAAAAGAGAATATACGATGATCCCTTCTATATATGAGAGGTTAATCTCCCCGAGTAAAGCTTTGCTAAATACGTATCCATCTCAGCATTTCTCTCAACTCTCAGACAATGATTAATTTGAATAGTTGCCTTATATACTGAGAGCCAATTCCTTCAAAACAGCAGCTTTATCTTAGTCATTTTTTCTCCTCATAACCAATGACCATTACCTGGGCATTCAGAGGTGGCAGAGCGTCATAAATTTGAGAAAGAAATACACTATAAGTAATCAAGTCTTTGAATGGTGCTATATGGAGAAAATCATTGCCTTACTTGTAATTGTAAAAAAAACAAATAGCTTTATATCAACTTGGATTCTTATATGATTAAAGCCTGTGGGCAAGAACGAGAGTTTAAGTGAAACCCAGTGGATTACTGTCCAGTAGTAAAAAAAACAAAACAAAAAACAAGTCTATGGGAACTTGCTCTGAATGAAAATCAATGCGCACTCACACAGCATAAATAATAATGAGATTTATAGTGATGAGACAGTATGCTTTGGCACCGCGCTGTCAGAGTCGGGCGAATTCGTGGCTTCCTGCCAATCAAGCTGAGCTTAAAGGGCATGTCACAATGTTCAGATCATGTTACATAAATGAAAAGATTACACAATAGAGGAACCAATATCCCTAGCTTGTTTTAAGATTCTATCAAACAATATAAAACATTCCCTTTCACGCCCACCTCTCTGATTTACATGAAGCTCCTTCTGCTGGTCTCTCATGATAAAATCAGAAATCCCCACAAGGATTTTTAAATAATCAATTTTGGTAAATAATCCTATTTACTCAAAAAGCTGGAAGCATAGACAATCATCTAAAAACGAGCGCTGTACAATTTTAGAATAAGACAAAAACGCTGTAAATGTCTGTGGAGGATTTCTAAACACTAAACGGCACTTAGAGGATCTGAGCATCTCACAGTGGTGAGGCCTCCTCCGAAAACTCATTGGTATATGCAAGTTTAGTTATGATATATGCTAGAGTACAATATAATAGAGGAAGGGAAGGGAAATAATTTGTAATTAAAATCACATATTTCCAGTGGACTATATGAGCCTTCAAGATCTTCGTTGGATACTTTAATTCACATATCCATTCAGCAAGAACATTTTTATGGGGCCATTCTATTCATATTGCTGCCCAGAAATATAATACTGAAGGAAGATAGAAGCAGAGAACAGAATTTTCTCTCTTCAGAGCCTATCATTATACGAGATGGTAGATAAATAAAAGCAAAGGCCTCAATAAACCCCGCCTAGGTGCTGCAGTACAGTGGCAAGTGAATGGGGGAAAAGAGTCTGTCTATATGGCACCAGACATCTGGACAAATAAATAAAAATTCAGACAACCAACCAGATGGTGATATATGCAACAGCAAACTGCCACATGCACAAAAGCTTTCAAATAGCTCATTTTTTAATGTAAGGTTTAGAATCATCTAGACAATAAATGTCAACTAATCGTATCAACTAGGTGAAAATTTATGTACGTGTGATGTGCACTGGCAAGCCTGCAATGCCTGTCTTAAAGGCTTAGAATCTCTAGACGTGAACAAATGCCCAAGGAAGAAAGGATATCATGAGATCTGTGAGTTTGTTTAGAATTGAAAATATTAGTATGAATTCATGGAGAAGAGGAGAGGTGGAGACAGACAGAGAGATAGAGAGGACAGAGAGGATTTATAAGTATGGGGTCAAGGAGTCACAAGAACAGAGAACAGAGAGACAGCCAGGGGCCAGTAAATCCAGCTCAGTATCTGGATTTTACAATCAAGGCAAAGGAGGTCATGAGAATACTGTACCAGGGGAGTGTGACAGTCCAGTTCATTTTAGAGAACTCTCCCTGGCTCTCTCTGTTTTAGAGGGAGTTATAACGGAAAGCAAGAAGGTGTATTTAGGGTTGTTACAATTATCCAGGTGATAAATATGGAGGGTCTGAGAAATGAGTGGTTCTGGAATGGAAAGGAGAGGTTAATTCATGAGATTTAGTGTTTGATTCCATGGGGGGGTGGGGCGGTGAAAGAAAAAGGGTTGAAAATAACTACCATATGCCTGGTTCAAGCCATTGGTTGGCTGGAGTTCTGTTAAAATGATATGGGATATAAAGAAAGAAAAAAAGATTTTGGAAAGAGGAAGATTATTATGCTTGGCCAAAGTTTACCAAGATGCCTTATGTCGGTGATTTGATCTTCCAAAAGTAACTTCACTTTTCTGTTTCTGCAATTTTTTCATCTAGTTTCACAGAAAATCAGAGATAACTGAGCCCTATTATTACGGACAGGTTTTTGAAGGAATGATTTCATGGTAAGAATCGAGAAAAAACTTCAGTCATACAAACAGACAAAACCTTAGGGTGTCCGTGAGAAAAACAACTTTTAAAACCTTTCACTTCAACCAGTTTTAAGTCATTTGCCTGGACTCCTGATGGGCTTATGCTCAGAGAGGCTTGGAACTTAAAAAAGAGCATCTTTTCCTTCCATCTTTCACTATTTCAGATTGAAATGGCAAAGTGCCTGGATACCACAGGTAAGTGCCAGAAGCAGAATTAAAAATTTGGCTCTTGTTAAATGCCTTCGAAGAAACCTCTGTTTTCCTCAGGAAATGGCAATTACGTGGATAATATGGCCTGCCAAGGTTCATTCTGGAGAAGGGAAATGGTCCGTAGTGTGGATATTTCCCCTACGTTTGTTCACAGTTCCTACATATTAGTTCTCCTAGAGGCCTATGGTACAAAATAGGTAGCTGTGATCCATCAGTGTAGATGCTATTTTTTTCTCATTATATTTTTACTCCCCCTATACCAACACAAGTAATCCTGGCATGCATTTATTTATTTGAACAAAATCTTGCAATCAACTGGGATAAAAAATATGTTGGTTCATTTTTCTATTTAATTTTTTCTTCATTATTTATTTAGAAATAGGTCCTTCTTCAATCTCCTTTTTAAGAGAATTTAAAATAAGAACTTAGTTACTTTAAGGATAAACCATACTACTATCAGCAAGACTGAGAGGATGGCAGGTTTTTTGTTTTATTTTGTTTCCTAGCCTTCCCATTCCTCATGAGAAACGCAGCAGCTTAAAGAAGCCGAATGGACTGCTGCGGTTTCTTGTAGATGGTCACCCCCAAACCTTCCTGCTAAGAGCAACGGAAAGAACGCTGAATTTGGGGCATGGGCTTCAAGTGCTTTGTCAGTCCTGGCATTTACTAGGTAATGGTCTAGTAAATCACTGAATCCGGCTGAGATTTCACTTCTTCACGTGTAAACAGGCGTAGCACACACAGGTATTCCTGACAAGGCTGTGTGAGGGACACATGTTACAACTCATTTCCAAGGGCTCTGTGGGGAGTGAGTCGCCATCCAAAGTATTATCAAGATAGTTATTTCCTCCTAACCGGTCTCCGGAAGCTACTTCTGGAGGTGATTGTGGTCACCGTCGGATGTCACAAAGGCCTGGTGCTGTCCCTCCGCTACTTGCTCTTTGCGGGCCACGCGGGGAGCTGCACCCATCCGAGGGCTCCCTCGCTGCCAGGCTCGCTTTCATGCACGGCCTTGGATTTATTCTCCACGTGAAAACACAAGTCAGCTTTCCCGGGAGGTGTTTGTAATGATCACGTGCTATATTCCCTCCCACATCAAGAGGTACGAAATAGCAATTTATGCTAATAGATAAATACAGAAAACAAGTGAAAGACAGAAATGTTTTATTTGCCAGAACTCTAATTCCACAGGGACTGAATAAGAAGCTTTTCAGAGGAGGAAAATCGAGTTAAGTGGAAAATATTGTTACACATTAAGAGGAAAAGTAATACACAAAGAAGCGAAATGGAAAAGCAGCCAGAACATCCAGCAAGAGGCTGTAAAATCCAAATCTGAGATTAAAATGTCCATCTTGTTAGCTTAGTAGTCATGACAGGATACCTTAATCTTTCTGAATTGCTAATTATGAAATCTTGAAGTGATGCTCTTGGCAAGGTAAACAAGTCTTATGTGATCTTCCGTGGACATGGTCTAGGAGTAAACAAGAGCAGGGCATAGATGTTTGCTTTAAACTATCAGCTACTCATTAAGAGAACTGGCACGGGGATTTGAATGTTTTCTTGAAATCATACAGAAAAATGTAATTTTATTTCCAGGAAACTACTAGCTATTAAATTTAGTTCCATATAATTAATAAAATTAAAGTATCTGAGAAGTAAGGGACAGAAAAATCTTGAGATTTCATAATGCTGTCAAAAAGTAGCAATACGTTTGAAGGAAATCTAAACATTTATCTATATTTTTCACTGTTAATGACAAATACACAGATTGATATAACATTTTTTTAAAAAAAGGATTCTGGAATTGGCAGGGAAGTCATCTATCTAACCGACAAATTGCCTAACAAGAGGTCAGGCCCACCTCTGCACAGCCACCTTCGATGATGAGACATGCACCACTCCTCGAGGGAGGCCCTTTGATTCTCGGTCAGCTTAATTAATATTAAGTCCATCCTATTACCAGCAAAAATCTTTTTCTCTGCAACTTCCACCACCACTACCCCTTAAATTTTCAAAGAATTTCCCTTCCCTCTTGCATATAACAGCCTTTATATTTTTGAGCATAGTTTCTTCTCCCTGGATTTTCTCTTTCAAACTAAATATTTTGCTTTTTAAAAATTATTCTTCTATGACTTTGTACCAGGTGCCCACACCATCCCAGATCCTTTTTGGACAAACTCTAGTTTCAAGACATCTCTTAAGACACACACAGTGCCCAGAGGTAAGAACACATCGAGAACTTAAGATCAGAAACCATAAGATTCCTAGAAGAAAACATTCTTGTTGACATTGGCTTTGGTGATAATTTATTGGATGTGACACCAAAGGCATAGGCACCAAAAGCAAAAATGAACAAGTGGAATAATATAGATAATATCTTTTGTTACAATAAATACAGTTATTTAATCATTATGAAAGGAACTTGGGAGTGCAAAAATGCTGCTGCTAATGATGATGATGGTGATGATGACGATACATGATCTGTCATCTCATCTCAGAGGTAGTTTCCCCATAAATCAATAAAGACAATTAAATTAGCCCGGTAGAAGTTCCTAGTGAGAAGAAAGATTAATTTTAGCAGGATAAAATAAATGGACTTGTATTTATAAGTTTTGTAATTTTAAAATAACAGATAATCCTCGATCAGTTATAAAGTATGCTCTTTTTAAATTGAGTGTTCTACACTGAACTTTTAAATTATTATTAAATGTGGCTCGGCAAGTTGTAAATTTAAACAGAAGCTGGTATTGCATGTTTTTATTTTACTTCATTTCATTTGCTTTTTATCATTTAAATTGTGGCACTACAATTTGGAAGCCGTGCAGCTTGTTACTCTAAGACAAATCTCACCTAAGAGGATATGGCAGCATTCCACACTGCGGTCTGATTGCATTAGACCAAATACGGCGAAAGAAAGAAATATTTTGACAGGGGAGATTGCACTTGAACACATCAAAGTGTCAGTTCAGATATGTGGCGTCTGAAAAGCACCTTCTCCTTTTCCCCGTTGCATGACATTTGCCACCTCTCATTGTCTTTCCAGATGGTGCGCCTAGTTCTCTTCAGCTTTATTCCTAGAGAGCTCTAGTCGACATCAATCTGTTATGCCATTTTCTTGTAAAACTAATGTAGCTTATTTATCAATGCCAATTAATCAATGGCACGGAACGGGGTCTTCCTTAGCAGCGAGGCAGTTTCTTTTTTTTAATATTCAAAAAATCTTTAAAAGATCAGTGCCCAGATTGGCAAGCCATGCATCTGGCAGACTGTGGCCTCTTAGGAGGCATTCAACTGATGTAAAGGTGGAAGTGTTTTCAAAATAATGACCAACAACCACATTTGGGTGTTAGGATTTCTAGCTGGGGAGTGAGGGTAATTCTATGAGATAAGAGGGAATTTAACTTTTTGGTCATAGCATACTCACCTCTTCCTTAATGGCCTTATATCGCACGTAAGAAAGAAAAAACCCATCACACTTGTGAATTTTTAGCTTTTTGTTAGTCTTAGTGACACCAGTTGTCAATATATAAAAGATACATGAAAGCAACCAAATCTATTACAGTTACACTTTATTACCGGATGCTTTGCTTTAGAATAGATATACTGTGGAATAGGACTTGCATGGCAATGTAACTAGTTATGATATTGGCAACCAATACTCATAAATAAGTATCTTATTTTCAAATTTGGTTTTTAAAAATGAAAATAAAAATAAAATGATGATTAAATGCCTGAAATAGATTAAATTGCATCCACCAGAATCAGTTCATAGAATGAACTAGAGGGACTTCGGTTCTCAAGTCCCAGCATAATCAATATATTTCTAAGATTGTTATTTTTCTGGTACACAGTATTGTAGTTTTCGGGCAATCAGGGACAACTGTGCTAGTCAGTCTATGACTTTCAGTTCTGGGGAGTAAAGTAGTCATACCCAAATCCCTCACCCAGGGCTCTGGAATTAAGGCAGAAATCCTATAGCTATTGAATGATACCAGTCCCTATGGAATGAAATAATAACTATAGAACCAGAAAGCCCAGGTATAAGCAAGAAAAAGAAGAAATAAGAAAACAATAGCAACAGGACTTCTCATTAGTGATCGGGGTTCAATAAGCAATTATAGCAATGGACTTAAGATGTCTATCTCCGTCGAGCAGCTTCTTTATCAAGCTCATTACAGTTAGCAAAAGCCATGTATGTGTAATGAAGGGTGTGCTTTGAGAACATTAAAATGGACTGTGTAATTCAAGTTAATTTAGTGTAAGTGCTCTAAAATCAGTATTTTGCACTATGTACTTAATATTGACTGTGCACACAACCTCCAGGAGAGGTGCTAGCAGTGTAAAATGCTGGTGGTTCTAACAACATAATAAAAGATATATGAAAGGGAGAAAAGAGAATGGTGTAATGCAATTCCTGAATAATTAGCACATGAACAGAAACATTTTGTATTACACAGTAAAAGTTTATGAGGTATGTTGAAGAAAATAATTAAATAATAAAATACAATTTTCCCCCAATTGTAATATTAATATCACAAAAACTTTTTTTCTTATTAGTTTACAAAGGCAACATAGAACAAGTCTCAGCCAAAAAGACTGTGGGTGTTACATAAAATAAAATCCAGAAGTTACATCTGAAGCATTCTGACAAGACCTACAACTGTGGTCTTGCCTTTAAAACTCCACCAAGCAGAATTTGAGATAAAAATTTACTAAAAAGATAAAAAGTGGGAGAGGGGTCTCTGAGAAATTAATTTTTATTAATTCTGCTTTACAGCGACCACACTCATCCTAATCTGTTTCCACTTTTTTCAAGCTCTGAAAAATGAGGGAATTAGGAGAAAATATGTTTCCCTGGCAATCTTGTATTTCACCCTAATGTCTTTTATTTAACCCTGGTGATTTCCCTTTCTCCAACTGTATCACTACCACTCCTATCAAGGAGGAATCTAAGGAATGTTTACCTTAGTTTTAATTCCACTGGAAAACATGAACCTATATTATAGAAACACAGGCAAGTTTTCTATTATGGGAAAAATATCCTGAGGATGGCATGGAGCCTGACATCGATTGCTGTTTCCAAGACTTTCTGGAAACAACCATCACTGCTCCTATCCAGAGCCAAATCTGGATGGTGCTGCCAGATTTATAAGCCAGCCTCACCTTCTGCCCCCACCTTATAACACCAGCTTGTCAGGGAAAGAGAAGGAGCCCAGAAACGCTGCTCTTCTTATACTCTCTGAGATACTTGCCCTTTCCTCTGACCAGTTACAAAAGGGAGGTGGGAGAACAATTCAGGGGCAGATAATGTATTAAATGTTTTCCATGGCTGGGTGAAATGCTGTACGGCTGTAACTTTCCTAGGAGATAGGCATCCTGGGTCAAATGGCTTTGCATCTCTCAGCGCTCCTTTGCCAACCTCTGGAGGGCCTTTAAGGCTGGAGAGATGATCCTCTATCAGAGCTGGCTCAGGTATGTGCTGTCTCAAAGAGCTCTGTACATGAAGACTAACTGACCTCTCTGGGTCCCTCTCTAAATCCCATGCTCTGAATATAAAAAAAATAACAGGAATGTTACCTAACACTTTAATAACAAATCCGTATTGCATTCCAGTCACCTATTCAACAAATATGTATTGAACACAACTCAATGAAAGACTCAGTTGAGTTTGCAGGGGATAAAAAGGTAAATGAGATATAATCACCGCCCTCAAGTAGCTTAAAGTTAGTGTGAGAATATAGAAAAAATACAAAATATAAAGATGTCATAAGAGGTGTAG
Organism: Miniopterus schreibersii; assembly: GCF_964146895.1. Classification (NCBI taxonomy): domain Eukaryota; kingdom Metazoa; phylum Chordata; class Mammalia; order Chiroptera; family Miniopteridae; genus Miniopterus; species Miniopterus schreibersii. The sequence continues at coordinate 16,069,167 of NC_138108.1, read as the reverse complement.
CTAAAAAGTTAGTGGTATGCAGAGAATAAGATATGGAAAAGTTTTTCTTCAAAAATAATAAGCTTATAGTGTTAAAAAAAACAACTATAAATTCAGAAAAGTTTAAAGCAAAAGATGAAAAGCTCTGTAGCCCTGCTCTCTCATTTCCACTTCTCAAAATTAAATATATTTAACACAAACATTTCTTAAAGATCTTGACAAATAAATAGCTGCATAACATTCAGATATTGACTGAGATATTTTGAAACAGGAAGAGGTTTTAAAACATTGGTCCACAATCATGGAGTTCGTTTATTTATCAGATAGAGTCTATGACTGGAAGTAGCAGCTCAGCTCCAAGGTGGTGGGTATAAATTTTTTCCAAATTTCCTAAGTCTGAGTGTGTCATTCTGTAGAGCGCATGTGTGACTGAATTTTCAATTTTTCTTTATATTTTGAATTCCAATAAGAATTCAACTTATATTTTAAAAGAATTACGTATACAGTTTGTTGTTTTATTTTTAAAAGCGCTTTCAGTAGTTTATCGAAAACTAACATGCTAGCCTATGAAGCTAAAAGCTTTATTTATTCACCCACTTATTCATTTGATAAATATTTATTGTGTACTTGATATGCATTATTCCAGGCACTTGAAAACAGCAGGGACTAGCAACAAATAAAAATAAAAAATAAAAATAAATCCCTGCCCTCCAATACCTCATATTCTAGTGGGGAGAGAAAGTAGAAAAGGTGAGCAAGTAAAATATGTAATATGCTTGGCAGCAGGAAGGGATAGAGAAAAGCTAAATACAAAGAGGGTAGGTTGAGTCAGGAAAGCTGCAACTTTGACAAGTTAGCCAAGATAAGGGCCTGTCTGGAGAAAGTACATGAAGAAAGTGAGCCAGGGAGCCATTCAGTTAGACAGGAAAATCCTATACAGGCAGAAGGCATAGCAAATGCAGAAGTCCTGAGGCAGGGGGATGCCTGATATATTCTAGGTATAAAAAGGTCAGTGTTACAGGAGAAAGGCAGCAAGGGAACAATGGTAAGAAACGAGGTTGAAAAGTACGGTAATCAGACTATGAGGGGCAAGGGTTGAAAGAAGGGGCCAGACTGAAGGCCACCATAGTAATCCAAGGAAGAGAGGATGGCTCTTACACGGGTGGCAAGAGTGGAGGTGCTGAGACATGGTTGGGTTCTAGATATATTTTGAAGACAGAAACTTCAACATTTTTGACATTTGGATGTGCGCCGTCTCAGAAAGAAGTCAAGGATAACTCCCAGATCTTTGGCTTGAGCAACTAGGAGAATTTAGTTTCGATTTACTGAGATAAGGTATGCATGTGGGAGTCAGCAACACAGCATTAAATAAATAATGAGGCTAATTATGATCATAGATGAAAAAAGTGTCCTAAAACTCAGCCCTAAGGTGTCCTTGAATGTTTTGAGGTAGTGGAGGTGAAGAAAACAAAGGAGCAAAAGAGACTGAAAAGACCAGAGAGGTAGGAAGAATTTTCGTGTCATGGAAGCCAAGTTAAAAAAGTGTTTCAAGAAGGGAATCACTTATTATGAGAAATGTTGCTGATAGAAGAAGTAAGATGAAAACGAAAGTTTGAGCATGCAACATGAAGGTCATTTTTTATCTTGATAAAAGCTGTCTGGTAAGACAGCAAGGTCAAATGTCTGACTGGAGTAGTTTCAAAAAAAGATAAAGGAGCCCGGCTGGCAAGGCTCAGCCAGTGAGCATCAACCTATGATCTAGGAGATCGTGGTTCGATTCCCAGATAGGGCACATGCCCCGGTTGCGGGCTGGATTCCCCAGTTGGGAGTGTGCAGGAGGCAGCCGATCAACGACTCTCTCATCATTGATGTTTCACTCGCTCTCCCGCTCCCTCTCCCTTCCTCTCTCTGAAATAAAGATACATTAAAAAAGCAAGATAAAGGAGAAAATCTGGAGATAGTAAAACTTAGTCATATTTCTAAGAGGATATTTTTTTCTTGAAAAGAGAAAACAGGGTGGTAGCCAAAGGATAAAGTGGGGTCCAAAGAAAGCTTTTTAAGGAAAGGAGAAATAACAATATCCTTGTACACTGATGATACGTGAGAGAGGAGAGAATTGCTAGGCCAGTGTTTGAGACTTCAAAGCGTAGAAATTTTACCTATAATCACAGAAGACAAGACAGCATGCAGGGACACAGATGGCAGTAACTGTGCAGGTGTGATGGTGAAAATTTCTTTTCCAATACAGATATATGTATTGTAAAAACTAATAAGTTGAAAAGTGCCACATTTCCTTAGGATATCATTTAAAGATGCTAGAAACTCAGGTATGTAATCAAAACATACATTAATAAAAGTATCTTAAGATAAAACTTGTATAATATCATTTACATTTCTTATAATATACATGACAGTTTGACATTTACATCTTAGGTTTTCATTGGAAAAAACCTTCAGTTATATACTCCATGCTTCATTAGCTTACATTTCTCAGAATCTAAATGTCTGCAGACTTACTCCATTCAATTTGAATAAACATCCCGTGGCATGAGCTGCCAAAGTGATACCATATAAACTAGAACGGCTCCGGGGCTCATGAACTAAAATGTTAAATCAAAACTGTGCACCAGCTTCCTGTTAATACTCTTATTTTGTGCCTGGATCCAAGAAAACAATAAAAGTGAGACAAGACAGAAGCTATAACTTTAAAAAAATTAAATATTTAACAATGCTGAAGTAAATAAAAGTTAAATGAACATCTTCAAATTCCACTCAGGTTGTTGTGATATAATATGAATTCTACTGTATTTTTCATCTCAGTCCTTCCATTTATATGCATTAAAAACAAAAACAGCCAGAATAAGTAAAACCAACACTTTTCAAATTTTCTAGTATATAGGAATTACCTAGGATCTTATGAAAATGTAGATGCTGAAACAGCAGGTCGGGAGTAGGACTTACAATTCCGAATTTCTAACAAGATCTCAGGTCATGTCCATGCTGTAGGTTAGCAGAGCACATGTGAAGTAATGAGGGTTTAACCCACTGTGTCTTTGGCATTTGCGAAGACGTTGAGATAATAAATTAGTTATTTCATGTCAAATTATTTGGGTTCCCTTTTAAAATGTTGGAGTTAAGTAGAGTTTTAAAAATTTTAGTTGATCATAGATATGTATATTCCTGGAAGAGCATATAAATATATACACACAATTTAGCCTCTAACTGAAAAAGAAAACAAAATTCAACTAAACAAATAAAATTCAACTAAAATAATAAGGAATTATTTTAGTTGTGCGATTACTGCCTGAAGCACGGAGCCTAATTTCACACCAATCCACTCGTTAAAAAGCAAAGTCAAAGGAATGGAGAGTAAATTAAAATGCAGACATCTAGATTGGATCTGTCACACTGATCACACTGCAAAGGGAACGAACAGAACCAATAGCATTATTTAAACTGCAGTCCGTAAGTGGCTTTGCTCTGACTGCTGTGCAGTGTCCCCCGCACGCTGCGTTGCTCACACCCGCTCCCCTCGCCAGGTCAGACTGGCTCAACCCACTCGGCTAGGGGATCACGGGCACCTGAACAAACCCTCAGGGTAGCAATAACCAGGCAGCTAGGGTTTCTCAGAAGAGCTCCTGACACAATTGCCCATGAATTCGTAATTTTGTTTATGTCTATTAAAAGCATGTCATAGGAAAAACACAGCATACTACTGCTGGGAAAACTTTCTAACCTGTTTTCATAAAGCAATAAGCTCTCTCTGAAATACTATGAAAATTCAGGACTCACGGTGTTTATGAGTTAGAAGAAGGGGACAGGCTATAAAGGTCTGATTTCAGAGAAACTGTCAGTCCAGAGGGCTGGTTCCTACAAACCACCCGCACAGTTTAAGGCTCAAATAATACACTGTACAGTAAATATTTTGTCATATTTTGTGAGTAAGAGAGGTACTCTCTGAGAAAGCCGAATTTTATTATCACAGTCATATGTTATTTATGACTATGCAAAGAGTAATTCATTCTAACTTAGATTATTTAATGGTTATAATGCTATACTTTAATCTACCTTTACACACACATACACATATCCATATATACCCACCTATCCATATATACAAATATATAGTTTATTAGAGCATGAAATGAGGTAAAGGGTTCACTATTTTATAATAATACTTTGTATCAATACATTCTTATTGTTTTACACTACTTATGAAAATAATCATATCCTTAATATCATTAAGATGAGCAGAAATATAAGTATGTTTTACTACAATGACCAAATGGCCACTCTCCAGAAGATTAAAAATAATACACATGAAAATGGATCATTCTACTGGGGGTGAAGGAAAGAGCCATTCACCTCTTACTTAAGTGGCAAATTTAAAAAATTTTCATTTTTCAATTAATACATTTCCAGTTTTCCCCAAAAATATTATGGTACAAAGGGGACAATTCACTTAATGCGCCAATTATTTTATTGTACAAATAAGAAACCAAGGGCAAACATACGAATAAAATACTTTTGTACTGTTAAGTCAAAATACGCTATCAGCTCTTGGTGCAAGTATTTAAGAACATATTAATTCTTCCAAATCACAAGATATGTAATATAGAATATTTTGTGTCATTAAAAATTGAGTGTTTATTTTGTTAAAGAAAGCATTGATTTTTCCCTATACATTATTTAATCTGATTCTATAATAACCTTCATAAAATAATGAATACAAACTACTTAGGTAACTAGCAATTTCTTTAACATATAAAGAAAGCATCATTAACTTTGGTTTGCTCAGTCAAGTATTTTTGCCTTGTCATCATCATCATCTCATTTCATTAAGGGATGATATCAGTTGCCTCTTGTTGGGCAGTAGTGAGTTAGTGTAAGAGAAATTTAGTTTGATGGTCAGAAATAAAGATCATAAGTGATGATGTCAACATTGGAATTAGAAAGATCAGCAGTTAGATGCATTCCTTTGGGAAGCTCTTCCGGAGATGGAAGAGAGGTGAGTTTTTATTGGACATCTATTGAGGACCTACATGTATTAGCTCTATGCTCTATACTTCGCTTAGTTTACTTAATCATGCCCTTAGATATTCTTACCCTCACACTGTAGGTAAAAGAGACAGACAGAGAGTAAGTCAGTAGCCTAATATTCCTGGGCTAGTGAGTGGCAGAACCAGAACTCCAACCTGGATCCTCATGACTCCAAAACTAAAGCATTTCCCACAACTGGATGAAATAAATGATCTAATAAAGCTGGTAAATTTCCCAGATAAAGTTTCATCATAGCCTAATCAAATACCACAAAATATTATAATATTTGTGAGTAGAACAAATGGTATCTTTAGCAACCAGTATTCTATAACATGTCCAAAATTTGTGGGTTTCATAAAGACTAAAACAGCATTTTATTTCCAGTTAGCTAAGGATCTAAAACAATATTTGCTATACTTCACCTGAGGGTCAATATGTTTATTGATATTTTAGAGAGAGAGAGAGAGAAATATAGATGTGATAGAAAAGCATTGATCAGTTGGTATGTTTGAACCCACAACCTAGGTATGTGCCCTAACTGGGAATCAAACCTGCAACTTTTTGGTGTACAAGACAATGCTCCAACCGAGCCACCTGGCCAGGGCAACTTTTGTTATTCTTTATATAATATGGATTCTTAAATAAGTTTGTACTTCATGAGTACTTTACACACAATGTTACATAATTCTGAAATATTCCATGTTCTTTTTCCCAGCTGGGGTCATGATTTTTCAATAACTGATTGAATTCCAATGAACAAGCCTTAATAATCAGCAAACCATATCTTCTATTTTTTAATACTACTATCATTTAGTTTTTAATTTCTATAATTTTAGAAAGTAAACTTCAACTCCCATTGTCAGCTTTTCCAAAGTATATATTTTTACATCCCAAAAAGTAGATTTTTATCCAAGAAATGAAAATCACTAAAACTTCAGTACTGTAAGAACTAAGACCCAGAAAGTTTAATCAGTTTTGCTCAAAATTGCATAAACAATCCAAGAACTGCTAGGAATTCACTTTAAATGCAATGTCATGCTTTAAACATAAAATTAAATTATCTTAATGAAGCAAGCAAACTTCTTTGTATTTTGTCATATGTATATATTATCTACTATGGAAATCTAAGGAGAAATAAATTAAGTTCCCACTACCAAGCAAAATCTTATTAAATGCATGAATATGTTTTAAAAATGTGAAGAAAGCACAGTCTAGTGGTTAAAGGACTGGGTTTGTCAGTCAATAAAAATGTCCCCCAATCTGTCACTAACGAAAGTATTCATCCTTGAGAAAATATCCTCACTAGTCCATAAGCCAGTCAGAGAAAGACAAGCACCATGTGATCTCACTAATATGTGCAATCTAATGAGCAAAATCAACTGATGAACAAAACAGAACCAGAGGCCTGGATGCACGGGACAGACTGACAGCTGTCAGAGGGGAGGGCAGTGAGAAGCTCTGGATGAAAGAAGGTGAAGGGATTAGCCAGAGAGCATATGCGCAGAGCTCACGGTCACACGCAGCAGTGTGGTGAAGGCCGGGGGGGCGGGGGCAGGGGGTGCAGGGGGGCAAAGAGGGAAACGGGGGGCATCGGCAGTAGTGTCAAGAATTAAAAAAACTATTTAGCAAAGAATTCTGGTGGGTAGAATGGACTTGAAAATATTTCACAGCCCTAGTGTATGAATTATTACTTATGTACAAAACTGCTTACAAGGATGTATCAACACAAATAAAAATTACATGTGCAGTTATGATTATTTCCCTGTTCTTAGTAAAAATAGATTTCTTTAAAATTTTAAGGGTTTTGAATTCCACAAGTCTTGGATAATTTCATATACTATTTGCAAAATGTATTTATATTTTCCTCTTTTCAAAGCCTCCTCATTGCAGACTACTCCTTAATTACATTAGCAAAAGCCACCGAAAAGGAATTTGAATTCATAAAGATCTGTTAAACACTCAAAATTTGTTTACCTACACAAAACTCCAGCATACACTTTTAACAATAGCAAAAAATACCACTCACAGTTTTAGAAACAATGGCACATCAAATGACAAATAGCTTACATTTTAAGGGGTAAAAAAATAATTTTTAATTTAACATCCAAGTTACAATTTCTGAAGATTTCCATATTGTACATGTTTGTAAATTATTTAATAACTGAAAAGCTATAGTCCACAATTGCCTGAATGTCTTTTAATCTTACCCTTGAGTTATACCACTTTTTCCAAAACTTTGAAAGATAAGAAATTTATAAGTATAACCCAAATATATATAAAATAAAATTGTGGACCCAAAAATAGCTATGCTGAATACTCTGTGTGTATGTGAGTGTGTGTGTGTAAAAGGTAAGTTTTCCAAATTATTTCAACAAGCCAGGGAAAATAATCACCATTTTCTCTTCAAAAGTAATTAGATTTGAATAGAACATTGGAACTATTTAAAAAAAAAACACTGCCTAAGCAATAAAATCTGGTTCAAGAAATGTGTTTCTGGAAATTATTTAGCTGGTACACAAACAATGCTACAACCTGCATTTCCAGCACCCTTTTTTTTTCAGTGCACATAAAACACATGAATTGACATATACAATTTTTGTTAATACTAAAAGATTTTATAACTCCCATTTAATTTATTACACTCCTTGCCTGTGCCTCAAACAAAAGTATCTGAGAAGTCATATGAAGTCACCAACAAAATCAAGAAATAAGACTCAAAGCCAACCGATAACTTCACCTAGCCGTAAAATGCCCCCCAAATTTTATTTATGATGAATAGTAAAATGTAATTGTAGCATTTAGGAAGTGTGTAGATGGGTACTTACTGTAAAATTCTTTCAACTTTTATTTATATTAAAATCTTCATAAAATATTGAAAAAAAGAAATGAGTTAATGCATTTTATCAGATCATTTAACTTTATGTAATATATGGATGTCAATATTATCTTTAGTTTTTCCTCACTTTTTTTAAACATGGGATGTTAAAATAACAAACTAAAAATTCTATTAACCAACACTTCCTCTTTTCACCTCATAAATTATACTTAAAAATCTATTCTGGGACAAGTACTTGGAAAACCAAAGGGAGCCCTTCCAACACACACACACACACACACACACACTTTAAGTTGAGAAATTCCAGGTACAGCTCATTAAATGCTCTGACCCACACCTAAGGAAGCAAAACTAGTTTAAACAATGACTTCTGTTTCTGTTGCTGGGAATTAATGAGTAAGCCATGTGAATATATTTACTGGAAAGAAGCAATTATGACACAAATACAGATATGTTGCTTTTAAAAATATAATATATACTGTATTATTGAACTAAAAGACATTCACTTAAAATTGTGTTCACTGATTAATAATCTAAATATTTAGTGAGTTCCAATTTTTAGAAATTGCAAAAAAATAAAGACAATATGCCAGAATTTTTTATTTAAGCACCTTTTGTTCAATTGTGCAAACTTAATAGTACTTTTCCTAATTTAAAGTAGTTATTTTAAATGTCATGCTTTAATAATGGGAAGACTAACCGAGTATGTTAACAAGTCCACTTCTTATACAGATATATGAATAAATGTGCCTTATACAATATGCACATTAAAGAGATAAGGGAAAATTAAAATTTTACTTGTTTTTAAGTGAAACTGTCTTGCAAATGTCCTGTGCAAATGTATGCTAGGGAACACTAAAAAATTAGGAGCCCAGAAGAATAGCTGTAGAGCCAGAAACAAGAAACAAAAAAGCAGAGACTTCGAGAAAATAAAAGATAGGCTTAATTTGGGCCCTACTATTTGAAATTAGTGAGGTTTTATGCCTGAAGGACTATAGATTACTGGAGTTAGGAAAAAAAATCATGATCAAAGTTTGAATGAGAGTTTTCTACAAATTTATAGGGACAAAAATTTAGTCAGTAGCACTAGCTTACTTTAACACATTCATAATTCCATCAACAGTTTGGTACAGAACGGTGGTGGGTATTAAGAAATAGGCTCTCTACAGAGAAATAAGAAATTATTTTTGGAAAAATAAAAGTTATGAATTAAGGCATAGATATGGATATGAGTAAATTCTAAGAATGAGTTATGAAAATTAAAGGAGACTCAATTTGAACCCAGGCTGAGAAAACCTGGGTTCTAATTCTGGCTTTGCGTTGGACAAAGCACATCTTTGTAGCTGCTTCCGCCTCTGCAAATTGAGTCATTCTGTCTGAATGTTCTCAAAAAGTCTTTCTGCATACAAATCTCAGGTTTCTATGGCACCAAAATACCTGGGGCACTTTTCATTTATGATCAAGATGCTGCTTAATTATACACAGGAATTATATAAAGGGATGTATTTGATCATTTCAAGAGATAATAGGAAAAATAAAGGACAGAAATTGAATGGAGAGGAAAAGAGGTCTTCCTGATGGGTTAAAATCCAGGTGATAACGAGCTATTAATAAAGATCATTCTTAGGTAGATTTAAGTAAAGGAAGTTTAAACAGAAGTATAAGAACAAAAATAGTTTACACCTGTGCCATAGCTGTATATTTTTAAAAAATCAATCTATAAAAATATGAGGATTCGGGGAGTAAGTAGGCATTGCCTTTGACAAAAAGGTATCCCCAAGAGAATCCATACTAATGTTTTCTTTTTTATAAAAGAATTAAAATTCTATCCAATAATTCTACTCAAAGACCCTCCAAGAAAAGGGAGAAGTACGAGAGAGAGGCAAAGACAATCCACATGTGAGGACTGAATTTGTGAGTAAACATGTTATTCAATGTTCAGATGTTTTAACGACTTACAGAAGTTTTGGGGGTAGTAATAAAAGCACAGCTTCATATGAGCTCTGTGTTTTAATCTTATTTTGCAAGAGACAAAGTTATTAAAATTCGTTCTGTGTAAGTATAATTTTTATTTCTTTATTGAAGAAAAGATAAAAATAGAAATGGATTCTGTTTTTGTGAAATTTGAAGCTTATAAATGTTTGGGTACACTTCATTAAGAAAAAGAACATAAACTTAAATGTGAAAAATTAAGTACAAGTACAAATATTTATTTTTAATGAGAATGTAAATCACAACACATCCCTAATGTTTGATAACTGTGACAAATACCAAAAACATCATATATTGCACCAAAAATAGCATATTTATTGAGTGCTATAGCTCCATACATTTTTCCTGGTTTGTTTGTTTGTTTGTTTCTTGGCTGTGTACTCAGATCATTTCTTCATATGACAAAGGTTGCAAATAATTTTTTATAGAGAGTATAGAGAGAGAATTGATTTTCCTTTCTCACATAGATCATTTTTGCAAGGTTCTTTCAACTTCGCAGCCTGTAATTAGGAATGTCACGCAAATTGTTAGGATGGCTGTCAAATGGGAAAGCATCTATCAAGCTTTTTCTATATGAGCTGTAAGATTCCGAAGACTGCTCCACACACTAGCTTGGCTCCACACATTTCAAGCCCTGTTTCTCCCTCCACCACCCATATACATTCACAGCTGGGACCACTGCTTATGAATAACCCTCTACCACCTCTGGCCCTGCACTTCTGCACTATGACGGGAAATGTTCTAGAGGGGAAATCAGAATGGAAAGTGAGGTCAGTGTTAACCAATTGTGGTGAAAATGTCTTCCTATTGCAAATTTTTATGAAATTATATCGTTAGGTGAACCCATTGCTAGGGCCCCTCCCAGGTCTTAGAAAGTAGTCTCTACACTTCAGTCTCAAAATTCACCTGTCTCTTAATATAACTGGCCCTAGGTAGGATGAAAGTAGCAAGTAAGGAACAAATCAGAGCCATAGAAAGAGAAACTTGAAATGCAATGGGTTTGATCAGCTGAATCTATAGAATCATTTATTTTGGCATTCTCTCTCTTTCTTTCTGTAACTCTATGGAACACAAATAATAAAAAGAAGAATAAATTAATCATTACTTATATTTAAAGGTATATTTGGAGCTGTAAATGCTCATCAGGCAAGAAATAAATTGTTACTCCAAGAATCTCCAGGTTTATCATGATTATTTGCAATTATTTCTATAGTAGGTTGAATAGTACCCCCCCCAATTCATGTGACCTTATTTGTAATAAAGGTTTTTGCAGATCTGATTAAGGCAAGGCTCCAGTAAAGACCATAGTGGATAAGGGTGGGCCCTCAATCCAGTGAGAGTGTCCTTATAAAAAAGAAAAAGGGAGACACATAGACATAGAGAAGAAGGTGACATGAAGATGTCAGCGGAGATTGGAGTGAAATGTCCACAAGCCAAATACTGCCAATGATTGCAAGCAACCAACAGGAACCAGAAGGAAAGCATGGGACAGTTTTTCCTGATAGTTTCCAGAGTAAACAGCCCTGCTGACACCTAGGTTTGGGGCTGCCGGTCTCCAGGACTGTGAGAGAATACATTTCTGCTGTTTTAAGCCACCTAGTTTGTGGTAATTTATTATGGCAGCCCCAGGAAACTCATACACTATCTCTACATGGAAACGTATCCAAAATGGTTCCCAGGACATTGGATTTGCGATTTGTATGTTTATATGTATACCTAAAGACCCATGCCTTAAAAGGGTTCCTATCCGATTACTGCAAAAACATTTTCACGGAGGCCTGCCAGGCCCCAGCTTGGGTTTCTGCTGTCACTCTAGAGCTGAGAGTCTGTTAAATGTTCAAGCTACTGAGATATCAAAAGGGAAAACAAACGACGTGTTATTTCTGGGAAAAGCTAATAATTCTATAAAGTTTCTTTCCTATGAGCAATACTAAAAAACATTATAACAGAATGTTATGCTTGATTTGATATTATTCTCTACTTTTAAAAATCTTTTAATGTCGCATAATAAATGGATTCCTAAGACCAAGCTAACTGCCCACCCCGGGGAGAGAAACCAATAAATGTAATACTTGACCACCGGAATCATCTCTTCATCTTTCTTTTTTTTCCATAATTATATTCCCTCACATTCTCTGTTTTTGCAAGATACTGTCGAGATTTTAACAGTATCTTGAAAATCACTTCTGAGATGTCCCTGTAATTGTCAGACCACCGGTTGATAAGCATCCATGTCTTATCCACTCAGCTAAATGCTAAGTTCCTACAGTGCAGCATGCATGCTCCGTGCAACTTTTTCTTTGCTCACGATGCCTGGCATCCTGTGGGTATGTTTCAGATTGTGTGAGCTGCCTATTACCTTGATATGCATTTGTTACACCAACACTGCTGATCTCACCACAGAGGCATTCCGTTTCAGAATCCCTTCAACTGTAAAGGTCCACAGTACAATCCATTTGAGAATATTTGCATTCATGCTCGTTCAGAATTACACTCAAATGCTATTTGTTTATATGGGATTCTACAGCAGCGCTGGTGGCTTTCCATTCATTAAGAAAAAGCTCTAGTTGGTCATATTTAACTGTGCTGGTGGAAGGCCAAGAAATAGCTCTTCATTAACATATACTCAGTAATTACCAAGGCACATAGACACATCTCATTTCTACCCTGCCATTATGCTCACTGGCCTGGAAAATGGGATTGGGCCAAGTGGAACTGTCCCAAGCACATGCCCTGTATATTCCTGGAAGGAGAGTCACACATTTGTTCTATGGACAAGGAGTCTATGTACCTTAGCAACGCTCCCACGGACAATTTTCAGAGTCCCTTGTCAAAATGATCCAGACAGGTTTACCACTCTGCATTTTCATTCCCCTTAAAATATCATGATTATATTGACAATGTTATTTCAACAAAGTAATGTGTTTAAATTATTATGCCCATAAATATTATAAATAAGGAGCTAGCTCTTTCATGTTACATTTTATGCATGCACCTGAGGTTAAAAAAAAAAAAAAGAACTGGATATTATGTATAAAACTTTTTACATTCAAATCTTTATTAAATAAAAGTAACAGGCAATAGAAAAGCAGCCTCAGTAAATCACATTATGAATGAAGAATAAAAAGGAATCTACAGGCAAATTATGAATTTTTTGTCTCACATAAGCAAAGCCTGGGAGGCTCCTGTGGTAGGTTCCCTTCATCATGTTTCCATTTAGTGAGACACGTGGAACTGGACTATTGTTGGCTGTGTCCTGCTGGCGCTGTGCTTTCCCTGAGTAGCCCCCCAGGGGGGTCCACACAGGTTGATTCTATGCAGCACAAGAGGAACAGGGGAAATATGGGCTCACTCCTTCATTCTGTCAACTCAGTGCTCAGGACAGTTGATTTAAGTCAGGAAAACAGGCCAACAGCACCAAAGCCCTGCCCTTGGAAAGCTCACGATTTAAAGGACAAGACCTAATATATATTGCTCACAGTTTCTGAGGGTCTCAGTGCCATACATGTATACGCATGCATAACGGAAGCATGCTAGAGATGAGCAAACAAAAGCAGCAATCATTTCACACCGCTGGAAAGGTCACAGCAGCTGTCATCAAGGAGGTGAATTATAGTTGACCTTTGAACGACGGAAGGGTAGAGGCAGGGACCACCCTCACAGTTGAAAGTCTGTGTATAACTTACGTGGGCCCTCTACATATGCTGATTCTCTGTTGCAGGTCAGAAATACTATGATGTGGTGTGTGTGTGTGTGTGTGTGTTTATCATATGACATGTCCAAGGCACAGTTTTAAATATTGCTTTCTACAATAATATTCAAATTAACAGCTACAAACTTGTTGGTAACATCATTTTTAAGGAAGTTTAACTAGAAAAGCACTATGACATAGTATTATAACATATTCACATCCATTTATCCTTGTGAGATTACAAGGCTCACAGTTTTGAAGGGGGAATTGTTACCACTGGCGAGGAGTGCCAGGGAGTGTCCTCACTGGCCAAGGTGGCTCAAGGGGAGGTTCTTACACTGAGTGCTGGAAATGCTAGAAACATGAATGCACAGGGCCCGAACCTGCCAAGAGCTAGCGAGATAACGGAACAGGAAAAAAGACCTCCCCTCCCTATCGCTGTAAGAATCGTGGGCTTGAGCAGGAAGGGGGTATATTTCAGAGTGTGAATATATATATATAAATAAGCACCAGGATATAGTAAGACATAAACAGTTGCTTTCAGCACATTCACTTTTAGGAAGGAAATTAAAGTGGGGGCTCATGCTTCACTATGTCTCAAGTTAGCCTGGATGGTCAAGCACTACCTACTTTAGCCAGAACACCGATGCGCTGAGGGCTCAAGCCAATGTTTCTGTATAATGAAAATGTTTCTGTGTTTCAAGCAGAGGATCCCATCACAAAAGTTAGCCAATCGAAACTGTTCCCCCCTCATACTGGTCTTACATTTTTTTACAAGAAGACTATGATATATTACTTGTTTTATCCTTCAAATTAGTTTAATAATTTGTTTCCTTATTCTCAATTTAAAATTCTGCGATAGTCCAGCCAGCGTGGCTCAACAGTTGAGCATCGACCTAGGACCTAGGAGATCGCGGTTCGATTCCAGGTCAGGGCACATGCTCGGGTTGCGGGCTCCATCCCCAGCAGGGGGCGTGCAGGAGGCAGCCGATCAATGACTCATCATTAATGTTTCTATCTCTCTCTCTCTCTCTCTCCCTTCCTCTCTGAAATCAATAAAGATATATTTTTTTAAAAAAAGCTTTTAAAAAATAAAATAATTTAAAAAAATAAAATTCTGTTACAAATCAATTGTGAATTCAGATCTACAAGAGTAGTCACCCTTCTGCTAAGAAGACTAGTACCCAGTGATATTTATAATAATTGTAGAAATTCTAAAGAAAGTAATCTGAGTTGGTAGCAGAATATCAATTAGCTTTTTTTTTTTCTTTTTTCCCCTCTATATTTAATTTAATAATATTAAAACAGAGCATTCATGCCCTAAGAAATATATTTATGGGTCCTGTCCTAAGCAGCTGACTTTCCAGGAACAGTAAGAGAGATGTAGATTCTATCCTGCTGGTTCTAGGCTCTCTAATGTTTCTTTAAATTATAATTATGCATTTCAGTTCCTCTCTTCACTGCTCAAAGACAACGCCATCCTCTGAGTTTCAGTCAGCATAAAAATTATAATGAGTAGATCTCGAAACTTATGAATATAACTTAAAAGGCAGGAAAGGGGGACTGGAAACTGAATTTGTCAAAGATACCCCATGATGCAAGAAAACGCTTCTCTGCCTACACTGCAAACCAACAGACTGTATCTAATCCATCCATCACTTTGTCTTTGTGAATTAGTTTAAAAGGAGGTAGTAAATGATCAAACACACTTTAAAAATAAAGCCAGCAGAGAGTCACGTGGGGTTCTTTCATGAATCAAAGTTTTCCCTTCTCCATGCCCTGTGTGTCACTGTGACCGCCGAAGCAGTGTACAGTATATAGGACATAGAGAGCCACTCTGCTAATCAGTCCCCACGGGCCTGGTCGCGCACTCTGCTGCAAAAGCAATTTTCATCGTGAACTCCAATACCCTTTAAGAGAATGTCAGTGCTTCAAAAAGAATCATATCACAGTTTGAGAGACTTAGGGCCTCTGTTTCGATTGCATGCACCCCTGTTCTACTCTCTTTCTTCCTTCCTTTGCCCTTAGCGTAGGCCTCACACGGAATTTCATTTTTTTCTAAAACCAATACTAGGAGGGACGATATTGCTATATGGGACATTAAAGAATGTTTTTTTGGTCAATTACCTTTTCTTTAAGAATAAGGCCATCCAAAGTGAATGACTTTTAATGGGAGATTTCTTTTGCAAGGAAGAACTTTCCTTCTGAATGGAAACTCATTCTACGAGGAAAGTCTCCATCAAAAACCAAACCAGAATTGTGACAAAAGAGGACAGTGGCAGAGGTTTCAGGGGAGCTTGCTGGTTCTGTCTTGGACCTTTCTCAGTGGGTTCTAAGGAGACTTGCGGTTTTTTAAAGTGTGATCTCAAGGCAAAAGTTACCTGCTGAAACTACCAACCTCTCACTACTGCTGCTGAGGAGGCTTCCACGTGAACTGCACGGCCTCCCTCGCTAGGAGACCATCCTACAGATGAATGAAGTGCTGAAAAGGGGGGGAAAGCCTCGTATTTCAACTGAGGAGTAAAACTGGTGACAGGGTTATTATTATTGGTGAAATATTCCCAGAATGATTTTCTTCAGGCTAACTAAATATTTAAAAATAAAGACAATACCTGCTAAGTTTGAAATTAAAACTGCAGCTAAAGTCGACCTAAGTAAAAATTAGGCTTTTAGATTGGAAAAGGTAAAAGGAAATGAAAAATGAATGAGAGGGAAGAGGGGGCAGGAACCGGGCAGAGGTGGTTCAAAGCGGAATGGAGACATCTGTAATACTGCCTACAATAAAAATAAAGTTAAAAAAAATTAATCCAGGCATCCTGTGGATGAATATGAATCTCAAGATGGTTAATATATATATAAATTATTAGATGTAAACCATTAATTCAGAATAAATGCACAATAAATATCTTTATATTTTAAAAAAAACACAATAGGCCCAAATGATTCCCAAACAGATTCTTTAATTTTAATTGTCAAAAGCTGTTTTTCTTCAAACATATGTATCTCTAGTTTTTCTTTAAACATTATGTATCTCTATTTTTATAATGGATAAGTGGCCTTGTTAAAAAAAAAAGATTATACTCAGTTTTGTTCACATAGCATCAGATATTATCCCCATAATGTTCTTAATTTATACTTATTCCTGTCAAACATAATGAAAAGAGCCTACACCAATATACAATTTTGTGCCTAGTATGAAGCTGAAATTTGGGGCACTAAAATCTAGACTTAGCAGATAAACAAATGTCTAAAATATTCAGTGTAGGTAATTAAATGCCAGTCACAGCTATTCTAAATTATAGCTGTACGCACACAGAGTATAAAAATGCCAAAATATTGCATACCACCAAATTTGGTTGCCTCCTGTTCAACAAGCCTTAATCAAAAGGGAAAAGCTAAGTTGAAGAGCTGCTTTGTGAACATGCATTTCAATAAACCATAATGTTTGTGAAATCAGAACATGGGAAATGAGAATACCAATAAAAAGAAAATGATCCCCCATGAAAATTACCCACTTATGCTTTTTCAAGTGCAAGTTTAGGGAATATTACTGCATATGGATGTGTAATAATAGAGGTAAGCTCACAGGTAAAAAAGATCCTAGATTTTATATATAAGTTAAAACAAAAATGAAACTTCAGTAACACATTTGATTAGGTGTAGGTTGCTAGTTTACCTTAGCATATTTCAGTGTATACTTTTCAGGTGACAGCTTTAGTAGACAAACTCTGGATTTGAATGTTTTCATTAATAATGCCAATAAAATGCACACACACCCCCAAAGAAAACACAACATTCTCATTCCTAAACCTGGCACCATCACATCTGGCATAAGGGAATAAGTATATAGCCCAATAGGAATTTAATTGTGATTTTAGGGAACTGTTAGTAAGTCAGGGATATATTTTAGGATAACCTTGTCAAAATACAGAATAATCATTATTTATAATTACCTGAATATCAACAGTGTGCTTGCCCAATTTAAACAATATTTTCAGCAGAGAGGGCTAAACCATCATTGTCATACCAACTGTTGAATGCAGTTTCTAGTTAGCATGTTCTAGAAGAGAATGGGAACCATAAATTTTATCTCACATTAACATTTATGGTTAACATTTCTACCTATAGGTGAGCAGAAAAGTGTGCCTAAGGTTATCATCTAGCCAAGGAATTTCACTGTAGTTCTCGGGGCCGTATCCTGAAATTAGAAATAATTGCACTTCCATTTTTGATCCTCTGATTTAATAGGGTGAAAACTATCTATTTTCAGAAAAGTGGGATACCATTTCATATCAGAAAAATCAAGATCTCATTGGGAACAAAAGTCCTGCAAAGTTCTTTGTAGCTCTTTGAAACATTAATTTGACTATGTGACATAGCCACATGCATTGGTACATTACAGTCCAATATAAATACATAAATGTCCATGTATTTTAGCATTTTTGTCAAAATAGTCAGGGACTTAGTCTCTCAGCATTAGTTTAATGCCTGACAACAAGTAAATATCTGTTTAAGGAACTAAGAGACAGAGGTAATCTGATCATTAGCAATATCAGCTCTTTTTCAGTAATCCTTTCTACTGCACTTATATATACAAGTGACACTCAGGTTGGTAGGAAATAACAGGAAAGTGTTTTTTGATATTTGGTATTTTTCTAAATTACGTGTACAGTACTTTCATCTACAACTTTCAGAATGTCTTCTTGAAAATGATTCCAAAAGTTATCAGAATTTTATTTTATGGTTAAAAATTTAGAGAATTTTCAAACTATCTTTAATATTTTCTTATTAAAATTAATTTTCCCAAATCACAAAGCAACATCATACTTTTAGTGATTGGAAAACATCACTATGAGCTATGCATTCCTTCTAGAATGATACTTTTACAATTGTCAATGCATCTTCCTTATCTCTAGTGCCCTCTTGTTCTAAAAAGTAAGTAGAAATCAAGGAGTCACTTCCTGATAGGCTTTTCCTGATAAAAGCCTACTCCTTTTACCTCACAAATATGAACTCCACGTTTAGATGTAGAATTCCTCCAAGAAGATTTGATAATAATACCACAGAGTATTTGAGGACAGCACTGTCAGGCTGGTATATATCTACATTCTTTTTCTGATGAAACAGAAGCCAAGTCAAGAGACGCAAAGGACAGATGCTCTAAAATTTTAGCTCAGATGAATCTCCTTAGTATTCTTCATGTAGTAAAATTGAGGTCGTATGGCAAATTTAAAAGTCCAGTTCTTTTATAAGGATTGAGATTAATCCTCCATTAACATTTTTAAAAGACCTGCGCCTGAGGCAGGACCTCTGAATGTGAAAAGCAGAGCCTCATGGAGGTTTCATCCTATGCAACCTCAGTAATCACCAATACCCTTGATTTACCTACCTGTTCATAAGGCAAATCTCAGGTTATGGAAGTGATCCAGCACCTAAACAATACCATTTATAAAACCTGGTTTGACATTCAGGAAGTATTTCTATGATTTACCACAGCCAACTTTTGTAATACATATCTGTCATCACTATGGTTCCCACGTCCTATTTTTCAAAAAGCTGAAGATAATGCAACTATTCTTGGTACAAGGGAAGTACCTGAATACCTTTAGGCCTTTGACTATAGTATTTCTTTATTCAAAAATGCTCCTCATGTCAAATTATACCCATCATTTGGTGTCTATGTCATGCTTCCTTTCCCATGAAACTTTGTCTTATTACCTCAATGAGAAGTATTCTGTCCATTTTCAGAACTCTGGAAATATTTTATCTATACTATTATAATTAATAGTACCTTATTTTGGGAGTAAATTATAAACTCTTTGAGCAAAGGATCCCTCCCCTCCATATTTCTGTTTCTCATAATACATAGCACATGATATGCAATAAGAGATTTGGAAAGGAAAACACACAGAAGTGCGTCGTGAACTAGTGGCTTAAGAAGAGTCCAGACAGTAATAGCAAACACCCTGTAGCACTTACTATAAGTCAGACATTGATCCACATGCTTTTACACTCTTCCAATGCCCTTAGAATAACTCTATTAGGTCAATAATATTATTACTCATATTTTAAAGATGTGAAATTAAAGCACAAAAAAGGTAACTAACTTGTCAAAGGTCACAGAGCTAGTAAATGGTGGAGGTGTGGTTTAAATCTAAGAAATGTGGTACCATTGTCCATAAAATTAATCAAAGCATTATTTTCTCTAATTATTTTATCACAAACAAAAGATTATCTTTATCTCAAGTGTCTTGAGCTTGGCTGACTTTATTCATATACCTCCCCATGGTGGAGCAGAGCCCCCCAGAACATGATAGTCATCCAAAAAGAATTTTGATTTGAATTAAGAAAGGAAAGATGTCACATACGATGATACTGTTCCCTCATAAAAAGTATATTAGTATCTGAAAACTATAATCAAAACAAATCATCACAAATTTGAAACCCAGGTTACTGAACTGTTTTTATTCACAAATTCAGTAAGAGACTATGCTGGCATGCTTTTTGGAAAGTAGATGGGGACTTTAGGAAAAAATAGACGAGGTAATTAAACACCCATGTAGGACATATGGCCTAGAGATAGCTTTCCTCTGAAAACTAGGCATTCACAAAGGGAAAGGACGATGGGAAGAAAGGTTTCTGAGAATGTGCACATGGATCATGGCCAACAGCATAAAGTAGGAGCCTTCATTCTTAAAAGGAAGGGGAACCTTGTAATTTTTTGTAACTGTGTTCATCCAGAGCCAAAATTTTCCCAGTGATCAGGTAAGTAAAAGGAAAATCATTATAAAACATAGAGGAATTTCCCCCCTCTGATTATAATTTGAAATCTTTGCTTTTTCAGGCACTTTACCCTTAATTTTTGTTTTCACTATTTGTTTAATTTAATTTCTTAGAAAAGCTGTGTCATAAGCCATCTGATGACTTTGTAAATGCAAAGAGCCAATGTTGTGGAACAGACAGTCTAATGACATAGTGTTTAGTGTTCCCTAAAGCAGGAGACAGATGAAGAGAAACGGTGAACTGGCAACCTTAGCATAATTAAGACAAGGCTGAGTGCTTGCCATGGTGCCATTACATTAATCTCACATCAGTGGCACCTGGCTGAAATTTATGAGATATGTAAAAGGGGCCTTTCCAACTGACCTTGATAAGGCAGAGTTATTTATCACGTGAGAGAAGAGTCAGCAAGCTGGGGGAATGAGGTATATTAGAAATGAGTTGGCAGAGAGATTTAAGGGCAGTGGGGTGCAATACACTTCGACCGAAAAGATCAAGAGAAGTATTTTCAGTACTATGAACCTTAAGAAACCTTGATAAGTAAAACATAAAATCATACATCATGTTAATAAGCAATATATATGGGAAGGGGTAACAGTAAATGCCAAGTTTTCAACTGACGCCAGTTTATTGAACTAATGGGATTTTGTGACCACAATGAATTCCAAATGATGTCCCCAAGTTCAGAAGCAAAACATATTCACTGGCAGTTCCTTGAGGGCACTGTCTCATTCTATTCATCGTTGCATTTCTGGGTAGAACCTGGAATATTTTGGTCACAGTGGATGGCAAGATATCATGGCTGGCTGCTTCCTGCCCTTCAGTTCTCAGCTCCCACATCACCTCCACAGAGAGGTCTTCCCCAGTCACCCCATCAAAAAGACTCACCACTACAGGGAAGTATCCTGTGTACTGTCTGTATGTTTATCACTTGCTTTTCCTCCCCAGGCTCAAGGTCCCCCGTCTTTCCTGTTCACCTTTATATGCCAACATAGACCCAACACCTAGCTCAGGATATGATAGGCGCTTAATAAATTTATGTCAAATGAATGAAAGAAGGCATGCTTGTTAAATAAGTCATGGAGGTTATTAATAAACAGAGCAGTATGGTCATTATGGCCCAAAATAGATTTTGGAAGATACATATTTTTCTTTTAAACCACTGCATCATCAGTAGCAGCAAACTGAAAAAGCTGATAATGGCAATCCTTCACTAAGGACTTCGTTGTGATAAAATTAGTCTCACAGTAATCCATTCTCCACTGTTTATGTATTTTCTAAAATCTCAGACCTTTTCAGCAGTTGCCGCTAGTGTTATTAAATACGACAAACCTTCTAAGGCTATAACCAGTTTTGTACTTCAAATATTTCAACAAGAGACGTGGGGGGAAACAAAGAGGTTTGTCTTTTTGTTGGAATTTTGTTTACTCTATTTCCATATAAAAGGCACCACATAAAACAGTGGTGGCTGCAATCTGTAGAAACTGCCGTGATGTAAGTGACAATTGATTTCTGTTCATGGGCCAACCAGGCAGCACAAGAGTCCTTTATGTTATATTTGTGAAATGGACAATTTGAAATTTCTCTTTAACTTTATAACACATAATTGAATTTATACTTCTACTAAAATGAAGACAGATGGGTAAAACTCTATCTTTATCCAATGAAATCTTTATGGTTTTCTCAGTGAGGGGACACAGCACAGGCCTGGAATTTCACACAGAATAACCACATTGGTTGAAGCAGAGTTGACTGATTTTTAGGCCACACCACCATCAAACGGTTTTGTACATTTATTTTAATTTTTTGTTTGTTTTGTTCTGTTTTATTAGCTTTAATTGGTGGTCCATTGGCTTTGTCCATTAAAATTCTGCTTCTCTATCATCTCATATTTGAGAATATTTCTATTTAAAAGTTCAGACAAGCTGAAATCAAATTACACACACATTTCTTGTCTTTCACTATATCTTAAAACTACAATATTAAATTTAGTACCTTTGGCAGCTGTTATGTTAGCATGAAAGTAGAAAAGCAACATTTCCTTTTAATAGAACCTCCATTAATAAAATGAATATATCGATATTTTAAAAATATATTGATTTGTCTCATTTCCTAACATAATTGGTCACTTAAAAAATCCAATTAACATTCATCCCCACACAGAAAATGAATCACTTATAATATTTGTTTGGATTCTAGAGTTTGAGTCTATGTCAGGGGCACAGAATCTACCATACTTAATGGATTACAAAGTTTTGAACGGTTTCCTTTGCCGATTGCAGATGTACATTGCAGATTATCAAATTCACACTTTTGAGGAAAGGGTTTTAAAATTAAATATATCACAATAATTAAACATTGTTCATTTAATGTAAATCTGTGTACATTTGAATTCAACATAATTTGATTGCTTATTAAATAAGTATTTTATAAATAAAATGAGTTATGACAGTAGAAGAGAGTGGAAGAATTAATGGAATTTCTCTATATTATCCGTCTCTATTAGAATTTAATTTCTTTTGTTTTCTAGAACTGCATATAATAATTTGAACATTCATAAAATATCAGATTTAGTGTTTGCTGTTGATCTTACCTAAGTCTGTCAGCTCTCCATTTAGGTTTACTTACTTTAATTATTAAAATTCCATAGGAAAATACTGAAACATCATGTCAATAATAGAATGTTGCTGATTTCTACTTGCAGTGGGAATTTTTTGAGAAGGTAAAAGGGGATATATAGTTTATATTTCAAAATTATATAACTTGATCCCATTTTATTAAGGAAAATCAGGCTGTACACTTATCTCATAATTACTACCATCACAGCAATAAGTGTTCATAATGATCCAGAAGCTAATTCTATGACTAGCATCTTATTTCTGTTCATCCTCATGCTATCAATTTTTTTTCTAACTATCTTTACATTAATTTTATGAGCTAACTTTTGCTTTCCTAATTAATCAAAGGACCTTTGGGATCATCCTCCTTCAAAAAATATACCAATGTAAGAGGCTTATTTTTCTCTTGAAAGTTGGCAAAACTTGATATTGTTTGTGTTGAAATGCAGACTTTTCCCTTTAAAATTAAAGTTGGAATCTCATGATTGTATAGGTCATTAGTTTTGTAGGGAGGGTACTTAAGTTATGGACAAGACTTTAATCTAAGAAAGGGTACAAAAAGTCCTTGCATAAACAAGCTGAAAATGCTTAATTGTAAAAGAGAAGTTATTATATTCTAAAATTTGAGAAAAGAATGATCTCTCCTAACAATGTGCCCATTAATTTGTTCCTATGGCAACCAACATGTTTTTAAGAGAAGACGTAAATATCAGTTCTGTCAAAAGCAGGGGCCTTCCATTAGGGTACCTGGTGTCTCTTTCTAATGATCAATAAATGAGCAAGAGAAAGAAACCAAAAACCCTTCCCATACTTAAAGGCTAATGTATAACGTGGTGACTCAAAACTAGCTTTCCCCATGATGTGTGAAAAAAATTAATGTTCAGTATCTTAAACGTTCAATCACAAATTAGGCTAAAGATTAACCAATCACTTCTCAAATGCCCAAACTCTCGGGTTCTCATAATGTTCTCTGATGGTCACTGAATAATCCTGAAGTGCACTCTTCTACCATTTGGACTAGGCCACATAACGGGATGCTGTCGATATGAAAGATTAACCTGGCAGGACCTCAGCTGTGATATTCCCCCCAACCCCCTCATTTTACTGGTAAGGAAAATCAAATCCAGAAAGCTAAAGTGATTCTAAACTTGGTTACAAAGGGACTCAGTCACAGAGCTGGGACAAAACCCATCTCCCAAATACCAGTCATAGTTGTTAATAACAATCAGGCGAAAGCAGCTCTTGGAACTACCGAAATCACTTTCTTTTTTCCAGTATCTCTCTTTTACCATCACAACTTCCTCTCTTTATCATCACCTTAGTTTATTGGGGGAGGGCACAGGCTCTGGGCGATGTTGTGACTGGTGTGAAGTCACGTACATACCTGGAGTCTGTTCATCACATTTGTTTCAGAAACATTTCAAGACAAGTAAGGGTAAATTACATATTTGTTATTCATTATGGGCAAAAGTAATGGAGTATTTTATACCACTCCATGGGTGTTTTCCCAACTTGGCTAACTTCTCTAATCATTAAAGTCACTTGAGATTTTTCTGGCCCTGCCCCAGACCCACTGAATCAGAATCTCCAGGGAAGGCGCCTGGGAATTTGTATTTTTAAGTGGCCCCCCAGGTGATTCTGGTAATTAGCCAAGTTTTAGAAACACTGGCAATGCCACCGAAAGTTAAGAGGATCCTGCCTTACAAGTTTAAAATGTTTTGAAACAAAATACACCTATTGTAAAATTGTCCCAATCTAGTTTCTCTCTTTCACCAACAAGCAAGATAGATGTCTTTGTCACAAGTGGGTAGACAAACTGCCAAATACCACCTATATTTCTGGGTCAGAGACAAATTGGAACTCCACCAAAGAGAAACTGGGCATTGGTACTTGGTCTATTTCCATGGCAGGGACAAAACAATTCTAATCCTACTGATCTTTTCATTAAAGAACAAAGCAATCTCAGGGCATTAACTGCTGACAGTAATGCAGACCATGGATTTCACGAATTAACCAAACCACAAACAATCTAGAACGTGTCCACAGAACAATTCTTTGATTGGGTAGTAGGCATACAAAAAAAGCACTCAGTTTGACTTGAAGTGTTGGGTTTAATTACACAATATAACATTTGCCATAGAAAATTCCATATGCTGATGGCATAGTAACAGAGTCTCACAAATGCTTAGAGATTCTCTGTTTTATCGCGTAATGTAAACAGTACACATACATTAGCCCACTTTATCTTCACAATAGAGTGGCAAAGTAGATTGGAATTTTCAACAAATTGAAGGGATTATTATAATTAAAACATATTCTTAGCAGAATGCAAATATTCTGAAGTGTATCTGATTTACTTTTGGTTTCATGCAAAACAGATCCATATCACCCCTTACAGTGTGAAAGCAACTTTAAATCCTAAAATATTCATTAAATTTTTTTCTTAATGAAAAATGATGTATGCAATGCTGATTTAAATGCTGAATTTAAAAGAGAAAGTGAATCAAGTAATCATCCTTTACTACTTTAAATATCAAGCTTATAGATCCTGATTTATTTCATCAAAAACAGTTTCTCAGCTATACCAAAAGCCAGGTCCTTTTCCCTATATGACAACTCGGCTGAAAAAAATAGTGACTATAATAAAATACTACAGGAAGAGTTGGTTTATGAAATATTGAATTTCTAAATTAATATTATATTGGTCCATGTGCAAATTAAAACTCAAATCCACAGTTGTTCTCCATTGTGATAGCTTACTGTCAGTTTTATACTTGGTCTTTCCTCGCTAGAGCCCCAAACTTTTCACTTCGTTTCGGTGTTCTTCTTTCTGTTCGAAGGACTTCAAAGGCAAACTTCAGGAAGCTTTTTCTGGATGGAGCGAACCGAGCTAGGGACGCGACCATGCGAAGAGAATTTGGGCAAAGCCAAGCATTCAAAGACCAATTACAGCAGAGAACTATTTAGACACACGATCGTTTATCAACGTTATTATTCAACTTAATATTATCAACAGGTTCAGATCACAATACAAGTTTTTCTCATGGGAGAAACTCCATCTGAGCTTCTAATTAAATAACTTTTGTATGGTTCCTTTTCTTCCCGCACAAAGGTCCCTTTCTCCCCTCCATCCTTGCTCGCTTGCTTTCTTCCTTTGTGCTACTGTTTACTTCCAAGCCTGCCTCTGAACTCTCGGTCTAATTAGCTCTTGATAGATCTGCTGCCCTGTTTCCACAAACATTTAATTCCGTCAGCCCCATTTACATTACAGCATGTTGTATTGTCTTTTACCAGCCTAATTTTGTTTGAGTGAATGTAAATCCCATTAAGCAGTCACCTATTAGACTGTGGCATATAAACTCCGAAAGCCTCTTTATTACACGAGGCCTAACAGATAAAAGATTTCTGGGACATTTCAATTTGTGGTCTAGTTCAAATATTCTGTCTGTTTTAAGCTTAGGTAGTTCACTTTTTCAAGGTATTTGACAGAGTATTTGAGTATCTTTCAACCTACATATTCCATAGTATGAAATATATAAACATCATTTGCTCGTTGCCTTTGGGAAAAAAATTTACTTATACCTAAAACATGTTAAATATGTATCCCTCACACCCAGCTTTGGTTTTTTATTTTCCCCTTGGTGACCTGACCGCATAATTTACAAAAGACCGCATGAAGGCAGTCTTTTTACAAATATCTTTTTACAAATATCAGTCTATTTACAAATATCAGGGTGGCCTGTAGATAGACGCCCCTGGAAAGAGCTCTTCTCGAATATTAAGCAACTGTGCAGAATTCCTATCAGCATCTCTGTTTTCCGACGAGTGTAACACAGCATCCGGAGATGCAGCCAGACAACGCAAGCGATGCTGGATTCAGAGACAAACAGGTTTCTCTTATAACCTGAATGTGATCTGACAGCCCCAAACAAGAGGAACAAGATGTAAGAGATCATGAGATGTTCTGAAAAGACAAGGTAGCCAATTATCAGCGTTCCTGGTATTTATATCAATATACTCAATAAGAGCTGTGCCAGGTACTGGTATCTACCTACAGGGAGGCTCAGTGCAGACTTTCCCCAAAGCTGAGTGACTCTTCAGCACCATGGTCACGTAACTGTGTGGTGTAAGGTAGGGGTGAGAATGGCTTTCTTTCCATTTCCTCCTGGTAATAAACTCAGAAAGACACCCATGAAGTGCAAACCCTCACACGCGAAATTATTTCTCACCCCTGCAGGCTTGTCAAAGCCAATATTTCAGTGAAGCACAGGTTGCTGAAGGGGACTGTGATTTTTTTATTTTTTTTTTTGCCTGCTGTGAGTCTCTAAGGACAACAAACATTCCAAAAGAGACTGTAGCCAAAATTGTTAATAACTTCACACAGCTCCCTTGCCATGACGACAAAATCCGGGAGGAGGCCGAGTAGGTAATGGGTTAGGCACCGAGCCACAGCTTTTCGTGGAGGAACAATATGCATGGTCTCAAATACTAGTTATAGACTCTATCCTCGTTAAGAAGCAAACCATCATAGACGTGATCTCGACAACTATATTGAATGTAAAGTGAATAATTGTGAACAGGCTTTCAGCTTGTAGAATGAGCGCAAAAGAAAAATCAGTTTCAAAACTAAATGGCTTATGTTATTTTAAGAAGATAAAACAATTACAAAATGATTATCAGAAATGGGTTTATACGATGAAAGTTTGCATTGATATCCACCCATACTTAGGATATGCAGTTTTCTGAGTAGATATTACATAAATCTAAACTCTTAAATAATCAGACTCAAAAATACCCAGGAATGTAGGTAAAAACAACTCTCTTGGAAGGTAGGATCCATAGTTCTCTCTACATATGTTTATATTTGGCCTAATGGGCTTGATTAGATATTATCTACATGAATTTGGCATGATTGTTCCTTTTTGCCCATTATATAGAATTAAGAATATTTTTATTCAGCTTTGATATGTTCAAATAATTCATAACGGCTAACATGAGTTCTGGCTGGTCCCTCTGGTTGCTCCCTTACAATCACTTCAAATTTAATTGAGACCGAATTTCAAAGAGAAAGGCACACGGTGGCTTAGTGTTTCTTGTTCCCTAGAGAGGCACTGACGAGTATTACCTTGGTTCTTCTGGTTTACTAAAGCTTTGCTAAAATGTTAACATTATTATTGTCCACTATGACTAACTTCAAAAGGAAGTTCTTTTTAAAGTTGTGAAAATATTTTAAGTGGGCCTAGGAAAAACAAAAGTGATTCACAATAAGTGAAAGTCACTAAACACATGAAAGTCTGGAGATCCATATAGGTCTCTGTATGACCTGTAACATTTATAAGAGTAACTTTAGGAACTTTCTGCAATATTTGTATGTTATTACATCAGGTCACGACATATAATCTTCATGTTTAGATGAGTTACATGACCTCTCTGAGCCTCAGTTTCCTCTTTTAAAATGGAGAAAATATCTATTAAAACTGTCAAGATTAAAGGACACAGATGGATAAACAAATATTTGATGACTTCTTAATATAAGATATTACACACTGTAATATCTTAAAACCTGGTAACTAGAGTATCTGGATACAGTAGTAAACAGTCCCTAGTTCTCCAGAACTGTAGTGAAGGAGACACCCAAAATCCCATATATAATTACAACTTTTGATAAGCTCTACCATGAACACATAGTTTTGCTTCTTCAACATGTTTTTCCTTCCTCCCTTCTCCTGTAAAAGGAATTTTTCTTTTTTTTTCCAATAAGAACAGAACAGTGAAGATAATATGAGAAAAGAACTGCATTGAGCCCTTTCTGTCATGATTAGGGAAAAGTCTGGCTAAGAATGAAGTCAAAAGAGAGAAAACTAGAGCTGAGATATTAAGAAAGTGAGACAATGTCATAATGATATGGTATCACCCCTGGATCTAGCCCCAAACATCCCTGGACTTCCCATTTTTGTCAGTCACCACAATCCCTGTGCTTAAGCTCGTTTAGACTCCCTTCCAATAATGTACAACCAAATGGCCTGTCATGAAAAGGTACAGATGACCATAGGAGGTAAAATGAGGATCGGCCAGCCCTTCCAGCAGAGGAATATCATGAAGGCTCTGTCTGGGACAAGCAAGATGTTAGTATGGTTATGGAACCACAAACATAATAGTATTATCACTGTCACCATGACTATAAATCGCTATGGCTTCTTCTAGGTCTATACTTGAGGTCCCTACCTAAAAAGAGGCACCCAGGCAACCTTTTCATTTGCAATTTGTATTTCATTTATTCCATTGGGCTATCAAACAGAAGGGCTTTTTCTAAGTGCAGATGTGATAGTGCAAATTAGGAAAGAGAAAGGAATAGAATGGAAAAGTATAGAGAGCGGGAGGCCTTAGTGAGCCACGAAGCTGAGCCTTGGGAAACCCAAAGGCAGCGCAGGACACAGGAGCCTCCTGCCACAGCCGAGCCCAGCACTGCGAAGGGACGAACCTGACGACAAAAACTACCTAATCCTCAATTTTGCCTAAGGCCAGCTCTGGCTCCATAGTTCATATACACACTTTAAATGAAATAAGGGTGGTTTGAAATATTGTTTTCCATCGGTATTAATTGGAAAATCTTGTTCTTCTAAAAAAATAAATTTAGTAAGTTTGTCATCTGCCTTCCCTTGTTTACTCTGATTGTTTTAGATACGTAGTCATATGACAGCCTGATAGATGCTACTCTCTCTAGGTAAAGAACTGA
The DNA here is from genome assembly GCF_964146895.1 of Miniopterus schreibersii. Lineage (NCBI taxonomy): Eukaryota > Metazoa > Chordata > Mammalia > Chiroptera > Miniopteridae > Miniopterus > Miniopterus schreibersii. The sequence goes on along the minus strand of NC_138108.1, from coordinate 16,039,495 downwards.
ATTGAGAAAACGTGATAGCTAGGGTATCTTTGGATACTTGCCGGTTACTTTGACTAACAGAAGCACCATGCAGCAGAACAGGAAGAATTCATGAGAAATTCTCTGAGTTAGTAGATATCTGAAGGAGAATTTATAATGGCCAAAATCCTTTACCGATTATTTGGTGGAATACTGTAAGATCCTGAGTCAGCCATGCTCAACGCAAACACACTCCCCTTTACTGTCTTTCTTTGTGTATCTATGGCGCTATTAATATAGTATCTCAGTGCGACTGCTTAAATTCAAGGAGAGTTTAGCCTGAAGCAGGACAGCAGAATTGGGCCCAATGGGAGTTCTGTCTGAGTATCTGAGGGCAGAATTTAGTCTACTGGAAGGGCAGTTTCTAGCAAGGGATTTAACTACAACAACAAAGTTTTCAGGGAGAAAGAAAGCAACAATAGTATAGGGGCTTTCATGCTCTCTCAATTTTCCTAAGTTGAATTATTTTGATAAAAGAAAAACCTTAATTAGAGAGACTAGCTGTAAATTGTGATATCCTGCAACTAGAGTTTCAATCTATGAGTCTTGAATATCATTTGGATTCTGTATCACACAAAATCTACAGAAGATTTAACTGAGACCGAACCTGTCAGCTTTGCAAAAGGCAGTATGAAACATAAAGTAAATATCTCCCGTATTTCCAGCATATACATAAATCCTTAACTATAAAAATGCCACATATAAGTTTAACAGCCAGTAATTCATATAACCAAATTAGTAGTCCTTTTCGGACTGTAACAAACACCTCCTTTCCCCTGCATCATATTAGCGTCCGTTCTAACTTTTTTATCTTTATATTTGTATTTTGTTAAAAACAACAAACCATATATGTAATGTGTGTGATAGCCCACACATATATTTTTTAAGGCAAGGGAGAAATAAATAAAACAAAGTCCTTTTGATATCCACATGTAGTTTTATTTCCCTCTTCTCCCATCCCCGAAGTTGCCACTATAAGTGTGAGCAATACCTTGCAGCTACTCTTATATGCACACATATAGGCACATATGTGTAACAATACAGGCTTGGTTTGATACGAGCGTGGCAGTTTTAACCCTTCAATAAGGGAGAGGAATGTAAATTTAAAATCCAGACTGTAAATTTAAAATTCTAGTTTTCAGTGGGCACAGATCCTAGAAATCACCTCTTTTATTTAATAACTACGGATTCTGTGCCCAGGGGAAGAGAGGCTCCTCGGGGCACACAACTAATTAGTGGAAGAGTTCTAATGAAGCAAGATCTCTTACTTTTTAGTGAGATGTTTTTCCATAGTGACAGGCCACCAACTGTTAACAGTCACATATCACATGCTATGCTGTGTGTGTGTGTGTGTGTGTGTGTGTGTGTGTGGTGTGAAGGCATATTAATGTCCTTACAAAGCTGACAACGAGAAAATACCAGAGACATTGCCTTCTGTGTGACAAATCTCCAAGGCGCACTCCGCAGGAGGCATCAGGCCAAGCAGCGTAAGCACAGAGAAGAGCAAATAAGGGTAAACTCTCTGTCACTGATGAGCTCACAGTCTAAGCGACAGGCTGGAAGCACAACCACGACGACTGTGTGACTGAGCGGGAACGTGCACGAGTGTGTAAATACGATTCCTCAAAGGTTAGAGGAGTATCCGGAGAAAAGGCTGCTGCTTCCAGGCCGCTGGCTGTTTTCTAGGGCTGCTTCCCGACATTACCCCGCCCCCCCCCCCCGCGGCCTGGCAGGCAGGAAGCTTGTTATGCGAAAGAGCCGTGCCCCAGCCATTTAGCCCGGGGCCTAATGCTTCTTTAGAGTCATAATGCTTATCTGTCCAGGCATGTTTAAGACTGAAATAGCTTTTGCATGGCCCATGGCAACTACCTACAGACTGTACTAATTAATAAAGAGAACGTTGGGTTACATCTGATTCTAAGGAACACCTATGAACGTGAGTTAATAGTCCTACATATAGTTTAATCGTCTTCGGCATAATCCTTTCATGTACTTTAACATAAAAGTGAACAACTTGCATTGAAAGAAATCATTTTTATTTGAAACAGAAAACAATTATTAGAGAGAAAGCTGAAAGTACACTGGAAGTGAGAAATGTGTGTCCCTACCCTTATCCAAACTGAAATATATTCAACAATGATGTGCTTTACTGGATTTTAAATTTGCATTCCTCTCCCTTACTGAAGGGTTAAAACTACAGTAATTATTACTTCAAATATACATATAAATGTGTTTCAACCTGTAAAGTTGATTATACATTAGCTATTGTTATTGTACCCAATTGCCCCATTAAAAGTTGACTTTGACATTTTTCAGAAATATCTCCTTTTATAACTATTTATATGGGTTCTATCAAAACTGTACCTAGGATATTTAAAACCCTCTAAAAACATAGTTTTAAAATTTTCACAACATTTAATACTGCCTAGATTTTTAAATTATCATCCTGAATTTAGCAAAATAGTTGAAAGGTGAGAATTAAGGATGGTACAATGAAATGAACTTTTAAAACTCTATGTATGAATAATATAGAATAGGCTCCTCTTGCCTACTCTAAGCAGCTTCAAAAGTCGAGTCAGGACAGTGAATAGTGAGTCAGGGAGCTGGATAAAGCGTAAAAATCTGGATGCATAAATCTCATTCAGGTTCACTTCCATATGCCCCGAGGGCAAAGCCAGGCACGAAGCCTTCATGTGTTACCTACTGAACTGGGTCATACGTGGCAATATTTGCTGTTTGGTCCTGTGATGAGGCAGCATGGGGAGAACCAGCTGGCCAAGGCTAATGTACCATCTGGGCTGAAAAAATATTGCCAATTTCATTGGCAGAGGGGAAAGAGTGAGCTTGTAATCGAGCTATAAATCACAAGCAGGTCTTGCAAGTTGTCAATTAAAAGTCTGACATATTGATGTCCTCAATGCATGGGTAACTTCTTACTTTTAAAATGCTATTATTTACATAATAAAACCCTTTTAAATATCAATCTCTACCTGATACAAAATTACTCGAAGCATCCATAAGGAACAAATCAACACATTACAAAATGCGACTTATAACTATAAAAAGGGGGAAAGGAAGGTAAGACAGATTGGTGGATCATACAGCTGTGGTGGCATTCCTGAGCATTCAAGTGATATCAATTTTAACTTAAAAAAATAAATTTAAATTGAGAGAATTTTCACTGACTATATTATGTTCACGCATTTCTCTCCCCCAAATGAGAAAAAAATCCATACACCAGCACTTATTTTTTCATATATAAACAAATTATTGCCCACCACAAAATCATGACCTATTAGAAAGGACATGGGTTTGAGGAGCAGGTAAACTTGAGCTCAAATCCTTGCCCTCTTGCTTCCTAGTTCTATGGAATTGTGCAAATTAGTCACAGTGATGCTAAGTGACATGGAACGGTTAGCCGTAGTGTATGTGAAGTAACTAGAACATAACAGCTATGCAGTAAATGATAGCTGTGCTACTGTGATGTAGGCAAGTGATACATTTGCACAGTCTGATTGAAATGTGTGTTGTTTCTAATCAGAGCAAATACATGAATTTTAGTTATAAAGCAGAGAACATAAAACTCAAACTGATTAGCCCTAAAAATTTTGCCAGCGATTTCTCAAATTCATCACCAGATTTTACGCAGTCAACTCTTACTGTTTTCATTTTTCAATTTAGTTTTTGAGATTATCTCAAGCAAATAACTATAGGATTGATCAAGCTCTGTTGTCAGTTGTAAAAACTTCTGGGATAAACACTGGACAAAACAACTCAATCAAGAGCTACCATTCACTGAGCTCTCAATATGTGAACAGGTCTACATTAGGTACTTTATAAATGTTATTACAACTTTAATCTATAATGTTGTATTAGCAACCAAGGGGATCCCCATGATAGTCAGCATTCAGACTGAGTAGACTTGATAAAGGCTGAAGCATCAGAAAGGGCCAGACAGATATTACAGACGCTTTGCAGCTTCTACCAATTTCTACTCATCAATACATACCCCTGGACCAATGTAGAATAATAATAGAATGGGACAAAGCAGCTGATCAAGGAGAAAGCAGAGGACGGATGCTTTCCAATAAGGGAATTTTATCTACTTCTAATCCAGAAAAAAGACACTGACATATTGGATTTGATGTGCAAAAATATTTCAAGATCATATGTTAGAATTTGAGGAATACCTAAGTATATTCAAAAGGACATAATTAATTTAGTATTCCCACATCAACCTCTCTTCTCTCTGCCTCTGTGCTAGATAATCTGTATGCTCCTCCCCCACCCCAACCCATTCTCTACCCTACCCTGTGCCTCGGAGCCTGAGAGTGCATCCTGTTTGCCACCAGCTTCCACCTGAGTGTGAACTGTCTGAAGAAATGTCAGGAGGTGTTTGAGTGTAAGAGGACAGAGACTCCAAGAATTCAGTAGCTGGGGCCAGGGTGAGGCAAGCGAGGAGCCCGGGGTATGAAATTTAGGGAGGAACTCACTCTCAGATGCTAACTACATCCACCCACCTCGCTTTTGGTTCCAAGTCTGCACCCCTCAACAAGCAGCCCTGCAGGCAGATTGTCCTCGATGATTCCAGCACTCATTGAAATCCCAGGGAACTGGTCGACCCTAAGGGCGGCAACCATTCACTAATGTCGCTAATCTTTGCCTCACATGACCCCTTATTAATTCTCTTACTGGTTCACACCTCTTGAGGTTAGATTCTCTTTTACGCAGGGATCATGTGTGATTAAAGTGGCATTTCAGAGTTTTAAGTCAATTTATAAATATGTTATTTGCATCTGAGTACAAATCTAGTAGTACTATCATTTCTTGAATAAACAAATATTTGTAAACATCACTATATGTAAGTGGCCTTAAAATTAACTAGCAGAAATATATAATCCACTTTAGATTATCAAATAAATCTATTTAGCTTTCACTTAAAATGAATGCCTGTGAATGATACATGTGTGCACGGGAACCATTTTATTGAAACAAAAATGTTTTTGGATTTAATTTTTCATTCTTCTCCATCCCTACCCAAAATGACACTTGAAAAAATTAATAAAACCTTTGCTATTAAAACAGATCAGTTCTATAAAAGTGTGATCCTGGTTTGCCTGTTTCTTAAATGCTAACAATTTATAATTCCTTTTCTTGCAAACGTTATAATGTTAAAAGATATATATGTTTCTGATAAAGAATGATATATCTAAAGCTAATCCTTCCATTTTGTAAGTGACAAACCTGAGTGAAATAGTCATATAAAAGGCTTGAAAAAAATCAAACAAAACATTATATGATCTAGCACTGTATAATTAAAACTAAGCTTTTACTCTATCATTTTGATAAATATGTTTAATATTATAATATGAAGTAAGTAAAGTTTCCAGAAAAGAACTTAAAAGATGATGCAAGTTGTACATAATGTATACTCAAATATAATTTTATATTAAATGTAAATCTATATATGTCATTCGCAATGATTCTATTCATTACTTTAAATAAATTTGTGACCAAATATTCTTAAAACATTACATAAAAAACAGATCAAATTCAATGTGAAAATATTTGAATTTTGAAATAAAATAGTTTCAGCCTATCCATAAAAATGGTACTAAATAAATAAAACATATTTTTATTTGAAGATAGAAAACATTCCTGAAATCTAGTGCTTAAATTATACTTATTTAAAAAAACAATTTGGAAAAATGTATCATTATCTTACTATAGTTACTTCTCACTAGCAGATTTTTTTTTCAAGGGGGATCTTTTGGGAATTAAATATTTTATAAAGAACTTAATTAAAAAACAATCTGGTTTAGCTACATAAGCCTAGATAGTTTTGAATGTTTGGGCTGCTCTAGTTAGGACACCGTAAATTTTACGATGCTCACTCCTTTTGTGCTTGAATATCAGTCATATTTTACACTATTTGGTAAAAGTGATAACTTTTTACATAAAATGTTTTACATGAGCTTCACTTCACGGATAAATATAATCACAGGTTTGCTTATCTTTCCGTGTAATCTAATTCAGAAGATAAAAACTGGACATTTGCTATACTCTAACTTTCCCGTCAGGAATTAGAAAATAATATTTGATGTTTAGGATAAAATAATTTTCTTTTGGTAGAAAGAGAAACTTGAGAGTAGGCTTCCTTAAGGAACCATCATAACTACTTCCTCAGCCCTGCCAAGTCTACACAGTTCTTTAAAAAAACTTTCTGTAGGTAAAGTAAGGCTCCTTCTTTCCTGCTTTATACTCCCTAGTGTAGCTCCTATGTCGAGGACACTATCATTTTAAACTTGCTCATGACACTCACTGAAACCCTTCCATATTCAAGGCAGTTACTAAGAGCTTTGATAAAAGAATTAATATGCTCTGTTGCAGGGCTGTCTTTACCATATGCAGCAACGCCAGATACATAGCAAAGTGACGCCTTTGTTGAGATGGGAATTAGGTGAAGGGCCCCTCATGGATAGAGTAGATATCAGATCAACCAGTGCTTAATGAATCCCTAGAAATTGGGATGGCAGGTCATAAATGGTTGCTTCAAATGCGTATATGGCATTTTTTTCATCCTGGAAACACCATATTAGTCTTTATGTATTCTGTGGCAAATTCCCCTTTCATTGTGAAATATCTTTCTACACATGGTGGTAATTACCGTAATAATAGGTAACATTTATTATGAGCTCAGTTTTCCAAGTGCCAGCTATGGGGATAAAGTCTTTACACAGATTATCTCATTGATTCCTTATAGCAATCTGCAAGGTAGGTATTATAATTGTTCCGATTTTACACAATCTAGGAAGTGAGGCATAATTCACAACAAACCCCAGATTATACACAGCTAATAATACAAAAAAAATAAACCTAACAAGTCAAATCACTATGCTACACTGTTTTCCAACTTTACAAAGAAGGCGAGAGGTCATTACTCATAACGAAAGAAATTATTTTTGCCTTAACTTTTGGAATCATTTATAGACCACTAAGTCCTAATAATGGCATTAATGCTAGCCAATGCTGCTTCAAAGAATGCAATGATTACCTTCTCAATTTTAAGACACAGAGTTTATGGGAAAAGTCTAAGTCGTTTACAAATATAGAATAGACATATTACTTATGAAATATTTTTCATTGCTTTCAAAAACATGAAATAACATATACATTTTTTTCTGTCTGTGTGTGTGTTTTTAATTGATTTCAGAGAGGAAGAGAAAGGGAAAGAGAGAGATAGAAACATCAATGATGAGAGAGTCATTGATCGGCTGCCTCCTGCACGCCCCCAACTGGGGATCGAGCCCACGACCCGGGCATGTGCCCTGACCAGGAATCGAACCACGATCTCCTGGATCTTAGGTCGACGCTCACCCGCTGAGCCACACCAGCTGGGCAACATATACACTTTTAAGTGCACTATCCCCTCTGCTAATATTTCCTGAGAGCCAGTGGTTAACAGGGACCTGTTCTAGGTGCTGTGAAATCTTGCCTAACTTCCCCTGAGGTTTTACTGCGAGTCTCATAATCATGGCAGGGACATGGAGGTAATGATGCAGCATTATTTATAAATAATATCCCCAATAAGGCCAGCATAGTCTCACCATCCTAGGCATCAGCATAAGCAGCAGGCTCTGGAAACTCAGGCTTCAAGCACTAATGAGCAGCGATAGTCAACAGAACAGCAGTCTTGTTTGAAAAGATAGGTGAATATTTATAATATTTTCCACAAACTACCTTTCAATTCAGTTTTATTCACAGCACAGCCGCATAGCATGGCGGAAATTTTGTTTGTTTTTAGTTTGACATTTTAACTACCGTGTCCTACATTAGATCAGTTGGAGAGAGTCTTGAAATGTGACATGCAGAACAGAGCAGTTTTCCTTTTTTTTTTTTACAGTAGGATATAAACGTATGTCCCCAAATTTTCATTTCTCCCCTTTTCTCACCTAAATCATTGGAGCATAAATGAGGAAAGTCATTACATCAGCGAATTAGTTCACCTAAGCACCTGCCTCAAACCACAGGGTAATTTGAATTACTTAAAAAGGAAAGGATTCATTACTTTCGTGGTATTTGCTGGTTCATTGCACTATTGTCAGAGATTGTCAATAAACAAATTACATCCAACACTGTGCCCTTCTGCTGAGCAGGTCTCCTGAGACTATCTATTTGCACATTACTCTTTGTTTCATGATTTTTGTCGTGTGTGTGACCCATAATCACATGCTCTAGGTTTTAACATTTTAAACCATTCTCAATTTTACTTAACAATTACATAAACACAATGCAAGTCGTCTTATACAAATAGGAATGCTAAATAAAAATTTACGTTGTTATATAGAGCTTGCTGGGTTTTGGCGTGTGTTTGTTTTTTGATCAGGAGCTTCATGAAATTGATTGAAAACTTTTAGCATGCTAGTGTGTCTGCATTTTTCTTGCAAGATTGACCATAGCTTTCATCAGATTTACAAAGGATCCCAGTTCATAAAAAGAAAAAAGAAAGTTAGTAAGTATTACTCTAGAAAACTGTTTTCAATAGTGACTAATAATTTAGATGTAAAATGAAAAAGGACAAGGGGTTCTATCTGAAGGAAACCACTTAATAATTGCAAACTAGGTGCCAGGGTTATACAATAGGCCTACTTTGTTATTTTATAAGATGCTCAAAAATAAGGGAAATAAAATTCCCTATGTTTTTTTAGATGAACCATTACAAATGGACTCAGACAACCTGGGTTCTAATCTTAGCTATGCTTTTGACCCAAAGACAAACATATCCTTCCAATGTGCAAATATCACTATTTCTGTCTGTTTTACTCAGACATTATAAAGATAAATTTTAGAAAAATGTACTAACACTTCTGCATGTGCTTAACTCAGATAGATCTCTACAAAGCAAAAAACCCTTAATTCCTAACATAACAGTTTTCATTCAAATGCTGGAAAATAAAACAGATTTACTCTCCGATTTTCCTTATTAAGCGAGGAATATTATTTCATTAAAATGTTTCCCATAAATTGTGCTTAACGATTTGGAAAGTTGCACAGTTAATACCTGGCTAGATCAATATCATTGGATGGTATATGCCAGTATGTTATGATAATACTTTTAAAATTTTATAAACCTTTCATTTCTTGTCCTGTTCTTATTATAGCTTCCTCTACCACAATCCTACCCTGATATCTAAAAATCTCCAGAGATTGCCCAGCTGGAGTGGCTCAGCAGTTGAGCATCCACCTATGACCCAGGAGATCGAAGTTTGATTCCCAGTCAGGGCACATGCCCGGGTTGCGGGTTCGATCCCCAGTCAGGGGCGTGCAGGAGGCAGCCGATCAATGACTCTCTCATCATTGATGTTTCTCTCTCTCTCTCCCTCTTCCTTCCTCTTTCAGAAATCAATAAAGACATTTTTAAAAATTAAATAAGTAAATAAAATAATAATTTAAAAACCCTCAGAGATTATACTACCATTCCTATTTTTTCTTTCGCCTAGATTTTTTACAATATTAAATAAAGGGGAGCTTGAACATCACATGTCTTCATTAGGCGCCATGCCAATTCTCTATAATGCATAGTCTGAACAATTGAAAAGGGGTAGATTGATTTCAAAATCAGTGACCAATGTATTCCATCTAAACAAATACAATAAAAAATATTTTAAACTTAATCTATAAAAGTAAGTTTGTGAGGTATGTACTGCATCTCGCAAACTTCTCTTAGTCTATACTATGTGTCTCAGAAATGATTTGTTCTACAACTAACATTAATGAAACGTCCATTCTCACCAGGCATCATGGTAGGTGTTGGACATACCTCAGTAAACATGACCAGTCTGGAACTCCTGCCAGTGGAGTAACCTCTGAAGTTAAAATCCCCACATTCTCAGGGATGATGAATATAGATTCAGAGGTTGTGCCACACACAATGCCAGGCATTCCCACTCCCACGGACAACAATATTAATGCTTTCCCCGCACAACTTTCTTCAAAAATCCTGATACTGTATGCTGTCCTAATTTTTTGCTTCTCAAATATGATAATGTGGGCCAGGAATCATTTGAAATCACAGGGTAAATACTATTTTGAGGTTTGGTGAATGATATTACATCCTATTTCACTTATATAAAAACCTAAAATTAACACACAACCCTTAAGATAAAATATAAGACTGTAATAAAATGCTATCAGCAGGGGTGCTACCCTGTGGACACATATGAGCGTAATTGTGTCTTGTTGCTTTTGAAAACCCTCCCATTAGCACATTAGCTAAGCACCTGATTTGATTTGGACAGTTTGATTCCACCACTTAGTAGACATGTGATCTTAGATAAATTACTTAAATACTATGAACCTCAATTTCCCCATCTGTAATAAGATTCCACCATCAGCTACCTGAACGTCTTGTTCACTGGGGCATAATATATAATCAACTGGCGCACAAAAAATTGAAGAGCTATCAGTTCTTTTCCCTTTATCCTGGAGGTAGGTAGGTGCTGACAAGAAGATAATACATTTCAACAAATATTTAATAATACACTTGTCTTCAAACAGATGTAAACTATTTGTACAAAATTTTCTCATTTCAGAAAACTGACTGTAGCTCTATCCAGTATTATAGAGTCAACTTTGCAACACAACAGCTTTTATTCCACAATTCCACGGGTCTGAATTTATGAGCAATCAAAATAAAGGCTGAGTTAGAGTCCATTTTCTACTCCACAGAATTGCAGTACAAGAAAGGTTTAGCAAAATATGAGTTTCAGGATCTCTAAGCAACCACCTTGTATATGTCTATTAGATAAGTGGCATCTCAAAAGTCTAATGTGTGTAATTAAAGAAAGAGATGAATGAATGGCTTTGTGAATTTCCAAAGGGTAAAACATGACCTCCTATGAAAAATGAACAAATATTTTAGCATTGGCTAATTAGAGGGGGTTTGTTTTTGTTTGAAGATGGAAGTTATTCTTAAGAAAACCAAAGTGAGTACGCAAATATGTTCTATTTCTATTTAAATAAAGACTCTTGCCTTGATTTTAAAGCTATTCTCTCTGCCCATGTACATAAACAATTGTTTATGCAAAGGAGATTCACTCCTCAAAGGAATATAGGAAGAAATGAAGGCGGGGAGGAAGGAGAGGGAACAGAGAAGTGGGGAGAAGAGAAAAGGAGGGGAAGAGAGTGAGGGGTGCAAGGTACTTAAGCTTTTATTTTCCTTCTGTTGGGAGGAAGGTTTACATTTGCATTCCAAGGTGTATGTGGACCAAAAGGAGGCAGCTGACCACCCTGAGTGATCTACCCCAATCACTAACCAGGGTCTGCTAATAGTGCCTTCAGCAAGAGTGAGCACCTGCCCCTAGCACCTTCTCCAGAGCTTCATGGATTACAAAGCTTCACATGGGAGGGACCGTCAGGATTTCCCCGTATTTCACCTGACAAAACACTACAATTACATGTGCTTAGATTTGATTATACCTTCTGCTTAATCACATAAGTATAGGTATGGTTCTTGAACCACAGCTATAAAGATATTTATCCCTTCCGACAAGGCTAAAGTTCACACAATGGTAGCAACTCTGCTCCGTTGACATTGATTTTTGTAAATCATGAGGACAGGTCCTATTTACTTAGCCCGTGTCTAATATTGCTTACACCCTGATGGCTGTAAAGAAGGGAACTCGTCTCATCGAAATCTTCTTGAGCATCATATATATCTTTGAATTCCAGATTAATTTTGTAATAGACTCCACAGTTAGGCCATGATTTTTAATATGTGACTTCATTTCCCAAACGTGCCATTTGTTTTGATGAGTTCAAAACAAATATTATTGATCAGTAACTTTAAACTAAACTGAGTAGCTTTAAAACGAAGACAAATGCTTGAAGTCAGGGGCATGTTCTTGTTTCAGGCAGCCCTGTTTTCCTGAAACAACTAGGTGATCTGCTAAATGTTAAATTTAGGGTTGAAGTGCATGGAAGGAGAAATATCTGTTGAAAAATACTCTTTGAAAACATTAAAAGTAGAAACACAGAGGAAACAGGAAGAAAACAAGTATATGGAATGATTTTGAAATAGCTTTCCTAATTTCCCAACATAAAGAGTAGAAAATACATGATCTCTCTCTCTTCTTTTTATCATTATGCTTAGATCTTGAAAGAGTTGACAGCAATACCAGATTCTGGAGATTTCAAATCATGCCTGTGCCAGCAATCCAGTAGTCACCCTTTATCTGCAGTTTTGCTTTCTATGGTTTCGGTTACCTGTGATCAACCGTGATATGAAATATTAATGGAAAGTTCCAGAAATAAACAAGTTTTCAATTGTATGCTGTTCTCAGTGGTGTGAAGAAATCTCTATCCCTCTTCATCCCACCGGGGACGTTGATCATGTCTGTCCCGGGTCTCCACGCTGTGTATGCTACCATCCCTTAGTGACTTCCTAGTCATCTTGGCTTGATGTCAGATCTACTGTTGTGGTATCGCAGTGCTAGCTAGTGTTCAAGTGACCCGTATTTTACTTATTAACAGCTCCAGAAGGCAGGAGGGTGATGCTGGCAATTCAGATATGCCAAAGAGAAGTTGCAAAGTACTTCCTCTAAGTGAAAAGATGAAAGTTCTAGACTTAATAAGGAAATAAACTGTATGCTGAGAATGCTAAGACCTACAGTAAGAATGAATCTTCTATCTGTGAAATTGTGAAGGCAAACAATGCAATCTGTGCTAGTTTGCTGAGAGACAAACTATATTACCATAACTTTATTACTGTATAGAGTCATGATTGTTCTATTTTATTATTAGTTATTGTTGTTAATCTCTTACTGGGCCTAATATATAAAAACATTATCATAGGTAAGTATGTATAGAAAAAACATAGTCTATATAGGGTTCAGTACTATCTGTGGTTTCAGGCATCATCTGAACGTCTTGGAATGTTTTCCTCGTGGATAAAGGCAGGGGCAGGGACTGTATTGTAAATGAGAAAATGTGCCTTGGCCAAAGACATGTCCAGCAGAATGAAAATTTGGGGATGTTTAGAAATTCAAGAAGTTTCTATGTAGTATGAACTCAAAATACTTAATACAGAAAATATCAGAAAGTATAAATGAAGAGCACAGATTTGAAGGTAAAATTTGAAGTTTCTAATACGAGAAACTAGAACAACTTATCAGAAACAAGTAGTCTAAAAGAAAAACGTGTCTAAAGCATAAGAGAACGTGAATAAATTTTGCGTAAATTGAACATCAGCCGCAGTGGGTCCTTATTTAATATAGCTTAGTAGAACTTGTATATATGGGTTTTTTTTTGTATTGACTTAGAGAGAGGAAGGGAGAGAGAGAAACTGATTCGCTGTTCCACTTACTTATGCATTCATTGGTCGATTTCTGCATGTGCCCTGACAGGGGATCGAACTCGCAACCTTGGAGTATCAGGACATTTTTTAACCCTGCCCCTTGCAGGATCAAAATAGCTTGCACCATAGGTTTACTCTCCAAAGTTTTCAAATCATCTCTTCTAGCTATATTTCCCACATCCTTAGAAGTATGCTAATTTTTCCCCCATTAAAAACAATAAAGACATAGCCAACCGACTAGCTCTCAAGTGAACACTCTTACCTCCTATGTCCTTTCAGAGTCTAAGGAGAATAACCATCCTTCCCTCTGCTGCCCTCCCCCAGTGTTCTTCAAGCCACACAGGCTTCTGCTCTCTCCTGTGCGAAGTTTACCTTGCTAAGGACACCAGCTGCCTCCCAAGCCAACATGCACGTACTGGCTCAGTCCTTTCCTTCAGAATCACTGTCTCCCTCGAATTATTTGACAAAATCCTGACTCCGATTGTTCTTTTGTGTCCTTTATTCCAGACTGCTTTTCCTCTGCCAACCCTACAAGGTTGAGGTCCCCAAATTCTGTCCCTAACTTCCTTTTCATTCTTCCAGGGTATTCTTGCTGATTCCCAGAGGTCCATCAGTCCAAGTCTAAGATGGCAATTCTAAAATCTGTATTTTCAACTTAGATACTTCCCCTGAGCCCTAGACATGATTATATAGTATCTCCACTGGATGTTCCAAAGGCAACCGAAACTACATGTCCAAAATTGAATAATTATATTTTCTCCTCAAACCAGTTCTTCTGCTTCTATCTCTTAGCTCCATAAATAGCACCTCTACCCTCCCAGCCTCACGTGAGCAAGACCTGGGCAAAGTCATCCCCTGAGCTCATTCTCAGCCTTGTTCCTGCTTAGAAACCAAGCAAAGCCCAGTGTACTGCATACTTCATCATCAACGGGCTATTTTCACTTCCCCAGATTCACCATGCCATTTCAGACACCCATAGTCTGATTGTTATATCAAGCTCTTCTTGCATTAAATCTACTGATATTTTATTTTAACTATTCATTCCCTTCTTGAAAACAAACCTTAGATACTGCTTCACTGTGCCTCAACTGAGACCCCTACACATCTCTAGCATCATACCTATTACATGTTATTGCATTCCTTTCCTTATACATATTTATTTCTGGTCTCAGCACATAACACAGCAGCAATACAAGAACATGCACAGTAAGGGAAGGATGTGGAAGGGGAAATTACAAAAACTTTCTGCACAATTGCAGGGGGGTTGTTTTGCAATTTACTTTTTAATTTTAGAATCAATCATACAAAGCCAATGAGCCTCATTATTTCCACATTCTCTCTGCCATTCCAAACTATACCTGAATTTGGAAACTTTTTCCTAATAAACCAGTAACAGAAATATTTTGAATTTCTTTTGTCAGAAACCTTGGGAAATTTCTTCCACACGCTAAGGTCAACATGCATTTGGACAGTAAGGCACATGTCATGTCAAGGCTGGTGCTCAGAGTGCTCAGTTTGCTCTAAGGAACCCATATCCAGTATATCCAGAAACATATTTCCACCAGTAGATCTAGGTGTCCCAATGTACTGTAAGCTACCACTGCAGGAAATGAAAAAAACGTGCCAAATTATTGATCAGTCATCAATGAACTTCCAGTTCTTTATACTAGATATAGATCTGAATTGGACCAGAATCATTCCCTGAACCACAGGAGTAGAAAACTGAAACCAAGTTTGCTTCAATGTGCCAGCGTTGTAAGGTTTCCAGCTTCACTGCTCAAGAAGCTGAGCCTTTCTAGAAACGAGCAAACCCGACGTTCCTCCCAACATCTTCCACAGAGAAGGAAGGACTGCACAGCGGGCCCTCAGACAACGGCACTGTTTCGTTGTTTCGTTGTAATACTAATGAGAAGAAAAAGTATGGAGCTTGCATATTCCACCCACGTGTGCGTGGGCCCAGCCGGGGCCTCCAGGTGTGTAAACTGGCCCATCCGAGTGGCCTGGACGCGGGGTGCGCCCTGCCACCAAGGGCGGCCTGCCCAGGCCCGGGCCCAGCTGGTGCCCTGAGCTGCTGGGACAGGCTCCCGCCGCCTCGACCCAAACTGGAAAAGAGGTCTGGAAAATAATTACTTTACTTGTTTTTACTCATCTTTCTTAACTGTATGTAGAGCTCCGATTTATTTCAATTTTTAATATTAGAAGTGTTTTAATATTAGGGGTCTTTATTTAGAATTTTGGTGATATTTCTGTGAGCTTAAATATGACTTAGGAACTTAGCTGTTGTTTATATCAATTGGCCTTTGGTAAATATAGGGTTTTTTATATTGCACTTTGCTTAAAGTCGCAGTTTCCAAGAATCTATGTATCATGTTAAGTAAGGACTTACTGTAATAGCTTATGAGTTAGGTTCACTAGAGCCCACAATGTAAAATGAGCAATCTGATGAACGCCTGATTTTTTATGATCAGTGAAAGATAAGAACCTATGAAAATTACAAATTATGTAACTTTATTTTTGTGGCATATGAATATATATTAGTATGTACATGTATATATACTATATATACATAACTGGGGCCATAAAGAGAAAAATATATAAATCTAATATAAAACATTAATAAGGCACTAAAAATGCTTTCTTCACATAAAAAAGGAAAACATATATTTAAATTTATGAGTGCCCAACTGAGGAATGGTAAGTTAACATGTTTAATTATTTTGTAATGGCTTACCCCATTCGCTTTTCTTTTGAAACTAGATGCAGTAAACTAATGCTTTTCCATTTTAGTAATCTTAGTAAACAAAAATAAACTTCCTAGGCATTACTAGTTTGGGAGCACTTGTACCAAAATAAAAAACACAAAAAACATAGTCAGCTAGTTTCAGTATTAGCATTTGCTCTTTAGTGAGTACTTACTCTGAGCGAGATACTTTGTCAAATATTTTCTAGAAACTATCTTAATTAACATTTTTCATGCTTTTTATCTACTTTGAATTAATATTCTTTTACAAATAAATAGTATTTAACTGGCTGAGATTACACAGATAAATGCACTTCATATCTTTTACCTCATTTTATGCAACCTATATTTCGGACGGCACAATTCCTCACATTCATAATATAGTCATGCACTTTCCCTCACAAGAGAATCTATGATGAGATAGGTCAAAACGAAACACTAATGATACTTTAATATTTTCAAAACAATTTCAATATGTCTCTATAGAAGAAAATTAAAGATAAAATATTATAACCTAATTTGATGATTTTTATTAAAATACTTCCACAAATAACTATATTCCAACACCCAATAAAAGTAAACTTTAAAAGTAGACAAAAATAAAATATACGCTATGCAAATACATAATTATAGATTATGATCCTAATTATGTCCCTAAATATCAAGGAAAATGTATCCATTGCCTCAAGCACGCATACTTAATGAATTTTTAAAAAGTATTCAAAAGATAAAATGGTTTTCTGAAAAAAAACATTATATGTGTGTGTATATATATTTATATTTATGTATATATATATATATATATACACACACACACATACATATGTATCTGTTTATTTTTAGATATAGCCTGTATCTTCTTTTTGACATCCTAAAATACATCACTTGAACCTCCTGATATTTTATAATATGTCAAACTTGAAATATTTACCTTGGCTGCTTATACATAAACATCTAATTAAGTGGTGGCTTCACATATTCATACACTCACATACACATAAAATATCAAACTCAATACACAATAGCATAAAATTCTTAAATACGTAAAATAGTAGCTAATACAGAGTAGCATTCTGCTCTTATTTGACTTTTTTAAAAAATATATCTTTATTGATTTCAAGGAGGGGAAGGGAGAGGGAGAGAGAGAGAAACATCAATGATGAGAGTCACTGATCGGCTGCCTCCTGCACGCCCCCTGCCGGGGATCGAGCCCGAAACCCGAGCATGTGCCCTGACCGGGAATCGAACCCCGATCTCCTAGATCCTAGGTCGATGCTCCACCGCTGAGCCACGCCAGCCGGGCTGCTCTTATCTGATTTTTATATCAAGAAGTAAGCTCTTTCATATCTGCACAGTCCCCAGCCTCCCAAAATACACCATTTAATTGTCCCTGGCATTTTTAATCCAGCAAGATAATTGTCTTCCTTCCATTTGAGATACAATATTTGGAGCAGGAAAAAGGCTCCCTAAATAAAACTCTCCCCGAGCACACATACAAACGCTCAGACAGCCGGGTCTCAGCACGGCGACGGCCGCAGGCCTGGGCACGATGGATGGCTGCTTCGCCGGAACAGGCTGGCATGGGCGCCCCTTTCCTCCACCCTGTTTCTTTATTTAATTACATGGCACTCCGAATACCAGGCAATAAAATTGCATTTTCATCCATAGCCGATTTCCTTTTAGAGCTTGTCATGTTAATAGTGAAATAAATTGCTCTAATTGCCAGCAAACTTCATCAAATTCACATTTCCTCCTTATTTTATTCAATATTTATTAAACTCCATGTCCTAACTTGCCTGGCTGGTAAAAGCAGTCGTTTCTGAATAAATTTGTAGTCAGTGTGGTCACATTTTTTTTTAAACTAACGTTCTAATTTAATTCTTAAAGTATAGATGTATTTGTTCATATGGCTTTTGGAAAATCTATTATGAATAGCTGCTTATAAATTTACTTACCCAACAATTATGATTTGACACTTAGAAATAATAAAAATTTAAACAAAGCAAAAGTCAATTAAAATTCTTTATGTCTTCTATGAATATAAGATTTAATTGTACAGGTTTCTGGGTGGCATTTTCAATTGACTAAACAATATTTTGGTTTCTACATTTAATCGCTCATGAAATACTTCCAAAGAGCATTTGAAATAGTTTAAGAGGAAAGACATAAATATCCTTGCATCATTAAAATGAGTCCAAGAACAGACCTGACAATAAAATGCATATTAAACTTGAAGCCAGAAGTCCTACGTTCCAATCTGAGCTCAGTCCCCTATTACCTTTGTGTTTTGGCTCGGTCACTTAATCTCCCACAGCCTCAGTTTCCATTTTTGCTAACCAACAGTTGGATCAGATGGCCTTCCAAGTCCCCATTAGTTCTAAAATCTATATTACTTGAACAATAAAGAAAGAGATGACTAAAGCATTTAGTTCAACTGAGAGCTAAGTAGCTTCTCTGATTAAATACAAATATCAGCTCTTGAATCCCAGGTAAAAAAAAAAAAAAAAAAAAAGAAACACTAAGATGTTCATGTTTCCCACTACTTCATTAAAATAAAAAAATTAAAAAACACTGATTATTGGCAGAAGCAAACATTAAAAAAGCCAATTCTTTGCAAATATATTACAATAGTGCTTTGGATTACATAAAATCTATTCAGCACAGATTATAAAAAAAGTATGCAGCCTTTTGTTATGTCCACCAAGAACACAATGTTAAACTGACATTCTGAAAGGTATTTCAGCACGGATTTTAAGTAATAGAAACCAAGTCTGTAATTTTCTGATCATTTATCTAAGTGCGAGCATAAAGAATTGAGTAATAAATGCTTGCAATAAATACTTAGTAGTATGTTTCTAGAATTGGTCTTTTTGAATAACGATTCTTTGGGATATTTTTATCACATGCATAATATGAGATTGAGGTTGCAGGCTAGTGTCTAAAATACAGGGACTTTACACAGTTGCTTTAAGTAACAAGGTAATATGAGGCAAAGTTAATATTTTCTTTTGAAAATAAGATTTGATTTATCTTCTGGCCCTAAAACAGGCCACCAACCACATCTTGATTAAAAGTGTTCTCAAGAAGCAGTTGAAGGCTGGTTAAGATTTTGAACAGTACCTTTACATGTTCTCAAATGTTCAAAGAAATAATAGATTGAAGTCCCCAAACCATGTATCCTAACCAAGAAAGAGATAACTGTCTTTTTATAAAGCAGTTGCTGTTTTTTCTCCTTATTCTACCCACTACTCCCACAAAAAAGTCTATAATCCCTGCAAAATAATTGATATAGAGCTGAATGAGAGTTGCTTGATTGTTGACTGTAAGTTAAATGAGAAAGCCTAAGCATACTACCTGGCAAAAAATACACATTAAATGTTAGCTCAATATCAGTTCATATGAAACTCCTCTTTGGGAATGTTACCAGCCAAATTGTACAGCATGTACAGAATTATTTCAGAAGTAATGCAATACTTACAAAGCAGACAGGGGAAATTTCCTTTCCTCATTCATTCATTCAGCACAGAAGACAGCAAGACTCTTAAACATCTAAAACTATATTATATTTTAGGCACAAGTTATACATGAATGAGCCTAAGGAATCAGTTTTGTTAATAACATTTAGAGTTGACATTTTCCCTGTCAAACACCTCATTCCTCCCTGCATTCATCTGACAACTGATATTTCTACAAAAGGCTCTGAAGGAGCATTAAAAAGCCAAAAGGTATTTTGAAGTTATATGGTTTGACCCATAGGCATCTTCTGTCTAAAGTATCAAAGGGTGATCAATACATATTGATCAAATATCTCACCTTTAACTCTCCCCTCCTCAATTAAAGAAAATAAAGGTTAGCAATGATGAGTAGAAATAAAGTTGTGAACCCGATGCCTGCTATTTTCCCAGTCAGGATATTGGGTCATGAAGGTCAGGGTGAAGTTGATTAAATGTGTTGAAACAATGCCAACAAGACACAGCTCTCAGCCTGGCCGGGCGTGGCTCAGCGGCTGAGCGTCGACCTGGGATCCAGGCGATCGGGGTTCGATTCCCGGTCAGGGCACATGCCCGGGTTGTGGGCTCGATCAAGGACTCTCTCATTATTGATGTTTCTATCTCTCTCTCTCTCTCTCCCTCTCCTTTCCTCTCTCTGAAATCAATAAAGATATATTTAAAAAAAAAAAAAAAAAAAAAAAGACTTAGAGCTCTGTAACCTGGCCACACTAGAATATCACCGTTTAGGTAGTCCCGGTAAACTGTAACATGTGACATGCTGGGGAAGCTAATTAGAGGAAAATTTTTTTGTGTGTGTAGAGTTTGGGTCTATAACCCATTGTTGAATATAAATCAGCCCAGCATGAAAAAAAAAGTTATTGGCCTGAGGTCCTTTTTAATTTATCATATGTGAAATTGCGCAAAACACACACAATCTGAGTGAGGATATGATGGTCTACCAGACTTAGCATGAACATCACAGAATATTAAATTACACCAGAGCCCACCTTACCATCAGTGTAAATTTCAGATTTGAAAATACAGCAATGGTTCATTAAGAAATATGGAGAGAAAAGATCGACGACTACTTTTAAAAAGCCCTTAATAACTTACCTAATGTCCTATAATTCGAGAACTTTACTTTTTACATGAACTAAGGAAACATACAGCCAAGCAGTATTTTTAGTTCTAATTTGTCCAGTCATTTCAAACTCTAAACACATCAAAGATACAATCTTTAAGAAATGCACATTCTATACTCATTAGCATATTCATACAATAAATATTTATTTAATACTTAAAATGAAATAAAGATTTGGCTAGGTACTTTAGCCAAGATGAATAATACAGTTTCAGCTGTACGTCTTTTTTACCTTTACAATAAAGACAATGACAATTACTTATGAGATTATCATGAGAGTAAAATACCAGAATGAGATGGTAACAAAAGTATCTAGCACAGTGACTGGTACATAGCAGTCACTTTATAAACATGTGTTACTACCATTACCTGGTGTAGGACATGTATGAAGACTCTTTAAATAGAAATTTGAAGATGAGGTAACTATTCAATAACCAAAGAGCAATGCAAGGCACTTCAGGTTATTACTTACATAATTGCAACTCATGGTCTTTATTAAGTGGCAATCTGTGTCACAGCTGAATGCCTTTGTATGCTTTGAGGGCATTCTCTGAGGAATCAGAGACCTTTAATTTTTCAGAATAAATTATGACATCTGTATTGTGATCAGTGATAAGAGTGAGAATTCTAAAATCGTGTATAGCATATTTAATCTCAGAAGATTTTATCACTGTATGTAATAAAGAGAAGGAGACTTTGACAATACTAAAACTGTACATAAACATGCTGGGCAATATTTTTAATGTTAGAGTTCCATACTTGAAGTAAAACCTTAAGGATCTGACTCTTCAAATTTTAAGGGATAGAGTGACTGATTCCATAGATATGGATATATTTTTCTATGTCAGCAATCTGGTTTCTCTAATAAACATCCTCTCTGTTAAATGCCAGCTTGTTGTCTTAAAGTCTCACACAGGGACTATTGTGCTTATTTATGATTATTTCATCACATCTGAATTTAAAATTCACCAATCTCCCTGTTACAACCACAATTATTAATATTGATACTATTTTTAATATATCTTCAATTTTCATTTGCATTTATTTGAATATCACCATGTTGGGCACTGTTAATTATACCGTGCTGTTCAGCACTTCATATCTGTGCCAGTTAATAGTGGCATCAGCAGAGAAACTGACATAAACAATATCTGACCCACCTTTCTAGAGGGTTTGGGGGGGAAGCCAAAACGTCACTAATTAACCTATGTTACTTCTCTGAAATCTTCAATAAATACTTGTTTTTATCCATAAATTCACTAACTTAGTGCTCAATAATTACTTATTGAGAAAATTACTGATATAGTTGGCAGATACCTCTTCCAAAATATAAGATTAAATGATCAAATTAAAAGAATAAATCTGCTCTAAAAAATGTTTAAGTATGTAAGCAGTACATGTAATTCTTTAAAAATGAACACAGGTGCCCAGTCGGCCGTGGCTCAGCAGTTGAGCGTCGACCTAGGATCCAGGCAATTGGGGTTCGATTCCCGGTCAGAGCACAGGCCCGGGTTGCAGGCTCCATCCCCAACAGGGGGCGTGCAGGAGGCGGCCGATCAAGGACTCTCATCATTGATGCTTCTATCGCCCTCTCCCTTCCTCTCTCTGAAATCAATAAAGACTTTTTCCCCAAATTAACACAGAACTCAGATATACAGAGAAATAATTCCTGTCCCTTCTAGGGAAGTTATTAAGACTGCACAGAGCAGGAATGAATGTGAATATGTTGAAGGGAACAGCTCTAAAGTGAGTAGAGGATCCAAACTGCTTTCCCTCCTCCCCCCTTTTCCTCTCCCTTATTGTTGTATTTCCTTTGCTTTTCCTCTTTTCTTCTTCCTACATCCCTTCCACCTTCCACCTTCTCCGTCTTTTGTTTTTTAATTAAATCTTAGGTAGCAGATCGTTTCTAAGCAAGAAGATAACACCCATTTCTTATCATGCCTTCCAAGCTCAATGCAGGAGCACAGATCTGACAATGGCATAGATAGAAATCTTTCCACCAAATGAATGAAAACACTGCTTCTTTCACATTGCAACCCACCCTTTAATGAGCTGGAATGTAACACAATAAAAGCCAAAGCAGAGCTGAACAAGATGAAGTTAATAAGGAAAAATTACTAAAATCGTTCTAATTGTGAAATTTCATAAAATTAATAAATGGGTTTTTTTTAAGTTATGAGCTAGTAAATCTTATGTCTCGTAATTACAAAAACATTCATTAATGAAAAATTTGTTAATGACAAATGAACAATATCAAACTAGAGCTCTTACAACCAGCTTTTGAGAAATCAGTAAATTCATTCTGCCCTCGTGCACTCATTTTATGACACTTAGCTTTTTTTCTTGTATAATTTGATTTTCATACATTTTATATACTTCAGAGTATGCCAATGTTTAACATGTGAAGAAACATACTCTCACACACTGTTTTTAATGCCAACTACTCCATTTTTTTGACGTCATGCTGATACCAGGGGAGGGGTCCAATAAAGGGAAACAGACCCATGCCCATTAAAGCTGGGATGGCACAGAGAAGGCACTTGCCTGTCAGTCCCTCTTGGGGACAGAGATGGTTGGCCACAATGGGCATGGCCATGGCAAGTGTGAGGAAATTTGGAATAGATAACCCCCTGAACAAAGAAGTTCACTTTCTTGGTTCCTCTTGGCGGCCTGGAGCAGGGCTCACGATTGGCCTCCTGGCATTCTCCTGTGTGGCCCACGGCCGTGCGGACCCCCACGCTCAGTGGACTAATCGACTGCAACGAGCCTGATGCTGCGCTGGACCCAGCTCCAACATGGAAGAGAAACTCTGCACACTGGCTCTGATTTTCAGCTCTACCGAAAGACCCAGCTACACTTCTTCTGTGACTGGACTAAGGGAAATGGGACTTTGGAAATGCAGGTTTTTAACTCCATGCAAATAAAAATGACTCCCTCTCCCATGCCAGTCTCAGAAAATCCCCTTTTCAGGCTCTCACAAGGACTGCACCCCCAGCAGCAACTGGGGGAGAGGAGGCACGTTTTTCTCCGTTAACAGTGCAACATAAACATTTAAATGCCTCCATTTAAAATAATAAATCAGAATGTGGTTCAATGCTGTGTTCTGTCTCACCTGTGTAGAAGCAATAAATGTGTCCTTTTATGAATGTCATGAAATCTCTTAGAAGGGCACTTTTACCACCATCCCTACACATTACAATTTAGTTTTGTTTTCAGGGATTATTTACTTAAGGGGGTTTTCTAATTACCTTTCATAGTTTCTCATTTTAAAAACATTTCTTTATTCTTAATGAACTTGGGTCACATTTACCAATTTAGACCCTTTTACAAATTTCATTAACAGTTTTTTCCTCTGCTTCTAAAACATCAAGGTGGTAAATAAGTTTGAACCTCAGGTTTCTTGAGGCACTCTTCAGCATGACAATTTCCATTTCTTACTATTTCCCTCCACCCCAATTTAAAGGACCTACACCTTCCAAATCCATTTTCAGATACTTAGCTTAACAGTGAAAGATGTAGTTAAATGAATTATAAGACCAGAGAGTTCTTTCCCTAATATAATACGAAAGCACACTTTAAGATGCGTTGATTAAATTAGATCTCTTTTCAAATGCTGAATTTACTAAAACACTGAGCTAGGAAAGCCTGTTATCAAGTTATTTTAAAATTTAACTGAGATCAGTTTTGTCAAGAATGTTTTGAAAAGCACTGAACTGAAAATATTTACTCACATTCATCTGAATAGAGTTTTCAAGCTGTCTCTGTCCATCCTTGCATCAATGGGTTGATTTTTATGTTGTTTTCCCCATCACACTTTTTTCTGAATACATTTTCAAAATCTCTCTTCAACCAACCACTTGGTGACTTACAGCTTCCCAAAGTGGGTGCCTAGAGGTTTTGATCAAAGTTTGTGGATATATATGTGTGTGTGTGCGCGCGCTCACGTGTGTGTGTATATAATACATAGGTTATAATTTGTTTTAACTTAGATAGATAGATACACAAATTAATTCATTGGAAAAATGTGTATTTTGGGAGCTTACTTATATAGCATCAACACATTTTCTATTTACCTACCAGTACAGATAAGGGAAAAAAGGAATATTAAAACTACCATCTTTTGGTGACCTCCTTTCAAAAAGGAGCAACTTTTGAAACTTCTGAAAGTTACTTAATATAAACAACTGATTAGCATGTGAATTAACTTACTACTTAAGTTACTAAGAAAAAAATTAAGGGAAAGTATCAATTAAGAATGAAATATATTTGAGCCAACAGCTTAACTGTGATCTCCATCTAGGTCTTTTAACCTAAAAAGAGCCTTTCCCTTCCATTTCCTCTTTTACTAGGGGCAAGTCATTATAAATCATCATCAATGTCATTTCTTTCACTACTTTCAATTGTTAACAGATGTAGAGAACACGAGTTTAAATTCTAATTGTATAATGGGGTGAGCCTGAATTAATTAACACCTCCATGTTTATGAAAGCATTTAAACTAAATTATTTTTTTCTTAAAAAAAAAAAAAAAAAGGCCAGCCATACCTTAAGGTACCTACATGTACTTGGAGATTACTCAAGTCACTAAGAAACAGGAACGTTCAGCCTTGTACATTACAAATTATAACTACACACCAAAATAATAAGCTCTGAGGACCGTAGGCAAGGGCTGCAGGAAATGCTTATTTATTATAAGCTTGAAGTACTCCTTTTAATATTTCTTCATCTTCCTTTATAGATGTTGCAAATAAGACAGGAAAAATTAGAAACTATGTAACAGTATTATGCCCCTGTGATTGTCTCGATTTTCACATTAATCTTGAGATAAAATAATGCAAAAAATAACAACAAGCAAGTTACACATCTTTTTGAGTATTTGGGTTACAGATTTGGCTTCTCTTAATTAGAAAGGTCTTAGAAAGACTAACAAGTCAAGAGTAGGAACCCAACAGATGGCTTTTAAGGGGATTCTAGATAACATACACACAGGTATTGATAGGGGCACTTACAATGGCCAAAGATTGAGCACCTGAATTAATCAGAAGTATAATTATATTACTTATAAAACTGTAGAGCACATGTACTTACCCAAGCAGGGATCTAGGTTCGTTTTCCCGCGGGCTCCTTCCTCCTAGGCCTTTGCCCCCTGCGCTCCCCTTGGTCCCAGACTGAAGCAATTAAGGAGGTGGCGCAGCTGTGAGTGGGTTACGGCATCACCTTACGGAGACCAAGCTGCATGGCCAGGCCCACCTAACCAGCAGTCAGGATATCGCCCTATCGAGACATCGCCAGGTGACCAAGATAAAAGAATGACTTCCAGGACGGCACACAGCTGCATTCCATCCCAGCCTCAGTTTGCCCCACATAGCCCGCTCCCTCAGGCCACTCCGCAGGACAGGTTTGGGATGCTCGTAGGCTCCCTGTCTTCTTGGCTGGTGGCCTTCTCGATAAACGCCCTATGGGATTCGACCCTGCCTCCGTTGAATTGGACACAGCGACAGGCGGCCCGAGCCCCACCGGGGTTTCCCGGGAGCAGTATGTACACACAGACACACACACACACACACATCACAAATAACATTACTATATTTCATGTCTACTAATTTTTTTCAAAATTACTTTAAAATGGCTATATAGCAACGCTCAGCTTTGATTTGATACTAATTCTATGTTGGCAACATCAATAATACCAGGCAAGAACTCTAAAGGGTGTCTTCTCCAGACTTACGCAAACAGCCTCCCAGGTATGGGGAGAAAGCACAGTTGCTGTGATTTTCCAAATGTTCTGTGCCACTTTGGCAGGTCACACAAAAAGCGATACTTAGCTTTCCTTAGCACCAAATACAACAGCCAGATTTCAAACATGTTGTTGATTATGGATTTTTTTTAAATGTTGATGCTAAAGGACAGGAACACATTATACAATACAATACCATTCCTGACACCACAATGAGCTAAATGTTTTCTCAAAGCAATAATTGCATTTACAGAGGACACATGGACAATATGGAGCTAAGTAAAAACTTACAGTCACTCAAAAGGAGGAGCTGTATCATGAGATTCATTGTAAAATTTTAATAAAGACATCTCCAAATATTAATTAAATCAGGAAGAAGCCAAATGTTGATTCCTACAGTACAAGTTTAAAAAGTTCCAAGAAAGTATGTGAGCATGACTAACATGGCTTTAAATGGCATGACCCTTTGAGGAAATGATCAAAAAGCATCTTGTATCCTATGTACCTTCTATTATTTTTCTCTTAATAGTATCCTTGTAAATAAGAAAAAAAAAATGTTGGTGATTTTTTTTCTGTTACATAGAGTAGGATGGTGCACGCTCAGGACCATGCACAGGCGGGTACACACACATACACACAAGGATGGCCATGTGGACTCTACTGAAATGTATATTGCTTTGAGGGAGGTGGGAATCACTTGATAATCCAACATCGAAGACCATCTAACCCGCAAAGTAGCATTTAATCAAATTTGATGGCTGTGCCCTTGCAGCAAATTCATCTTAAGTTCCTCCCCAGCCCCCAGCCCCTTTTCCATCATCAGTCCTCTTCAGCTTTGCATTCGTCACGCAGCATGACAACTCTCATTCACACTAAATAAGCCTTCAGGTGAATTTACTTTGGAATCCCGAATGATCCAGTGTAAGTTGAAAATCACTCTTTCACAGAATTGCACCCAGATAGCCCCTGGCATTCTGATAAAAGTGGTTTGTCAATAAAATGCTGAGTGAAATTGCTTGTCTGGAATGTATGGTGTCAGCTATGGGACTAGGAGCTGAGCAAGCATCTTTCTAAAAATGGAAAGACTTCTAAGTGGTTAATAAACCACTTGCTCTCGAGGGTTGAACAACTACCTGTATATACTAAAAACAACTGGAGGAAGTGTACACTTTAAGTAGACACCTTAACAGCATGGGAATTATATCTCAACAAAGCTTTTTACAAAAATAACTACTTATTCATTAGAGTGGTGGGAATAAATGCTATTGTATCATTACCTATCTGATTAAGCCACACGTCTAAGGGGAGCATTTGGGAACAGCTATATTGAAGATAACTAGATTAAAATCCCAAGTGTAATATGTTCTTTATTCAATAATTTCTAAATTCTGCAGCAAATGCTTTTATAAAAAATAAAAAAAAATCAAGTGCCTGAGAAAGTATTTCTTTTATAAGTATTTCAATGTACAAAAATAATAAAAGTATTTCAGTCATTTACTTATATTCAAAAACATAGGTTAAAACAAAATTATTAGAAATTCCTTGATCTCATTATTTTCTTTATAGATTCTTCATTCATTTTAAGAGTAAAACAGATTTATGAAAAATTAAAAATATTTGCCTAAAGATATTATATTGGTCAAAAAATATTTGATTTTTAATTCTAGAGTAATAGTTCTCGATTTTTAATCACTGGGACACATTTTAAAAACACAGACTCTAGAGCCATAGCCAAGGCTCTGATGCTTTGGAACTGAAGCTGTTACTCCCAAATCAGCATGTCTGACAATCACGTCAGGTGATTTTAATTCAAGTGGTACTTAAAATTCATTAGGAGAAATGAGTCATTTTTGACAGTATATGTCCAAAATATATATTCAGCCTTAAAAACATAATTTCACAGCCGGCCGGGCATGGCTCAGCAGTTGAGCGTCGACCTAGGATCCAGGGGATCCGGGTTTGATTCCAGGTCAGGGCACATGCCCGGGTTGCAGGCTGCAGCTGATCAATGACTCTCTCATCATTGATGTTTCTCTCTCTCTCTCCCTCTCCCTTCCTCTCTCTGAAATCAATAAAGATATATTTAAAAAAAAAGAAAAAAGAAAGAAGTTACTATATAAATATTATTATAAAAAAACACACAAAACAAAACATAATTTCACAGTATTCTTAGAATGCAGATGTTTCTAAATGAAAAGACCTTCAAGAGAGTATCTGGTTTAGTCTCATCAAGTTTTATAGATGAGGGAATTAAAAAAGGAAACCCTCGTACACTGTCGGAGGGAATGCAGATTGGTGCCACCACTGTGGAAAGCAGTATGGAGTTACCCTTCAAAATTAAAAATGCCTTTTGACCCAGCCATTCCACTTCTGGGAATTTATCTGAAGAAACCCTAAAGACTAATTAGAAAGAATATATCACCTCTATGATCACTGCAGCGTTATTTACAATAGCCAAGATTTGGAAGCAGCCCAAGAGTCCATCAGTAGATGAGTGGATTAAAAAAAAACTGTGGCATATTTACACAATAGAATACTACTGGGTCATTAAAAGAAGGAAATCTTAACATTTTCCACAGAATAGATGGATGTGGAGAGCATTATGCTAAGTGAAAGAAGCCAGACAGAGAAAGACAAGTTCCAGCGGATTTCACTCCTTCGTGGAATCTAATGAACAAAATGAACTAACAAGCAAACCAGAGACAGACTCATAGACGGAGGGCAGGCTGACAGCTCTTGGGTGGGAGCTGGGGTGGGATGGAGGGATTGAACAGGAAATGAAAAAAACAAGAAAAGACTAAAAACTCATGGACAGGGACAAGAGTGTGGTGATTGCCAGGGGGAGGGAGGGTTGAGGGAGGTAGAAGAGGGTATAGGGGGGATAAATGATGGAAGGAGACTTAACTTGGGGTGGTGATCACACGGTACAATGTACAGATGACGTGCTGTGGAACTGTGCAACTGAAACCTATATAATTTTGTTAACCAGCGTCACCCCAATAAATTGAAGGGTTAAGCTAGGACTCAAACGTATTCCTTCTTGTTCCCACGCTAACGTTCTCTGCCATGAAAAAAAAGTTTGCATTTCTTATTTCAGAAGTGACACAAGATTTTTAAAACTGATGATGTTAAAAAAACAAACTTCTTGTAAACCTACTCTTTTTGCTTCTCCATGCTACATGGAATTACATTTCCTTTGAAAAGCATACATGCTTTTTCAAAAAATTGGTTTTTTATTATTTTGATTTGAAATTATTACCGAATCACAATTTAAAAAAATAGCATCCTTTTTCTTAAGTGAGTATTGCTCCTCTGAAGGGTTCAGCCCTCCACTGATCCGAGGATCTGCATATTTACTCTACACCGAGCAGAATCTAGCATTTACAGATGACTGTTTCCACTGCCCTGTTCTGCCCTATTTTTCTATAAAATTTCCAGTAAAGAGAAATTTAAAAAATTTTTAAAAGCAGTCATGCATTTCAAGCCCTATACTTCACTAGGAGAAAAAAACAAAGCAAGAGCAAAATAACAGTCACTGAATAAAGCATCTCATGAAAAAAAGAGCTTTAGCAAATATAAACCACGGTATAATTTTAGAATAATGCTCACCACTTATCTTTCAAAATCCACACAGAAAGAAGTATCCAAAAAAGAGATAAGAGTAAAACTCTAGGCTTTACCCTCCCTCAAGTTAATTAAAATAACCACAAAAGTGCCTGAAAAGTTACCCTGGCTTCAGGTAGCCCCAGGCTGTGTTTCATTTTCATTGTCATAAAACCCTATAAAGGAGGGATTTTTACATTCCTAGTTTACACATTCAGTAAACTGAGGCTCGGAAGGATCACAAAAAGTGCGCAGAGTCACACAGAAATTAATGGCACAAGCAGCTCACTATATGTTCAACACGAAAAAAAAGTCTACCTGAGAAATGGCTTTGTGCCCAGCAGTTCAATATACAGTCCACCAGCATACCTGCTCGGTTGCTCAGTTAGGCTGCATTTTTAAATTAGGGTATTTCAATTTCCCTGATATAATTACTGCGGTAATCAGGCCTTTCTTTGATTTGCTTGTTTTGTGAAATTAGGAACACAAAACAGCATAATGAGGAAAAACTTTCTTCCCGGTCTATTGTTTTATGCATTTGATTTCTTTCTCCTAAAGGGATTGTGTTGAACTAGTTATTTCTTTTCTCGAAATAAATGTTGTAAGAAATAAATTGAGTTAGTCTCTATAGAAAGGGAAAGAAAAATAACAAAAAAATCTGAAAGGAAAAAGAAAACGTAATAAGATATCTTTCTTGTAAATTTAATTTTACCTAGAACATTTTGACAGGTGGGAACGAGACAGTAGTTGTTTTTGGTTTGTGGGAAAACTGAAGCTGACTTACTTGATTGGAGTTTTTTAAAGTTGCCTTAAACCCAAGTAGATTATTATATTATAATAAATAAATCTACTGAACCGATGCATGTTTTCTAAGGTTATACTTAAAAGATTTATTTTTTATCATGCACGTCTTGCCAGGACATTCTCTCCAGAAGCTGACACTTCTGGCCTTTTCCCCACAACTGCATAGATGGAGAAGCAGAAAGCTGACGTAGAAGATTCTCAGTTTGGCTAGTTGGTGGCATCTTGCCACGTGCCACCGCTAAACAAAGCCAAGGAAACGAATTTCTGTAATTCTGCAACATGCGCTTTGTGTGAGGGGCACGAGCCCACACATTCATCACACTCATGGTCCTGATCCAACGAGCCCAGCCAGAACATCACTGTGATCTATGTCACACCCGACGCCTTCGGTGTTCAACTCCCCACCATTCCCCGCAATTTATTTTGTGGGACAAGTCTAATTGCTAGAAATTTCTTCCATTTTTAGGACCAAAAATGTATCAGCTTGTACTAATTTTTACGTTATTTTTACTTCTGCTCAGCCAGACAAAATAAAGCTAATTCATTTTTCATACATCAGAGCATTTCAAAGGATTAAGAGTAACAAGCCAAGGGCCCTTCCCTCCTCAGGTACCTCTGTGTTCAACATCCCCAGGCCCTTCAATTCACCTTACCGTGGTTTCTTTTGTTCTGGCTTGTCTGTTTTTGTTGTTATTGTCAGTTGTGGGTGGGGGAGTGGGTGTGCCTCTGTGTGTGTGTGTGTGTGTGTGTGTGTGTGTGTGTGTGTGTGTGTTTTGCTTTGTGATTGAATTTGTTTTCATACAAATATTTGCCCAGCTTTCTCAAAATTTCCAAGCAATTTAAAATGCAACCTTTCTTAATGATAGCTCTGTAGCACGTCCAAGCATTTAAATCCATGTAAAAATGAAATCTAGATATAAGCGAATATAACTTGGCCAGTGGTGAAACAATGTTGAGTAAATGGCTTATTACCTGTCATAAGGAGCTGTGCATTTTAATTTTGAAGCATCTAAGTAAATTTCATCCAGCACTTTCAGT
The DNA here is from genome assembly GCF_964146895.1 of Miniopterus schreibersii. Taxonomy (NCBI): domain Eukaryota; kingdom Metazoa; phylum Chordata; class Mammalia; order Chiroptera; family Miniopteridae; genus Miniopterus; species Miniopterus schreibersii. The sequence goes on along the minus strand of NC_138108.1, from coordinate 16,007,570 downwards.
TTATGATTGAGAAGACTGGAGCTGAAAGCTTAGAAGTCGTTCCTCACGTAATATGCCTCTTGTTTTCTTCCAAAGATCGATTTTCAAATCAATAAACATAAGTTAGAATTTATCTCTTTAGGTAAACAACAGGAGCCCTTTTCTCAAGCCAAAATGTTCAACGTACACTTGTCTGTAAGAGCACTGAAGAGCTCCAGTGCCTGAAGAGCTCTGTTTGGAGTAGCGAAGCTGGGAGCCAGGAACCCAGAAAACTCTCCCCTTTTCAAAATGTGTTTAGGAATTCCAGCACTGCCAGTTTCCCCCCAAGCAGAGGCCGTGGGGTTTTTCTCCAAAGCAGCTGGTGGTGCTTCCAAGAAGGCAGCTGAGCTGGCCTGAGCAAGAACCTCTGCTCTTGCGAACCAGCAGCTGGGATACATTTCAGAATCTTTCAAATGTAACAAAGTTTTAGAAACCGCCCTGGAATTATTCACAGTGAAGCAGATTGCCTGGTGGTAAATTCATGGAAAACTGAACAAGAAATACACTCTTCACCGTTCCTCCAAGGGGCTCATCGCCAGTCGACTTTGTAGTTCTTATCAAACCAGATAAGAATATGGGGTCTGTCTCCTTGTGGGTGACAGCTGAAGAGCCATCCAAAGGAGAGCAATGTGATTGTTGGCGCACTAAATGTCTACGGGTGCCACGAAGTAGGCAGAACATTGACGGCCCTCCTTTCCCCTTAGGGGTCATTATCTAATATAACCCTCAACTTCAAGACCCGAGTCCTTATACACACATGTAAAATGCTGGAATACAGTCCTCAAATTATAACCTTTTGTGATGAGGCAGGAGCTGAAAACTGGCCTGGTTTAGAACTAGACAGACCTGATGGGGGCTCTACAGTTGTGACTTTGGGCAAATAACCTCACTAATCTCAGTTCCCTTTCCTTATCTGCATAACAGGGATAGAAGGATCAGTGCTGGATACAATGTTGATGTGAGGATGACTTGTGACAACGCAGGAAAGGCATCTAGCATGATATCAATGACCTGATAGATGCTCAAAAATTTAACTGCCTCCTCTTGAAACCCAGACCTCCTAATTAGCTAAAAACAATACACATGCACTATTTTAAAACATCTTTTTACAGTGATTACTAAGCATCTTCTAGAATATCTAATCTTCAACTATCTCAACAGATAATTTAATGCATATACATTTTAGAACTCATATCACATTCATTACATGCCAGTTAACCATTGGGGCAGAGTTTATTAGATGAAAATAAGTCTGTTGTAAAAGATTTCCTTGCAATTATTTCACTGCCATTATCCTAGCCACACGCTTATGCAGCTTTTCAAATTAATATGCTTAGATTACTGAGCGAGTAATCAGAGCAGTGGAATTCTATGAGGAACTCAATTACTAAAGAAAATGATTAGTCAAGCATTTGAGAATTTGGGGCTACAGCTAATTTTGAATATTGGGTCATTATTGACACTATGGAGGCCTTCAGTACAAACACTGGACACTTAGCACCCGAATAGCACATCACTTAATATACGCATGGAAAACAGAACTAGCTGCTTGCTAGTATCTCCGTTAAATGTTATTATACCTTATCAATGAAGATACATTTTCAAAAAAATGTTATTCTACCTAGCAGCAAAAAGAAATATCAATCTTTGAATCAGTACTTTAAAAAGAAAGGATCTGATTGCTTAATTGAATAAAAACTGGATTGTTAACTCACATATAAAGTAAATAATTCTAAATTTTCTACTTGAGATAGAGTAATCCTTTATATCCTGGAAATATCCAAGGAATGCAAATTTAAAAATCTCTATTTATTTCCGTACTAGAAAATGTCTTATATACTTTGATCCTTTTAATCATTCCACCACCAAAAAGCCCTCTAAGTGATTATGTGTAGATCCATGGTCCATGTTTTTACTCATTTAATAATTCTTAATCAGACTTTTATTTTCTCCAAACTAGTCATCATCCTGAGCACAGTTTGATGAAAATTATTTTTCTAATTCTGACTTTTATCTAAGATTTAAAGCACAGACTATTTTAATAACTTTGCCTTATCTTTTAAAAGGCATCTGAATTAGGAAAGGTAGTATAGGAAATAGGTTGAGATTATTATGTTTATTGTTCTTTCTCTGCTCCCTACTGAGGTAAGCGGGGGGGAAAAAATTCAAAAGTGAGTGATAATTCCTGAGACCCAGCAGTCATCAGCTGTGTCTCCACTCACAGTGTAATGACGGCGATGATGGTATCCCAGACTGCAAAAATATAAGTAACACAAAATAAGGTAGTATTTAAAGGTAAGAGTGTTGCCAGAGATTACTGTGATTATTCTGAGTTCCATTTTTAGAGTACTGATTTCTTCTCCGTTAGAGTCATGTACCACTTGAAAATATGCTGAAAGATTTGGTCCTTTCCCCAGGAAAATAAATATATGGATGAATTTTAAAAAAATGTTAATAAATCTGAAGAATCCATGGCCTGATTAAAGTCTATTTATGGATTGCCCTGTTTAAGAATTCCATTGTTACAAAAGTCACTGCCTTCACCACAACATCCTGAACTGTGTTAAGGTCCCATCAACCCACATATATCTCTCCAGAACAGCCTAAGCCAGTAAGCGCATGACACTCCTCAGTGAATAACTGAATTGTGACATTTTTCCTCTCCCTGGACATGAAAAAGGAAGCACGTTGCCACAGTTGCTCTTGGGCAGCCTTCTTAGGACGCCAAGGCTAACCAGAGCTAAGTTGAAGTCAACACAGTGAAAGGTAGATAACATTATTAAGCCTGTGGAAAAATAACCTGAATTATGCTGAATTTCCTGTTATAGCAAATCATAATTTTTTTATATACATCCTTGATTAAGTCTCAATGTAGGCAGCATTTGCTTGGTGATGCCACAGGCTGAACCAAGCAGGAAAGTCCATCGGGCCCTTACCCTCCAAGCACGCAGTGTATTCAGACCTTCATTAACTCAGCCATTGTGTTTAACAGCATTACAGCGAGATCTTCAACGGCTTACGGGCACTTGTTTTTTTAATTTGTTTGGTTCACTATAGAAGTACATTCACAGAACAGTGCCTGCCGCATAACAGAAATGCGACGTGTCAATGACAAGAGTACAACTAATTTAAAAATACATGAATTTTAAAAAATAGGTGAATCTTGCTTACACTTTTCTGAATCCTATAATTAGAATTGTATTACTAACCCTACTTCCTTGCCATAAGGAAAGGAGGAGAGAATTCTTCATAAAAGCACAATCGCAAAGAATGTTCATATTAGCTCTTCTAAAGTAATACCAGTTATTTATCTGGGAGTGGGTGAGGAACACTGAATTCAGTTTTATAGACTTTGGGGAAGACGGTCTTTGATAATCTTTGAGGAGAGGTGCAGTTCCTAACACTGAGTCATGACCCAGACGTTTGTTTTCCTCTTAAGCTCTGGCATAACAGGCTTACAGAAAAGTAGACAAGTCATAATTGTACAGCTTAACAAACAAACAAAGTGATCATACCCATGTCACCATCATCCAAGTGAAGAAGCTGAATTTTACCAGCACCCCTGAAAGACAGTCTTCGTCCCGACCTTTCGAATGATGTAATAAAAACATCCACAGTCCTTAGAATGATGTAGCTCCAAATTACTGAAAATAAATAATGATCGGTGCATATGTATTCTACGTTAGAAACTTTATCCGTTTTTGGGAGAACACATGTTCATCATTCTTAATTTACTTTCTCCTGTCTAAGCCCTGAGACTCCTTAAATTGTACAAGTAGAGTGAATGAATCTAAAGATAGTCCATAAAAAGAGACTTATAGACTTTAAATCTGGAAAATATTCTCACATAAACTATACTTCAGTTTCGTCACTGATCAACCTGTCTTGTTCATCCCTGAAAAAAGAAAGCAAAAGGTTTTCCATTTAGAAGAATAAGACTGGAGAAAATGAGAAATATAATAAAAAAGTGAGATTAAATCCTTCAGAAATTGGTTAATTGATTGCCTGATGGAAGTTCTTTAAATCTGAAACCTATCAATACCTGCCTCTGTTTTTCTTTTCTACTTAATTAGTAAAAAAATGGAACATAACTGTATTCTTGTGTAGCTGGAACTTTGGGGAAATACACAGGGAGTTGCAGTCAATAAAGTGCCAGCTGCTTCTTTGTTGCTAAGTTTATCAGAGAGTTAGCAGCAAATGTGTTTCTATAATTCATCATTCCTGTGTATTAAGGTTTTCCAACTAGCTGCTTAGGAGAAGCTGTAAGTAAAAGCTATATTACCAAAAGCCAAATTACCCAAACTGAGCTAAAATGCAGCCGAGATAAAGGTATGAAATGGCCTATCATTACCAACGAAAGGCACACATTTCTTTGAGGGACCGATATTTACACATACAAGAAACATTTTCCCCTATTACTTTCCAAATAAAATTATTTGTCCATGATCTTATCAGCCTAATTATATGGCAACAAACTACTCCTATTACCAAGACATGTTAGATGAAGAATTTGCCTATTTTACACAAGATGAGAAACAAAGGTCTCCAATATACCCTTGAGGAGAGCAGAACTAGGGGCCCAAACAGCCAGCACTGATCTTGCTGGGTTTATCCCTGATAATATATAGGGTGGGGCAAAAGTAGGTGTAAAACTATATCTAAAATTTTAGGTGTATAATCAAAACAACTACTACTAACTCAGAGACTAGCTGATAACCTAGTAAGACTATCTACCATCTCCAAGCAATCTTACACTGGTTTCCCTCTTTTCACACGAGGAAACATAGGTTTGGGAGGTTTAGCAACTTTGATCTTAAAGTGAAAATATGTGTTTTCCCCCGTAATACTGAAATACCTCCCATTGTATCAGTATGTTTCTCATCTCTGTAGAGGCTGTTTCAAGGAGCAAGTAGATTAGTGGCTTTCTGCTGAAGGCTGGACTTGGGTGACTCCCCGACTCTTGCCTGGGAATGGTGTCAAAACTGAGGTCAAGTGCCTCAGTTTCCAAGGCAATGGTGCAGTGGAGACGTCTGGAGGGCGCAGGGCTGGAAAGGGGAAGCTGGGCCTAAGCTTCCACCCTGCCTCTTTCTTCCTCTCTTCCTCCCGATTTGATAAAAAGCCCCAAAGAATAGAAAATATATGTGGGAGAAATGACATACATATTTACACCTAATCACTCAACACACCCTTGGTTATGGGCTATCCACAGCTCTAATGGTCCACACATACACACACAGGCACACACAGGCACATGTACCCACACACCCCTTTGTGAGTGTGGCGTGTGTGTGTGTGTGGCAAGAGCCCTTGCATGCCTAGTTTTGCAGAACACGGCATGTGCCTGCGGAATGCTGTTGCGAACCATCCGCCTTTCCATCTCTTTAACCAACGAGCCCACTCAGTGACGTCAGGAACTGGCCTGATACAGCGCCTGGTTCAACCCTTCCATCGACTCCGCCACAGTCACACGGTGAGTCCACGGCTGAACCCGGACTTTCTCAGCGCCCCCAGTCTCCAGTACAGGCAATCTCGCAACCAAGACAGCACAAGCACGGACGGGAATGTGCTGCAGTAGGAACTTGCAAAGTAACGAGCAACTTAGAGAAAACCTATTCCGACTTCATTTTTTAGAATACAAAACTAGCGCTCAGAGAAGTGGGGGGAAAAGCAATCTTTTAAAGTAAATAACAGATTCCAATCTAGAGCTTCCTTCCATTATATACTGTGGTTAGAGATAATGATCTGAAACTAAATCAAATTAGTGTGTATGACTGATGAGAGCTTAACCCACTCAGAAAAATAAAATTTTTAAAATATAACTCTCTTTTTGTTCATCCTAAACTCACTGAGGACAGGAATTAAGTTTTACACATTTTTGGCATTTTTGCATAGTGACTTACCCTTAGTTAGTGATAATCAGCATGTATTTGACTAATAACAGTCTTAAACTTAATGACAGACACTGATCTGATATTTAAGCACCAGTAATTCTATATTCTGAAGGAGAGCAGCTCCAGAAGACCCACCCAATCAGGCATCATATTGCCTCGGGTCACTCACATATAAATTAGGATTCTCCTACCTATGGCATTTTCCAGACAAAGTGACTAATAAATGTAAGCATAATTTGTCTCTTTAGAAGAGACTATTTATATTGTTCTAAAAATATGCTTCCATAAGCCTGAAGGCAAAAAAATACGCCACCCCTCTGCTTTCACGCTTTTCAACCAAATATAGACTATTCTAAATTTATTTTATCTGTCCTATTTTTTTTCTATAATTAGTTAACATCATTAATGCCTTCATTATATTTTATTATTCTTAGATGGCACCTTTTCAAAAGTTCTGGCATTGTTCCTGTGATCTACACAGAAAAGGGTGAAAAGAGTTTAATGTTTGGAACTCAAACAGCCCCCTTAGTTCCAAAAATTGGTGGTCTTTTTTTATCTTGACGCTTGGTGGAATAATTTAAAGTTCAAAAATTAGGTCAATAGAAGAATGCCTATTTGGTATTTTTTGTGGTAAGGTCTAAAAGAAAATTTGAATTCTCCCTGCCAAAAATCACTGGAGCTGTTTTAAGAACTATTGAAAAGTAAGTGGTAGATTTTGTTCCTTGGGGATTCTGCAACTAAAGAGGAGAGCATGAGCCCAGAAAGCAATGAATATAAAATGGGATGCTGACCAACACGGGACCACGACCTAGCTTTCTTGGATGAAGAAATACTTACAATTCCCAGAGATAATTCCTGTTAGGTGGTTAAAATGCCGCCTGCACATGTGTATACTTACACCGACACTGAACTTTAGTAGATCAGTGCAAAGTACACTCAAAGTGCCCTCGTTCGTTCAGCAAATAATTAAGTCCCCATGGTGTACCAGGATATGCCTGGGGGGAAACCTGGTTAAGACACGGGTTCTGATTGCTAGATTTCAGAGGCCCAGTACACGCTCCTACTCATTTCTTATCGGATCTGAAATTCCTGAATCAGGGTGGTCATAACTAATCCTCCAGTAAGAATTCCAATATTTGTTCATACAACAGCATAATCTGGGTAGCTTTTTAAAAATATATTGCTTCTTAGGTCTACCCATACAGCTATTTAATCAGAATCCCAGCTTTGGGAGATGGGGAATCGTGTGTGTGTGTGCGTGCGTGCCTGCCTGTGTGTGTGTGTGTGTGTGTGTGTGTGTGTTAAACCCCATCATTCATTCATTTTGATTCAGCCTGCTTGTGGACCAGAATTGTGGAACCACTGATTTCGGGTTCACAATCCTATTCCTAAGAGGAAACCACCATTAACTAATTCAGTGAAGGCACCTATTACATAAACCCATTAGAGTTACTGCTCCAAAGGGACCATTCCTATTCCGATAGTGGCCTGCGTGCCAATTAAAATTATAGGCACACTGGATTAGAGGCCTCTTCAGGGGAGAATCTTATATTTAAGTAGCTTACTCTCATACTCACTTAAATTTATACCTTCTTCTATCCATAGCTCTTAAAAACCTTAAAATATGGGTATCTGCAGAATTCCACATCTAGAAAAGACTG